>NC_141689.1:228144233-228761297 GCF_964263255.1 Lissotriton vulgaris | reverse complement strand
TAATAAGCACATGGAATTGACTGCTTGGAAGGTGAATAGCTGCTTCATTCTCTTCTGCGAAAACCAGCACATTGCTATATCGCACGTTCCTGCAATAGTCCAAGCTCTGATCCTGATGTAGATTGTCCTGTCACTTGTAAAAATGCCATTAGAGAACCAGTCATCTTAGAGCTACTACATTGGAGCATGGCTGGTTTGGAGCTTTGGAATTTTATTGCTCTTCACCAGTTTTGCACTTTTCGATAATCTTGGACCTTCATTTGTTTTCAGAGGGCGAGTGATCTGACCAGTATAGTGACTAAATATTGAGGGACAGAATATCGACTGCCCAGAATATAGATTCAAAATATCAAGGGACAGAATATAGAATCCCTATCTACAAATAGGTAGGTACTAAAATATTGTGTACAAAATATCAATAGTTAAAATATAGTTAACTAAAATATCGAATTTGCTTGTATAGCGCTACTGCCACCCTACGGGTATCCTGGCGCTTAGATAATGGAACACACAATCAACATGATGACGAGCAGGGAGATAGAACATCCGGATCAGACTTTCGGAAAGAGACAAGTTTTTAGGCTCTTTCTGAATTCAGTTAGAGAATCAATCTGTCTAATCCTCTGTGGTAGCTCATTCCACAACTGAGCCCCAAACACACTGAAAGCCCCCCCCCCATCCCGGATCCTAAATAAGAATACATTAATTATCAATACCAATTAAAAATTATTTTAAAGTAATTACCAATCACAAAATATTTAATAATTAATTAATTATAAATAATAAATATTATTTATTAACAATTAATTACCTATCAATAATTAATTAACAACCAATTAATTTTCAATACCAAAAATGTATTAAGTAATAAACAAATTACCAATTAATAATTAACAATAAATTATTCATCAATATAGGCAAATATTTTCAATAATTATTTAGTTACAATTACATTACTTCCCACACTGTTCCCCTATAACTCACAACCCACTACAAACAATACATGAATACAATTAACATAATTTTCAATTAAACTATTATTTAAAATTAATTACCAATTAATGCAAAATAATTACAATTAATAATGAATTAACAATCAATTATTTATCAATACATATAAATAAAAATAAATTAATATTTACTTAATTACAATTAAATTACTTCCCACCCTATTCCCCTATAAACCGAAAACGCGCTACAGAACTAAAAAGCAAAATTAAATGAAAAATAATGAATAATTCCTAAAAATTATTATTTAATTTACTATCATTAAATTACTTCCCACCCTATTCCCCTATAAACCCACAACCCGCTACGGAATTAAATCACGCAAAAATTAAATAACATAAAATTAATTTCTTTAAAAAAATTAAACATACATTACAAAAATAATACATAATTTTAACATATATACTAGCATGCATATCACAAAAAAATGATATTATGGAAAACTATATTTCTAAATTCGATACTATGGAAAACTATATTTCTAAATTTGATATTATGGAAATCGAAATTTCTTACCTCAAATTCGATATTCTATACAACTATATTTTGGGAATTCGATATCCTGGCCTCTATATTTTTGATTGTATATTCTTGACAGTCGATATTTACAACTCGATACCTTGGGTGTTTACTGATCTGACCATGTGGGAATGATATCTTATATAATTGTGTAAATGCTCAGCGCTCCGATAAGTAGTATTGGGTATAGGTATATGGCGCCACTGGGAAGAATCACACAGTTAATCTCAGTCTCTCAATTTACTGTGACTGTGCTGCAGGGTGTGGAGAACCACCAACCTCCACAAACAGAACCCTCAGCTAGCATGAAAATAGAATTCACTCCCCAGCACACGTCTATTGTCAGTAAGGTTTTCCAATTTAGCAAATACAACTAACTAGCAGTGTATCGCACAGTCAGATTCAAGCATAAACAAGGGTTTTCTTCTTTTCGGTATTTTATTCATGGAGGTTTCCACAACAGCTTCCAACAGCCAACACGTGTTTCGTCGCGCAGAGGATGTTGTCCTGCGACTTCCTCAAGGCTAATTATTCAGTGTAGAACTTCTTTGATTTGTGGTGATAATTCTGGACCACAAAGGGTTTCTATTGCGAGCAGCCTCACACTATAATAATCCTGTGTCGTTCTCAAAGCTCCTCTTTGTTTCAGTAGTCACCATGCTCTGTGTACTGCATCCACTATCTGACCTGACTCCGCTCTATGTCGACAGAGTACGGTAGCATGTTGGCGAGAGGCCAAGATTTTAGCCAACCATTTAGCATCAGTATTGATGAGGGAAATGGGCCTATATGAGCCCAAATCCTCAGCCCTCACCTTTCTTAAGAAAACCATGATATTAGTTATGTGCCAGCTTGCTGGGACTGGTCCTCCTGCCTGAATACATTGAATAACAAAGGCAAATCAAATTCTGAGCTCAATATATCCCTGAATATCTTATAAAACTCTGTAGGCAGCAAGTCTTCCCCTGCCGCCTTACCCAAAGGCAAGGCTGCTAATGCAGCCTCAATTTCCAATCTTGAAAAATCTGACTGCAGTTCCTCCCTCTGGTCCTTCTTAAGAGATGGAAGATTGCATTGTTCAATATATTCCATACATTTAGATCGATCAAACTCTTGTGGCTGGCTGTAAAGCTTTGCATGAAGCAGCGAGAATTGTTCCAAGATGGATATAATATTTGTATATAACTTCCCATCTAGTCCCTTGAAATCCAGAATTCTACCCTTGTTTTGTTTTTCTGTAATTTGATATGCTTATACACTGCCAACCCTTTCCCCATATTCATACTAAAGACTCCTATGTTTTACATATCTAGCCGCGATCTGCTCCCTGAGTCGGCATCCAGCAGAGGCCTGCATCTCTAAAAGTTGAGAAAATACTTGACGTACATCAGCAGCACCCTGTGTAATTTTATGTGCATGAAGTAATTCAAGGTGGCGGACCATTCAATGCAGAGAATGAACTTCCTTGTTAGTGGCTCTATTTTGTCTGACTACATATTGAAGCGGTATACCCCGGCATAAGCCTTCATAGTGTCCCATATTATTAGGGTTGATGCAGACCCTCTATTAGTAGCAAAAAATTCCCTAAGAGAATCCAAAATAAAATGTATGTATTCGCTATTAGTCAATTAATGGCAAGGGAAAGTAAACTAGGGGTATTGTGCCCGTCACATTTCAAATCCAGAGAAAATTAGAAATAAGTTAGATTATGATCCGAAACTACCCTTGGACATACTGACATTTTCATGGCTTCAAGCCACATACGCTTAATAAAGACCTTGTCTATTCTTAAGTAATGCTTATGAGGGTGTGAATAATATGCATACCCGGGATCTGTTGGGTATAAAGTCCGTCAGGTATCACAAATGCCATATCGCTTGATTAAATCACTCAGGTAAGTCCTAGTTCTGGGTTTACAAACAGTGGCCCTGTGATTGGTGGAGTTGATCCCGGAATTCATTACATAATTGAAGTCCCCCATAAAAATCAGTTCCCTCGCCCAGCTCAAGAATTCCAGGGAAAGAGCATCAAATATTTCGGGGTCATCAGAATTTGGTCTGTAAACAACACAAGGTACAGATTTAACGGAAAATAAGAGCAACTGTACCAAAACTCATCTCCCCCTAGAGTCAGTCACAGTCTTCAATACCTAGCCCTAAAGCTTTTAGGCACCCCCCAAATTTATATAGTCTGGGTTGTATAGGCCACTATATTGTACCAAAGGTCCTTAAGTGGGGCCCTGTCTTTGTCTGCCAAGTGAGTCTCAGTCAAAGCTATCAATTGGGGTTTATAATATCCGATCTCTTCGCAGACCAATTGCCGCTTGAGCCATGCATTAATCCCTGACACATTCCAACACATACACTAAATCTTAGCCATTTTAGCCATCTAAACAAAATGAAAAGATCTTAATTCCCATGTTTGGATATTCCATAAACTTTACATATCCTTTAAAAGGCATATTATAAATCCTCTTTGAATTCACTCTATTGTGACCTATTTTTCCCGCCCCCACCCTCTGAATGTGGGCTAATTACCCTGAGCAGCCTCAGTGAGGCCAGCAGAAAACCTCAATGTTGAAGGTGATGCCCACTGCAGCCACTACATCATACAAAACCACCCATCCCGTGCCCAAACAAAGGAATCGCCGCGCTCTGAAGCCATTGATGGAAACAGCCCAAGAGAGTCCCCAACCTGTCCAACACGGATGAATAGTTAGAATATAAAATTTTGAAGAGAAAAATAAGCAAAGTGGCAGAAACACAAATCTGAACATGCAACAATTGACAAATTGTCAACTAAAACTGGTGATGTTGGTTGGGCCGTAACAGAGACCGATTGTCTAAGGAGGAAGTTCCCGATATATATCAGTATAGGTTGGGGTTGTGTTGCCTTGATAACAGAGGCATTGAGAGTGAAGGAAAGGCAATTAGTGCATTATATCTGTTAGTCCCAGTCACAGTCTGGGGAGGCCATCATGCACAGTTGAACCATGTATTGCCGGGGTTCAGAGCTTTCTTTGCCTTCTGGTATCCCAAAATCCTCAAATTGTTCCTCCAATGTCGTTTTCAATGTCCTCAAGTTTAGCTTGGAGAGATTTCAGTAGGCCTTCATAATTCTCTACAGAATTAACTGTTGTTGTCGCCAGTTCCTCATTATGCTGCAGGTCTGCTACATTAGTGCAAGGTTGCTGATCGGTTCAGAGACCTCTTCCAGTGATTTTTGCACTTGTAAATTATCAGCTCTTATCTGGGTGTAGTAGACTTGTGCCTCAGCCTATTGGGTCTGTAGAACTGACATAATTAATCTTGAAGATTGCTCTTGTAGACACTCTGCCATATGCCCCCCCGGTTATAAGTAGAAGAGATTGATCGGATAGATTCTCCGAAGATATGTCTGAGGGAGAGCAAGGATTTGGAGTGGAACATATATTCTGAGAATGTTGAGCCTGTTGTACTTGTTGTTGAGAGCACTGTTTTCCCCCTCCTGATCCAGGGAGGGTAGTAGATAGGTGAGATATAATAGTTTTGACTTCTCCCTTGGAGGTAACCCATTTCCTGAGTGGGCTGCTCTTGATGACCTGATCACTTGGCTTGCCATGCTGACATTGTCTCTTAGGCTTAAATAGCTGGTGTACCATGGCAGTGACCTAATATGCATGTTTTTTTCTTCCTAGATGGCCTTATTGCATCCAGTTTGTTAGGCAGCTGCCCCCTTGAGCAGAAGTCTTCTCTCCTTGTATGATAGACGGAATATTAGCCACAGGCTGTACAGATTGTGCAGATTGTACAGTAGCGCTCCCATGAGTGAATAAGTGGTCTCTTGCAACCAAATTCTGTAGGACCCACCCTGACTTGGAATCACCAATCAACACTCCCAAATTGTTTTCTCAGGATGCACCCTCATCTAACACCTCTCTAGGAACATAGCTTTCGAAGCCGACATCATCGCTACTCCTCCCAGACAGATGTAAAATATCCATGGCAGTACTCACATTTTTATGTTTTGTGATGTCCTGCACAACCTCTGATATAGTGTCTTCAACAGCTGCTCGTGTGCTTTCCCCAAGTAGTTCACCAGCTTGAGTTGGGGTTGGAGTCAGTGGAAAAAGGTCTCAGAGCGAAATGACCTCCGGTGTCCGCACAATATTAAAAGAGTCCCTATCATAGTCCTGCATCCGGAGCGGTGAGGGAGGAAATGTAGTTAGCACTGTAGTTGTAACTGCAGCCACCATCTAAGCTTCTGCCAACTGGGATTCCCTCCCTGGTATAAATTCCTTGGATACGGCTTCCATGAGATCTCTAGCTATGCCGGTCCTTAGCAGCTTCAGGATAGGACATCTGACTTGTGAAGCCGTCATACCTGAAGGCGCAGGTGTCCCAACTGTTGCCGCATCCTCCTCTGGCCCATGTTCCTCAGCGGGGGACTTTGCTGCCCCTGGAGTTCCTTGTGCTCCACGTAAGGTACTACCTTTTGGAGGAGCCATTACAGAGTTCTGGCAGATAAGTTTTGGCCTACATATTTGAATACCTACAATTAGGCATGTGTGGCTGGAAATATGCCTCCCTCAGAGCTGCAGAGACAAGCACCATGATGTTAACTCCTGCTCACTGTTGCCCGACCGAAAGAAGTGCTAAAACGCAGCAGAGGCAGCACTGCAAAGGTTCAGTGTCCTGCCGACGAGTGACCACACAGTATCAATGAGTGAGAAAACACGGGTGGAGTGCAGCTTTAGGCAGAATCAACCTGCCTCCTTCCTTCAGTCACTCCGAGAATATTAGTTATTTTGCATTTTGTCTTAAAAAATAATAATACAACATCTTTATTGAGGTCTAAATGCATCCTATAGTATTTACTTGACCACATCTAACTCACTGTTTTCAGAAGAAAAGAGGCTGATTCCTAAAATATTCAACCAATAATCAAAGATCAACCAATTCTTTATTCTGAGTCTCTTAAATAACATTTAGTATTTTTGGGGAATTTGCTGTATTTCTGAGTTACCTTTGGATGTTTATAGATTTTCTGGCAATTGTTATTTGACCCAACTCTATACTTTCTAAAACTAAACTTATTGGAAAGTAGGTTTACAATGCATTAGGCACTATTCTCAAAGGAAACATACTTTTATATATAAGAACCTCTCTTTACCAAGATGACTTTAAAATATGCTTCAGTTCAAACAGTGGAATCATATTTACTCTGCTATGTTCCAATAGTAATTTTATCAGTGCTCCCATTTACCAATCACCTTATGATTATCAAACTTATGAAGTATGCTACTACTGAACCTTTTCAGGACTTTGTAGAAGAGAATAGCATGTAAGAATAGAATTAAGCAAGATAAGATCTAATATGAACAATACGTTTCCCATTCTGCCAATTCTGGATGACAGCTTGGTCATAGCCCTGCTCTATCTGTTTAGCTCTTTTAGTGGGTTTGGACAATGTCAAACAATCCCTTCTTCTTTCATAAACTCTGTTATTGAGGTATCAGAGGGGGGTAGCTGGATGGGATCAATTCTTGCCTGTCAAACAGGCATAACTTTTTCTTGCTAGTGCCATTCAAGTCAAATCAGAATGCAGCACACATAGAAAGAGGAAAAATTAGGAGAAATAAAAGTATTTCTCCTTGTTGCACCTCCTTATGCCCTAAGGGAGGCGTGGGAATATTATGCATTCCCAATTTTATGAAACGTTGTAAATCTGAGAATGTAGAAGAATCTATGGGTGTTGCGTGGGGACACCCACAGCAATGCCCATGGCACGCCCCACCCCTTTCACACAAAGTGATGTGTGACAAGGGCTAAATGTCAGCTTTGTCCTACTCATGGTCAATGTAAATTTAATATCCTGATGGCGGGTGTTTAGCCAGCCATAGAAACTTTCCAACTCTTTCTTAGACCCATTCCAAAAGCACCAGATGTCATCTATATAGCACAACCATTGCGCTATATGTTCTTTAAATGGATTGTTGTTAAAAATAAATCTATCCTCATATTTAGCCGTAAAGAGAATCGCCATTTCTGCAAACGGACAGCCCATAGCTGATGCTTTGATCTGAATAAAAAAGGAATCATCAAATCTGAAATAATTTTACTTTAAGGCGACCTCTGCTAGTTGAAGAATGACCCTGGAGCTAGAATAACATATGTGGTTCATAAAATTGGATATGTTCATGTTTATTACTAAATTATGTATATGATGTACATTTTTCTAAAAATGTGTTTTGCATCAGATTAATGTATTAATTAATTTGCTGATTTTGTCATGTTGCAAGCTATTGCTTATAATTTTTTCACAGTTTCTAAGTCCATTTTTGTCTTCAAAAGTGTATGGTATTGTGAATTGTATAGACGTGTAGGTTCATGTGTGAATTTGATAAGTCTATGTTTCTTTTTCAGTCCCCAAAAAATTGTTTTGATTAACTTTTAAAGAAACAGGAATGGTCTAATAAAAATTCCATTCGGACAGATAAAAGAGTTGACTGTTCATGATTCCATGAGTAGTAGGAGTGTACGGTAGTACGGAACCGGGTTCATTGGTTTGTGTTCTGAATTTTGAGAACCCTACCGGGCCCCGGTCCTTTGGGCTTAATCCCTATAGGTCTTTGCAACATTCTAAAACTAGCATTTTCAGAATTGTGACTTAAAATCCAACTTTACCATTAAAAAAGGATTTTCAATTGCAATTATTGTGAAAGTAAACAGCTTATATGCTCTTAATTAAAAGTTAGCACTTATAAAATGTAATAAGGTAACCTTGAGTTAGTCAATGGGAGAGATAGGCCTTACAACACATGCCCTACATTTAAAGATAACGTACCCTGCACTATAAGCCTTTAGGGCCTAGCTTAGAGGTGACATAAGTATGAAGAGGAAGGTCTAGGCCTGGCCAAGGGTTTATCTTGCCAGGTTGAAACAGCCATTTAAACCTGCACTACAGGTTGCAATGGCAAGCCTGAGACATGTTTTAAAGTGCTCCTTGAGTGTGTGGCACAATGAGTGCTGCAGATCTACTAGTAGCACTTATGTATAGGTAGCTGTAGTACCATATAATATTGATGTACAAGGAAGTTAAACGTGCCAATCAGGTGTAATTCAATTTTCCATGTTTGAGGGAGCTCCTTAGCATTGGTTAGCAGTGCTAAGGTACAAAGTACTAATGCCAAATAAAACAAATTCAGCAAAACAAGGAGGGGGATGCAAAAGGTTTGTGGGAAATGCCATGTGCAGAACGTCAGGCCTAGCATGCATATTGTATCCGATCAGTCTACTGGTAGGAGATTGAAGGTCTACACAGTGACTTGCATGGAAAATATAAGGTTGTCGATAGAGTCTATATTGTCTCTATGCCAGTTATAGTGCTGTACAGAAGAGTTTTCATCCAGAAAATCTCTACATAGATTTGTGGATTTTTGGTCTTTGTTTCAATCTTTGTTAAAGCTATGAATGAAAAGCTTGTTGAGGGGAAAGGACATGGCGGAGAAAGGTTTAGTTGTTATAATGCTGCAGTTCATAAGAGTAAATTAGTGTACCTCCCCACCTGTTGTTACAGATCAGTCTTTACCTACAATGTTGTATCTGTTTCACAGCAGATTGTAGAAAACGGGTAGGGGATTCTATGCTGATGGAAAGAGCTATAATTCTTCAGTGATCTTAAGTTTACTTTCCAAAGTTTCCCCCCCACACATATTATTTAGTCACATACATGTGTGTCTTGCAATTGAGAATGGCATACAGTCAGGTTAAATTGGTATGGGCAACAAGAGCATCAAGGAGGAATTCTTTGTGGAGATTATTTCTAGGTAAGACATATATAATAAAACAGGGTAGAGGGTAATCAGGGATTTACTGTGAGTGCAGTCTTATTCCTGGTGTTATCATTTGTGGTTTCATCAAGTGATAGGGATACATTCAGGTATTTGTTCATAGTGGTTACTGTCAATTCAAGGTGGGAAATGTTGCTTAAAAGAGAATCAATATCAGATTTAAAAGTGTGCCAATATGTAGGATAATAATAGCACTGTTTTCATGAGCAGTAGGATCACTGCTTTTGAGATAGAGCTGAGTTTTCTGACATGCATTGCCATTGTTTAGGGTCCTTTATTGTCTGAGGTCTGTATACATGCCCTGTTATTGTATGGATGAGAACTCTAAGTAAGTGCCATAATACACTTTATCCCTCTTTTGATGGAAGGCAAAGGAGTGAGAAGAAAGAAGCAATGGAAGTGGAAAATGCCAGGAGTGGCATGATGTGATGTCATGGCAAGGCTGTGAAAACACTAGTATCTAAATGTAATGTGATAACAAACAGATTCAACTTAAACCCTGTCATTCAGATATGATCTGTTCCTGAAACTATAGTAAGTCTCACAAATGCAGCAAATGCAGACCTGTGAGGAAAAGAAGGAAGTAATGGGGTAGGTAGAGACACGCAGCTTCATTAGATTCATTAGAAAACAATAACAGTATTATTAAATCGTTCAAGCAATCTTTTCTGTTTCACCATCTGCCTGGGGATGATCACTGGTAGAGCAGTGAGTATTCATCATTCCCACCTGATGTAAGAGTTCTTTCCAGAATTTCAACTGTCAACTTCTGTCAATGATGATAATACTTGGTAAGCCATGCAACCAGAATATACTTGGGAGGTAAAACAATCACAACCCATTTGTTGAGGGTAATGTTTGTCAAGGAACAACAATCTCTATCTTTGCCTAGATGTGGGTAGTAACTAACATCACTATATGAGCTCCTGCTGAGAAGGGTCTGTGGGTGCGATTCGGAGTGGCTTGGTAGCAGACGGCTGGTCAGCCGGTGTTGAGTGCTGGAGGGTGGTGGTGTGGTATCTCAGTCGGGTTTCTTGGTTTCGGCGGGAGTCAGGGGTTCTGGTGCTAGGCGCGGTCCAGGCGCGGACGGGCGCAGTCGGGCTTGCCTTTGGAGTGCCTTCAGGGTGCCTGTAGTGTGTCCGCTGCACGGCCTCCATAAGAACGGCTATGGGAGGGAGGAGCAGCTGGAAAAGCAGGATCTGGCAGCGAATGGGGCTCCAAGGGGGCGGGGCCGCAGGGAGGCAGCGGCGGGAATTGCGAGGTAGGGGTGCAGGTGGGGGGTAGGTGGGGAGAGGGCACAGGCACAATGGGCGACGGGAGAAACAAGTGAGGAGAGCAGTAAAGAGACAATAGGAAAGGCAGTAGAATGGCAAAGAAGGAAAGGAGAAGGAAAACAACAATCCAAGGCCGAAGAAGGACTGCAACGCTTACAGGCTACACAGCGGGCAGCGACGGCACAGGGGGACCGTGTGGCGACTGAGGGGGTGACCTACCCGGTGACAGGGTCAAAAGTCGCTCTAAGCCAACCAAACCTGTTGTGGTGGTCCAATTTCATGCAGCTGGCAATTATGTGTTACATGTAATTGACAGTGAACCTTTGCCAAATCGAGAGCCACAACAGGAGTGGGGTCAGTCCGATAGTGTCAAGCAAGTAGGGTAACCCCAATTTGTGGTGTAAAATATAATTTGAGAGGGAAGTTGGTAAGGAGACCCGATTTTTTAAAAATATATCTTCTCTATAGCTCTGGAGCTGATCCTAGTTTGCCAACACCCAAACTCCTGCCCCATATGTTACCGCTGCTTTTGTTTTAGCTCGGTAGATATTTTTAATCGTGTCCAGAGGGCTGTCTCCCAACTTCCTTACAAAACCCTTAATTGCCTGAAGGATCCTTTCCATGCCTTGTGCTCTAACCACCACCAGATTTTTGCAGGAGTGGGTCTTATCAAACAAGACCCTCAGATATGGAAAGGAGTCTACCACATCAATTTTCTTTGAGGCCAGCTGGAATGGGAGAGTTCTGCTCCTCTCCTGGCTCTCGCTCTGATAACAAATGACTTTGTTACATTTACTCTGAGGTCTAATGAAGCCATGAATGATGCGTATAATGTTATAGGAGATTGTCCAGCAACCCCTGTCCTAGCGACTAGGACTGCATCGTCAGCATATGCCAATATTGAAAGGGGGATGTTATCAAATATAGGCATGTCCAGAGGAGAGCCAGTCAGGGCTGCTTCCATCCCGTTTGTGTAGATGGAGAAAAAAAAACGGGACGAGGACACAACCCTTCCTGACCCCCCTATCGATCTTAAATGAACTTGTACTGAGCGTGTGGCATACCAAACGCAAGCAGTAGTGTTGGCATATAGCTGGCGAATAAAGCAGATTATCAGGGGATCGACCCCCATCCCCTCATTGGCCACAACTTCTGATGGGAGACACAATCAAGGGCCGCCGACAGGTCCATAAAAGCCATGTAGATCCTCCCCCTTTTACTTTGGTATATTTTTCTATACAGAGTGACAAATCTAGGCATTGGTCCACCGTCCCCTTTCTCTTCTGGAATCCATATTGTGCCTGCATCAGTATATTATTTTCTTCAGCCCACTCCTCCAATCTGGATAATAAAAGCCGGCCCATGAGCTTCATGGTGGTATCCAGAAGGGAAATTGGACTGTAATTCTTATAAATAGGGACAATTACACTCTTGCTCCAAGATCATGGAGGACCCTCTGTTGCTATACTATTAAAGACATTTGTTAGTAAGGAGACCCACATATCATAGTTCAGCGTAATTCTTTGACGATGGAGGTGGCAGCGCTGAGGAAGATATGGTGTTGGTAGGGGTCTGAGGGTGTTCCAAAGTGAATGTTCTTCATGGTCTTGAGAGTGTCGTCCATGGTGAGGGGAGTGATGGGTGGGTCTTGAGTGGCGAAGCTATAATGTAGTAGCCTATAGGACTGCAGAGGTGGGATCTTTACCGGGTTTAAGCAGCAATGTTATCATATCCTCTCTTTGAGTGGTGGGAGATGCCATATTCGAGGGACTCCTCATAGACCTCCCAAAAAGTGTGGGGCAAGCACATGTGTGTAGGCCTTGTAAAAAGCTGCCCTTTAGACCATCCAGTTATGGGGTTTTTGGAACAGTCTAGCACATTGTTCGCTTGAATAATTTCTTCCCTGAAGATGGGAGCTGCCAAAACTTGCTTTCTGCAAATCATCAACCAAACAATAGCTACCTCCTACAGGTATTCTGATATCTTTGCGACATCCTCTACCATGTGTGAGGTGTACAGCTGCTGGTTGTATTGCAGACACTTCCATACCTATAAGTTTAAAGGTATACATACCAACAAGAGGGAAAGGACTGTATGATACAAATAATAGGCTGCAACAGAAATTGGGAGGAGATGTCCATTCATTGTTTGAATGTTATAGTTTGCTGTAGTATATGCGACTGGATAGATGAATGGGGTGCGGATTCATCATAGATATACAAGTTATGGCAAGATCACAGTCAAGCATGCTGTTACCTCTAAGAAGGAATGTACAATCCGCACAGACCTTCCTCTGCACCCACGGTTCAATGGTGTAAGGCGCATAAGAATATGTGAGGTACGGGTGCGCATTTACCTTAAATCATCAGGTGCCAAGTAGGTGAATGTGTGCTTTAAAGGTGCTAATTATTTGGACATTCAATAAGAAGCATGATTGTGAAAGAAATATCATGGAAGTTATGCAAAAGGGTGTATGATATGTGTGAATTGAGTGTCTCACTGGTAATCAAAGCAACTCATTTAGAAAGGCAATTAAGCTTAATATAAAGCAAGAAGTTGAAAAATAGAAATGTTAGACAATCTAGTTGGTGCTGATGGTGTACAGTTATGAGGGAAATAATTGGTCCACAGAGCTAGAACAGAATCATCAGGTGTTCTTGATATTCTTTCATGAACGCTACTTTAGAAAAGTAACTGGGCAGTTATCAAGCACATTATGGACATCCTCCAGTGGAAGCTGTAAGGTGGTAGTGTGAGTGATGGTGCTCTTTTCTATTAAAAGTCTAAGGAGATTAGAAGTTGTAGCTTCTCTTACCAGACTGTACAGCTGCAGCTGAGAGGCGCAGAATCCACCGTTTTAGCAGATTTGACAATATGCCCACATGCCATTCCGAAGCCGGATCTGTCCAGGGTCCTCTGCCATGAGCCGGATGCGCAAATGAGGGTGGCCTGGGGTTTGAGGAAGAATGATGAGAATGGAGAACATGGCTGCTGTTGTGGACACTTGCATGGCCTCCTCGTGGCAGAGAGAGAGACATCCTGAGTTCCATCCACTAAGTGGGGCAGTAGAGGCAGATGTGTGCTTGACCATGCACAGGCCCAGCTGCCCCAGTGGCCTTTTAAATACGTCTGGAAGCTCACTGTGCATCGTATTCTGACATATTGGAGGATTTCACATTTCTTTGTTGCAAGAGACCTTATCTTGGGGTAACCGGTTCATGACAGAACTGCGATCATGTTAGCAAGGGTTCTCTCAATGAAGTCGAAACTGTAAATGTTACTTTTCTTCTCAGTGCACTTAGAGACTTAGCAGTGAAAATAACTACACGTTGTTTGATCATGTAATTGGTTTACTTTATATCAACTTTACAAACAACAGGTTTCATTGCATGTTTTATTGGCTTGCCAATAGCAATGAATTTCTTTGGAGTTATGCAAACTACACGCATTTCCCATGGCTCTGTCCACATATGCATATCTCATTTATAAACACATACATGCTCTTTTGTGTTGTTTCTTTCCTGTAACAAAACATCTTAATAGCATCCGTTGAAAGAGTTAAGAGGCATTGGAGGGTGAGCTTTCTTCAGCTAAATGTCTATTCAAGTGCAGACACACTCATGCCAGGTTCCTTAATCATAGGATTACGCTGCTCAGCTTCGAACCTCTTTGTCTCTTGTTTCATGGGGCAGGGCTGCCAACTGGGCCAAAGGTTCTCTTATCCCTGCTTTCAAAGGCCTACTTATGAAATGCTTTCTTCTAAATGAGGATAGATTAAATTATTAGAAGTTCATTGTGGGAGCCTGTGTAAAGAGTGTGAATGAACGGCTTTAAATAGAAAGTGAGAACCCTAATATATCCGCAGCATGGGGAGAGAGTTGGCTGCAGACAGACTCAGATGAGCAGCTGGGGAAAGAAGGAAAATAAGGCTACGAAAAGCTGCCATTTTTCGCCATTAAACTAAATCTGTGTTATGATTTAAAACACAGGTGTTTTTATTTAAATAGTTGGGGAATGGTGCAAGTATGCATCAATGAAATTCCAAATGATGTAGCAATGAATACATCGATCAAACATTTAAATTCTAGTTTGGGTTTGGAGACAATGCACCAGGGGAGGCGATGATCGTATTTGACACAGAGCAATCTACGAAAACAAAATTTGAAGACAGCGGTCCGATTTATATAAAAAAAAAGTAAAGATACACCCGCATAGGTGCAGATTCATGACTCTTTCCTGTGCACAAAACTTCACTGAATTACACCTCGAAGGATGTGCAGCTTTCTAGGGATTCTCCTGGGAATGCCACTTAATATTTTTGGGGGGTCACAGCATGTTCCCAATTCAGGTCTGAACGCATAGTACAATCCCAGCCTCCCACGTGACCAATATTTCTTTCATATTAGCTAACATGTAGCATAGAAACGAGTTATTTGCTCTTACTCAATATTTCTCAACACATGGGTCAAAACTCAATATATATTATATTTCATTTATTTATTATTTATCACATAATTGAAAACAAGTTATTCAAGACCATGATTTCCATTATTACATTTCTTTCACATTGCTTCTCATACCTAAATATATATATATACAAACTTGGTTAAACTATTTTCTTGTGATAATCATGATCAGAGTGTCATAAATATATACAGAAAATCATTGACATTTCATCTTCAAAAACTAAAACCACTTTTACCAAAGAAAACAATTTCCCCAAACTCGCACCTCATTCACATAGCCCACAATCATATCACCAACACATACTACACACTCTCATACCCGTCCCAGTACAACACTAAATGCACAGATGAAAAATACAAGGGGTGAAAACATCAACTCTAAATTGCTGTGCCGGTAGCTGGGGTGACACACTATCGGGTCAATGTACATTTCAATGGACATAACAAATTATCTCCTTCTTCATCAGGACCTTTCACTTCTTAATTTTCATATGGGTGGAAAGTGGGGGATCTAAAAATGCATTATTTTTAGAGGGAAAAAGGATTTCATCATTTGATGACCAGAGAGCTCTCTTACATTGCTCTATATAGATACTCTTAAAATCTGAATACTTTTCACCCATTTGTGTCAGCGAAACCATCATCAGTGTTTTCAGAGACTCATGAACGGTATTGACGAGACCTACCTTGGTTACCCGCCCGATATGATTGTGACCACTGTGATTTTCTAACTCACGCCCCTGACGAAGGGTCACATGACCTGACCCGAAATGCATTGGGCAGAGTTATAATGGATACATATTGATTATTCAACGATATTGATATATAAACTCTCGTTAATGAATTAAGAAAACTGAAAAATCAATAAAAACCATAATTGATTGAAAAAATTGAGTCATGAACTTTTGTTAAAAAAAAGTTAAATTAGGAGAAGAAACATTTAAAGTTTCAGGTCAAACTTCAGCGCACAGTTAGTGGAAGCTAGTCAACTTTCACACAATCCGCCTTCATAAAAGACACGAATAGTCGTGTAACAACGTGTAGCGCTAAACAAAAAATCACACATACCTCAAGGAAAACTTTTGAAATAAGAGTGTGCACAGAGACCAAAAAACTTTTTTCTTTACTCACGAACGTGCTCCCATTTCATAGTTGCTGAGAAATGTAAAAAAGATATCGATATCTGAGCACTCCTGGGCACGAGCTTCACTCTGATTGGCAGCCAACACTCCAAACCAAGAAGTGATGGCAGCCATCTTGTGACTCAGTAACCGAGCCACAAGAAAGCAGTGAAACAAAGATAAAAAACAAGAATAGGGAGCAGGGTACAAACACACTGATCCCCTAAGCCTGCTCAGGGGGTCCCAATCAGCCAAATTTGCACTGGGGTCACAAATCCGGCTGAGAAAATTTTGAAAAAAGAAGCATGGGCTCCCACGCTTTGTTGTATTTAAGCCCCTGGGTGGGCCAGGTCAGAGGGGCATGCCTTATTATGTGGCGGGGTCCGCTTGGGACTCGTAGCCCTGGGGACTGCCACCTCCCCAGGGCATTATTCAGACAGTGTGGGGGGCTTTGTGGCCCCCCAAGCCCTGGGGACCACCAACTCCGCGAGGCTTTTTTAATTATTAAGGTGGGTGGCCTTGCTGGCCCCCCTAACCCCAGGAAGCATCCCCTCCCCGGGGCATTGCTTTAAAAAAAATGTGTGGGGGTGCTTGAGCCCCCCAAAATGCCCCAGGGACCACTAACTCCCCGGGGCACAAAATATGGAAATTGGGGGGTCAGTTACGGACCCCCAAACCCTAGGGACCACAACCTTCCCGGTGTTTTTAAAATGAAGGGAGGGGGCCATGTGGCCCCCCACCAGGAGCCCTTTATGGCCCTGGGGACCGCCACCCCACAGGGTTAGCTCCTGCAATGTCTCGAGGTGCCCACCCCGGGATATTGCTGTTTGCTATGGTGGGCATAGCCAACTCTGCTTTGCCTTATTGAAGTGAGAGGAGAGAAACCTGCTCTCGCTTCAATAAAGCAGAGCAGAATTGCTTTTGAGCAACGGGAGCTGCATGTCTATGGGTCCACTTGCTCAAAAGCAATGCCGGACCGTGGGGGAATTGGGGCTCTCCCCACCGTCTCCAACGCAAAGGGCTGGCCCTTGGGATGTGGTCCCTGGGGCCAGGAGTGGCCTGGGACGGGGGCCATGAGGCCCCCCTTGCGTTAATAAAATAAAATGGCCAAGCACCAGGGGATGGGGTGCCTGGGGCCAGAAATGGCCCAGGGGACGGAGGACCATGGGGCCCCCCTCCCCTCAGATATATATAAAAACATGTAACCAGGCCAGGCCCCAGCAAATGGGGTACCCAGGGCCACGCGGCCCTCTTCCCGTTTGTTTAAAAAAAAAAAAAAAAAATTCTGGCCACGGGGGTTCGGGACCCCGGGTCCAAAAGTTGCCCAGGGAAGGGGGGCCACGCAGCCCCCTCCAAAAAATAATCATTTAAAAAAAAGAAAAAAGAAACTGGCAACTCGCTGGAGGCCCCACCTCCTCCCTGCAGCACTCTGCAAACGCACCCCTGGCACATTCTAAGTTGGGGGATTATATCCCCTTTAATACTAAGGATGCCTGGGGTCAACTAGCCAACTTAACCTTCAGTAAGCACCACAGAGCTGCCTTGCAGAGAGGTGGTCTGAGGCCACGCCCCTTTTTACACCTCGCTGCAACACATCGATGTAGTGCTTACTGGAGGTACCTGGTGGGCTAGCTGGCCTACCGGGACCCTCAGGATTCAAGGGGACCTAATTCCCCAACTTGCAATGCACCAGGGGATGTGTTTGCACAGTGGTGCAGGGGGGAGGCGGGCCTGATATAACAAATGTGCAAACATGCCCCCTGGTGCATTGTAACTTGGGGGGTTAAGTCTTCTTCAATCCTGAGGGTCCCTGGGAGCCAACAAGCCCACCAGGTACCTCCAGTAAGCGCCACAGAGCTGCACTGCAGTGAGGTGGTCTGAGGCAACGCCCCTTTATATATCACTCTGCAAACGCAGCTTCTGGTGCACTGCTGGTGGGGCAATGAGGACCTCAGGACACAAGTGCAGCAGTGCACCAAGAGGCGCATTTGCCGAGCGGTGTAAAAAGGGGGCATGGCCTCGGACCACCTCTATGTAATCCAGCTCTGTGGCCCTTAATGGAGGTAACTGATGGGCTAGTTGGCCCCCAGGGTCCCTCAGTATTCAAGGGGAATTAATTTACCAACTAACAACGCACCAGGGGGCGCGGGTGCAGAGTGGTGGAGAAAGGGGACATGGCCTTTGTCCACCTCTCACAATCCCAATAAGTGTGACTTAATGGAGGTAAGAGGTAGGCTAGTTGGTCCTTAAAGGACCCCCAATAGTGAAGGGGATTCAAGAGCATGCCTTGGAGTGGTGGGGAAAGGGGGCGTGGCCTGCTCTTCGAACTTGGCAATGCTGCTGTGTGGGACTTACTGGAGGTAATAGGACCGGTAGTTGGCCCCCAAGGATGTCCTTGGGGGGCAGCTACCCCTCTTGTTACCTCCAGTAAGTCCCACACAGTGGGATTGCTAAAACGTCTTTGGAGGCCATGCCCCATTTTCTCCACCATTCTGCAAACGCACCTCCTGGCAGACTACGGGATGGGGGATAAAGTCCAATTTACTCCTGAGGGACTTTGGGGGGCAAGAATCCCTACTGGTACCTCCTGTAAGCTCTAGGCACCAGAATTCCTGAGCGCTAGTCAGAGGCCCAGAACCGTTTCTCCACGACTCTGCAAACGTGACTACTAGTTAAGGAAGCGTTTGCAATGTAATATGTTTTGCATTCGCAAGAATTAGAGCTACTGGCGTTGTAAAGGCACTACTAAGGTTTTTTGGAGTGAGTCGATGTACGTTGTGTTTAGTGGAATTATGTGGTAGGTTGTGCACTAAAATTATGTGGATGGAAAGTATGTGGTATTTAGTGTATAGGAATTATGTAGAGTGGGATTATGTGTTATGGAGAAAACCCACCTCTTCCCGTAACTCCTAACCTCCCCCCATGCCCCCACTACCCGCAGGTGTACTGATCTTAGCGCTGGGATACTCACGGGTGACTACGCGCTCTATAAAATTTTATAATATTAATAATAATAATAGGTGCTCAACTGTGAACTCAGTGAGCTAAAAGTAGATGGAATCACTGAGGAGCATTTGTGGACCTAGTCAGAGGGTGTACAGACAAAATATAGACTCCAAAATATCGACTGGACATAATATCGAGTTTTAAATATAGACTGGACATAATATCGACTGGACATAATATCGACTACAAAAATATCGTTTATCAGGTAAGTGAAGTAATATCGACTGTATAAAATATAGATAGCAAAAATATCGAATTTTTAATAATATATAATATTTTATAGTGTATTTTTATGTAATAATATGTGTGAATAGTGTGTATTAATGTTATAAAATATTTTATTAAATGAATTTTGTTTTTATAATAATTGCGTAATGTAATTCTGTAGCGGGTTGTGGGTTTATAGGGGAATAGGGTGGGAAGTAATTTAATTTTAATTAATTAATTAATATATGTTTGTTAATATTTTTAATTAATAATTAATTGATAATTAATTAATATTAATTAGTTAATTAATTAATATAATTTTGAACATATTTTGTATTAGTAATTAATTGTTAATTAATTATTTGTAATTAGTTAATTACATTAATTAGAGTAAATTTTTAATATATTTAATTTTGTGTTATTTTTAAGTAATTAATTTGGAAAAAATAATATTAATTATTAAAATAATTACAGCTAATGTTCTAATATATTTACTTTATTGTTATTGTTAATTAATAATTAATTGGTAATTAAATAATATTGATACATTTTGTGTAAAGGAGCATTTTTAGGGTTCTGGGTCAGTTTTCAGTTTTAGGGTAAAGGGGTATTTTTGGGGTTCAGGGTCAGTTTTCAGTTTTAGGGTAAAGGGGTATTTTTGGGGTTCAGGGTCAGTTTTCAGTTTTTGGGTAAAGGGGCATTTTTACGGTTCAGGGTCAGTTTTCAGTTCATGGGTAAAGGGGTATTTTTAGGGTTCAGGGTCAGTTTTCAGTTCATGGGTAAAGGGGCATTTTTAGGGTTCAGGGTCAGTTTTCAGTTCTTGGGTAAAGGGGTATTTTTAGGGTTCAGGGTCAGTTTTCAGTTTTTGGGTAAAGGGGCATTTTTAGGGTTCAGGGTCAGTTTTGGGTTTTTGGGTAAAGGGTTATTTTTAGGGGTCAGGGTCGGTTTGGGGTTTTTGGGTAAAGGGGTATTTTTAGGGTTCAGGGTCAACTAATAAGATTGTAAAAAATTATTTTTATTATTTTCATTTATTATTTAATTATTATAATTTAATTTAAGTAGTTTTAAGTATATTTTAGTAATTTAAATTTAATATTAATTTAATTTAACACTGTTTTTAATAAAGTCGATATTTTTTACATCTATATTATTGTTAACGATATTTTGTACTCGATATTTTTGTACTTACCTGTTTGTAGATACAAACTCGATATTTTGACTGTCGATATTTTGTCCACGATATTCTGGCAAGTCGATATTGTGTCCGTCGATATTATTTCAGTGATCCAGTCAGAGGTATGAGCAGGGCCACTGGAATTATGTAACTGGCTGCACCAACTTTCGCACAATTATACATTTTCTGCATTAGCCACATAATTTATCATCAGCACCCTAATGTGCAGATTTGAACAAAAATAGCCTTGTTTCTAGCTAAAACGGGTCAAACGTTACCAAAAATGCAGCTACAAGTTTTACAGCGTGGTGGAAGGCCCTTTGCAAACCTAGAATGGTCACCTGTTACTTATTCCTATTTGTGTGTATTAAATTGGTACTAATCGTGTGCAAGCCACTCTTGCTTTCCTCTGTGCCTGTCTAGCCTCTTTCTGCATTTCTGTTGCTTCTTTCTGCACATTTCTTTCTTTTTATGCACTTCTCTTGACCTCATTTTGCAAATCTCATGTACTTTTTGCACCCCTGATCCCTCTTCTGCATGTCTGTTGCCTCTTTCTGCACCTCATTTGCTTCTTTCTGCACCCCTGTTGTCTCTTTCTGCACTTGTCTTCCCTCTTTCTATACCTTTACTGCCTGTTTTTGCATCTCATTTGCCTCTTTCTGCACTATTGTTCCTTTTTTCTAGGGGTGGGTGGAATTTGTGTAGTCGCGCTACGCAAAGCTCTGTGAAACAGTAAAAATCTCCACAAGCATGGGAAAGTTCAGCAATCACGTGGAATTTCTTATTCCGCCCGTTCGCTATGCTTTTTTCCCTGTTTGCGAACGCTGTTTGCGTGCTCAGTGAGAAATATCTTGCGAACGCGCATTTTGACAGCACAAACAGGCAAAAAATTCTGTGATGCCACGGATCACAGAATTTTTGGTAATTCTGTGTTCTCCGCAGAACGCAAAATTACCCAAATTCTGCACATTCCTCGAACGGAGTGGAATTTACCGCCCAGGCCTACTTTTTTCTACACCTCTCTTGCTTTTTTCAGCAATTCTCTTGCCTCTTTGTGCACTTCTCTTGCCTGTTTCCTAACCTCTCTTGTCTCTTTTTGCACCTCTGTTGGCTCTTTCTGCACCTCACTTGCACCTTTCTACACTTCTCTTGTCTCTTTCTGTAACCCTGTTGCTTAATTCTGCACTTTCCATGCTTCTTTCTGCACCTGTCTTGCTTCTGTCTGCACCCCTCTTGTCTCTTTATATACCTCTTTTGACTCTTTCTGCACTTTTCTTGCCTTTTTGTGTGCCTCTCTTCCCTCTTTCTGCTCATCTATTGCCTCTTTCTGCACTTCATTTGCTTCTGTCTGCACCCCTGTTGTCACTTTCGGCGCTAGTCTTCCCTCTTTCTGTACCTTTCCTGCCTGTTTTTGCATCTCACCTGCCTCTTTCTACACTTTTCTTGTTTCTTTCTACACCTCTGTTGCTTCTTTTAGCAATTATCTTGCCTCTTTGTGCACTTCTCTTGCCTGTTTCTGCACTTCTCTCACCTCTTTCTGCACCCCTGTTTCTTCATTCTGCACTTTCCATTCTTCTTTCTGCACCTGTCTTG
The DNA here is from genome assembly GCF_964263255.1 of Lissotriton vulgaris. Classification (NCBI taxonomy): domain Eukaryota; kingdom Metazoa; phylum Chordata; class Amphibia; order Caudata; family Salamandridae; genus Lissotriton; species Lissotriton vulgaris. Next base: position 228,739,098 of record NC_141689.1, on the reverse strand, counting down.
CTTCTTTCGGCACCCGTTGTCTCTGTATTTACCACTTTTGCCTCTTTTGTACTTTTCTTGGCTTTTTCTGCACCTCTCTTTGCCTCTTCCTGCACCTCATTTGCTTCTTTCGGCAACCCTCTTGTTTTTTCCTGCACTTGTCTTCCCTCTTTTAGTACCTTTCCTGCCTGGTTTTGCATCGTACTTGTTTCTTTCTGCACTTTTCTTGCTTCTTTCTACACCTATCTTGCTTCTTAAAGCAACTCTCTTGCCTCTTTGTGCACTTCTCTTGCCTGTTTCTGTACCTCTCTTGCCTCTTTTTGCACCTCACATGTTCCTTTCTACACTTCTCTTGCCTCTCTCTGCAACCCTGTTGCTTCATTCTGCAAATTTCGTGTTTCTTCCTGCACCTGTCTTGCTTCTTTCTGCACCCCTGTTGTTTCTTTGTGTACCTGTTTTGCCTCTTTCTTCACTTTTCTTGCGTTTTCTGCACCTCTCTTACCTCTTTCTGCACGTCTTTTGCCTCTTTCTGCACCTCATTTGCTTCTTTCTGCATCCCTGTTGTCTCTTTCTGCACTTGTCTTCCCTCTTTCTGTACCTTCCCTGCTTATTTTTGCACATCACTTGTCTCTTTTTGCACTTTTCTTGATTCTTTCTACACGTCTGTTGCTTGTTTCTGCAATTCTCTTGCCTGTTTCTGCACTTCTCTTGCATGTTTCTGCACTTCTTTTTTCTCTTTTCGCACCCCTGTTGCTTCATTATGCACTTTCCATGCTTCTTTCTGCACCTGTCTTGCTTCTTTCTGCAAGCCTGTTGTCTCTTCATGTACCTTTTTTCCTCTTTCTGTACTTTTCTTGGCTTTCTGTGCACCTCTCTTCCCTCTTTCTGCAGGTTTGTTGCTTTTTTCTGCCCCTAATTTGTTTCTTTCTGCACCCCGTTGTCTCTTTATGCACTCGTCTTCCCTCTTTCTGTATCTTTCCTGCCTGTTTTTACATCTCACTTGCCTCTTTCTGCGCTTTTCTTGCTTCTTTTTACATCTCTGTTGCTTCTTTCAGCAATTCTCTTGCCTCTTTGTGCACTTCTCTTGCCTGTTTCTGCACCTCTCTTGCCTCCTTTTGCACCTCTGTTGGTTTTTTCTGCACCTCACTTGTTCCTTTCTACACTTGTCTTTTCTCTTTCTGCACCCGTGTTGTCTCTTTATGTACATCTTTTGCCTCTTTCTGCACCTTTCTTGCCTTGTTCTGCAGTTCTCTTCCCTATTTCTGCACTTCTCTTGCCTGTTTCTGCACCTCTCTTGCCTCCTTTTGCACCTATAATGGCTCTTTCTGGACCTCACTTGCTCCTTTCTACACTTGTCTTGCTTCTTTCTGCACCCGTGTTGTCTCTTTATGTATTTCATTTGCCTCTTTCTGCACTTTTCTTGGCTTTTTCAGCACCTCTCTTCCCTCCTTCTGCACGTCTGTAGCCTCTTTCTGCATCTCATTTGCTGCTTTCTGTACCCCTGTTGTCTCTTTCTGTACTCATCATCCGTCTTTCTGTACCTTTCCTGCCTGTTTTGCATCTCACTTGCCTCTTTCTGCATTTTATTGCTTCTTTGTACACCTCTGTTGCTTTTTTCCACAATTCTCTTGCCTTTTTGTGTACTTCTCTTGCCTGTTTCTGTACTCTCTTGCATCTTTTTGCACCTCTGTTGGCTCTTTCTGCATCTCACTTGCTCCTTTCTGCGCCTGTCTTGCTTCTTTCTGCCCCCTGTTGTCTCTTTATGTACCTCTTTTTTCTCTTTCTGTACTTTTCTTGGCTTTTCTGTACTTCTCTTTCTTCTTTCTGGACCCATCCTGCCTTATTCTGCACCTCTCTTGCCGTTCTCTCCCCCTTCTCTCTTACTGCACTTCTCTTGCTTCTTTCTACACCTCTGTTGCTTATTTCAGCAATTCTCGTGCCCCTTTCTGCACTTTTCTTCCTTCTTTCTGCACCCTTCCTGCCTCTTTCTGTACCTCTCTTGCCTCTTTGTGCACTTCTCCTACCCCTTTCTGTAACCTTTTGCTTCTTTTTACCCCTCTGTTGGTTTTTTCTGCACTGCTCTTGCTTTTTTCTGCACCTCATTTGCCCCTTTCTGGACTTCACTTGCTTTTTCTGTACCTCTCTTGCCTCTTTTAGGACCTGAGTTGCTTCTTTCTGTACTTCTCATGCCTCCTTCTGCACCTCTTAGTTAGAGGTAGTTTTAATCCACCTGCCCAATTATGTACTAGGGCCATACAGGGGAGGTCATGCCAATCACAGGGGTACCCCAACACATAGTGCACTCTAGTATATATAGGTGTTTTCACTATATTCTAATGTGTCTTTCAGCATGGCACTGGCTCCGGGTCTGGTTAGTCAGAGTCAGGTACCACCAGTACCCGTCAGCAAAAAGTTGGCGGCACAGGATGACGTTGCAACAAGGCCTCTTTCTGCTCCTCTGTTGGTTCTTTGTGCACATCGTTGCAATGTCTGCAATTGGAAAGTATCTCCTAAACTCATAGGGAGACATCCTACTGATCATAGCTGGAAGATGTTCCTTCTCAACTGCAGATCGATGCCTAAACACCATACAGAGCTGGCCCTGCTGATAGAAGAGCATAAGCCTGATGTCCTCTTTTTAACAGAGACTTGGCTTCAACTTGAAGCTGATCCTACTATAAGATGGGCTACCCCACAGGGTTATACTATAAAGAGACTGGACCGCAACACGGGTAGAGGTGGAGGGTTAGCCATCATATACAGAGAACAGTTTAAATGCCGCATCACTCCCTCCACTACGTCTGTCGGTGAAAGTCTACTCTTTATTTTAGAGCTATCCCCTACCAATACTTTCACAGGCCTTCTGGTCTACCGACCGCCTGGAACACCAGGTCAATTTGTTACAAACATGACTGACTTAGTTGCCAACCTAGTACTCACCTCAGCACATTTTACTGTGTTAGGTGATTTAAGCCTACATTTGGATGACCGGCTTGATCCCGCAGCCAAGAGTCTTCGACTGAACTTTCAAGCTATCGACTTGGCTCAAAAAGGTTTTCTTCCCACACATACCAAAGGTCATCTTTTAGACCACATCTATAGTAATCTTGATAGTCTAAATGTTGAGTCACCTGTGCTACTGCCCTGGACCGATCACAGCTTAATACCCTTCACATGGACTTCCAGAAACCCCTCTGCTATACAAGTCAAAAAAACACTGGGGTAGGAAATGGACCTCACTCCCTTCCTCTAAATGGGAATCAGTACTTACTGAACTCAAACCCTCTGAAACTACCAACCCCAATTTAGCAAGTACCAACTTTGACAATTGGATCACCAATTCCCTCAACATAGTCCTCCCGAAGGTACATTTGCAGTTCATCAATATCTTACCATGGTCATTGACGCTATCCGCCCAGTCATCCTCGATGTCCTCAACTCCTCCATCACCTCGAGCACTGTTCCAGTCGCATGGAAAAGTGCAATGGTCAAAGTCCTTTTAAAAAAACCCTCTCTAGACCAAAATAATCCAGCTAACTTCCGCCCCATCTCGTTATTACCTTGGATGAGTAAACTGCTAGAAAAGCATATTAATAATATCTTAGTAGATTATTTAGAATCTAATAATCTGCTGTGCACTTCCCAGATGGGATTCCGCCCTCAGCACGGAACTGAGACAGCGTTGCTAGCAGTAACGGAAGAAGCAAGATCTGTGCTTGACCGGGGAGGGAAAGCAGCCATCATACTATTAGACCTCAGCGCCGCGTTCGACACGGTTAACCATGCCACCTTATTACAACGTTTGAAGGGCATAGGAGTGTCGGGCGCGGCCCTGGCCTGACTGACTTCCTTCCTGGATGAGCGCTTCTTCCAGGTGTTCGAGGGTGAGGTACTATCTTCCATGCAGCCGCTCAATTGTGGGGTCCCTCTGCCCTGAGCCCCACGCTTTTCAACATTTAACTGAGGCCCTTGGCGGAGATAGTCCATCCCTTTGGTGTCCGTATTGTCACCTACGCAGACGACACTCAGTTGATGGTCTCATTGGACCATACTGAGGGGTCGTCTAGCACACTTGGCCCCTGTCTAGAGGCAGTGGCTAAATGGATGCAATCCTCCTGCCTCAGACTAAATGGGGAGAAGACAGAAATAATGCTATTGGGCAACCCCTCACCTACCATCCTGGCGTCGAGTTGGCTCACGTGTCTAGGTTCCCCTCCCCCTGCCAGACCTCAGATAAAGAGCCTGGGGGTTTGGCTTGATGAATCTCTGGATTTTACCTTCCAGGCCACTAAAACGGCCTCCACCTGTTTTGGGCTAATGAGAATGCTCCGGAAAGTGCTCCCTTTGCTTCCGTTCCAGGCGAGGAGAGTCATGGTTCAGGCCATGATACTCTCCCACCTGGATTACGGCAATGCCCTCTATCTAGGAGCCTCGGTGGCAGCGATTTTCAAACTTCAGGTCACCCAAAACTGTGCGGCCCAACTGCTCTTTAATATTCCACGCTGGCAGTTGGCCAAACAGGCCCTAAAGAAGCTGCATTGGCTTCCTGTGGCTGCCAGGGTGCAATTCAAAGCTATGTGCTTTGTTCAAAAAGCCATTCATAGAACAGGTCCCGCCATCATGTACCCCCTAGCCAATCCCTACCTCCCTCTCAGAGCTCTCCACTCCAGCTCGTTGCATTTAGCCACCACGACTAAAATCAACAAGGCCCGCTGAGGCGGACGCTCATTCTCGCACAATGCTGCGAGAATATGGAATTCCCTCCCACTTGATCTTAGAGAGAACACCAACCGGATGTCATTCAGGAGGTCTTTAAAAACTCACCTGTTTGGTAGAGCCTGTTAACCACCCCAGCCTACCGCCCTGGATTTGAGTTAAGCGCTGCAAGGCCTCCGGGGAGTCTATGCGCTATATAAATATAATTTTTCATTTCATTTCATTTCATTACATCTCTTGCTTCTTTCCACACCTTTCTTCAACTTTTTGGACTTCTGTTGCCTTTTTCTGCAATTCTCTTGCTTCTTTCTGTGCCTGTCTTCCTCTTTCTGCACATGTCCTACCTTTGTAGGCATAGTTAGAAATTAGCATTTAAAAAATCTTTGAAATTCACTGAAAAAAAGACAGGTTTCAGGGACGTTATAGTTAGAAGTTAGCTTTTAAGAAACCTTTGAAATACACTGAAAAACCATAGGTTTCAGGGACGTTATAGTTAGAAATTAGCCTTTAATAAACCTTCAGAGACGGTATAGTTGGAAATTAGCATTTTAAAACCTTAGAAATTCACTGGAAAAAAACCAGGTTTCAGGGATAGTTAGTTGGACATTTCACTCGTAGAAAACCAGAGAAATTCAGCTGCTCTAGTTAGTTCAGCTAACTATAACTCGTGCCCCCGTAATCCACTGCTGATGACATCACATATTACATCATTCATAACATGGACAGTGACATCACTGATGACATCACTGATTACATCATCCACATGATAGTCTGATGCACCACCTCATACCCTAATATAACCTTTGATACACCCACTCTAAAATACAGACAACCATTTTCGAAACAATAGACACACCAATACCAGTTAGTACATAAACACTCACTAATTACTAGGTCTGCACACACATCCACTCAATTACCGATACAGTCACTCATGCATGCAGTCAACCATCAATACAGACATGTCTGTATCAGTCACATACCCATGCATTCAGTAAGACACATTTAATCACTCACTTATACATTCCGTCATGCACCTACTAAATCATCCATTCAGACACTTATATACCCACTTATTCTTCAATACACCTTGGCCTATATATATATATATATATATATATATATATATATTTTAAATATGAAGCCTTTTTTTATAAATTGGAGGTAGTTCTAAAAAGAACTGTTTTTTTCTTCTTTTTGTTGTTTTATATTTTTTTTAATGTTTTTTGAACATTTTGTACTTCTTTTTGGCTTTTCAAAACAGTTTTATATTTTTTTTGTATTTTTTTAGGGGGAGAAACAAAAACAAGGGAATTGAAACTGGCTCAACCGGAGCAAAAAACAAAAAACGGAAAAAATTACTTCTTTTTGGGGCACTTGTGATTGTCACCAGCAAGGACGATGAGCTTTACGCTCTTTTCACCATAGGCGATAAGCTTGCCACATTCAATACAAGTGATTTTAAAATCAGCAAATCGTTGCTGAATACAAGGCATCATCTCTGATGTTTCTGGTCCCGATGAAGTGGGTTCGTTTCTTTGGGACGTGGTCCTTGAAGACTAGGGGATGTTACTGGCCAGTTCCCTGAGCTCTGCACGAGAATAGTTGTTAGGGTGCTTACGGATCATATGTCGAATCATGGTATTGTTACCAAAGGAATACTTTTTGTTTGGGTTGCCCCTTGAGAGTTGTTCCTTACAGATTAGGCAAGTTACCTTGGCCGCATTCACTTTTTTCTTGCCCTCTGGGAGTGAAAAAACTCCCATACAATGTGTGACTTGGGCTTGTATGGGGTATTTTGTTCAGGCAGCCATCTTCTCCCATCCACCTCTTCCTCTTCCTCCTCCTCCTCTTCTTGACCACCAATGTACTGTTGTGGTGGTCCTCTTGGTGGTTGTGGTGGTGGTGTTGGTGCAGATGCTCCAGCTGTTGCAGCTACAGTAGCCATTAGAAAGTACAAAATAGTTCCCTCTCTATTACTGAAACAGGTCTTCCTCAGTCAAAGGACAAAGTCAGAATAAGGAAAAAAGGTGAGGTCTTTCATCATTCGGAAAAAAAAAGGCCTGAACCAATGAGAAGTGTTATTTTCAGGTCACAAGACCAGGGATTTCATCATTATGAAAGTAAAACTGTTCTGCACCAATTAAAAGTGTTATTTTCAGGTTACATGACCGACGCGCTTACGCGACGCGCCCACTGGCGTGCCCCGGGTCGCGTTGCGTAAGCGCATCGGAAGTTTATGTTGCGCGATCGTATTCGCTCGAGTGCTTCCGGGTGCACTTACGCCGTGCGTATCACGCGGACGCGGCTACACGATACGTCACGATCATGTTTTCGTCCGCGACATTGGCGCTAACGGGATGCTTCCCGGTTCGCGCACCGGGGCGCTTCAAACGACTACGCTCTCCGGGGCGCTCACAGGGGCGCGCCCCGGGAGCGCTCCAGGGTCAAAAAAAAAATTGTTTAAAATACAAATAAAATATAGGATTCATTCATTTTCAAAAATATTACATTTCATAGCTATAGACATTTGCTATCAACCAAATTTTGAACTTCAAAGAAAAAAACATAGGTTTGGGGCCTTATATATAGGTAGGAATTAGCATTTAAAAAACCAATGACATTCACTGAATAAACCATAGGTTTCACACCAGTTATAGTTAGGAATTAGCATATAAAAAACCTATTAAATTCACTGAAAAAACCATAGGTTTCACACCAGTTATAGTTAGCTGCAAATTTTACTGACATAAAACCATTGAAATTCCACGTTATAGTTAGTTGGACTCACTATAACTTGCGCGCGTAATGCACTGCTGATGGCGTCACATATTACATCACTCATGACATGGTCAGTGACATCACTCATGACATCACTGATGACACCATCTTTGTGACAGAGTGACAGACCTCCTTTCAGTGTAATGTAACCCTTGAAACACATATTCAAAAATAGAAATTAACATTTTCAAAAAAATGGAGATATCCATACCAGTTACAACAACCAATTCAGTAATACCACCATCTCTATCCATATCCACTCATTCACCAACAGTTCTATATAGTCACTCAGTTCAGTTCAGTTCTTTATTTATTTTGATGGTTAAAAACCATCATAAATATACATATTATTACATACAACATAAAAACGTATATAGTCACTCATACAGATACTCACTCATCATATGTAGTGATACACCAATACATCCTGTTAGACACATACTCACACATGCAAATAAACTATTGAACATCCATTTATTTGCATATACAACTATACACACACTACCACCTTACTTCTAAGGAAACTTACACATACTTACTCTCTTAAACAATCACTTATAGAAACACATACTTATTTAAACAGGAACTCTTACAATCTCACATATACTCACTTATAAACATCAATACTCACATATATTAGATTAAAACATATGTCGTTACTGATAAAGACACTAGTGAGACAGTCATTCACTCACTAACACACACATATACACACTCATCCACCCATATAGTCCTGCACATATGCTGTCTTCAAAACACATACAAACAGTGAGTCAGTCATTGATGCATCTATGTGCAAAGTAATACCCCCACCAAACCATACAGACACTCATACTGATACTAAAAAAACATATAATAACCCATATACACACACATGTAGCTACTCACCAACCCATGTAGCCAATTATACATAAAGTGAAACACTGATACATATATTTAAATATTTAAACATTACTCGCTAATATATGTATTCACTAAGATACACTTAATAAGCCAGTTAACCAATCAATTTTTTTTTAAAACATTCATTAAAACATTTATTTAAACATTTATTCTTCCATCGACCTTTACATATACATATATAAAAAATATTTATTTTTCAGAAAGATACACATTCACTGGATGGTGTCATCAGTGATGTCATGAGTGATGTCACTGACCATGTCATGAGTGATGTAATATGTGACGTCATCAGCAGTGCATTACGCGCGCAAGTTATAGTGATTCCAACTAACTATAACGTGGAATTTCAATGGTTTTATGTCAGTAAAATTTGCAGCTAACTATAACTGGTGTGAAACCTATGGTTTTTTCAGTGAATTTAATAGGTTTTTTATATGCTAATTCCTAAATATAACTGGTGTGAAACCTATGGTTTTTTCAGTGAATATATATATATATACAAAACGTATTTAAACTTACAGAGTCACACAGTCACTGGATGATGTCATCAGTGATGTCATTTGACATGTCATCAGTGATGTCATCCGTGATGTCACTGACCATGTCATTAAAGATGTAATATGTGACGTCATCAGCCATGCATTGCGGGGGCGCAAGTTATAGTTAGCTGAACTAACTATACCAGCCGAATTTCTCTGGTTTTGTACGAGTGAAATGTCCAACTAACTATAACGCCCATGAAACCTGTGTTTTTTTCAGTGAATATATATATATTTGGGGGTGAGAAGCAATGTGAAAAATGGTATGATGAGAATCAAGGTATTGAAAAACTTGTCTTTAATGATATGATAAATAAAATAAATGAAATATAATATATTGACCCATGTGTGGAGAAATAAGTATGAGCAAATTTCCCATTTCTATGCTACATGTTAGCTAATATTAAAGAAATATAAGTCCCGTGTGAGGCATTTTGGTTTATTGCCCCCTTACTCCCAGACCTATATAGTTTTGTATTTAGGGGGGTGCCTTTTCTAATCAGAGGTGAATTCAACCAATGACAGTTGTACAAGTGCAATGTGAATCGGACCAAGTAGGTGCAACAGAGTTCCTTCACGTTTTAAAATCAGCATTTTGTGTGAAAAAAGACTGCCATACAAAAAAATATCTTTCTATTATGTAGCAGTCGACCACACACCAACAAAGTGCAAAGCAGTTAACAAACATGGACAAGCATGACGTCCTGAAATCCAATATTTATTTATGTCTGATATGTGTCTTAAGTGTGAGGAGCTGTGTACTTATTGGACTAAAGCTCCCACTATAGGGGCCTGTCTTTGACCTCATGGTCACAGGGTCAAATCCTGGCAGGTCCACTCAGTTTTTCTTCCTTCTGAGGTCAATCAAACTCAGCTTTTCATTCTTTTTAGGTCAATAAAAGGAGTACCATTGAGTTAACAATAATCAATTCTTATTCAGAGCCAACATACCCTCCTGGGTAAACGTGCACTTTACATTTGCACGTTATGTTAAGGACTGTATGTCCGATGCCAAGAAGGTACTTTGTTGGCTCAGGTCATATAAAGATTAATATTAAAATTGGATCACAATGTAAAATGCTCCACAATATCGACTTTATTCCTTCAGAATCTCAGGACGACAAGGTCTGGCTGACCTAAAGAGTAAGGTTAAAATCCAATGGAGCAGTCTCACTGGCATTCAAACATTTATAAATTGTTATCTATTTTCATGTGTTCATTGCATGCAAGTTAATTCAAATCTAGCTGTTTTAATGAGACTAGGACGAAAATGTTGTTACACCGGCATGACCTTGGGAGCAATGAAAACGACAAGTTCTCGATCAGCTGTTCGCTACACTCATGTTTTTTGCACTATTTTTTCAGGATGCATTTCGCACTAGACTGTAGTGTTGCTGCCAGATTTCCATTTCGTGTACTTTTGCATTTCTTTCTGAAATTTGACACATTTATGAAAAAATGAAATAATGTGAATTTTGCACACACCTTTGGTATAATTAACCCGTATAGTTGTGGGAAGATTTCAAGAAATATGGTACATAGTCTCCTCTAGCTAACACAGTGCTAGAACAGGCAAATATTTATTGATCTGGCAAAATGAGCTACTAGTCCATGCCTGGCTTATTCACAGTCTTCAGAATCTATCTGAAGTCTGGATACACGAATACAAAGGTGCTGCAATCATGGTCTGACTAAGACAGAAAATCTGCCCCGGCACCGAAATAAAAGTGGCCCCTGTTAGCAAATCAGACAGCTAATAAAGTGCCCCACGTTCTGCAAATCAGTGCACTTTTGGGCTTGGTATCAGAGACTGCAAGCATATGTGCTTGCTACAGGCAAAATCCACCCTACACATCTTCTAGTTCGCATCCCGTTAAGAACCAGAGGGTTCCTACTTTCGCAGTTTGAGCTCCATATTGTTCCGTGGCGACTTGTGCCATTCCTCTGTTCTCCAGGGTTCCTCGAATTACCAAAGCATGCCAGCAGGTGGATTGACATACGGAGATGAAGCAGTGTGTCTCTTACAACTCTGGTTGCCTTTCAGAGGTGGAAGCCCCCCTGTGCCTCACTTTCCTTCCTTTGAACACTGATGAGCCCGCTTGAACATGTGTCCTTGCGCATCACTGAGGCAGTCACTGCGAGATATGTTACTAGCTTTGACTAAGGCCATAGCATAACACTGACTGAGCACCTCACCTGCAGGGGACCACCAACAGTGAATTATGATGGTCAGCCATGGGTGCCTCTCTCTGTGCTCAAAGTCAGGCACAGGACTGTGGAGCCGCTTCAGGGGACGCAGAGCTGATCCTACCCTTCAAGAGGAGCAATTGGCAGTGCTTAATTTGAACCCGTGATTGGAGTTAGGGTCAACATTTTCATCATCATGGTTTGACCCATTGCAGGATGCTTAAGGGGGGAAGGAGGAAAAAAAATACGAAAAGATTGTGACAAAGGGTGAAAGGTGGGACACAAAGGAGATTGCAACTGTGAGAAAAAGGAGCTGAAGTGTCTGGAGGTGGATTAAGGTGGCATGCGGTGGATTTAAGACTATGCAGCCTTGGTATTTGGAACACCAAGTTTCAATAGCCTGAGCAGGAGGTTCTGTAACATATTTTGGGCCTGCTATTATTCTGTTGCAAATTCAGTACTGGCTACCAGAGACATCTGCCCTGCAACTTCAGGAGGTGCTCACACAGCGTCCAGCAGCCTGACAGTAGGTGATATCTACATTCACCCACGTGGGTGATAGTGGCATGAACAAGTAGCAAGAATTGATGGTGTGCATATCTTTCACTCCGTCACTAAGAACGGGGCTGAACAGCAACAGAGGAAATGCCAGAGAAAGCCTGCAGTCACCAGCAGGTAAGGAGGCTCCTTTTTTCAGTACAGTCTGTTAAGGTGGCTCAGGGACATATTGCACGATATTCTGGAGAAGCGTGGAGGGAGCTCAAGGCAGGTCTAACAGGCCCCCATGTTCCCCGTCATTGTGAGTGATGATTTATGTGATGCAGACTGTGAGGAAAAGTGCTCAATTAATAGTAACAGAATTTTGACAAATTGCAATGTTTGGTGCCTGATGGGTGATCATTTTGCCTGAAAGTGATTGGCCTTTACAAACTCACTTAGCGAAAATGTACCTGTACAGTCAACCCCCTTTTTGGGTTCTTCAGAGACCAGACCAGTCACTATGGTTAGCAAGCACAAATCTATACAACATATTGCAATTCTGTTTCTCTACTTGTTCTTCAACAGCAGTGCACTACATGTAAGCATGGGCGGAAAATCCGTTCCGCTCGCGGATTTTGCGGATTTTCTGTAAATTTGCAATCCGCGAGATTCGTGAATTTCCCGCAAAATCCGCGAGCGGAACGGATTGGGTCAAAAGTTCAAGCTGACTTTTGTAACTCTTTTAGAATGGCGCCTGCAAGCTGCCAGAGCCATTCTTAAATAGTTACAAAAGTCAGCTTCAACAGGAAGCAACAGGAAGCTCTAATAGATAAAGTAAAGCAGGTGCTGCTCAAATTCAGTTACACAATCATTAATCACCCCAAACTTGGGGTGATTAATGATTGTGTAACTTAATTTGACCTTCAACTCCAGCACCTGCTTTACTTTATCTATTAGTGCTTCCTGTTGAAGCTATTTGCAGCTATTTTAGAATGGCGCTGGCAGCTTGCCGGCGCCATTCTAAGAGAGGCTGAGGGCAGAAGGGCACAAAAGTGGGACAGAGGGCAGAAGGGGACAAAAAATGAGTGGGGCAGAGGGCAGAAGAGCACAGAATCGAGTGGTACAGAGGGCAGATGGCCATAAAAAACTAGAGGGTGGCAGTGATTAACCAGCAAAAAAAAAACCCCCGCGAAAACGCAAAGCGCCTCGCGAACACCCGCGAACACGCAAAGTGCCCCGCAAACACCCGCGAACTCGCAAAAATAAAAAATTCCACAAAGTTTGCGGATTGCGAATTCGCAAATCCGCAAATTCGCGGATTGCGAATTCGCAAAATTCGCCCATGCTTAACTACATGTCTATTTTGCTCAGGTTGAGACTGGGAGGGAATTACTCAGAGTCAGAAGTAGGATGGAACGACTCAGGGTGGAATAACCTCATCAACAGCTAGAAGAAGTAAGTTATCAACTTCAAAGTGAAATCATGACTCTGAGGCCTACTACTTGGCTATGTGGAATGGAGAGAAGTGTGTTGACTTGGGAAATGCTGCTGAATGTGTGTATTGCACTAGCGGCAAACATTTTACTGAGTCCTCTTGTTTTTTGCTTTGCCTCTGAGTCTTCTGGGTACATTCCTCATGAAGCTTACCTTCCTTCTGTCCTTCTCCTTGACTCCGCAGTAAAGTTTCTGTTTTACAATCCACAGGCCTTCTCCTCTCTTGCATGAATGAAAGGCGAAAGCCAAACTCAACACTCCTGCCCACCTACCAGAGTGATTCAGAGAGAAGAATGACAGACATTCCTAGAAGAATGCAGATGCACCACCCAATTTGGCAATACGGTATAATTTTCCTTTCAGCAGTCAAATTTCTTTAATTGGATGGGTTCTATTTACTTCTCCATAATTAAATGTTCTTATACCTAGAAGACGAAATATTTAGCATAGATATCTGGGGCAGAGGACTGTTTGGAATGCATTTAACTGAGCTGTGTCAGACTCATTTCTTTGTTCCATTCCACAACAGTTTGATGATGATGATGTCCTGCTGCTCATCCCTCCGAGGAATGTTGTTCGTTTGTAGTGTCTTTGTCACACCTTTCCCCAAATCCCCTTACCCATCCGTCCATCAAACCTGTAACCCTCTTCTCCCAGGTGGTATGATATTTTAAGACTTGTGTCTTAATTTATACCAAATAGATCACACACTTTGTGGGTGGGATATAGTTAAATGTGACATCAACTCACTGTGGGATTTTCTATTACCCGAGTAATGGTCTACACCAGCCCCACTTACCCAACCAATCATAAGTAAGAATGTAATTCCTTAATTTCAACATCATCATTCAGGCCTTTGTTATATGTAAATAAAATGCTTAACCTTGCCGACCACAGAGTAAAGACTTTGAGTAAATTTTTCCTGACTTGAGGATTTCATAACTTCAGGTTTTAAATTCCATGCACACCATTACTCAGAATAATTTACTATTGTTAGTTTTTGTTATAATATGTGGTGTTCTTTGATGTGTCATGGTGGTAGTAATCTGTCCTCACTCTTTCTAAACCTCTAATATAAATGAATATTTAGAACTAGCTAACCCTCTTTTTTGCTTTCAATTTAGTTTCCTGTGATCCTTTTGATGAATCCTGCAGTTTCTGATCACCTAGGTGGGAGTGGGGACTCCCTGTGATACCCTCGCTTTTAGTGTACTACTACTACCATAAAGAAGGCACCTAGGGAAAAACACTAGTAAGGTGTTAGAAGAAGATTGACAGAGGGAGCAGCCGCCAGCCATCATCTCAACTATTCAGGTAAGATAACTTTGGGGACAGCTACTTTACTTAGTATATAACTAACTTGTACTACAGATGAGATAACTTAATTGTTTATCTATGTTTTTGGATATGTAGGGAATGGCAGAATACACTCCTAACTGGAATACACTTTAACAAGAATAAAAAGACAGGCTTCCTGAAAAGTCATCAGTGCAAAGTCAAAGTAAAACAGAAGAAAACATCAGACATAAAGTGGGTTATAAAAGATTTCCCCTCAACTAACATATATAAAAAAAATATAAAATTCATCCTATTTACCCACAACAGGCTCACCCCTCACCCACATCTTTCCCCATCCCCAGCCAATGTCCAAAATAAATTATGTCCAAATTGTCCAAAAATGCCCTGCCCAAATGTCCACCCTCTACACCCAAAAGTCCTCACACCAAAACAAAAAAAAATAAAAAAAGAGCTAGTAGGGGACATTGTCTATGAAGGTCTCCAGATGCTGGATGCATGCCTCAAGGCATGCCATCCTAAGGCCCATGCATGCCAGCTCATGCAGCATGCGGCGATGGTGGAGCTGGTCTGAAAGGGGGGGGGCGGCATGGCAGCTCCATGCTGGTCAGGCCTGGAGGCTGGAGGCTGGAAGGAGGATGGCCAGTGGAACTAGGCCCAGGAACAGGGGCATGTGCTGACCCTCCTGGTCCATCAGCATCTTATATTGTGAATTGGTGGCTCCGGTCTCTGTCACTGGTGCCGGGCCGCGAGCTCCTGCCGGAATGCTGGTGGTGGACCAGCAGGAGTAGGTATATCAAGAAATAAAAAAAATATTGTAAAGAATGCTCTGTGCAAACACTTGTTTTATTTTTATTATATAGTGGCACAGTATAAGTACATTTTCTGGTCCCCGAGGGCTATTGGAATTTTTGATGTGATTAGGTAAGTCAGTCAGAGTGATTTTCTTCCTGTAAAGGAATTCCTAAAAAATTAAACCACACTGACACTTTGTGTGGAAAAAATAAAAATAACTGTTTAATGACTAAGGCATCATCCACTATGGAGTTCAAGTATTCTATTCATTTATTTATTTATTTATCTTGAGTTTTATATAGCGCTGGCTAGACCCGTAGGTATCAGAGCACTTTACATAAGGAACAGCGAGTTGCAAGTTACACATTTTACATAGGTTACACAATGAGGATCACAGTTTCAGGCTAACATGTTACATGTGTTAAAAGAAATCAAAACTTAGTAACCAAAGAAAAAGGGCAGAGTTAAAGAAAATTTGTCAGGGGAGCGGGAGGGAAGGGAGAAAACAGGGAGATGGGTAGAAACTGTGCCCAATGTCTGGCTGGGTTGGTGGGGGCCGAGGTGATGAACCAGGGCTGATCTCTTTAATAGTTAAACCACGCAGCTCCACCGGGTGTCGGACATAATGCTCGGACTCCGCTGTCAGGATAGTGAACAAGTGTACTCAGAGAGTGTCAGAGTAGCGCGGGGGGGTTGGTGGGGTGAGAAACCATGGATCAGGAACACAAGGAACAAACGGAACAGCGAAGTTGCAATGTACAAAAATTACACTTTAGTTGCACAATGAGTACCCATTAAAAAGCAAGTGTTACTAGTGACTAGCGGATAAGGGTAACTGATGAAAGTCTAATTATTACAGAAGAATGCATAATTAGTACGTGGCGTGAACGGAAAAAATAAAACATCAAAGTCTTGTGCTAAATATGTATGTTTGCTAGCGCATCAGGCATATATTTGCCACTCTCTGCAGGTTGCAGCGGGGGCAGCTGCAATGGACAAATAAATAGATTTGATTCCATGTCCCGTCTCTTCTCGAAATGCCTTTCAATTCTAACAGGAGGAGGGTGGGCGCATACTGCCTCACATCCCAGCAATCAGTTTGCCCTGATGCATCAAAGTAAATTTAGTGCATGATAACACTTTGTTTTGTGTCAGGCTTTAGTTTTCACCCCTAATGGTGCACCCAGTGCTGTGTATCTCTAGACACATGTTTCAGGATAGTTGTCCTTCTTCAGTAGAGAGCAAAACATTATTTTTGGGGGTGCTGGAAATGCTGCCTCTTTGGAATCAGGGTAGAATTTAAAGGGGGTAGAATTGAAAAGCAGGAGGAGAGTGGGTGCACACTGCCTCACATCCCAGAACTCAGTTTGTCCCAAAGCATCATAGTAAATGCAGTACATGATAATACTTACTTCGGCGTTAAGCTTTAGTTTTTCACCCTTGTTGGTTCCGCCAGTGCGGTGCTGGGATGCGAGGCAGTGTGCGCCCACCCTCCTCCTGCTTTTTAATTCTACCCCCTTTAAATTCTACCCTGATTCCAAAGAGGCAGATAATTATGTTAAACACACCATGTCATGCGGACAATAGATATCCTATCTGCTGTAAGTAAACAGTAGGAAAAATAATGTATTGCAGTACATGGAAAGGAACACATCAATTTTATTGGACCAGTTAGTCATGGAGTATTCCTTCCGCAAAACATGAAATCAGTCACAGTCACTTAATTCCGCTGTTCTTCCTGGACTCACCATCAAACAGATTTTTTTTTAATCAAATACATTTACTTGGCAGTAAGTGAAGGAAACTTGACTTGGGGACTGATTTTGATTAGATTTTGGTGGAGGGGTGTCTCTGCTACATTCCGTCTGCCATATTACGAGTCAAGTCGAGTCATAATACAGCAGACAGGATGTACTAACCCTCTTGCCAAACTGAAAAAAATCAGGCCCTTAGTCTGTTGCAGCAGAGTAAGGTACAGGGGAAAGACCAGGTAGGTATGGTAGAGGTTTTGCTATAGAGTAGTGAAAGGGGGTGTATGGTTCACTGATGATGTAGCTTAGGGTTATGCAGTGTAGTTGAAACTGAAAGTTGATGAATGTCAAATTTGAACACGCGTACATCCATTATGTAAGCCATATAAACCACTTGTTCCATACCATATAGAGCATGCCGTAAATGTTCTTTTTTTAAAAATGGTTTTGGTAGGCTGGGACAGAACTGAGGAACGAATAAAGTAATGTGGACTAGGAGGTGACTGAGTGGGCACTGGGAGGGAAGGAAAGGACACTTTGTTTTCGTTTCTGTTTGCAATCCATTGAAAGCTTTGCAAATGCTACCTTAACAGAAGCAGAGGCACATTGCACAGCCAATACTGCAGTGCGGATTGAACCATGCTGCAGTTGGGTGGGGTCATGACCCATGGGTCACGACTTGCAAAGTGTCTTGTGCAGGGAGTGTAAGAAAGTGGCTCTATATATACTAGACCAAAGCAAGGTACAGTGTGTAAAGAGTCCCCAATCTCCAGAGGTATAACAGAGGTTAAAGTCAGATATGACCTTACTCTCTAAAGTGGTAGCTTAGTCGAGCAGTAAGGCAGTATAAGAGGACAGTGTAAAGCATTTGTTGTACACACTCAGTCAGCAAAAGGTTTCACGCAAACAAGAACTGAACTCTAGGCCAATTGTTTTTATATCAAAAGATATAGTTGTTTTATTTTAGAACCAACAGGTATCAAAATACACTTTTCTCAATACAAGTGACTTCAGGTAATTACTTAGCAGAACGGCAACAGACTTGGTAAGTACAATACCTACAGTGATTGCAAAGGGCAACAAAATTCTAAACACAATTTTACATTGAGCTCAATGGGATCCTGGATTCAGTCCTGGGACCTAAGCAATAAACAGTTAGGTAAAAGCGTTTTGGTTAGAGTTGTAATTTTTGAAGAATATAAATGTATTTTCAAAGTTGACACAGAAACTTCAAGCCACAGGTAAAGTAGGTTCTCGTTACTTTTGTAATCCAGTACTGGACTCCTAGTTTCAGCACGGGGACCTCTACCTAAGACAGGTAAGTAATTACAGTTCAGTATTTGGTATGATTTTTAAAGAATATTTGTAGTTTGCAGAACTCGACACAAGAAATTTCACAGAAAAACAGTCAATGGTTTCCTATGGAAGAAAACACAGGTAACTGGTAAGTACAGTTAAGATTACTTTTGAGGTTCAGTACTGGGCTACAAGGTACAGTACTGGCTTCTCTCCTGATCACAGGTGAGTATTTCGGAATTCGTTATTCGTCTGATTTTAGATGAATATTTTAAAGTTTCAAAACTCCACACTTAGAAGAAATTTCTGTGAAAACCAGTCAATGTTAGCCTATGGAAGGGAAGTGAGTTATCAGCTTTTAGATAAGAACTCGACTGGTGGAGTTAAGGTTCTGGGCATAGACTCAGGGGTCTCCCAGGGTCAGAGAGGTACAGTAGTTACACCCTCAGCGGCACAGGGGCAGCAGGGTGCAGAGAGAGTAGGCCCAATTCAATCCAATAGAGGGTAGGGGGCCTTCGGTTGGTGGCCGCAAGCAAGCAGGCCACGCCGCTGTGGGAGCTGACCTCCTAGTCACTTACTCAGGGCAAGTGGGGAAGAAGAGAAGGGTAGTTGTTGCACTTCCAGCGGCACTCGGGCGGCTGGGTGCAGGGTGCTTTTGAGCCGTCGGTCACTCAATGTTATCCAATACATATAATGAAGAGTACAAACAGTGACACAGTTGTATGTTTGAAAAAACTGCCCTCGCTCACACACAAATGTGTGTGACATGCTTCATCATCGGGTCTGCTGCGACGCCCAGGTGTAGCCACGCACAGAGAGGAGCATAGGGAGGGGGAACATAAAACACAAAGACAAAACACAAAATGGGAAGTGACAATGGTGTTCACAACAAAATGTGTTAGTTCAAGACTGGGTACAGTGATAGAACAGACAAGTGCAGTCAAACTGGTGGAATTAAAACTGGCTCATGGATACCTGATGTGCCTTTATTAGTAGGTTCCACGGTCAGGATTAAAAAATTGAACACGGATGGT
This sequence comes from Lissotriton vulgaris, assembly GCF_964263255.1. Taxonomy (NCBI): domain Eukaryota; kingdom Metazoa; phylum Chordata; class Amphibia; order Caudata; family Salamandridae; genus Lissotriton; species Lissotriton vulgaris. Next base: position 228,719,847 of record NC_141689.1, on the reverse strand, counting down.
GGTGTTAAAGCAGGAAATTAGGAACCTATAACACCCCTCCTAAACTGCTGGAGTCAACATGTTTCGACCTAAACGTGCCCTCAATTAGTAGGTCACACCGGTCTTCTTCAGGACGTCTGACTGTCCCAGCCCCATGAAAGACCCCCTTACCTTAGTCAGTTGCTAGGGAGGTAATAGTAGATTGAGTCAATCACTTTTAGCCCATGTGGAGGGAATTCCGCCTACACGGGATACATATACTGCGGAGAGATAAACAATATCCAAAGGTGTAATTCCAAATAGATGTTTCACCTATATCACAGTATTATACAATGATTAACCCTCCCGTCTTATGTAATGTCCTTGTATGAGTACTCTTTTCTTGTCCCCATAGGTGTCTGCTAAATAGTCAGTCTATCCTATCTCAAACCAATGGTTGCAACAAAAATAATAATAACATCGCGAAGTGTGTCCATAAGACCTGCTGATGCCAACATATTTACGTATGGTTGCCATTGACATGGATAATTATTTGCTTACCTGGTGTCCATATTTTAAATACCATATATTTCCCAAAGATTGAATATCCTCACCCTTAGTCACCCTTGTACAAACTCATCGAGTTTATTGTATGATTAAACTCGAAATGACGTCAGGGGGGTCGAGTTCCATGGAACACAACCTGTATTATAGGAAAAATACAAACAAAAGCTAAAAGTGCGGAACGCTAGTCTAGATGTATCCACCGTCTCACATATGATTGTGCTTTCATCTAGCCGCCAATACCAAAGATGTTCCCTTCTAGGGCTGGGCATACTATTTCACAGTGCCCCAAGGTGGTGTGTAAAATATCTTTAAAGTAAAAAGAAACAACCGTCCCTGTGCAATATAATATATTACTGTAGTGAGTGCTATATCATTAATCACATACGGACGTCATTCACAAACTCACACAGTCGTGAATGTTACATAAATGCGTCCTCTGAACATGGTGTCCCCGGGCCTGTTCCCGGCAAGTACCGTACAGGTCCATTCACTCCAAGAAAGTCTGTAGTTTTAGCCACTTTATGCCGTTGGTGCCCTGCCAGGTATATACTCATGAGCATCTACAAGCCACACCCCCGCAATTAGAAACTATCATGCTTATCTTGCTAGTCCGGATTGGTTGTAACAGATTCATGCCAAAGCTGCCCCACCAAATAAGTACATAGGGGCATCTTCATCACTCAACCTCACACTCAGACATTCTTATGCGCATCTTACTGTTCCGGTGGAAGCCTCCGGCACCACTAGTGCCCTTGTTCCTGACGCCGGGAAGATACAGGTAGAGGAATGAGAACGCCATTATAAGCCCGTTCTCCCTCGCTTCCGCGTCGGTGACATCACACGGACATTCCAGTAATCCTGCGCATGTGCGATCTCCGCATTCAGCGTCTGGGACATGGGAAATGTAGTAAAGCTCGCGTTTGTCAGATACGTGTGGTCGAGCTACTTAACAAATATTGCCCTTTATGGTCTTCAGTTTACAATCAGCATTACAATGTGCATTTTATGTTTTTTCAGATATATGAAAACCGCTGTCAAGAGTGGATTACTGGACGATGTGGTTAAAAATAGCAAACACATCAGACTTATAATAAGGGGCAGTCATCAACTACGCCATCAGTTTGATCAAAAGTGATGTCAAGAGATGCCTTCAGATCGGCTTACTTTAAACCCCAAAGAGAGTTTAAGCTGGGTATGTACATACATATGACCATACAATCAAAGGCTCTACAAATAACGAGGACTCCCTACAGTCATCCTATGGGCACATTCAGGGCATAATCCTATCTGAGATTTTCATTAAGTCAGGGTACTCGTAGGGGAAATCAGAGGGCCATTCCCTGACTCTAGTTATCTACTTAGAGTGTGCCAGGGTATATCATCATTGAGTCCGTATAGATGGCTCTTAAGACGGAACACCCATTTTTGTTCACGCAAAAATAGGGCTCTATTAGCATCTGAAGTCTGTAGGTGAGGTTTCTCAATGACTGTCCATCTCAGATCCTCTGGGGTGTGACCCGCTTCACTTAAGTGTGTTGTTAAGCTCTTAGATCTGCCACATCTAATCGTGCTACGATGCTTGGTGATACGGGTCTTCACCTTCCTGGTGGTCATTCCTACATATTGTTTAGTACAGGGGCAAGTTATTAAATAAATCACTTCCTGTGAATTACAATTCGTGTGTCCTCTTTGTTCCCAGGGCGTGGGTAGCCCCAGGTCTATGCATTTGGTATCAGCTGTGAGGTGGCACACACTGCACAATCCGCATCTGAAATTGCCAACAACAGGTGGTAAGTCAAAGTGGCCCTCCGGCCCAACGTGCAAGGTACCCTGGGTTTAGTGTGTATCAGAAGGTCTTTAAGGTTCTGGCTACGCCTACATGAAAACAATGGTTTTTCCATCACTAGGCTACCAGAGTTAAGAATCCTCCAGTTTTTCAGTACCGTTCATCTTAATTGTTGGGAGGAGGTGTTGAATGTAGACACAAAGACAGGTTTATTTACTCATGTTCTCGTGGTCTTAGTCAGTAAGGATTCTCGGTCCACGTTAGATGCCCTTTTTTGGCCCTCCTAATTATCCTCGATGGATATCCCCTTTCTGTAAGTTTTTGTGTTAGGAGAGAAGCCTCTTGGTTGAAGTCACTTTGTTCCGAACATGCTGCACTGTCATTGAAACTGCTAGGATACTGAATAATAATACATAAAACAATTTGGCGCGTCACCATAACCATAACCACCCTATTGTTATTTGAGCATTAGCAAGAAATAGAAAACCTTTTCAACAAACAAGCATAGAGAAGAACTTGCTTGGGTCTGCAAACTCTGCAATCTTCACAGTAGACTACCTAATAGAGGGCCACATATGTGTACCTTTTTTAAAGTCGCAAACAGCCTGATTCACAGAATCGGCCCATTTGTGACCAGAAAAAAGGCTTTTTCTTAGTACCAAACCCTATTTGCAAAAGGAAGTCAGCTACAGAAAAGAGAACTATAGAAAAATGATAATGCATGGAGGGACATCAAGAATAAACACTAAATAGAACGAAGAGCATTAATAAAAAAAGGACAGTATTTGAGAAAGTCGGAAAAATGAATCAACTTGGGAGAGAACTTACTGGTGTCAGCAGAACCATCCGACGTAGCCATAGCACTGACTAACAATTATATAGAAGGGCTTACATGACTTGGAAGACTGCATGAATACAACTCCAGACTTGGGCCAGAAAAGATGGCACCTATGCTAAAAATCACAGCTGTATATCAGGTCATGATGTGATAATGTCCTCTTCTTTGGACTACCCAAGAATTCTGGAAAACATAATATGGATGGATTCTTAGCCAGATTACTGTGATCTGAATTGTTTTAAATAAAATAAGAATTTCAAATAGCACACTAAATCAGACCCAGAAATTCAGCCTAGTGCTCACATCCAGCACCCAATTTAGCCTACTTTCTGAGACATGGACAGACTAGGCAAAATCAGTCAGGCAGTCCATAAAAGGTGTTCCTTCTCACTGGAGGGTGACAGCAGCCACTGAAATCTTTGCTGGCCTTTTGCCAGCAGTAATTAAATAGGGCATGAAATACAGCCTACTAGTACTATCAACAATTTCGATCAATATCATCTATAAGTCTTCCGAATAAATTGAACTCGATGACCTGGGGTGGTTCTTGGAGAGTATGCTTTCTAAAGATATGGAGGTAAGTTTAGACTCTCATCATAACAAACAAGAACCATCCTTGCCAACCAGCAGGATTCGTCTGACTGCATCCAGGAAGATAACACACAATGCAGATATAAAACCAAGTTGTGCAGGCCCTAATGAGGACACATTAAAGGCAAAATAAAATCTAAATGACCCTGTGTACTATCTTACTGCTTGAGGCTTCAATACTCTGACACTTCCTTCCAGCAGTCAACCAGAGGTGCCACTGGTGCATACTCACTATTTAAAGGATCACTGCCTGCTCCTCCCTCTCTGGCAAGGCACTACATTGCATCAAGTATGATATGCCTTAAGGGACTACCTTCATACTCACCCTTTTAGTAATGACCTCTCTTCCTCCACTTAGCTAGTTTCCACCTTCCAAATTAATTTATGTTATCTCCTATCACAGGATGACTACAAAGTTCATTCTTTTATTTTTTTTAAATATTTATTTCAAGCTAAGCTCAATTCACTGGTAAAGTCAGATTGGTAATAAATATTTATTAAAAGGTACTTTTAAATAGTCATATTTACCTTCCTAAAGTTCCTAGAAGCCCATTTGCGTGAGCTTCCAACTGTCATGTATTAGCCTATTTGATAAGGTAAAGTGGTTGCTCCCAGAGCTAAGATAAAGGCCTTGGGCATGCGGAGATGTTTTGTACCTCTGAGAGGATTAGCCACCACTGCAGGAAACACCCTTTTCCTGCAGAACCTAGCCAACCAGTTACAACTATTACAGTCAGTCCTGGACTCAGCTGGCGGCTTCTGCTGGAGTAAGTCTTGACTACTCAAGTGCTATTCCTGAGGTCCTATGACCCATGGCTGTGTCAAGGTGTACTCTCTCCTCGCATCTAGAGAAACCTGGGATTTCCATCTTAAGAAACCTGGGATTTGGAAATTTTTTGGCTCCAAAGACATCCCGAGGACCGGGACAAACCTGCCAAGTCAATCCAACGAAGCTGCGTTGCTCCTGGGCCACAGATTAAGGTTGCTAGCACTCTGAGCTTTTCCGCAGCAGCAAATCCATTTTAGCAGGAAGTTTCGGAGAGGCTATCTACCCTTGTGGAGGCCTGTTCAGCTGTCACTTTTAGCTTAGCCCTGCTGGAGGAATCTGAGCTCTCAAAAGATTACTAAGTCTGAAGGCCCCTGAGTACAATCAGAAAACTTTATTGTGTTAGTAAGTAAAATCTTTGCAATAATAAAACTACAAATTAAAGCTTAATCATTTAAAAATATACATAGAAAAGTAATTCAAACTGCCTACGTTTATTGCAGTGCAAAGTCGCTAAATAGATATTGATGGAATAATGCCTCTATCACCCCACTATAGTTTTGTATATGAAGTTCACTGAGTCCAGGTTAATTATTAGGGTAAATATTGCTTCTTAGTTATTCTGCAAAAGTGCATGGTCATAAGTAAAGGGCAGTACTTAGGGTCTGATTATAACTTTGGCGGTGTGGGAGTCAGCTGCCATACCAGCGCCCGCTCTCACATCCACCAAAGTCAACCACCATCCGCCCGCCAGATTGCAAGTTATTTCATGGTCTGGCAGGTTGATGGCATTGTGGTCCTGCATGGGTGTAGTTCAAAGGCTCACATGCGAACCTTTGAACTACAGTGCCGAATGAGCACCAAAGAAAGTTTGTGCACGGCATGGACTTTGCAGTCCATGCTGTGCGGGCACTGGGGTGCATGCACACAGAGTGGCACAATATGTGGCCCCTGCATGGATCTCCACGTCCTGAGGCAAAAAGGAGCAGCCCTGTAGGCCCCCTTACTTTCCTCACTGCTGCCCTTTTCATGGCAGGCTCACCACCATGAAAGGGTAGAAGTGAGATAAGTTGTAATATGCTTGGTGGTGCCACAGCAGCACTACCAGCATATTACGATCCTCAGACCACCACACCACCAGCTGGGGATCATGAATCACTGGCGGTTGCGGCGGTCCAATGGTGGTTCGACTGCCAAACCCAGAATATGACGGTTGCACCGCCGGTGCCCACTGCCACCTCTGCACCACCCCATGTTTGTGGGCCGGAGACTGCCAAACTTAAAATCAAGCCCTGAGTTTGGAAAAACTCCAGTAACATATTGGAGTGATGTTACCCCCCCAAATAATTTAATGGAAGACGAATGAATATTGGTGGCAGCTACTTCATAGTCATTTCTGAAAAATACTTAATTGTAGATAAAGTGTGGTCAGTAAGTTTGATACAGTTGCAGTTCTTCCAAATATTGCTGCTACCCCAAGGTAAATATTTCAATCAATCAATCAGGATTTACAAAGTGTGGCTAATCACCCGGTATCCAAGCGCTTGCAGGCACCTGAGGCTTATTTGAACAGCAAGCTCTTAAGTAACCCTAGGCGGAACACTATGCTACGCTTGCAGATTGTGCGTAGTTTGCGCAACTACGCGATACGCGATGAGAAAGCGACAGAAAACGACTGCATGCACTGTGCAAGATGCCGTTTGCAATGATTGCACAGTGCGGACAAGCATCCGGCACTGTGCAATCAGTGCGAACAACATTTTCCCTACCGCACTACACAGTTCGTGTAGCGTGCGTAGTGCGAAGTGCACTTCGCGTAGCTACGCGTAGCGCTACTACGCGAACTTCGCCCAGGGTTACTCTTAAGGGCCATTCAGAATTGTGGAAGTGAGGTGATGGTCCAGAGGTGCATGGGAAGGTTGTTCCACATCTTTGCTGCAATGTGGATGCAGGAGTATGGGTAAGTGAAAGGGAGGTAGAGCATAATCTTCTGAATGGTTGGTGGTGGTTAATGTAGGCAGGTCCTTGGATGTGTAGAGCCTTGTTTGCGTAATTCAGCAGCTTGAATTTAAATCTCTTCGTTCTGGGGAGCCAGTGGAGTTTCCTGAGATGATGTGTAATGTGGGTTCAATGAGGAGGGCGAGGATGAGTCTGGCTGCAGTGTTCTGCATGGCCTGAAGTCTCTGTAGAATATGTGCGGTCATTCCTATAAAAGGGCACTGACATAGTACAGTCAGCTAGTGATAAGGGCTTGTTTGACAGTGTGTCTCATGTGTAGGGGTAGCCACATGAAGATTTTACATAGCATGTGCAGATTGATCTGTGATTTCATGGTGAGCTTGTTGTCAGTGATGATTCTGAGGTTTTTGGTGTGTTTGGCGTGAGTGGGATTGTGTCCTAAGAATGATGGCCACCAGGAATCATTCTATAAGTTGCTGTTGTTTCCAAAGACCAGTACTTCCATCTTGTCTGTGTTTAGCTGCAGGGAGTGGTTCTTCATCCAGTTGGTGACATTTTCCTTCATCAGCAGAAGTTGGTTCTTGTGGTGATGGGCTCATCAGTGAGTGAGAGGTTGATTTGGGTATCGTCTGCATAGGAAATTATGTTGAGACCGTGGGATCTGACGATGTTTTCCAGCGGATTCATAGATGCATTGAAGAGCTTGGGGTGAGGGATGAGCCCTGGGGGACACCTAGGGTGACCTCATTGGGTTCAGAGGTGAAAGGTGGAGGTGGACCCTCTGGGTTCTTCCGGTGAGAAAGGAGGTGATCCATCTGAGCACGTCCCCTTGGATGCAGATATGTTAGAGTCTTTTGATCAGTGTGTGATGGAATATGGTGTCGGAGGGTGCTGAGTGGTCGAGGAGGATCAAAGCTGCCGTTTATCCTCTGTTGAGGAGAGTTTGGATGTCATCAGGTGCTGTAAAAAGGGCTGTTTTGGTGCTGTGATTGCTGCGAAAGCCGGATTGGGAGGCTTTGAGTATCTGGCTATACTCCATGTGTGTCAGGAGTTGATTGTTGATGATCTTTTCCAGTACCTCCGCTGGGAATGGCAGCAGAGAAATTGGCTTAAATATTTAAGACAACAGGACCCTTAAATACTCCATGTTTGGTCCAGCAGACCTCTCTTATGATCTTTTCACTTTTATGCCACATGAAACATTATGTCTAATAGAGTATTTACAGTCTCTTTAAAATCTGCCTAAACCAAATGTCTTAATATATACAGACGAAAGGAGCAAATGATGGACGTGGTCTAGGGAGTACTTGGCTTTGCACTGTGGGCTGGACTGTTCCCATGAGGAACAGGGTCATGACTGATTTGCATATCGCTGGGTCCAAAGTGGGGTGGTGTGGTGAGCAAAATAATTTTGGATTAAATCCAGACCTTTGTGACTGGGGGTGAATGTTTGCATTGTTCAGCATTCTGTCCATCATTTGTTCCTTTTGCTTTTGTAGCACTAGGTGGGTAGGGTATGCACATACCTGGGTCCCTTGTTCACGGCACCGCTTGATTCAAGCTAGCCTGGTTGATGAAGGGTAGTGCCCTGAAACCGGGTCCAGGATCCTTGATTCCTGTCCATGGAAGACCTGGCTTGGCAGTTCGGCCTGGACTCCCATGAGGAACAGGGTCAAGACTTATTTGGATGTGGCTGGGTCCAAACTAGGATGACATAGTGAGCAAAAGAACGATGGATTAAACCCAGATCTTTGTGACTGGGGGTGAATGTTTGCATTGTTCAGCATACCGTCCATTATTTGCTCCTTTTGCTTTAATAGATACAAGCAGCAGTTTTGCTGGTGCAGATCACTCATCCTGCTGTGCCTCTGGCATACAACGGTACAGACAACAATACTCAACTGGATGGATCTTGGAGTAAAGTTATGTGTGTGCGCTATCAGTCTGCTGACTGAGTAGACGTGGCTATAGGGCTAGCTACTAGCCATTTCCCCAGCTTGCAGTTTAGTTGAATGCCCATTGACTTAATGGAGGCTATGACAGCTTGTCTACAGTGATGTAGTCCTCTACTGTTAAACATCACTCTTAATATGGACTCTTACAATTGCCACGGCAGCAAGTGTAAGAGTGAGGGAAGACAATATTTCAAGAACCTCCCTTTGGTGTGGATGTTAAACCCGGAGTCAAGATATGACTGGGATTTCAATGTTGTCTAGCCCGCAATTGTCCCCCAGGAGTGGTGCCACTTGGAAAATACTACTTTATCATCAGCAGTGAGATATTTTTGACTGCTTTGTTTTACTGTCAGTGATTATTCTAAATAGGCTGCTGCCAGAGAGTGATCTCTTACACTTATTACTTGCCATAGATGATGGTTTAAAGTGTGTACATTGGCATTTTTCAGCTTTAAACAGCAATTGATGAATGCCCCTTGCCTGGTCGAAGTTTAATATTGTTAGGCCGAATTCTAACCACAACTGGGAAGCTGATGTATGCAGAGGCAGATAAAATAAGGACCTCAATGTTCTGGCAATGATCTTCTTAAGGGGAGAGACATCTCTTCCCCTTAGAGCATATCTGTTGTATGCTAGGGTCACTATTAGTTTTGCCTGGATTTTTTGCAAAAGTGCTGTAAACATTGGTTCCGCAAACTTTGCTCTAAGTCAATGAAAAACCATCAGTAAGGAGTAAACTTTCAGGAGCATGGCCTCTTTGTGCTGCCTAAAGGACCCCAATCTGCCAAACAAAAATCTTGGATATTTTTATTAAGTAGCTGCATCGAGTTTGGCTGCTTCCAGGTTCCATGTCACAGAATTAGCAATTTGCTTCCCTATTATCATGGTTTTCATTTTTTTATATTTATTTCCACTAGGTTCTTCATTGAATAGGCCGGCATGGTGTTAGACCTGACATCCTTGGCGTGGTTTTTCCCCCATCTTTTTGCCTCTGACTCATGTATTTTTGATGCTGTGCTGGATTTCGTTTTTGCTGGTTTAGATGCTTTGGACCCTTTGCCACTGCTGATCAGTGTCAGAGGGTAAGTGCTCCCTCTGTAAATTGTCATATTGATTGGGTATACCTGATTGGCATATTTGTAGCACCATGAAGTCCCTAGTAAAATGCACTGTGTGTGCCAGGGCTGGTGATGACAGATGCTACTAGTGGGCCTGCAGCGCAGATTGCGCCACCCACATGAGTAGCTCTAAAATGGTGTCTCAGGCCTGCCAGCGCAGGGCCTGTGTGCAGTCAGTGGACTGCCATGTCCGCCTGGCCAGTGTCCCCACTGGCTGGGCTTAACCCTCCCCTGTCTGTGCACATCAGCCACCCCTATGGAAGGCTCAAGGTACCCCCCTGGGCAGGGTGCAGTGTATGGATAGGGTAGAACATGTACTAGTGCAGGTAACATGCTCTGGTAGAGAGCAGCAGCCACTTTGTGTGCTCACTGCTGTAGGGCTGTATGGCTCCCTAGGGTAACATGGGGGAGGCTGGTCCCATTGGATCCCAGCCTATCTTCCTATAGGAACAAGATGGAACATCCATGAAAGATATCCCTGAACTCAGAATTAAATGACACATCTTTTAGTGAAGGTTGTTTTTGGATCCTGGGGTTGAGAATAGCACTTTGAGAAAGTGGCTGTTCTTTTGTATAAACCTTTCTGTGTGCCTGGGCCTGTGTGTGGAATGCCTGCGTGACAGGAGCTGCAGGGCCCCGGAGGGGGTTGGAGTCAGCCCAGGGGTGAAAGGTGACATCTGTTGCCCGGGGAAGGGGAGGAAGAAGCGCCTGCTAGTGCTGGGCTGTGTCTGCCTGACCACCGTGCTGGCTAACTCCCCTGCTGGCCCACTGTCACCTCTGGCCCTGAAGCTGATAGGAAGAAGAACACCAGAAACATTCTAGCGCTCAGGGCCCCCTGGCACCAAGTCTTCAAAGGACTTCAAAGGCGTTCAGGGGTATAAGGGAAGGACCCCTGACTACAGAAGATTAGATTCTAAAATTCTACAATCAAGAAGGAACCTCTACTGGAAGAAGGACGGCTGGAGAACTAAAGGAAGATTGCCTTGCTGTGTGCTCTAAGGGCTGACCTGTTCTGCTGTCTAACTGGAAGCTGAGGAGGAGAAAGGGACTTTGCTGTGGGCTGTGTCCCTGCCTGCTTGAAACTGCTAAGACTTTGCTGTGTGCTGTGTCTGCAACCTGAATCTCCAAGGGCCTGAGAAGAGCTGGCTCCCTGTCTGCAACCCAGGAACATAAAGGTTGCCCAAGGCTACAAGAATCTGCTGTGCCCCCCTGAAGCTGCTGTGTGGCGAAGAGATCGTGAAACCGTGTGGTTTGCCTGCTTAGCGCATTGGCTGCTCTCTACTGCTTGAGAGCGCCGCGCTGACCCAGCCTGCTGCGTGGCCAAGATCGACGTGTTCATCGACACGTGTGTGGGGCAGACCGGAGACCTGTGAGCCTCTCCAGCGCAAGGAGCGCTGTAAAACAATTGCTGGCCGTGTCACCGTCGCAGCCCGGGGTCAGTAACCCCCGTGAAAAGTGTCCCGAATCTTCCCGGTGGCTGCGTGTTAAAAATCGAGCCCGCCGCGCTCTGATTGGGCGAGAGGGCCGAGCCCCCTCACCAGAGCCGCGACGGGATTGGCTGAGCCTGCGGAGCGTCATCGGCGAGGCCGCGCTGCCATTGGTTGGCGGCCTCGCATTCTGAGGGGCTCGTCGCAGGAGCCGCGACGGGATTGGCTGCCTGTGCTGAAGCTGCGGGAGGTGCCGAGGATGTGCCGTGATCACCACCGGGACCGGGAGAAGACTGACCTGACCTCGCCGAGGGATTCTAAAAGCGTTCCGCACCCCTGGCCTGCCGTCCCAAACAAGGTGAGCCTCACCTCCTCCCCCGCCGCTCGTTGGATTGTCGAGAGCGGGCGGGAGAGGAAAGGGGACCGGCCGGGGCGGGGACGAGGGAGATCTGCACGGCGCGGTGCGCCCGGAGCCTGAGGACGAGTGAGGCTGACCCGGGGGGGAAGAAAGAGTCCCTGGGCCTCACGAAGGAGCGCATTTGCAGCGCTCGAAGGCCACAAATAGAACTACACGTGGGCAGTGATTTGATTGCTCGTTTTTAGAGCGCATCATTTATAAATCTGTGGCATTATTTTTAATACCTGGTTGAAGAGACTTGAGACACTTTTTATTAAGAACTTCCTGAAACCAACTGCAACCATAAGATTAAGTGCAACCTTTTGATAATGAAGTAATTATCGTGCAACTGTTTGATTTACCTTGCTGGAACTAGATAAAGTTATATATTTTTATAAACTATACTTACCTGTGTGGTCTCAGTTTGTGGTGGATTGGGGATTACTGTTGTGTTAAGTGCAAATGTTATCCACATTGCCTCTGTTTAGCCTAGACTGCTCGCGCCATGCTACCTAGAGGGTGAGCGGGGGTTATCTCAGAGGGTTATTCCTTCACCCTGACTAGAAGCAAGGGTCCCTACTTGGTCTAAGGTACTTACCTCTGCCAACTAGAGACCCCCAGTTCTAACATTGTTGGACAGCGGTGCGGATTTTGAACTAATAATTGCACTTGACCTGCAGTGATTTCTTGTACATCACTAGTCTAGTTTAGCAGCACAGGTTGCGCAAGATTTTATTTCTTTTTTGGTGAAACCTTTTGTTGAAAAGGGAAGGAAGCATCATGTCTCGGAAAGCGCCAAGGGTGACTGTAGAAGTGGTAGGGGAATTTGAAATTCAGGAGTTGTACAACTACAGAAAGGACCTCCTAGAGCAATTCTGCAAACAGCTTAGATGCCCAGTGAAGGGCAGCGCAAACAAGGAAGAGCTACAGAAAGCTCTGAGGGCCTGGTGGGAGGCCAAACATGTTGTCTCAGAAGAAGCTACTGAAGTGGACGGCACACAGGAGAATGCTTTTTTGCCCAGTGATTTGCCCGTGCGGTCAGCATCTAAGGTTGGCAGCAACCACTCCAGTAGGAGTATTTCTCCAGAGGAGCTGGAGGATAATAAGAGAGCTAGGGCTCATGAGATTGAGCTTTTTAAACTCAAGGCCCAGGCAGATGAGAGGAGACTGCGCCTTGAAGCTGAGAAGGCGGCGGAAGAGAGAAGACATGCTCTCGCTTTGGAGGAGAAGAAACTCCAATTGGCTCATGAGAGGAACATGAGGGAGCTGGACATCAAAGAAAAACAAGGGGTGTCCAGTTCTAATGGTGGCAGCGCACAACCAGTACAGGCGGGTAAGGTATACATACCAAAGGATCTGGTACAGAATTATCAGAGGGGTGAGGATATCCATGCGTGGTTCAGAGCGTATGAACTTGCCTTAAGGATGAATGAAGTGCCTGAGAAGAATTGGGGGGCAGGATTGTGGAAGCATTTTGAGGCCTCTGGGAGGGATGTTTTGGCACCCTTAGAAGCAGCAGATGCTTTAGCCTACCCCGCCATGAAGGAGGCTTTGTGCCTCAGGTATGGGCTCACTGCAGAACAGTACCGCCAGAAGTTTAGGAACTTCAAGAAGCTTGATTCAAGTACTTGGGTGGAGTGTGTGAGTATGTACACGCGTGCACTGGAAGGTTGGATAAAGGGCAGCAAAGTTACTGATTATGTGGGGTTGTGTCACTTGATTAGTAGGGAGCACTTAAGTAGTTTATGTGTCCCCGAGCTGCACCAGCAACTTTTGGATAGCAAGTTAACTGATCCCAGTGAGCTTGCTAAAGAGGCGGACCGGTGGACTAGCACCGGGGTCCACAAGGGGGTGGAAGTACCCCAGCCAAGGGTGGACAGGGTCCCCAGCAGAAGAGTGGGGGGGACACAGGTAATCAAAAGGAGTCTTCTAAAGGGCCCCAAAATGGTTCCCAGCAGAAAGCGTCTCAACCCCCCAAGTCCAAGAAGTCCTGGCCCCATAAGGGCAAGCAGGACAACAGGTCCCCACCTACTTGCTATGCCTGTAGGGAGGTGGGGCACCTTGCCCCCAAATGTCCAAAGAAACCTCCAGCACCCATTGGTGCTCCAGCACCGGCGTTAGCCAGTGTAGCTTTGGGAGGGGATTTGATTTCTAGTGGGGAGGAGGGGTTAGCAGTGATGACCCGTGTCTCTTTAGGAGACCAAGAGATGGCCCAGGAAGCCTTGCTGCCCTTAAACACTAAGAAATATGGGCAGAAGGTGACCATCAATGGAAAGGAGATAGACGCTCTGAGAGACACCGGGGCCAGTGTGACATCTGTCAGGTGTCAATGGGTGTCTGAAGAGCAGATCATTCCCAAGGTACTCCGTCCTGTGGTGGCAGCTGACAGCTCAGTGCGCCTCTGCAAGTTGGCACGTGTTCCATTTGAGTGGGGAGGAGTCTCCGGTACATTGGAAGTTGTTGTAAGTGATGCCTTGCCTGGAGAGTGTCTATTAGGTAATGACCTGGAGAGCTCTCCATGGAAAGATGTAGAGCACAGGACTCACTTGGGGATGTTGGGTTTGCCTGCGTGGATCTGTGTGTCCACCCGTGCAATGACAGCCAGAGAGGGCGGTCTAGCAGAGCTGGAGCCTGGAACAATGGCCCAGGAACCTGCCAAGAGAAGAAGGGGTAGAGGGCACGGGAAACCGGCCCCCACTGTTCCCACGGTCCAGGAGGAGGCAGACCCAGAGGGGGATGCCCAGGAACCTACAGGGGAGCAGGTGGTCGAACTAGGGGAATTGCCTGAGCTGTCCCAGTGGCAGAAAGAAGGTGGTCCCTCCAGGGAGGAATTCCGCCAGGCTCAGAAGGAGTGCCCTTCTCTCGTTGGTGTGCGGCAGCAGGCTGCCGACCAGGCCGCAGGCCTGGGGTCCAAGGAGCATTTGATCTACTGGGAGGTTGACTTACTTTATAGTGAGCCTAAGTTCGCTGAGCCCGGTGCAGCCAGAGTGCTGGTAGTGCCCGAGCGCTTCAGGAACTTCCTACTGGGTCTGGCTCATGACGTGCCTCTCGCAGGACATCTGGGGCAAGACAAGACCTATCACAGGCTTGTCACCCATTTCTACTGGCCCCAGATGAAGAAGCACGTCGCTGCCTTTTGTAAGTCTTGTCAGACTTGTCAGGCCAGTGGCAAGAGCGGAGGGAAGTGCGTGGCACCCCTCCAACCCTTTCCCGTGGTGAGCACCCCTTTTGAGCGGGTGGGCATTGACATCGTGGGGCCCCTGGATCCCAAGACAGCCCTAGGCAACAGGTTTATCCTGGTCTTGGTGGACCATGCCACTCGGTACCCGGAAGCCATCCCGCTCAGAACAGTCACAGCCCCAGTGGTGGGCCGTGCCCTGATGGGGATCTTTTCCCGGGTGGGATTTCCCAGGGAGGTGGTCTCGGACAGGGGGACAAACTTCATTTCTAGGTATATGAAGTCCCTGTGGGCGGAGTGTGGGGTGACGTACAAATTCACCACTCCGTACCACCCTCAAGGAAATGGGTTGGTTGAGAGATTCAACCGCACCTTGAAGGGCATGATTATGGGCCTAGAGGAGCCCATGAGGCGGAAATGGGACGTCTTGTTGCCATGCCTGTTGTTTGCCTACAGGGAGGTGCCTCAGAAATCCTTAGGGTTCAGTCCCTTTGAGTTGCTGTATGGCCACCCTGTCAGAGGGCCTCTTACTCTGGTGAAGGAGGGGTGGGAGAAATCCCGTGGGAAACCCCCTCAGGATGTTTTCAGCTAGGTGCTGGCCATTCGCAACCAGACCAAGCGCTTCAGGAAGCTCGCTCAAGAGAACCTGGAGGCTAGCCAGGAGGAAATGAAGAGGTGGTATGACCAGAACACCTCTCTTGTGGAGTTCCAACCTGGGCAGAAAGTGTGGGTGATGGCGCCGGTGGAGCCTTGTGCGCTCCGTGACAAATGGTCTGGGCCATATGAGGTGGTGGAGCGCAAGAGCGAGGTTACCTATTTGGTTAACCTGAAGACTCCCAGGCAACCCCTGAGAGTGCTACATGTGAACCGCCTCAAACCCCACTTTGAGAGGACTGAAGTGACTATGCTCATGGCTACAGATGCTGGAGGGGAGGAGGATAGTGATCCTCTCCCTAACCTCCTGGCAGTCAAAGAGCATGATGGGTCAGTGGATGGTGTGGTCCTCTCCCCCACCCTGACCCCAGAGCAGCAGAAGGACTGTCACCAAGTCTTGGGTCAGTTCGCCCCCCTGTTCTCCCTGACCCCAGGTGTCACCAAGTGGTGCGTCCACGATGTGGACACCGGTGACAACCTGCCTGTGAAACAGAAGTTTTACAGAGTGGCTGACAAGGTCAGGGCTAGCATCAAAGAAGAGGTTTCTAAGATGTTAGCGCTAGGGGTAATTGAGCCCTCCAGCAGCCCCTGGGCTAGCCCAGCGGTCTTAGTGCCTAAGAAAGCTGCTACACCTGGTGGCCCCCCAGAACTCCGTTTCTGTGTGGACTACCGTGGGCTCAATGCGGTCACCAAGACTGACGCGCACCCCATCCCCAGAGCTGATGAGCTGGTGGATCGGTTGGGAGCTGCCCGGTACCTGAGCACCTTTGATGTGACTTCAGGTTACTGGCAGATTGCCTTAACTGAGGGGGCCAAGGAAAGATCAGCATTTTCAACACCTGAGGGGCACTTCCAGTTTCGTGTCATGCCCTTTGGGTGGAAAAATGCCCCGGCCACATTCCAGAGACTGGTCAACCAGGTATTAGCAGGGCTGGAGGAATTCAGCGCAGCATACCTGGATGACATTGCTGTGTTCAGCTCCACTTGGGAGGAACACTTGCAACACCTCTGCGCAGTGTTGAAGGCTCTGCAGAAGGCAGGCCTCACTATCAAGGCCAGTAAGTGCCAGATAGGGCAGGGATCTGTGGTGTACTTGGACACCAGGTGGGGAGCGGCCAGGTGGCACCCCTACAGGCGAAGATTGATACCATTCTGGCTTGGGAACCCCCCAAGACCCAGACTGAGGTGAGAGCCTTTTTAGGTCTCACCGGGTATTACAGACGGTTTGTCAAAGGTTATGGCACCATTGTAGCCCCTTTGACAGAGCTGACATCTAGAAATCAGCCCAGAAAAGTGAATTGGACTGAGGCCTGTCAAACTGCTTTTGACACCCTCAAGACTGCCATGTGCACAGCCCCGGTGCTTAAGGCACCTGACTTTTCAAGTGAGTTCACTGTACAAACTGACGCTTCAGATTGCCTTGCTGTGTGCTCTAAGGGCTGACCTGTTCTGCTGTCTAACTGGAAGCTGAGGAGGAGAAAGGGACTTTGCTGTGGGCTGTGTCCCTGCCTGCTTGAAACTGCTAAGACTTTGCTGTGTGCTGTGTCTGCAACCTGAATCTCCAAGGGCCTGAGAAGAGCTGGCTCCCTGTCTGCAACCCAGGAACATAAAGGTTGCCCAAGGCTACAAGAATCTGCTGTGCCCCCCTGAAGCTGCTGTGTGGCAAAGAGATCGTGAAACCGTGTGGTTTGCCTGCTTAGCGCATTGGCTGCTCTCTACTGCTTGAGAGCGCCGCGCTGACCCAGCCTGCTGCGTGGCCAAGATCGACGTGTTCATCGACACGTGTGTGGGGCAGACCGGAGACCTGTGAGCCTCTCCAGCGCAAGGAGCGCTGTAAAATAATTGCTGGCCGTGTCACCGTCGCAGCCCGGGGTCAGTAACCCCCGTGAAAAGTGTCCCGAATCTTCCCGGTGGCTGCGTGTTAAAGATCGAGCCCGCCGCGCTCTGATTGGGCGAGAGGGCCGAGCCCCCTCACCAGAGCCGCGACGGGATTGGCTGAGCCTGCGGAGCGTCATCGGCGAGTCCGCGCTGCCATTGGTTGGCGGCCTCGCGTTCTGAGGGGCTCGTCGCAGGAGCCGCGACGGGATTGGCTGCCTGTGCTGAAGCTGCGGGAGGTGCCGAGGAAGTTCCGTGATCACCGCCGGGACCGGGAGAAGACTGACCTGACCTCGCCGAGGGATTCTAAAAGCGTCCCGCACCCCTGGCCTGCCGTCCCAAACAAGGTGAGCCTCACCTCCTCCCCCGCCGCTCCTTGGATTGTCGAGAGCGGGCGGGAGAGAAAAGGGGACCGGCCGGGGAGGGGACGAGGGAGATCTGCAAGGCGCGGTGCGCCCGGAGCCTGAGGACGAGTGAGGCTGTCCCGGGGGGAAAGAAAGAGTCCCTGGGCCTCACGAAGGAGCGCATTTGCAGCGCTCGAAGGCCACAAATAGAACTACACGTGGGCAGTGATTTAATTGCTCGTTTTTAGAGCGCATCATTTATAAAACAGTGGCATTATTTTTAATACCTGGTTGAAGAGACTTGAGACACTTTTTATTAAGAACTTCCTGAAACGAACTGCAACCATAAGATTAAGTGCAACCTTTTGATAATGAAGTAATTATCGTGCAACTGTTTGATTTACCTTGCTGGAACTAGATAAAGTTATATATTTTTATAAACTATACTTACCTGTGTGGTCTCAGTTTGTGGTGGATTGGGGATTACTGTTGTGTTAAGTGCAAATGTTATCCACATTGCCTTTGTTTAGCCTAGACTGCTCGCGCCATGCTACCTAGAGGGCGAGCGGGGGTTATCTCAGAGGGTTATTCCTTCACCCTGACTAGAAGCAAGGGTCCCTACTTGGTCTAAGGTGCCAACTAGAGACCCCCAGTTCTAACACATGGCATTCAGGAGTCTATGCAGGCCAATCGTTGTTCAGCTAATCAAAATTCAGTAGTCCGCATACATCAAGTTAGGCAAGTGTAGACTCCCCAGCGGGGAGTGTGAGTTAATCTTGTCGAGGATTTGTGATTAGTCTGACAAGAATACATTGAAAAGAATGGGGGCAAGCACCCATCCCTGCCTTAGGCCCTGATTTGTTCGAATCTTCCTGAAAAGGGGGCAACCACTACCTAGCTTAACCAGGACCCATGTGTCTGTCTACTGAAAAGTAGGGCCTGTAGCAGGGGCAGCAGAATGTTTCAGCTGGCCCGCTTCTGCCAAAGCTTCCGTCAATCAACCCAGTCGAAGGCCGCCCGGTTGTTGATGAAGCAGAGATGGAGAGGCTGATGATTATTTTTGCAGTGATCTATTAGCAAGGGGAGGGCTAATATGTTTATTGTTTTCCCCATTCCATTTAAGGAGACTATCTGATTAAGAGGGTTTATGCACTGCTCTGCAGCCCTGATCGTGAATACCTCCAGTAGGCTATCACATCCTTTGTAAATGGAAAAAATTATCAAGCACTTCCAAGAAACTGGTATATAGCATTTACAGTTATGATACTATTAAAAACTGGCTACATGCTTTTTGCCCAAACCACCTGGTGTACTTTACAGATCACCATGGAGATACCATTGGGCCCTGGTGAGCCTTCTCGTCAGCAATTGGCAATATATTTTTTAATGATCTCCATTTGCATCTTCATGGGCTGATTTTGCTACAGTGGCTTATTGCCATGCTAGCCCTAAATTGATTTCGATTTATTTCCCTAAATTGTCTTTCTAGGTGACCTTTAGTGCTTTCTGGACAGAATAAGGCATGGAGTGTGCCACTCCTGGTATTATTTGTTACAAAGGAATAGCTGGAATGGTTTCAAAGGAACTCCAGCCAGAGTTCTTCTGATATATTTGAAGTTAACATGGCTTTCGTGGGCCATTAAATCTATTCACGGTCTTCTGGAATCTATTGTGTTGACTAGTTTTGATGTCATATTACAGCCTACCCCAGATTCATCTCTCCTAAGCAGCCAGCTGCTTTTCTTATAAGGATGAGAAAAAAACTCCACTCCGACGGCGGAGTTCACGGAGTTTTAACACTCCGTGCTCCACTTAGAGCTTGGAGTTCATTGAAAACACATTGTGTGGCAGAGTTTTACTGGCACCCACCCTATGGTCAGCTGCATGAATAATATCACAGCCTCCCAGTCCTTGTCATTTAGTTCACTATCCATGATCCAATATGAGTATTTTTACTTGTTGTCTCTTTCCACTCCATATTGTAAATAGCATTTGTGAGCAGCCCTGTATATCTCGCACCATGTTAGTCAATGTCTTCAAGGAAGCGCACTTTGGTGGGTCATATTTGTGTGGTATTTTAGCTAAGCCTGGGGGGAGTTTGTGGAGTTCTGCAACACGGAACTCCGCGAAGTGCAAAAAAACCTCTGGCGCTACGTGGAGCTCAGCGAGCAGCAGAATGCGTTAGATAAATGCTGTTCACAGTGATTTTCAGAGTCAGGTGCTTGTCCACACTGTGCAAAAATCGCGAACGGCACCATGCACAGGACAAGAGGGCGCTGTTTCCTTTCTGCTGCTCAAGTAGATTTTTACTCAAGCGGAAGCTTTCTCAATTCGAATGGACGGTTTTGTAGTGTCCTGCATGACACGTTCTAGCATTTCCCAGCTTCTTGTTTGCCAGCCACTCCCTCGAGGGCTGGGCACACTACACCCCCTCACCCATCCATCACGGGTGTCACGAGTCACGTGACCCCGCAAATAAAAGGGCCCGGGTGCACGTGCTCGTGGCCAGTTGCAGTACCATACCAACTGTGTCCATGTCCCTGATTTAGCAGCATGTGGGCCCAGGGCCCAGGATGCTACAATGGCGACGAGGATGGGATGCCCCAGCGTGCCTGTGCCTCAGGAGGAGAGACTGAGCCTAACCTGCAACACCGCCGCCTCTTAGACCCTGCAAAATCGGCGTAGTCTGCTGGAAAGCTTACACAGGCATATCGCTAGCACGACGGCTGAGGGTGTGCTGGGCCAAGAAGTCCCTCGGTGTGCATTCCAGCACCGCAGTCACCAACATACAGCCGTTGCAGCAGCCCTGACACCAAGCAGTCCAACTGAGAGGTCGGTGAGGGGAACAGGGTGGAGGTGCCACTGCTAGTGCTGCGCTGGAGGCAGCCGCGTGTCTGACATACCAAGCGCACAACCCGGAGATATCCGTAGGCTGCCCGCTTGCCAATTTCTGCACAAGAGAAGAAAGGAAAGTGTCCCGGTGCCCTCTCGAGGGGAGGCAGAGACTTAGCAGGGCCGAGATTCTCCCAAGGAGTCCACAGGCAGCCGCATGAATGCGTGTGTTCACCGCTCGCACTCCGGCCAGAGACGGACAAAAAGTCCTGCATGAGCGAGGAAGTTACAGCCACTGCAAAGCGGGCAAAGCGCAGACGACCCCCGAGCTACATGCCGCGCCAGCCCCAGCGCGGAGAGGCCCACACGGGCAAGCCCAGCCCGACACTGCCTAGCGGGTCACCCCCATCGCGGTAAAGGAAAAGAAGAAAGTTCCACACAAGCCGTCCCTGTGCAGGCGATCGAACTCTAGAAGGCGCAGCACCAAGGCAAGGCTGACCGTTTGACCTGCCCAGCACCTGGATTCTGGCAGCAGCCGACGGAGTCACGCCGCACCGCCCAAGCGCTCGACTGCATTACCCGCACTGGTTCCCAAGAGAAAGTGCTGCAGACATGCAAGTAGGTTGTGGCAAGGATCGCTCCCTGTATCCGGAGCGTGATGTGCAAAGGAAGAAAAGCGCGACAAAAAGCACTCCCCTTCACACACTCCCCGGTGCGTTAAACCAGCGCCACACGCTGCCATGGCCTAGCAGGGTCGGGAAGTACTCTGGCTCGCGGCCCTCCTACCACTGCAGGCAATCGTCGCAGGACGCACGAAGCGGAGGCAGCGCCCCTAGCGGCTGACCATAGTATTACACAGCAGCACAAATGAAAAAGGCCCAGGCTTAATGAAAGGGTTTTCATCCAGCCACACTGGCAGGCCCAGCTCCGGTGCCCATGTTCAATCCCGGTGATTCCATAGAGGGATAACCAAAGCACCTGCAGCAACCCCTAGCTGCCAGGGACAGCAGCGCATTTGTTCTTTTGACAAAGAAGGAAGAACACCGGCAAACCTACCTCCAATAGAGCACAGCGCCACCTACAGCTGGATCACGGCACCTCACCAAAGCAACACTGGTACAAGCATTTCCCCATTAGGCTACCAGTAAAAATCTGTGGACAGTGTTTGAACCCCGACGTGAAACACGTACATACACATGGGAACTGAGTCCATACAAACTGTGAGTGCAGCCAACTCTACCTCTGCTCAAGCGGGAACACAGAAAGGTTCCCAGCTCCCACACTTAGGCTAACAAGACAGTCGCTCATGTTAAGAAGGAATCAACCAGAAACAAAAGCGCCTGCACGACGTGGCATGACAAGGAATACGTGGAGGAGTGTAGCACCCGTTCTACATCACTGAACTCTGCAAATGTTAGAACAGAGCACTGCTGGCCACCTCTGCTAAGCAAAGCAACAAGCAAGACCAGCTGCGTAAGGACTGCGTCCCATGTGCTACTGCCCATTCCTCTCTTCCTGGGAGAAGAAGTCAAGAACCCCATAAGAAGCCACATGACGCACACTGCCCTCCCACCGTGACCGACAGCAGGCGAGAGTGGCAGACCAATGACAGGTATGGCTGCATTACACCCCACAGACCAGCAGTACTAGACCACAGCACAGCGTCCTGCTAACCGGCAAGCAACAGCAGTCCACAGGTCCCAAAGTGCGCACTGCCACCTCCAGGAAGACTGCCTGCTCACGCCCAGCTGCTGGGACAGACTGCACTAGGCGCAGCAAGACAGGCCCTCAGCGAAGAATGCCCACGGAGTGACCCTCTGCACCCTGCAAGTGAGCGCAGCAAGGACACCTTCTAAGACAGCAACGTCTCAAGGTGGCCATCCCCACGCCAACGGCACAAGGAAAACTGGTGCAGAGCACGCGCCACAAGTAACTGCCCAACGCCACCACCCGAGCAAAGATCGCATCATTTGCTCCTCCCGGACTACAGACACCACCGCAAGCTGCACCACAGGCACCCCAAGTGCCAGAAGGAAGCATCCAAGAAGAAAGACCAGACACAAAGATCAACGGAGTGGTTACGCAACCCTCCTGAAGCACTACACCAACACTAAAGCCGGTACCCCACACGGGAACGCCAGTGGAGGTCACAGGAGCGGTGGCGCAACCCTGCGGACACAGTGAAGCACATGAAGAGAGCAGACAAAAGCGCGCCAATGCAGAAGCACTGCAACGGAATCAAGTGACGATCCCAAGGATCACGGACAGCATGAAGACGCAAAGATCACGCAAAGCCAAAAGCGCGCAGGAGGTCGCGCCTGTGAACCTGACTGCACAGTCAGCACCCAGGAAACCTCTCTGCACAGAAGCACTGCTGCCCGCAGGTTGGAGAGCACACACATCTCCACAGCCACAGCGAAACCCTACAGCGAGCCGAAGACCACCAACAGTGTCCTCCCTCCCACTGCCCCCAGATGGAGTCAGCAGTGACCCACGACAGGCAAGAAAGGAGTCGCACACCCCACGTGGCAGGCCACCACAGCACCATGTGCTCCAGCAAACAGCGACACAAGACCGGACGTCAAGTCGCCCAGCAAGCAGGAAACACATCACCAAGTGACTAATCCCGACAAGCACGCCAGAGCAAAGGCAGAAGCCGGTGCCACAACAGCACCTCCTCGAGGTCCAAACGCAACGCCCTCGAAGAGATGAAGAAGAGTGACAGATCTGTCACCCCGAAGACCGGACCAGCACAGGTGGGCTGAACAAGGCCACAAAAGAGAGAAGACCGAGGACTCACAGCCAGCAAAGAAACATGCCAGACAGCCACCAAGGCGGACAGACGTCCCTGGATGCAGCGCCACGGATAGACCAAACATAAGCCACAGCAAGCGCAGTTCACGTCTCATCCCAACGTTTTTCCCGGCAACCGTCCGTCCCCGAGCGTCGGCAGTCTGAGTGGACCAGCATCCATGCTCCTGTCCTCAGGTATCAAGGGTGGAGATCAGCCCAGAGCATCCGTCCTCCCACCGCCTCAAGATAGAGTCGGCAGTGGCCCCAAGCCAGGCAAGGGAGGATCCCCTCACTCTACGTGTCAAGCCGCCATAGACACTCCAGCTCAGCAAGGCGGAGGCACACGGCTGCCAACTCCACCTGGACATCCAACACTCCCAGCAAATCACCACCACCGGTCGTCCCAAGTCATCACATGGCTGGCCACCGCCAGTCATCATCCCCTGCGTCAAACATCACCACTCCTAGAAGATCGGCGGACTGGAGTCCGGCATTGTTGCCACACTGGCAGACAAAAAGAAACCAGAGACCACATGTGGACCTAGCCTACACCGAAGCCACGGCAGCGAAGGCAAGTCTTAACTGAAACACCAACCCGTGGGAGTTGGGCGTGCGACCACGTAACGGCTCCTCAGCGGCCCTGCAGCTGCCACCAGATGGCACACAAGCAGCCCTCAGCGCAGCCCTCCTACAGTCCCGCAGCAACTCCGACAACGGCCCTCCCCAGGTGGGAGAGTGAATAGAGACTCTGCTCCACCGACGGGTTTCCGGTCATGGCCTAGCCGCCCCACAAGGATAGTCGGCCCAGCCACACCTCTGTGGACTCTCCTGTAGGACTCCATCCAGCTTTATGACGCAGCCCACCACCATGAACTGTTAGAATCCACCACGGACCATCACAGATGTCAGGAAAGTGGACAACAGGCAAAGCAGCAAGACACCTCACCATCAACGAGCTGTCGGCATGCCGAGGACATCTCCCAGCCAGCAGTCGTGTCCTGAGGCCCTCAGGTTAAACTACGGGTGCCCGCAGAGAAGGTTCTTCCGCAAGCCAAGCCACCAATCCAGGTCTGCTGTCGTCCTGCCACCTGACTAGAGACTGATGGACCCTGTGGTAACTAGTTTACTTTTCTTTTATCTCCACAGGTTTGGACTAGCATTTTTGTTTGTTCCTCAATAAAGTTGGGGAGGAATGTAGTGTCCTGCATGACACGTTCTAGCATTTCCCAGCTTCCTGTTTGCCAGCCACTCCCTCGAGGGCTGGGCACACTACACCCCCTCACCCATCCATCACGGGTGTCACGAGTCACGTGACCCCGCAAATAAAAGGGCCCGGGTGCACGTGCTCGTGGCCAGTTGCAGTACCATACCAACTGTGTCCATGTCCCTGATTTAGCAGCATGTGGGCCCAGGATGCTACAGGTTTCTCAACACGAGAGGTCGCAAGCATGCGCAACCACTCTCAATGAGAAATATGACTGCCCGTGTTGAGAAATCATGCCGGGAGGTTGAGTTTCCATGCTTGCGCTTGCCAACTTGATGTTGTCGATCGCAAATGCGGAAAAATCTCGAAGGGAGGTGAATTTTCCTCGTCTGCGAAACTCTGCAAATTCCGGGAGCAGAGCAGAGTTCACCACCCAGACTTAATTTCAGCAAATGTTTCAACTTTACTGTTGCTGCATAACTTCTCCATTGTGTCTCTATTGCCTTGGGACATGGGAAAATGCGCTGTAAGGTCTCACCAGCGGCATCCGACCACTATGCAAGTGACAGATGGTAAATTTTATGAACCACTTCCAGAGTTATTTTTTACAACAGAATAGCTGAAATGGTTTGAAAGGAACTCTGACAAGTGTTCTTCTGATATATATGAAGTTAGTATGGCTTACGTGGGCCATTAAGTCTGTTCACGTTTTCCAGAAGATCTTGTGTTGGCTAGTTTTGATGTCATGTTGCAGCCTAGCTGAGACTTTATCATTGACCTCTTTCCTTAGTAGCCAGCTGCATTTCTTATAAGGATGGGAAAAAAACAGTACTTTGACGACGGTGTTTACAGAGTTTTACCACTCCGCGCTCCGCTTGAAGCTTGGAGTTCATCAAAAACTGTGTAGCGCTGCAGAGTTTTACTGGCACCCACCTTATGGTCAGTTGTGTGAATGCTAACACAGTCTCCCAGTCCATGTCATTTTAGTTTACTATCTTTGTTCCAATTTGCTTCCCAGTCCACTATGGTCTCTTTTTGACTGCTTACATAGGATCCAATAGAGTATTGTTACTTTTTATCTCTTTCCACTCCATATTGTAAATAGCGTTTGTGAGAAGCCCTATGTATCTCACACTAGATTAGCCAATGTATTCAATTAAGCAGTTTTTTGGTGGCTCAGTTTGTGTGGTATTTCAGCAAACATTTCAACTTTGTTGTTGTTGTATAACCTCCCCATTGTGTCTCTAATGCCTTGGGACATGGCAAAATGCACTGCGAGGTCTCACCAGCTGCATCCGAGCACTATGCAAGTGACAAGTGGCAAATTTTATGAAGCAAGTAGTTTAGAATATTGGAATGGCTTTACTGTTGTATAACTACCCCATTGTGTCATTAATGCTTCGGGACATGGTGAAACGCACTGTGAGGTCTCACCAGAGGCATCCAAGCACTATGTAAGATGCAAATGGCAAATTCTATGAACCCGGTAGGTATGAATGATGGAATGGCCATAAGCTTTGTTGCAACACTCGTCTCCTCTTCATACTCATACAGATGCACATATATCAATCATGCATCCTCCTCCAACATGCACAAACAACAATTCTGTATGTTTCTTATGTGCTAATAAATAATAATAATGACTTGTTTGTTTGTCACACTTTGACAACTGGTATTTTGTGCACACACTTTGCCATCCCCTCTAGGAGCTTACGTTGTAGAAGTGCCATGCTCTGGTTCTCGTACAAATGTCATGGGAGGGGTGTGTGATCATACCTTTATGACCACCCCCGCCTAGGGAGGGAAAAGGAGGGTGGAAGCCAGAAGGGGTGGGTCACGAAGACTAATGAGTGGGAGGGAACGGAGCCCTGGTGTCATTTAATGCAGTGGATTCTCAGTTTTTTTAAACACAAATATGTCATCCGTTTCATACCCAACATGTAGCTAATCAAGTAGCAGGACACGTATTCAAGTATGCCATGGGTGCAGTGCATGCTCAGATTGGCTCAACGTGCACGGTACCCATTGGTTACTGCCAGCAAGGAATGAAGCTGAGCCTCTTAAACACTCTTATCACTGCTACACTTAAGGGACCCTGTAATGATTGGAAAGGTTCTTGCTTGTTCGTGCTCCTCAGCTCCAACAAAATCCAACAGTTCGGCAGAGGGCAAAATCAGCTGATACTACTTGCTTTTGCTATTAAGGATGTGCCAACACACTTCCCTGCAGCCTGGCAACTGCGAGTTACACTTACAGATTTATAATCCCTTCTTGGCATGCTTTCTCCTTGGTCAAGTTGTTGGTTCCCTGCTGCTCTGGACAGTCAAAAGCTTACAGGTTTCTTTAGGCAAATAATCCTCTTTCTGTCTGGAAATGGGAAGCAGAGTTGCACAGCTCACCGGTCAAGGTGGGAAGAGTGATCTTCAGAAGATATGGTAAGTTCCCATACACTATTCTATTAGTACTGTTGATCGGAAGCCGGGACATCAATGGAGCCACACGCGAACTAATGACGCGTCCTGAAGCCCCCACCTGATTGAACACAATCTCCGGCGTTCTACAAACTGACACCGATGCCCTGTGAGCACGACTCAGAACAGATCGCAATTACGGCGCCCTCCACCATAACAAAAGAATTGGAGTGAAGGAGAACACACAAGCAGTGGTCCCGCTCCGTGAACTTGTTGAATTGTTTGAGGCACATTTAACTCTACTTAGAGAGCTTTCGGCCTTGACGAGAACTCCAAGTTTGAGGAGTTTGAAACGCGTAGACCCTTGTATATAACGTTTCTTACGTGGAAACCATAAGAGAATTGAATTATCTGTGTGATTACATTTATTCTGATTTTAAAAAAACGTATATCTATGGTTTCTCCCTCATGAAATGTAGATATTTGTATAAAAATGTACCCCTTTTCAGATTGTTAGCAGTGTGATTGTGTATATAGTGTGATTGCAATGTCTTTTGGCATGAATGGTGTATAAAAGCAAATAGTGACATGTTTATTGTTTGTATTGTGTAATTCCTTGTGTGCTTCAAAAAAGATTTTGATAAAACAGAAAAATGTTTTGAAAAAATACAAAAAGAAGAATATTGCAAATAAAATGCAAATTGAAATGGATTAAGGCTGTGATTAGATTTTGGATCATGTGCAGAGTTTAGGACTGTGAATTTATGTGGCAGTATTGGCATTACTTTTGGTAACAACTAAAACAGTATCAGCCAGATTCATGAAGCTACCATTTTGCGATTAGCAAATAGCGTATCGCTATTTGAGAGTCGCAAAATGGCATTCATGATAAAATGCGCGGAAAAATTGGCGATTGCGATCTAGCCGCAATCGCTATATAATCGCAGTTTCGGCAATTTCCCGTGCTGAAATTGCGATATCGCAAATAGCGATATCGCAATTTGCGATCTCGCTAACTGCGAGATCGCAAAAACGGGAAGTCGCATTTCGAGCCCACTGATGACATCACAACCAGGAAGTAGGCTCACCACACCCACAAACCGAACACAGAGCCAGGGAGTGGCAGCAGGAAAGTTTGGAGCTCCAAAAGCAAGACCCTGCAGCACCCCAGCCTGAAGGAAAGTTCAGAAAGATGTCCCAGGATGCAGCAGGGAGCAGTGGGCAGGAGAGGAAAAGGAAAATGAAATTTTCTGAAGCTGAATTGGAGTATGTAATTGAGGGGGTGTGCAATGACTATGGCAAGCTGTTTGGTAAAGACTCTCGGAGGGTGCCAGAGCCCGAGAAGCGCAGGATCTGGCAGCGCATCCGCGCCAAGGTCAATTCTGTCGGTGTCACCCAGCGCTCCATTGACGACATCAAAAAGCGCTGGTACGACCTGAGAGGACGTTCCAAGGAGCGGATTGCTTTGAGGCTTGGGGACCAACTGGGCACCGGTGGAGGGGATGCATTAGCCACACCTAACACCCCATTGGAGAACATGATCGAGGAGACCATAGCGCCAGCAGCCTGCGTGGGGGTCATTCAGCTGGACTCCTCTCGACCCGGCCAACAACAAAGTCAAGGTAAGTGCCATGCAACTGCTACCCAGTCCCCTAACAATGCCCATACGTCCTGAACTAGCACCATGACATCCCCAAATATGCAGACCAAGCTCACCAAAAAAAAACCATTGCATTGTGGTACTTGTAGTGTAATCATGAGCCCGCAGTCAGCCCAACAGTGCCAGAGCACTCATTGGTAAGTCTAAACAAAACCCAGTCAGGGAAAGCAAGGCTGCGTGCATGTGTTAACTTTTCCTGTGCAAGACACATCACATTAATCATGCACCCTTTCACATTACAGGTGCAGGTGATCAAGCCAGCACGGATAGCGATGCGCTACACATCGCTGAGAGCCCGGAGGACACTGAGGGTGAGGGACAGTCCTCCCAACAACCTGGCACATCACAGCAAGCAGCATTGCAGACAGCACCACTCACAGCACCCACACCCCGTGCCGACAGGGCCACCCCTGCAGCCACTGCAGTGCAGCCAGCACCAGCTACAGCACCAACACCCCGTGCCGACAGGGCCACCCCTGCAGCCACTGCAGTGCAGCCACCACCACCAACACAACCACCACCCCATGCCGCCACAGCAGTGGTACAGGCTCCACCACCAGCGCCTCGGAGGCAGACGAGGCACACACCAGCTGGCAGGTCACAGACCAGCGCACAGAGGCGCCAGCAGCGCCAGGGCCCAGCAGGCACCGGCAGGGCACTAGACACACCAGACCCAGGCCTGGTCATTGAACGCCGCATGCTGGTGGTGCATCGCACGCAGGCACGCCACATGGCAGCAATGCTTGCACAGATGCAGGCAAACGGACAACATATTGCCCAGATGACAGCAGCTGTGAGACAGAACAACCAGCTGCTTGTCTCCCAGCAGGACATGACCCGTCGACGCCACCGCCAACTACTGGCCCGCCTATCGGCCTACACTAGGTCTAATCATGTTGTTGGCCACGCCACAACTCAGCTGGCACGACGGTCACTTGCTATGCAGGCCCAAATGGTGCAGTGTTGCCAGGATGTGGCCAGGTCACTCGACCTACTCACTGCAGCTGTGCTTGGCAGACAGGCCACTGGCCAGGAAGAAGCAGAGGGTGGTGACGACGCAAGTGAGGCTGCGTCGACCAATAGCAGTGCCTCCTTACCACCGTTGCCTCCACCTCGCCGCAGCAGCAGGCCAACATCAGGGAGTAGGGCCAACACCGTCCCTGAGAATGCGGAGAGATGACTTGGGGCGTCTCGTCGTCAACATCGCTGAGGACTGTAAAACTATGAGGGAGGCCATGCAGTCGACCCCTGCATACCCCCTACCCCAGCATGGGGAGGTATGGAGGAATACAATCCCCATCACACAATTTTTTTCTTGAAGGCCTATTTATTGTGATGTAACATTAAAGAAGAAAGGTCAAACTTCATACACACTCATGTCATTATTTCATTCGTCATGCATGGGTGCAGTGTTGTGATAGTGGTATGTGTGCACTAGAAACAGTTTGTAGTGATGTGGTTGCGGCGCCTGTGTCCTTCCGCAGGATCTTCTCTGCGGGCATGACGTACATGTGGAGGTGGCCGGTCGTCCCCTTCAGATTCACTGCCAGAGATGTCGACAGGTATCCGGCGCTTGGTTGCCATGTTATGTAGTATTGCGCAGACAGCCACAATGCGGCAGCACACTGCTAGACGGTAATACATGGCCCCACCTGTCTTGTGCAGTATGCGGAACCTGCTCTTGAGCAGGCCAAATGTCCTTTCTATGCAATTCCTTGTCCATATGTGCGCAGCATTGTAACGCCGTTGCTGGGGTGTGGCAGGGTTGAAGTAAGGGGTCAGGAGGTATTCACTGAGGGCGTAGCCACTGTCACCTGAATGAGAGGAGCAGATGGTGATTGGCTGTGCTGCGTAGTTACTTCATAGCAATGTGACATTGTTGACAAAGTGCACTTACCAAGTAGGTGTCCTTCACCAAACTCTCCCCTGACCAGTCGTGAGTGGAGGCCGCTGTGCCGGAATATGAAGGAGTCATGGGTACTCCCTGGGTACTGGGCCACAATGTCAGTGATGTATGACTTAGCATTGCAGACCACCTGTATGTTCAGGGAATGGTAAGACTTTCTATTGCGGAACATATACTCTGTGGCAGCTGGTGGGCAGATGGCGACGTGGGTACAGTCTATGCATCCAAGTACATGGGGAAAATGGGCTACATTGTAGAATTGTAGCTTGGTCAAGTCCAATTCCTGTTGGCTCGTGGGAAATTTGATGTGACGCTGTAGCTGAGTGAGCATGGCGTCAACGAAAGTGTGGAGGCAGTGTGACATGGTGTGCTGGGATATCCCCCCAGCAGCCGCTACTATCCCCTGGAAACTCCCGGAGGCCAGGAGGTGCAGGCTACACAATACCTGCACATGTGTAGGCACCGCATTGGTACGGCTTGTTGGGTGCTGCATCAGGGGGTCAAGGTCCTGTATTAGCTGCATTGCCATTTCCCCATTCAGCCTATATTTTGCATATATCTGCTCTCTGGTTTGGCCCAGCAAGGTGACCCGCTGGAGGAAAATTCTGTCCTGGATCCTGCGTCTCCTCTGTGCTGCTCGCTGTAGCCTTCGACGCCTCACCACCATGTACATTCCTGGCATTGTGGCACTCCAAATGCTGATGCTGAAAGTCCTTATGTGTGATTGGTCAGGCCTGAACCTGTTGCTGATTGGCCAACGGTTTTTCAAATGTAATTTTTTCATGGGTTTTATGGTTACCACCTGCTTTGAGTTCTCCTTAATTTGTGCGGCGCAAGCAGCGATTTTTGGGGTTTTCGCTATTAGTGATTTTTTATGAATGCCGATTGCGATTATTTAGCGAATTCGCAATTTATTTCGCAGAATCCGTGGTTTGTCGCATTTTCCGATTTGCTAATGATCGGCTACCGGGATTCTGCGATTTTTATTGCGAATTCGCTATTATGTGTTAGCGAACTCGCTATTTTGATGTTGAATGCCGAATTCGTCAATTGCGCCCGCAATTGCATTTTCGCAGCGATTGCGGGCGCAATTTCACTTCATGAATCTGGCAATATGTGTCTAAAGGTCCCACATCACGGTGTGTGAATGTATCAAGACTGGGTTTTATTATTCGCCACCTGTTTTTTTGCCATTTTGATCCACCTAGCCATCATACATAGGTGTATGGAGAGCTCTAAATCCAGAAACAGAGTAGCAATGCACTACGTTGATAATCTACTAGAACAGTCCCTAATTACGGGGTTTTCAATAACTCCGTGAAATTCTGCAGAGTGAAGCTCCGCTCAGGCCTGATTTCTTATAGACAGCTTTTGCTGATGACTCAGCAACTTTGAGGGTTTTATCGCCTGGTGTCTTTTGGTAGCCCTTAGCGATTGGTTTAGCTTGCATTTTAGACCTTTTAGGTACAGGAATCTTTCAGAGACAGGAATCCTTGTGCTTCCAGTCTGTTGACCAGGCCAGTCACTAGTGCGGCACATTGTTAGGTAAACCTCCTGGTGAACTGGGCCAGTTAGTTAGATCAGCCTGACCTTGGACTGTACACTTCTGAAGGGTTGTTTTTGCAAGCTCTGGAAGATTATCAGCTGACCCAGTTGACCATTTTATCCTTTTATTGTTGACTGTGTAAGGTGATCCATATGTTTCTACTGCTGGCAAATGGTGGGTGAGGTTAGTAGCGAGAGTCAGCTCCTGCTGAAGGTGATCTCTTTCGTCTCTTGCCATTATTCGGAAGGTTTCAACCAGGTGAATCACAGGATTTGATAGTATTGGAAAGTCTATTACTGTGCTAGTTGAGTGGTTGTGAAAAGAAGGCCCTGGTAGGCTATCCATAAGGGACCAGCCATTGATTACTCTAAGAATGAGGTGCTGTATTCTATTGACAAATTTGATGTCCTTTTTGTCCAGTCAAAAAGATGGGCGCTTGCTTTACTGAGGGATAGCCCAGTATGCCTTTTGAGCTGCCAGGATGTCGTTTGTTGGTGGTGAACCCTGTATGTTCATACTAAAGTCCCCAGAAATAACTATTTCTGTTGGATTTGGCCCAATCAGAAACTCAATGAGCTCTATTTTCAGGCGTTCA
Organism: Lissotriton vulgaris; assembly: GCF_964263255.1. NCBI lineage: Eukaryota > Metazoa > Chordata > Amphibia > Caudata > Salamandridae > Lissotriton > Lissotriton vulgaris. The sequence goes on along the minus strand of NC_141689.1, from coordinate 228,687,487 downwards.
CCTTTGCTGTTGGTAGCACATATATGTTCACCAATATCAGCAGGGTCGGGATGCCCTCACATGAGCTGTAGAATATTTGCATGCGTGAGCATGTTGCCATTTTGACTTTCACTCCACTCTCCCTGGAGTTAGGCTGATGTATATATATATATATATATACATCATATATATATATATATATATTCACAGAAAAAACCATAGGTTATAGTGGATATATAGTTAGAAATTTGCATTTAGAAAACCTTGAAAATTCAATGAAAAAACCATTGGTTTTAGGCCATATATAGTTAGGAATTAGCATTTACAAAACCTTATTTTACTCGCATAAAACCATTGAAATTTCATATATAGTTAGAAGCGCTAACTATATATCGCGCACCCGCAATCCACTGCTGATGATGTCACATATTACATAATTCATGACATGGTCAGTGACATCACTGATGACATCACTGATGACATCTCAAATGACATCACTGATGACATCACTGATGACAACACCCAGTGACTGTATGTTTCTGTAAAGTTAAAATATGTTTCACATATTGAAGAATGAGTGGATGTATAAGTGTCTGGATGAAGAATTTAGTAGGTGCATGACTGACTGTATGAGTGAGTGATTAAATGTGTCTCACTGAGTGCATGGGTTAGTGACTAAACTGTCTTAATTTGTGCATCAGTATGTTTGTTGTTGTGTAAGCTGCTGCATGTGTTGATCAGTAGCTATAAGAGTGGCCATATGGGTTATTGATTGGTTGCCCAAGTATTTGAATGGGAGGCTGAGTGTGTGTGTGGGTGGCTGGGAGGTGCGTGACTCTGTGCATAGATGTGTAAGCAGTTGATTCACTAGGAGTATGAGTTCAAGAGTGCATGTGGAAACAGCTATATGGGCGGTTGACTATGCATGGGTGTGTTGGTGAGTGAATGGATTTCTCATTGCTACATGAGCAAGTAAGTACGTATGTAAAACACAATACATGTGAGAGTTGAGATATATAAATAACTGAACATAAGAGCCAGTGAATGTGTGAGTGGCTGTATCGATCACTGTGAGCTTGTATCAGGGATTATATAAGAGAATAAATATGTGTTATTATATGTTTGAATAAGTAAGATGTGTATAACTTTATAGTTGAGGAAATGGAGGTGTGATTAATTCTTTGCATGACTGAGTAGGTGTGTGAGTAACTCCATGGATGAGTGACAGTCTGTGAGTGTCTGTTTATACTGAGTGTATGTAAGGTTATATTAGAGTCTGAAGAGGTTCATTGTATTATCACATAAGTGATGTGATCAGTGATGACAAATGAGATGTCATCAGTGATGTCATTTGAGTTGTCATCAGTGATGTCATCAGTGATGTCATTTGAGATGTCATCAGTGATGTCATTTGAGTTGTCATCAGTGATGTCATTTGAGATGTCATCAGTGATGTCATCAGTGATGTCACTGACCATGTCATGAATGATGTAATATGTGACATCATCAGCAGTGGATTGCGGGTGCGCGATATATAGTTAGCGCTTCTAACTATATATGAAATTTCAATGGTTTTATGCGAGTAAAATAAGGTTTTGTAAATGCTAATTCCTAACTATATATGGCCTAAAACCAATGGTTTTTTCATTGAATTTTCAAGGTTTTCTAAATGCAAATTTCTAACTATATATCCACTATAACCTATGGTTTTTTCTGTGAATTTCATTGGTTTTTTAATAGCAAATATGAAAAGCTTTAAAATGTCAAGTACGTGATAGATAAAAACATTTTCGTATTTATGCACGCTGATGTGCTTTGAACGCTGCACCCCCCCCCCCCTCCCCTCTTTTGTCTTAGTAGTACTCTCTCTTTGCAGATAGTGAAGGGTAGTTAACGCAGGCCTTTACCCCCGTTGTAATCCGTCGTGCCTCCTTGTCTCTCCATTTGATTGATTGTTGTCCAAGCATTTACTGTTTTAGAATTGGTTCTCTTTGGATCATTCTCTATTTACAAACAAGCACAAAGTCGCAATACTCTGTTTAGTCTTTGCAGATAGTGAAAAATCGTGTAAAATAATAAAAGTAATCGAGCAAAATCAGTAGGCCACTAATTAGATCTCTTTTTGACCTCGCTAAAATAGAAATATTAGGAACAACCCTTCATGAGAAATACGAAAATAGTGAGATGAACTGAGCTCCACACCATGAGGACTGCAAGACAGCTCGGCTCCATCACCCATACCGCACAAAATAACGACAAACCCTATGCAAATATTAAAAATATAGACAACACACCAGCAAAGAAACAGGGTAAAACATTTTATTAAAAAACTATTTACATAACGTTGTTTTATAAGATGATGTCAGTAGTGGACCGATGTGTGAATAGATCGAAAACAGCACAAGGCTCCAAGATCCAGATGGCAAGCTCCTGGATGTTGGGTGCCATAGTTTAGAGTTCTGAATTTCAGCCTTTTTCAATGCCTGTGCTTTGTTGAATCAAAATGGCGGCTTGACACAAAGCTGACTCAAGCGTTGCTACTGATGCTATGCAGACCAAAACTGGTTTTCAGTTTGTACATTTTTCTAGATTTTTCAATCCAAGTTTGGTTGACTTTGTAGAACGATGGCTTCAGATTTTCAACATACGGTGTGGTGGCGCTGACTGGGAGGGGGCGCTTCGCTCCTACCCCCTCCCCAAGTAAGATTTTCATACGTGAAAGTACGTTAATGGTTTTGGTCCCTGAGATGCTTCGATGTCACTACCATTCTCAAATAGCATAAGTTCTGGATGTTGGGTGCCATAGTTAAGAGTTCTGAGCACTGCTTGTAACACTGTCTGAAGCTTATTTCCACCTACTGCAGCTTCACTATTCTCAAAGTAAGTGAGTGTCGTTTGTGGACCTGACTGCATTAGAAAACAATGTGATATGTTACCTTCCTAAACAGCTTGACGGAGGCCCCTGAGGGGCGGTGTGATGGCCATGGACTCGGAGAAGACGCTTGGCTCCGACACCCTCCCCAAGTCTTATAGCACTGGTGTAGCCTGAGATCGCCCCCGACATAGGCGGCCGGCTCCCGGGGTCCGGCGGAACTTTTTGCCTTTTGATGACTCTTCAATTCTGGACCTTGTCCCACAATCCGTTTGACCTGAAGACAAGCTGTAGTGGGGCGCCCCTTTATCGTTTTAGTTGCCATTCCGCCCGCTTTTGCTACACTGTGCCTCTTCCGCCATTCAGCTGTTTACCGCCCGCTCTTGCGACTACAGCGTCTCGCTCACCATGTAGTTGAGATGCGCCCGCTCTTGCGGTGCAGCGATAGGCGGCTGCCACAGGACTCTCAAAATGGCGGCCGGCTCTTCGGTTTTGGGCCTGGTCCACTAAAATGGCCCTGGGACACCTTGGAACTCGGACGCTTGTCTGCTAGGGCTTGGGTCCCATTCTCGAAAAGCGTCCCCTCAGCCGTGAAGATTCTACAAAAGTCTTGGGGGCCTCCGACTCCCGCAGGCTTCTGGTGGGGAGCGGCTGCCATGATTGCTCGTGGAATGGCCACGACGGAGCTACGAGATGGTAGTGGTCTCATGCTGACGCCAGCTTTAGTCTGAAACATCCGGAAACACTGTAGACTACCAATTCGATCAGTTCCGGTAGCGCCCCAACATGACCCGGAAGAGAAGAACTTGCCCTCCCCTCTTTGACTGATGGTTCTTGTTGCCTGTCCCCTCTGTTGTCATTTAACAGAACTTTTTGGACTGCTGAAAGGGGTTGTGTTCTGAACGCTGGTTGGTGGAGACATTTTGACTATATTCTTGACCTACGTTGTCGCGTAATGCGTTTTATGACACGCCGCGTTAGCGCACCCGGAAGTGATCCGAGGCGCAGCGCGCAGCGCGTAACGTAAGCATAACAGGTCATGTGACTTGTTAATAAAACTTTTCATTGGTTCATTTTACTTTTGTTAATTTAATGATGAAAAGCTTGGTCATATGACCTAAAAATTACGCTTTTTATTATTTTCGAACAATATTTTTTTTTCAAACATATGTTATAATATTCCAGGCTAATGTACTTTCCCGGAAAATTTACAACTGTCTTGCAAGTAAAATATATTCCTTTTTTCGAGAAAAAGGGCGTTTCTTCCTTCCATGACGGAGCCGTTGAGTAAAAGAGATTCGGCCTGCTGTCTTAGTCGCCGATACGCCTGATTATCAGATTCTTATCGATCACTTTATGTTGCAGGAGTGGAAAACACAACTGCCCTTGACCATTTATCTTTACTGCGTTCCTACATATTATACCTTTTATCCGTCATGTAATTGGACTGCTTTATTTCACTTGCCTTTTACTGATTCGAAAACAGTCACTAAAAGTAAAAACTTCACCAATGAAAATACTACTACCGTGTTTTGTTTCAAAAACCTTTATTGTAAAAATGTCAGTATACAAATACGGGCCTACAACCACGTGGGCCGGCCACGGAGCAAACTGAAATCGTATATGATGAGGAGACATTTACACTGTAGAAGAACGTAACGAGCGGGCCATTAGGTGACAAGAACAAAGGTGTCTAACAGTTGCGGAATCGGTGGACGTACATTTTGTAATTAAAATACGACAGGGCCACTTACAATAACATTTTCTAGATATACATTTGCGGGCAAAGAGTTACGAGTCCCATTTATACCGGCGCCATTTTGGGCGAGGCCGGGCAGGTCCAAGATATAGTCAAAATGTCTCCACCAACCATCGGCCAGACCAGAACCCCTTTCGGCCCTTTATGCTACAAGATGGTGTCTTCCATTCAGAAAATATTGGTGGCAGCATTTTGAAAGGAAACAGAAACAGCCGTTCTCCTAGTGAGTTTCACATTCTTACATTTAGGAAGAATGTTGAAGAGTAGTATGTGGAAAATCTGAAGCCATTTTTCTACAAACTCTCAATCAGACTTGGATGGAAAAAAAAAACCTGAAGAATGTACAAACTGAAAACCAATTTTTGTCTGTATAGCACCAACAGTAACGCTTGAGTCAGCTTTGTGTCAAGCCGCCATTTTCATTCAATCAATAGCGTCCCCCTGCACACATTCAGGGACCTGGTCGTGTCTTCAGATGAAACGCATTGTAGGAAAAGAAGCAGAAAGGAAAAGGAAAAAAGTTCCGCCGGACCTAGTGAAGCTGCAGCAGGTGCAAATAAGCTTCAGACAATCTTACAAGCACTGCTCAGAAATCTCAACTGAGGCACTCAACATCCAGGACTTGCCATTCGGATCTTGGCGCCTTGTGCTGGTTCCGACCTATTCACACATCAGTCCACTACTGACATCACCTCATAATTGGATATTGGATATTGGAGGGGTATTTGTAAAGCGCAGACGTTCGCTCCGAAGGGAGCATCTTGGCGCTATGAAAACCTGGGACCAGATCAGAGGGAGGGCAGTGGGGGGTTTAGATGGCTGCTTTAGTCCAGTCGTCAGAGAGATTAAAAATCCATGTTTTGAGGTGTTTCCTAAAGGGTTTCTCTTGCGTCTGGAATCTAAGATGCTTTGGCATACTATTCCAGGCTCTGATAGCTAGGGTGCTGAGAGTTTTTCCGCCTTTGGTTTTTAGGTTGAATTTGGGGAGGGTCATGAGGTTTTCTTGAGAGGATCTAAGAATGCGACCCGGGATATAATGAGGGAAACGTTTCGCAAGGTAAACTGGGCCAGATTTGTGGAAGGCTCGGAAGGCTACAACGGGGCACCCCACGCCGACTTTCGGTGCAGCATTGTAGGATGGCCACACCAGTGCAGCCACTTGCTGGACACCACCTCGGTGCCATCCGGATCTCAGCGCGTTCGAGTCACTGTGCCGGAAGAGTGACCGGAACTCAGCTGAACACGCCGTCTTTCGGCGCAGCATTGTAGGATGGCCACACCAGTACGGCAATTTGCTGGACACCACCTCGGCGCCATCCGGATCTCGGCGCGTTCGAGTCACTGTACCGCAACAGTGACCGCAATTCAGCTGGACACGCCGTCTTTCGGCGCAGCATTGTAGGATGGCCACACCAGTGCGGCAATTTGCTGGACACCACCTCGGTGCCATCCGGATCTCGGCGCGTTCCAGTCACTGTACCGCAACAGTGACCGCAATTCAGCTGGACACGCCGTCTTTCGGCGCAGCATTGTAGGATGGCCACACCAGTGCGGCAATTTGCTGGACACCACCTCGGTACCATCCGGATCTCGGCCCGTTGTGCTGCCTTCGGCCTATTCGCACATCGGTCCGCTACTGACGCCGCCTCACGTGCCAACGGATTTTCTACGCTTTTTGTAGCCCTATGTCGCATAACAGGTCATGTGACTTGTTTATAAAACTTTTCATTGGTTCATTTTACTTTTGGTTTCCTAAAGATGGAAGGCTTGGTCATATGACCTAAAAATAACACTTTTCATTGGTTTAGAACATTTTTTTTTCCCAAACGATGAAAGCCCCACCTTGTTTCTGGATCATTCAGACTGAAGCTGGCGTCAGCATGAGAGCACCACCATCTCGTGGCTCCGTCGTGGTCATTCCGCGAGCAATCATGGCAGCCGCTCCCCACCGGAAGCCTGCGGGAGTCGGGGGCCCCCAAGACTTTTATACAATCTTCACGGCTGAGCGGACGCTTTTCGAGAATGGAGCCCAAGCCCTAGCAGGCAAGCGTCCGAGTTCCAAAGTGTCCCAGGGCCATTTCAGTGGACCAGGCCTAAAACCGAGGAGCTGTCCGCCATTTTAAGAGCCATGTGGCAGCCGCCTATCGCTGCACTGCAAGAGTAGGAGCAACTCAACAACATGGTGAGCGAGACGCTGTGGCCGCAAGAGCGAGCGCAACTCAGCTAGATGGCCGCCACCTGGGGAGGCCCGTTCACGCCGGCTCCCCCACGCCCCCCCCCCGAGCCGCCGCACGCCAATTTTCGGAGCAGCATTGTAGGATACCAAAACCAGTGCGGCAGTTTACTGGACATCACCTGGGTGCCTGTCGTACATGTTGTGTCAGCCATGTGACACTGGACACAGACCGCTACTGACGAGGCCTCCCCCCGCACCACCCGGGACGCCCCACGCTGTTTTTCTGTGCTGCATTGTAGGATCCCTAAACCAGTGCGGCACCCAGGCGACATCACCTGGGTGCCGTCCAGAACTCTGCACGTTGTGCTGCCTTGGGACTATTCGCACAACAGACCGCTACTGACGAGGCCTCCCCTCGCCCCACCCGGGACGCCCCACGCCAATTTTCGGAGCAGCATTGTAGGATCCCTAAACCAGTGCGGCACCCAGGCGACATCACCTGGGTGCCGTCCAGAACTCTGCACGTTGTGCTGCCTTGGGACTATTCGCACAAAAGACCGCTTCTAACCATTGTTGCTTTTTGTGTTCAGAAATGTTTAAATGTTTTTAGTTTTTGTTCCGTTTGTTAAAGTTAGTAGTTAATAAAGTTTTATAACCTTACTTTGTTGGAGTGTTATCTATTTTTTTTAAAACGGGTGAATGGGGCCTTGAATCGGGTTATTGTCATGTGTGGGCTTTGGAAGTGTGCTGCTGCAGGATCGGACATTTCAAACTCAAATGCACGTTCTTTTTCTTACCTTTCCGAAGCATGGAGCGCAATAGCAAGCAGAGAAAGGGTGATGCACGTGTTGAACACTACCTGACCTGGCAAGTTGCTGGCAGTGCCCCCCCGCCCGCTCCTGAAAGAGGGCACACACACACCGCCGCCCGAGAACTTCACAAATCTTTAAAAGACCATGCGCTTGTTCATGAGGCTTAAATGGTTTATCACCTCTTCTACAACCCCTGCATCGACCCTCTGACGTTTCATGGAAAAATTACCATGTAACACAATACCAAGCCCTGTCGGCTGAAACCCCCAAGGAATCGTGGGGCATATTATCAAGGGGGTTTATCTCCGCTTTTTTTGGCTTTAAAAGCCATGAAAGCGGAGATAAAATTATCTCCCTATTACCAAGCTGTCGCTAACACCAGTTAGTGACAGCTAAAAGGAGATAGCGACCATCTTGGGCCCCGCTTTGCATGTCAGTGATATTTATCACTAATGACATGCAAAGTGGCGTGCCAAGATGTCAGCGACTGGAAACAGTCCCTAACATCGCTACCTTCTATTACCAACTTTTGGAGATATTCGCGCTAAGCGCGAATATCTCCAAAATCTAACACCTGCCCTGAGCAGTTCTTAGCCATGTTATCCAATGGGAGGTGGATAACATGGCTAAGAGCATTAGGTCGATAATACATGAATATCGCTGACTTTTCTGCGATAATAGCAAGGTTTATCTGCGATAAAAATCGCCGATGTGCGGCGATAATTTTTGTCTCTAAACAAGTTAGAGACAAAAATTATCGCTAGTTGTTCGTAATATGCCCCCGGGTTTTTGCTTGCAGAAATCGGGAGGCGGGAGACTAGCACTGAAATCAGTAGTCACACGCCTGAATCAGGAGGATTGGCATGTCTGAATTCTCTACAGCTGGGGCCATAAACTACATCCGCAGGGTTAGGTGATATCCTGGGACCAACCTGGCATCTAAAATGGCTGCCGTGCACGACAAAATTGTGGCATTCGAAAAAAAGGCAAGATGGCGCAGCCGCTGGAAGAGATGTATCAACATATATCAGCCTCCTCAGCCACCCTCAGGAAACATAGGGGATTAGGATACCTCTCCCGCACCCCCTTATACCTAGTAATTTAGTTAACGAAGCACAAAATGGCGAATTCCCGTTTCGCTACCAGTTTGCGGCCCAGTTCGCGGCCCGTGAAGCGCTTCTACCGTGAAAAATCATTTTTTTTTTATGTTCCCCACGGGACCCTTTAATAACCCCAACAACATTCCTAGGGGGTGAAGAGGGGGATACCTTGCCCCCTTTCATTAAATTCCCCCTTAGTTTTTCACCTTTTCTTCTCTCTCGATCCTACCGAGAGACAAGATGGCGGCCGCTCCGGACTGTCACGCAGCAAAAAAAAAAAAAAAGCTCACGCACAGCCGCTGGAAGAGATGTATCAACATATATCAGCCTCCTCAGCCACCCTCAGGAAACATAGGGGATTAGGATACGTCTCCCGCACCCACTTATAACTAGTAAGGGGATTAGGATACGTCTCCCGCACCCCCTTATACCTAGTAATTTAATTAACGAAGCACAAAATGGCGAATTCCCGTTTCGCTACCAGTTTGCGGCCCAGTTCGCGGCCCGTGAAGCGCTTCTACCGTGAAAAATCATTTTTTTTTTATTTTCCCCACGGGACCCTTTAATAACCCCAACAACATTCCTAGGGGGTCAAGAGGGGGATACCTTGCCCCCTTTCATTAAATTCCCCTTTCGTTTTCCACCTCTTCTTCTCTCTCGATCCTACCGAGAGACAAGATGGCGTCCGCTCCGGACTGTTTAGAATGTTGACAGACACCGGAGAGCCAATCAGCTTTCTGCGCGCAAAGTTCCGATAAGCGAAAAGTAAGCGGACCGGATCGCTGCCCAGAGCGCTGTTACAGATATATATCTTGGTTTGAACGTTAATTTCTCAAAAACTACTGGAGCACATATATTGAGACCTAGCAAAGGCACATCGGGCTAACAGTCCCTACAATTTTGCCAAGTTTCGTGCAAATCCATTCAGCCGTTCGAGCTAAAAGTGAGTCCAACCGCCCTATGGAAAACTCAATGCAAAAAACGCGTTTTGGGACCCCCCTTTTTTCTCGGCCCCCCCTTGACGAAACCCCCCCAAATTTTCAGGGGCTGCTCAGAATCAAAATGTGCCATTTTCCTGAAAATTTCAGCCGATTCCGTCCACAAACGCCAAAGTTATTAGACATAGAATTTTCAAAAGTCCCATAGAGAAAAAATTCTAACTATATATACCTACTGGCGATAGCCAGTAGGTAATATATATATATATATATATTATATATATATATATATATATATATATATATATATATATATATATATATATATATATTTGTTTTTTAACTTTATTCGACAGCATTGTCATAAAAGCATGTTTCTCTATGCTAAACAGAATAAATACTACGCTAGAGTTTAAGATCGACATAAAATACACATTAAATACCATCAAATTACAAAGTGCTGGCGAATACTTCAATTTTAAAATTCATGCATTATAAGAATCAGAGTCACAGTGCCTAGTTCATGATGATTGAGATTATCCTTATAATTACATTTTCCATCTTTCATAATTAATTACAGTTTAAAGTGCGCATGCGTATTATCCAGGCCCATCCCAAGTATTTGGCTATGGCGATAGCAAGATTGGGGGCACAATTTGATCCTAATATTCTTAGTGCCTCTAGATATTTCCTTATCCCCAAATTCCTTCAAACCGGTTTTAGCCATCTACTTCTTGGGGTAGCATATAATGGGCAGGCAAACAGGAAATGTGGGATGTCCTCAACGTGTACTTTGCAATGGCAACATGTGTTTACATTGCCTGGGGACCATTTGACAGTAAAAGCATTTAGGGGTAGGGAGCCAATTCTAAACTGGAAGTACAACTTCCTATCTAGGGGTTTAGTAATCAAGTCCCAGTACTGTTCACATTTAGGGGTTATTTTAGAATCCAAGAACTGGGATGCCAACATGGAAGGTTGATTGGAAATCAAAACAGTATTATATATCATGTCCCAGCACATGTTTTTCAATGAAGCCTTAGATGGAAAGGCAAGGGGGTCTACTGTAGTCCATAGGTGATCTAGGTGCAATTTTTGAAGCAAGTTCCTAATTTCTTTAAGCCAGGTTATTTTATGAAACCGATCAGAGCTAATGATGTCCATGAGAGCAGATGCATAATGGCCCAATTCAGGAGTAGTCTTTATGCGCCTCCAATATAAAAGAGGACGCAATCTAGCCATGTCCTCGATCTTTTTCCTCCCGAGATCATATAGGAGCGGGATCGAGGGAGTGCTCTGCGGGACACCAACCATTCGGCGGAGAAATTTATTTTCTGCGGTAACCAAAGCGCTCAAGTTGGTGAAGCCCCATAGCTCTGATCCATAAAGACAAGCGCCCAGCACCTTCATACTGTAAATCTCCATTGTTGGCTGAATAGGTTTTGTAAATGAAGATTTATGTTTTTGTGCTATTGCCCCGGCCAGTTGATTGAACTTTAGCACCACAGAGTCCATATGAGATTTCCAGTTCATGTTGGCCTGTAAAGAAATACCTAGGTAGGTGAAGGCGTTCACTTCTTCCAAAAAAGACCCATTAAAGTGCATTTTTCCCTTGAATTGCTTAGCAGGATTCAGGTTCATAAACTTAGTCTTTGTCGTATTTAGTTCCAAGCCCCGAATCCGACAGAAATCTCCAAAAGCATTGATTGTCTTTTGTAAACCACTGGGGGTCCGTGAGACCAGTAAAGTGTCATCAGCAAACATTAATACTGGGACCCGCTCCCCATCTAGTATCGGGGCTTCTGTCGGAGATTGCTTTAGAAAATCTACTATGCCGTTGATTTAAAGAGAGAATAGGGTGGGAGCCAGGACGCAACCCTGTCTTACCCCACGTTCCACGGGGAAGGATTCAGTGACGTCCCCCTGTGCTCCCCACCTAATCCTGGCGTAGTTATTTTCGTGCATACGTACAAGCAGAGTCAACAATTCGGGGCTTATTCCGAGGTCGCGCAAAACAATCCAAAGTTTTTGTCGGGGTACTAGATCAAACGCTGACTTCAAGTCAACGAAAACAGCATATAATGGTCCATTTGTCAAGGTTACGTTTTTTCAGAACATGGTTAAAAAATGGAATACCTGGTCAACAGAGCTAGTTAATGGACGGAAGCCAGCTTGATACGGGGAAAGGATATCCTAATCATCTATCCAGGCTTGTATTTTATTTTGTATCATCCTGCCCATCAGTTTTTGTGCCAAGTCGATAAGGCTAATGGGCCTGTAGTTACTTGGTAAAGCCTTATCCCCTTTTTTGAAGACTGGTATAATCTCCGCACCCTTCCATGTTGCTGGTATCATAGCTCCTTGTGCGATAGAATTCTCAAGCCATACAAAATATTTGCACCAGTTGGCCCTGTCAGATAAAAATACATCCGCCGGTATTCCATCAATTCCTGGCGCCCTTCCTCTAGTTACCCCATCCATTGCTTCGTTTACATCTTTCAGTGAGAATATTCCATGGCTATAGAATACCCTTCCTGGGGGCGATTCGGTAGGTGGGGGCAGATTGTCAGTGTATTGTGGTTTAAAAAAGTCCCCCGCTGCCCCATTTTAAGATGGCCCAAAACTCTTTCTGCTGTTTGGCTACACATGCCTTCTTAAGGTCTGACCATAGATTCTCATCCCACAGTCTTTTTGCCCTGGTTTGGGCTTTCCTGTAGTTAACCCTAGCCTTTAATACTCCTTCTTTGGTCCTCAGTGCTAGGCTGAGGTTCTGTCGCGCCTTTCTGCAAGAGTGGTCATACCACCCTCTTTTTCTCTGGGGACCAGCACCCTTCCCCTGCTGTGTTTTTTTTAAGAAAAACCTCTGTATGTTAGCAAAAAACATTGGATGTGACTCTTCAATTAATTGGTTAAAATGTAATTCATTACAGTGTAATCTGCTGACCTCATTGCTAACGACCTCCATTAAGTCCTGCATATCCCCAGGCTTACCTACCAAAGTTGCCCATTTAATGTGACGGAGATTATTGGTTGGGATAACGTCTAATGTCATAACACCCCTTTCCTGGTTAGATGAGCTTTCACCTTGATCCAGATTAAAGAACAAGCACAGCGGATTGTGATCACTCTCCAATCTCGATGTCACTTTCATATCTACTACTTTGTGCCAGTCTCTAACGTCTATAAGGATGTAGTCTATCCGACTACTTGACCTCGCATTATCAAAGGTATGCATACCCTGTAGGTCTGAGGGGGTGCGGCCATTTACTGCCCTCATCCCCCTAGCCAAGCACAAACTCTTCACCTGTATTCCCACTTCTGTCCATTTCTTTACCACCGGTAGATCCAATTGGGGAACTCCCCATTTGGTATCTTCCTCTAGGGCCAGTTCGTTATCCTCGAGTCCTAGTGGTTCAAATGTTGTGTTCAAGTCTCCCCCCACTAGGGTAGTGTAATGTATAGGAAGAGTCTCTAAATCATTGTCCAATGCACCTACCACGTCTGAGGCTTTGCCCCCTTGAGTTCCCCTGGCATAGATATTATATAAAACCATGTTATGGCCATTGGCCCAAGTAATCACAATTGGGAGTAGGTCACAATTGCTGACAAGCCTCTGTTTGATAGTACATTGTAGGGATTGACGTACCCATATAGTTAGACCCCCTGAGGGCCGCCCTTTAGTATTCTTTTTCGCAGGGACAAAGAAATTTAAGAAGCCCTGCCGAAAAACAGGTGCCACTGCCCAGGTTTCCTGTAGCATAATACCATCATGGCAATCAATGAATTCACACCATTCGGGGGTTTCTAATTTATGGTGGATTCCCGCCAGATTCCAGGACATAAGTTTAAGACTAGCTTTCATCTGGGTAGTCCTCTCTTGTAGAGGGGCACCCTGCATAAGGTGGGTCAGGGGGAATGAGGGGCTACTTTCCCCATTACATACAGCGGTACGGGGATTCGGTGGCAAATACTCTACTATACTAGGAGAATCTTCACTGAAACTAAGTGTCTTACTATCACTAAAATTTGTTTCTAAGAGCTTTACAGCGACATCAGTTCCACTCTCTTGAAACTCTGCAACAATATCCTTTTCTATGCTCATCCACACTTCCAGTCGATCACACTCATTAAGACCAGAAAGGGCCGAGAACCTATTTTCCATCGGGATGCCCCGATTATTCCTTATATCAAGGGTTTTGGCTTTTTTTAGTACAGGGTTCCATTTAGTTTTCAGCATTGTTCCCCCCTTTATTGTGTAAAAGAAATCCAGTGTTAGTGGCACTAATTCAGTAGATCTACGCTGGGGGGGGGGTATATATTTGCTAGAATGTTTGGCAACACTTCAGGATCAGAAAGGTGTAACACCACACAATCCCCCCTTAAATTTTTTAGTGCCACCCCCGATCCATTCAACTCTTCTAGCTTTAACTACTTCTTGCGCCAACTGGTCCCTGCCTCCCGGGGTAAAAGCCATATTCCTTGATAACCAATGTAGTGATTTATTTAACAGGGAAGGGATGTTCTCAGCTTGCCCTGGTTCCAAATGGGGGACATTTGCCAAAACCAATACTAAGGGAGATGCCTCTACAATTAATTCTACAGGCCCCTTCTCTAGATTAGAATCTACCATTCTGTCCCTTTGACTCAGCCCTTTAGAGTCACCATTATTGGTATCTAAATCTCTAGGGCCCCCCTCCCTAGATCAGTGGTCACCATGGAGATCAGGGGAGTGTTTTCAAGTAATTCTAGCCTGGGGCAGTTTGGGTATTTTTCGATTCAACTATAAGTGTTTTCGGCATTGGAGTGTTCGCTTTTTCTTCTAATGATTTTTGCAGAAGACCCCCCAGCCTATTCACCTCTTCCGTGAGCTGGTCTATTTTACTTAGGAGAGGCTTGGTTATAGTTTTAATCTTGTTATCTAGGGCATTTAACAACTTCTTGAATTGATCTTCATCCAAGTGTACCTTCCCTCCAGTAATTCCCGTTGTATCTTCTCCAATATTTTCCAGGGGGGATGCATCAGGACGTTTTTTGCTTGATCGGAGACCACCCCGTTTAGATATGCTCTTCTCCCCTCCCTTTACTACTCTTGGTGCTGGGACCGGTGCTGGGGGCTCCTCTTCTAGCAGTATTATTTCTTCATCAGGTGTGCACTCAGGAACTGAGTCAGCAATGGCTACTAGAAGCTGAGTCAGTGAGTTGTTCTCCGGGGTCTGAAACAACTCATTACTAATGTCAAAAGCAGGAGTAGGTAAAGGCGTATTGTCAAATGGCAATTCAGGTGAAAGGCTCAGCCCCAGTGATGATCTCCTGTCGTTGTTAATTTTTGCCACTTTCTGGACCATATAATTGTCTATGGTATTAAGAGGGACATTCGATTTTACCTTAGACATGTTAAAGGGCAGCTTTTTCGAATAACGTCTATATAAATCCGTGTTATGTAAGACACTGGGAGGTATCTCAGCCACTGCAGCTATATTAGGGAGATGATGACTTACTTGGAGATTTTGGTCAGAGTTCAGGGCCCTGTCCCTGTCTCTTCCTGCCGATGAGGGCTGTAGAGGGCCCGCCCTTTGCCCGGGCTTAGCCCCGGGCGTCCCGCGACGCGGGGTGCAGCGCTGCTTATGTGCGCCTCCTGGCGCTCTTGCGGTGTCACAGAGCGCGATTTGTCAGCTGTGAGATGACTCCTGGTGGTGGCGGCGTGCTCCCGAGTAACTGGCAGCCCCTGTGTGACTCCTGGCGGTGGCGGCGTCTCTCAGGTAAGTGGCGGCTTGCTTATGTTCGTCTCCCCCACTCCGCCGGGTGCAGCGCTGCTTACGTGCACCTCCTGGCGCTCTCACGGTGTCACAGAGCGCGCCGCCGCGTAGGCTGCTGGGAATTGTAGTCCAGGAGCGGCGGCGCGAGTTGTCAGCTGTGAGATGACTCCTGGCGGTGGCGGCGTGCTCCCGAGTAACTGGCAGCCCCTGTGTGACTCCTGGCGGTGGCAGCGTCTCTCAGGTAAGTGGCGGCTTGCTTAATGCGTCTCCCCCTATATATACCTTTTAAGAGGCAATTTTCAGTGCCCAATTGGACTTACAGAGATCCTGCTGCGGTACTTACCATCAAGGTGAATTTTGGGAACTGCAGTTGCACCATGGACTGCAGTTGCCTTCAGCAGCGGGGTCAGCTGATCTCCCTCCAATGGGAGTTCCACAACTAGTTCAAAGGTGGGTGGAGGTGTAACAAGGGTAAACAAGCGGCATCTGAGGCATCCGAAATGCATAATGCCCAGCTGTTACTTGTGAATAAAGGCTTTTTGACAAGTACCCCTCTGTGTCCTTGGATTGCTTGAAAGAGGTGATCGTTTTTGTAGATATATATATATATATATATATATATATATATATATATATATTGGCAGGTCTCCACTGTGACGTCCAAAGAGAGACTCCTTTGTTGTTGGCACTGAAAAGTTGATGTAGACTGTGATTAGGGGTAGTTCCTCTACCCAGGTTTCCTGCAGCAAGATCACCTTGAGTGTACTTAAGTATAAATGCAAAAACAGCAATTGATGGACGGAATGTTGCACAATGTCAAAACATTCACCCCCAGTCACAGATCTGGGTTTAATCCATTGTTATTTTGCTCAGCACACCACCCCAGTTCAGACATGGCCATATGCAAATCAGTTTTGCTGTCATCAGCCAGGACTTAAGTACATCTGTTTCTCTTGGTCCTATAGCTCATTCAGCAGGGCATTGATGTTCTACAAGCAAATCCATATGTATGTTGTTTGTCCAAACCGCATTTTATCCGAGCGTGCAATTCTTTGCTGGGACCTTGGCCTTTTCAGTGCTGGTTCAGTGCCCCTGAAACCCAGCACCAAACATTTGCCTTGGTGTTTGGTTATTTCTCAACCTGAACAAAGAGCAGGCTTCACCTCTGTGTTTCTTCTGGAGACGTACTAAGGGCACTCCTCAGGACTGAGTGCACTTGCTTTGACCTGAGAAAGTCCTGATGCTCTTTTGCTTGATTTGCTAAAGGTTGTAGGTAGACCGGTTCTTTGAAAGCGGCCATATGTAGGTCTCCCAACCTATTAAGACTTGGTCTATATCCAACACATTTTTAGCTACTTCAGCTAACACCCAGGTGACTATGGTAATTTCATTGAGCTATCCCGGCCCTAGTTCAATGAATCCCTCCAGGACTATGTCATTCATGCTTACTCTTTTTGTTTCTAGCGTTTGCTTGAGAAGGCGCAGAATGTTACCTTAGTTCAGGGCATCAAAGCTCCCCTTTGATTGATACTTTGGGTACATTAGTATCACTGAGCTATTGCTGACCTCCAGTGATAAGGAGTGATAGGTAGAGGTCTCTTCCTCGTCTCTCAGTTCCCGAAAATTGCTATTCTTGGTCCTATATTTAAACTAATGTCATTACACACAGCCATTGTTGGGGGCAGCAAAGGCATGATTTTAAGCTGTTCTTGCATCCTGGTCAAGTTAGGCTTAAATCGGACTAAAGTCTTATTAAAAGTAATTGGTAAGGTACTTGTTTTTTTGTGACGTTTACTCATCCCTGCTGCCGTAAGGTTTAGACTGGGCCTGGCTTTTTAAAGCTGGTGCATAACTTCTTCGTAATCACTTCCAATCCTGGTTGGCCCCTCCAGAGGGTGCCATTCAATCAATCAATCAATCAATCAATCAATCGGGGGTTGGTAAAGCACACTACTCGCCCGTGAGGGTCCCAAGGCGCTGGGGGGGGGAGGTCGGAGCAGATCCGGACAGCCAGGTGTTGAGGTCCTTCCTGAACGTGTGCAAGGTGGGGGAGCGTCTGATGTTAACCGGGAGATCGTTCCATGTCTTGGCCGCAATGTAAGAGAAAGCTCTCCCGCCGGTTCTTTTCCTGCGTATGAGGGGGACCGCAGCCAGTGCGAGGTCGGCAGAGCGGATGTTCCTCTTGGGTGCGTGGAAACAGACCCTGTCGTTGAGGTATTTGGTCTGATGCCCTGGGGGGATTTGTAGGCATGGGTGAGGAGTTTGAAAGTGACCCTCTTCTCAACGGGGAGCCAGTGGAGGCCTCGTAGGTGTTGGGTCATGAGTTTGTGGCACAGTGTCCCTTGGACAAGTCTGGCTGCGGCGTTCTGGATGGTCTGGAGTTTGTGTAGCAGAGATTTGTTGACTCCAAAATAGAGGGCATTGCCGTAGTCCAGTCTGCCGCTTTAGTGCGTGGGTGACTGTCCGACTACAGTCGGGGGATCCATTTGCAGGTCTTCCGGAGGGTGTGGAGGTAGTTGAAACTGGTGGATGGAACGGCATTGATCTGGTGGTTCATGGAGAGAGAGGAGTCCAGGATGATGCCGAAGTTGCGGGCATGGTCTGTGGGGGCCGGTGGGCTCCCGAGGGAGGAGGGCCACCAGGTGCTGTCCCAGGTGGAGGTGCGGGGTCCCAGGATGAGGATCTCCGTCTTCTCCGAGTTGAGTTTTAGGCAGCTCTCCTTCATCCATGCTGCCACTTTCCTCATTCCTTCGTGGAAACAGAGTCTGGTGTTTTCTGGGTTCTTCGTGAGGGAGATAATGAGCTGGGTGTCGTCGGCGTAGGATACACCGCTGAGCCCTTGCTGCCTGATGATGGCGGCAAGGGGGGCCATGTAGATGTTGAACAGTGTGGGGTTGAGTGATGAACCTTGGGGCACTCCACAGTTGATGTCTGTGGGTTCGGAGAGGAAGGGGGGATTCTGATCCTCTGGGTTCTGCAGGAGAAGAAGGACTGGACCCAGTCGAGGGCGGCTCCCTGTATCCCTGCGTCATGGAGTCTGGCGGCTAGAGTACGATGTGAGATGGTGTTGTAAGCTGCTGAGAGGTCGAGGAGGATGAGGGCCGCGGTGTGTCCCTGGTCCAGCAGCTTGTGGATGTCGTCGGTGGTGACGAGGAGGGTGATCTCAGTACTGTGAGGCGTCTAGGATGAAGTTTTCTTTAATAAAGGTGGTCAGCTGGGTGTTCATGAGTCTCTCAGTGACTTTCGCTGCGAAGGGGAGGAGAGAGATGGGCCAGTAGTTCATATCGGTGGGGATGGCTGTTGGTTTCTTGAGGAGGGGTTTCACCTCTGCACATTTCCAGTCATCTGGGCAGATGCCGGATTTGAGGGAGGAATTGATTATGTGTACTAGTCCGGGTGCGATGACAGCGGTGGCCCTGTGGAAGATGTGAGGGGGGCAGGGGTCAGTAGGGGCTCCTGAGTGACTCTTCTTTATGGTTGCAGGTGCCCGGGAGGTGATGTGCGGCTTCTTGGCGGGGGGGTGGGACTAGGGTTGCTGTCTTGCGATGGCTTGCTGACTTGTCATAGTGGGCCTTGATCTACAAGTGGAAGTAGGCGCTGAGTTTGTCGCAGAGTTCCTGGGAGGGTGTGATGTCAGTGGCTTTGCAGGAAGGTTTTGCGAAGTGCTGAATGAAGTTGAACAGTTCCTTGACGTTGGGTGTGTTTGCCTTGATTTTATCTCTAAAGAAGGTACGCTTGGTGTCTCTTATGCACTAGTGGTATTCCTTCAGGGCGCTCTTGTGGTTGTTATGTGCTTCCATTGTCTTCCGGTTCCTCCAGGTCTTCACCCGGCGCCTGCAGGTGCGTCTGGCCTCTTGGAGTTCGGTGGTGAACCTGGCGGCCTTCGGAGTGCATTGCTGTCTGGCGGGGAGGCAGAGAGGTGCCAGCTTGTCGATGCAGCAAGAGATCCAGCAGTGAAATTCCCTGGCTACAGTGTTGGTGTTGGTAGTGGTGCAGGGGGAGTCTTGGAGGAGGGTGGAGATCAGGTGTTTCTCAGGGACCTTCCCCCAGTACCGTTGTGGCCATAGCAGGTGGGCTTGGGTGGGGAGGTGGTGTTGAAGGTGAAATGGACGCAGTGATAGTCGGTCCAGAGGGGCTGGGTGGTGTGGCTGAAGCGGATGTTGGATCCTCCCACGGAGATGGGGTTGAGGGTGTGGCCCACTTTGTGGGTGGGTGTGCTGAAGAGCTGCTCCAGTTCTAGGTTGGCGAGTGTTAGAACTGGAAGTCTCTTTTTGGCAGAGGTAGGTACCACTGTCCAAATAGGGACCCTTTCTTTTAGTCAGGGTAAGGAGGAAACATTCTTCAGATAACCCCTGCTCACCCCATTGGTAGCTTGGCACAAGCAGTCAGGCTTATTGAAGGCAATGTGCAAAGTATTTGTACCAACACTCACAGTAACACAGAGAAAACACCACAAACTGACTCCACAACAGTTTAGAAAAATAAACGTATTTAATCTAAACTACACAAGACCAAAACGACAAAAATCCAACATACACTGTTCAAGAATATGGTCTCAAAAGAGTTCTTACGGTTGCGTTAAAATAATCCACAGTTGCTTCACGTTTTAGCCAACAGTACCTTTTGATGTGACAAAAGTTCCAAGTGAAAGCTGTAGCATTGAAAAGCAAGCGATGCGTCAGTCCTGAGACCCTGGGGAGGTGATGCGAAAACCCCACTGGACATAGCGGTGTGTTGTGGTGACTCCGGTCTGTATGAGGAGGGATGCAATACCTTGCGTGGATTCCGTTGCACAGGTTTCAGTGGCAAAAGGTATGATATGACGATCTTCGAGTGGCGGCGATCTCCGGTGCGGTGACGATGCGCGGCACAGCGTCGATCTTCTCCTCTCACGGTCCCTTGATGCGATGGCTCTGCGACGACTCTCACAGTGACGTGATGCTGTCCGCAAGCAAGCGGTACAAGGATCTCACCCAGTGACGACAGGCTCTGCGACGATACTCGCAGCGATGGTCATCTTCCCGCACAGGACTGGTGCGTCCCGGAAACGAAGGATACAACGACTCCTGCAGCGGCAACAGGCGCTGCAACGATCTCGGCCTTCGTAGCGGCGGGAATCTCCTCGCACTGACGGAGATGTGCTGCACAATCGAGTGATGCGTTAAAACTTGCAGAAAGTCTTTAAAATCTTGGTTTCCAGCTTCCCAACACAGGTACAAATTACAGAGGCACCACAACTGGCCCAATCACTCTAGGAAGGACAGAACTCTCTCAGCAGTGTTCAGGGAAGCTGGGGATGAAGTCCTTTTGTTCCTGACACTTCTTAACAGGGAGCCAGCTCTTCTTCAGGCCCTTGTAAATTCCTTCAAGCAAGAAGACACAGCACAAAGCAAAGTCCTTCCCCTCTCCTTGTTAGCAAAGCAACTGCAGGTCAGTCCAGCAAAGCAACAGCAGGACAGTCTTCCTTTTTCAGTCTTCCAGCTTTCTCCTTGGCAGAGGTTCCTTCTTGATTCCAGAATGATCTAATTTTCTGTAGTCAGGGGTCCTGTACTTATACCCCTAAAAGTCTTTGTTCTCTTTGTGCAGGAGGGCTCTGAGCCCGGTCTGAACCAGTTCAGGGTGTTCCTTAAGCACTTTGTTTTCCTGGCTTCTCCTTTCATTTCAGAGAGAGGGGCAGGGTCATCAGCCACCCAGCAGGAGGTGGAGCCAGCATTGTTGAAGGCAGGCACAGCCCTATTCAGGCCCAGGTGCTATCCCCTCCCACCACTAAAGATGCAGATGCAATCATTCCGCCTAGGGCTGACTCATTCGGCCTCCTGGGGGCTCCCTAGCCCCTGTCACTCTCAAACCAGACAGTTAATTCACGAACAGGCCAAGGCACACAGAAAGGTCAGACAAGAGAGCAGCCACTTTCTAAATGTGCTGTTCTCAAACACAGGATTTGAAAACCACCTTTCCTAAAAGATGTGTTACTAAATTCTGAGTTAAGGGATATCAGACTTTTATGTCCTACCTTGCTCCTATGGGAAGATATGCTGGTAGCCACTGTAGCCAGCATTCTCCATGATAGTCTATGGGTAAGATAGTCTTACAATAGTGAAAAACGAATATGGCTGTCATTCACTACCAGAGCATGTTACCTTACCTGCACTCGTACATGCTCTACCTTTCACATACACTGCACCCTGCCCAACGGGGTACCTTGGGCCTTCCATAGGGGTGTCCAATGTGCACATAAAGGGAAGGGTTAGACCTGGTCAGTGGGGACACTGACCAGTTGGACGTGGCAGCTCACAGACTGCACACAGGCACTGCGGTGGCAGGCCCAAGACACTATTATAGGGCTACTCATGTGGGTGGCACAATCAGTGTAGCATTTGGATCACCAGCCCTGGCCCACTCAGTGCTTACATAAACAATTTCACAAATTAACTAAACCTTTGATGTGTGTAGCTAACTTCCTTTCTGACATCACCCCAACCCTGAACATTGCCATTGTGCATAACTTTATTGGAATATCCCTTATTACCCCACAGGCACAGATACTGTGGCACTCCCATATTAGTTCAAATTCCCCATAGTTTCTCCCTTGGTACTAGGTCAAAAGCAGATTTTAGGTCTACAAAAATAGATAGAGGCTGCCACCCTCGATGTAGACGGATTTCCAATAGATAAGCTGTAGCCTAAATATTTGGTCAATCATTGATATTCTGGCTGTGAACCCAGCTTGTAAGGGGGTAAGAATATTGTGTTCCTCCATCCAAGCTTGGAGAGGCCCTAATAAAACACGGGCAAATATTTTCTGGCCAACATCTTTGAGGCTAATTGGGCGATAGTTTTCAGGCAAAAGCGGAGAACCCCTTTTGTAGATCAGGATTCTTTCTGCCCCAGCCCAAGTGGTGGGCATTGTAATACCTTGTAATACAGCATTGAACAAAATGGCCAGGTAGGGGGCCCAAATGGTGGGTTCAGTGCGAAAGAGGTCACCAGGTTGTCCAATCCTGCAGCTTTGGCAGGTGTTATTTTTCCTAAGGCATCAGTGACTTCTCTCACAGAGATTAGGGGGGCATTGTCAAGAGTTAGGCCCGGGTACAGTGGCTCCTCTGCCACACTTGCTTCCCCTTCCATAGCCTTTGTATAAAGGGTTTCAAAAAGGGCCTTCCATACTGAACCGATGTTTATGATGTTCGGTGTTCCAGAAGGACCTAAGGTCATGTGAGTAAATGCATTCCTAGCATCCTTCCATTTTTGGGCTTCCCAAGATGTTTAAGCTTTGGCTATGGCGCCCTTGTATGATGCTCCAGCTTCTCTAATCATATCCCTATCACTGGACTTAATGGCAGCGATTAGGCCAGATTTGGCAGCTCAGCAACTAGCATGAAAGCATTGGTGCTTAGCTTTTATGGGCATCCTAGGCTTATTAGTTTGATAAAAGAAGGCCGCCAGAGTGGCAACCAAATCTTGATGATTTTTAAAAATCCTTGGAGGGGGATTGTAGGCTCCTTTGTTCTCTACTGCTTGGATTGTACTTGAGAGGTAAGGGATTGCTTGATGGTGAAGCGTGGTTAGTTTGTCTTTGGATTGGGAGAATTCACCCCAGCGGACTCTCCTTCCTCCATTGGTCTGGATAAGATTGTGGGCTGGTGCTGACAACTTATCCGATGCCCTTTTGCCACATGGCAGGCTATTTCTAGGATGACAGCATTGTGGTCGCTACTGTGGATGACAGCATTGTGGTCGCTACTGTGGCGGGGAATAATTTTAAAATCTATCACCACGTGCCAAGACTTAAAGTCTAGCATAATATAATCAATATTTGAGGTGTGTCCCAGCCTGTTGTAAGTGTATTTCCCCGGACTATCTGTAAAGATGTCTCCAACACAAGAATTAGTTGGTAATCTTTATTGGTAGTATGAGAACAGCAAGACCTCCAGCTACTCTTCCAGCTCCAGTTTCTTCTCTGCAACATTCCATTTAACTTAGCAACAGCTCTACATTCTATCATAAGTAAATCCCCACCCTATCGGATATGGTGCGTCCATTACATGCTCTCAGTGAGAAATTTAATGTTAAGGTACATATCTGGAGTACTAGCGGAGTCCAGGCCCTCACGGGGGAATATTAGTGTCTGGGATGGACCAAAATTGGTCCTGCTTGTCCAATGTGCCTGTGGCCTGACCGTTCAGGGGCTCGAATTGGCAGTTAAAGTTGCCGCAAATGATTACCCCACAGTTTGAAGGGATAATTGGGAGAAGTGTGTTTAGTTGGTTGAGGGTGATGGACTCTTTACCACGGGGTGTTGGTCGAGAATATATGTTTATTAAGAGAATACTTGACCTTGTCTGAAAAGTTAAAAAGACACAAAGAATGTCTGGTGAGGAACTCTATTTGTTTTGCCTCACAACCCAGTTGAACGCCAACCCAAGTGGACAGCCCCCCTGACGGTCTACCTCTCCCCACATGGATCACTGGGATAGAACAACCCGCATAACCCCATCTAGTGGTTTCGTCCCTAGCCCATATTCCTTTGAACATGCAGATCTCGTGATGTTCAATGAAGAGTCCTCGGTCCGGGCTTTCCAATTTGGAAGCAAGTCCGGCTATGTTCCAAGAAAGTAATTTTACACTTTGGGGGTGTACTAGATTTACCTGTGAGGGGAGTCCGATGACATTGCTCACTAAAGAACGCTCCTTTAAACCAGGAAAACTTGAGCTGGGTTTCGAAGTATGCGTGCTTTTGTTTACTAGTGGAGAGGCTACATCCCAGAGTGGCGATTTAGCTATTAACGTGTCCTTATGCGCTGTGTAATTATTCTGTGTACCTGTGGTGTCTGTTATCAATTTACCCTCAGGTAAACTATGTTTTTCCACTTCTTTTACCTGATCAATCCCCCTTAGCTGGGTAGTGCACACTCTACAATGCGTTAAATCTTTGATTTGAGGCTCTGCCTTCCAGAATCAATCTACTGCCTCAAGAGGGCTGAACCTATTGGTTACTGGGATATTAAAATACAGTAGAGACGATTGCACCTGCACAAATGGGGAGAATTGGTTGTTCTGTTGCCTTTCCCTCCACATGTGATTGTGTCCTCCAGGTTTTTGCGGGATATGGCCTATGGGGTAGAAATATGCTAAGAGTAGTGAGCTAATGGACTTCCTGATCCTATAGTAATGTCGATCTAAGAGGGAATCTACAAGCGCCATATTTCTAAAGTTTATCACAACACAGTCACCAGATATATCTTTTGGCCTCCATCCTACCCAACCCACCCTGGTAATCATGAGAATGTTATCTATGCCTCTATAGAAGAACTGTTTGTGGTTAACTAGCCAGTGTAGGCATTTATTCCTTAAATCAAAGTAGGATTACCTGGACCCTTTTTTTAATTCTGGGACTCCAGCTAGGATGACTACATAGGGGGATGAGGCCGGGGGGAGATTGATGCATGGGAGGGCAGTCCCTACCTCGTGGGGTCCCTACTGTAGCAAGTTCTTCAGCCCAGCCCTCTCTCCAATAGGGATACTCACAGGGGGCCTTGCTACCCCTGGGTCGCTGGCTTTACCCCACTGTGCCCCCTGACCTTGGGTACTACTTCCTTTCCCCAACCCCTTGGGGCTACTAGGTTGCTTTCCCTCCTTCTCCTGAGAGGGTTGTAGTACCTTATTGGGGGGAGCGTGTTGGCCTTTAAGGGCGGCTCAGGGCTGGGGCTTGTGGTAACCACTATATTGGCTAATTCCTTTTCCCTCAAAATCACCTCAGTCCTGTCCACTCAGCGTTCTACCAATTTGCAGAGGCTTACAACCCTATCCCACACGTTTTTTAGTTCGTCCCTCACAATTGTCCTAATTTGGACCTGTATATCCACCATTTTGTCCATGACCCAGGCTGGTTGTTCTAGGCCGCCTTTGGGTGATGATCTGTAGTCGTCCACCCTTGCAGTGCTCAGTGTCTCAGGGGTTGGGGCTTTACGTTTGGGCCCCCTAGATGTAGTGGTTTTGGGTTTCCCTTTTTTGGGACGGGCACCCCCTGGGTGTAGTTCATCCCGTCTGCTCAGCACATGGGTTCTTGGGAAACTGTTTGTGCATTCCTGGTCGGTGGACAGGGGCGATCTTGTTATGTTGGGGGGCTTGGGGGAGCCGCTAGGTCTGGTGTAATGGACAATCGTCTTTCTGTTAGTTCGATCTCAGTTGCCACTACACCGATGGCTCTCTGTAACATCCGATCTATTGACGTTTGCTGGACAGAAGAGACTGGTTGCACTGTTGCACCATTAGGTTTCCCCACCCCTGCTCTTCTCCCCATTTTGCAGAGAGGACAAAATTATACCCACTAATATTCTGTGCCATCGGCCTAGAGTCACTGACATTAATGGATGTTTTTTGTAGAGTCTGTTCTCCAAGGATTAATCTTTCTCTCCTTGTGGAGTTAAGAGGGGTGGCCCAACCTCTTTTGGCCACTGATGGGCAAGGACGGGCCACCCTTGGCCCGGGCTTCGCCCGGACACGGCCAGCATGCATCCGGTGCGCGGTGGATGCACAGCACTTTTGAGTGCGTGGGTGCCGGTGATGACTCCTCCCTCTCAGCTGTGGGAGGCAAAAAGCACACGTTACACTCTGGGACTCGAAGTCCCACCAGAGGGTGTGAGCGCAAAGCGGTGCACAGGGAAAAGGAAAGCGTTGTCGTTCTGGGCTCAGCAGAACCACCAGTGCTGGTCTTTAAAAGCAGAACAGCCCTTGAGATGAAAGTTGCCCAAATCAATAAGCGCATCCCCATGAAATGTACCCCCATTCATAGATGACTGTGGCTACTACCCGTTCAAACCAGGTAGTGAATGGGTAGGTAATTTTTTCCCAGTAGATTTCTTGTGTAGGAAGACTACCAAGCGTCTTTGGTAAAAATGTCAGCAACCATATCTGTTGCCTTTATTTCCTCCCTTTGTATGCACATTGTTATACATGTGTGTTGGGGCTGCATACCATGGGCAATGTGAGTTGTGCCTTTAAGAGGAAAAGAGAAATTTTATTTAAAATGATGGTTCACCAGCTTATTTTTAAGTCTGGGCGGCCAACTCCTCTCCGCCAGCAGAGTTTACGGAGTTTGCCAACTCAGCACTCAACCTGGAACACTAATTTCGACAAAAGCTCTGCACCGCTGGCAGAGCGAGTGTTACTGGTGTACTGCTGAGCTGTGTGCTGCAGCTGCTGCGTTCTACTGCTCACCCCCTGCGCTATGCATTCGCTAGAGTTAAGCGCTCTAGTTCATTGTTAGTGTCCTCCTGTCCCCCTTTGCGGTGTTCACTTTCAGAGGATGTACCTTTCTCAACGCCTTGCCGAATAAACTTCCAGGTCGGCAGGTCAGGTGAAGGGCCAAGGGAGCAGATGATTACCTGCTCCGAGACAGACTGTTATTGTGCCCACCCACAGCATTGATGTTCCTCTCATCATGCCTCTCTGCCCAAAAATCTTTGTTTAGCCCTCAGGCTTTCACCTCTCTAATTGTACTCCTCACTTGCAAGTGCAGCCCTACTGAGCTATCAATGGGCTGCATGGTGCAGTGACAGTGCCCCCTGATGTTTGTTGTAAGCACAGTGGAGGTGCCCAAAGGAAGCATTGTGAGCATCACAAGGAAACTCTGCTGCGAGAGCGTGCGACTGAAGGAGGCAGGAGGTAGGAAGGAAAGCTCTGTTTCTACTGCCTGAAAAGGTGGGGTTTTGAGTCTGCCTGACTGCACTGTCAATAATCATTTATTCAGAACACTTGTAAAGCGCGCTACTTACCAGTGAGGGTCTCAAGGCGCTGGGGGCGGGGGAGCTGCTACTGTTCGAAGAGCCAGGTCTTGAGGAGTCTTCTGAATGGTAGTAGGTCTTGTTGTATGTTGGTAGGGAGGATGTTCCAGGTCTTTGCGGCAAGATAGGAAAAGGATCTGCCGCCGGATGTAGTGCGATGGATGCGGGGGACGGCGGCGAGGGCGAGGTTGGAGGAATGGAGTTGGCGGGTGGGGGTGTGGAAGCTGAGTCTGCTGGTCAGGTAGGCTGGTCCGGCGTTGTGGAGTGTTATGTGTGCGTGTGTGAGGAGCTTGAAGGTGATCCTCTTGTCGACGGGGAACCAGTGTAGGTTTCTCAGGTGGGGGGTGATGGGGTTGTGGCGGGGGACGTTGACGATCAGTCGGGAGGAGGCGTAGATGTTTGGCTGGGATTCCTGCATAGAATGCGTTGCCGTAGTCCAGTCTGCTGCTGATGAGGGCATGTGTAACCGTTCTTCTTGTTTTTGTCGGGATCCACTTGTAGATCCTGCGGAGCATGTGGAGGGTGTTGTAGGAGGAGGAGGAGGAGACATCGTTGACCTGTTTCGTCATGGAGAGGGAGGAGTCGAGGATTAAGCCTAGGTTTGCTTGCATGGTCGGTGGGTGTTGGTGCTGTTCCCATTGTGGTCGGCCACCAGGTGTCGTCCCAGGCTGAGGAGGTGGGTCAGAGAATGAGGTCCTCCGTCTTGTCCGAGTTCAGCTTCAGCCGGCAGTTCCTCATCCAGTCAGCGAGGCCCTTCATTCCGTTGTGGAGGTTGGTTTTGGCGGTGAGTGGGGCCTTGGTGAGGGAGAGGATGAGTTGGGTGTTGTCAGCATAGGAGATGATGTTGAAGTTGTGATGGCGGGCCACTTGTGCGAGGGGGGGCCATGTAGATGTTGAACAGCATCAGGCTGAGGGATGAGACCTGGGGGACGCCGCAGATGATGTTGGTGGCTTCGAAACGGACGGTGGGAGGCAGACGCTTTGGGTTCTGCCGGAGAGGAAGGACGTGGTCCATTCCAGGGCTTTCTCTTGGATTCCGGCTTTTAGGAGGCGTGTTTTTAGAGTGCGGTGGCAGACCGTGTCGAAGGCGGCCGACATGTCCAGGAGGATGAGGGCTGATGTTTCGCCGTTGTCTAGTTGGCGTCTGATGTCGTCGGTGGTGGCAATGAGGGCTGTCTAAGTGCTGTGGTTGCGTCTAAATCAGGATTGGGATGGGTCTAAGATGTTGTTGTCTTCCAGGTGGCGGGTCAGTTGCATGTTGAAGATTTCCTCGATGACCTTTGCTGGGAACGGGATCAGGGAGATGGGCCGGAAGTTCTTGAGGTCCTTGGGGTCCGCTTTGGCCTTCTTGAGGAGGGCGTTGATTTCGGAGTGCTTCCAGCTTTCAGGGAATGTCGCTGTTTCGAAAGAGATGTTGATGACCTTCCGTAGTTGGGGTGCGATGGCTGCGTCTACTTTGTTGAATACGTGGTGTGTGCAAGGGTCTGATGGGGATCCTGAGTGGATGGAGTTCATGACCTTGCGTGTCTCGTTGTCATTGACGTTGGCCCAGGAGTTCAGGCGGTTGGAGCTGGTGGTGTTCGCAGGAGAGGTGGCGCTGGCGTGGTGGGTGCGGTTATGGTGTTGAAGCTGTCGTGGATGTCAGCGATCTTGCGGTGGAAGAAGATGGCTAGTGAGTCGCACAGTTCTTGTGAGGGCGGGATGTTGTTGGTGTTGGCGCTGGGGTTGTAGACTTTCTTTACGATGCTGAAGAGATATTTGCTGTCGTGGGCGTTGTTGTCTAGGCGGTTTTTGAAGGATCTCATTGCTAGTCTGATGAGGTGATGATGTCTGCGGGTGGCGTCCTTGTGGGCTGCGTAGTTGTCCAGTGTGTGATCGTGGAGCCATGTCTTCTCCAGTTTACGGCATGTGCGTTTGGAGGTCTGGAGCTTGTCGGTGAACCAGGTGGCTCTTTTGCTGGTGTGGTTGTTGGGTGGTTTCTTGAGCGGGGAGAGGGTGTTGGCGCAGTCTTCGATCCACTGTCTGAGGTTGCGGGCTGCGGCGTCTGCGTTGGTAGGGTCGGTGAGGGGGTTCTGGGTGAGGGTGGTGTTCAGCTGGTCATCGGTGACTTTGCTCCAGCAGCGGCGAGGTGGCTTTTGGGTGCGGTGGTGTGTGGTTGATTTTTTGAAGGTGAAATGAATGCAGCCGTGGTCGGTCCAGTGGAGTTCGGTGGTGTGGTCGAAGGTGACGTGGGAGCCTGTGGAGAAGACGGGGTCCAGCGTGTGGCCAGCGGAGTTGGTGGGTGCGGTGACGAGTTGTCTGAGGCTGAGGTTGGTTAGGTTGTCGATGATGGTTGAGGACTTTGCATTGTTGTTCTCGAGGTGGAAGTTCAGGTCCCCAAGGAGGATGTAGTCCGTTGAGTTGAGTCCGTGGGAACCTGCACCGCACCTGCCAAGCCGAGCTCCGGCAACAACCACCTTAAGTGCATCCTGCTCAACACCCGCTCCATCCACAGGCACGCCGTCGAACTATGGAACCTCCTCGACACAACATCACCAGACGTCACCTTCCTCACAGAAACATGGATGAACGCCGCATCAGCCCCCGACATCGCCATAGCCATCCCGGATGGCTACAAGATCACCCGGAGGGACCGCGTCAACCAAACCGGAGGAGGCATCGCCATCGTCCACAGAAACACCATCCGCATCACGACCAACTCCGACGACACCCTCACCGCCGCCGAGCACCTTCACTTCCGGATTCACACCAACCCCAAGACCACCCTCAGAGGCACCCTCAACTACAGACCTCCGGGACCACGCACATAATTCAGCGAAGCCATCGCAGACTTCGTCAGTCCGCACGCCCTCACCTCCACAGACTACATCCTCCTAGGGGACCTCAACTTCCACCTGGATAACAACAAGGATTGCAACACCGCCGCCCTGCTGGACAACCTCGCCAACCTCGGACTCAAGCAACTGGTGAACACCCCCACCCACTACGCCGGCCACACGCTCGACCCCATCTTCTCCTCCAGAAAGCACATCTCCTTCAGCCACTCAACCGGACTACACTGGACAGACCACAGCTGCGTCCACTTCAACTTCAGGAGAACCACGACCCACCACCACCCGCAACAGATTCCCCGAAGAAGCTGGAGCAAGATCACTGCCGACCAGCTCACCACCGCCCTCAGCCAGAACCATCCCATCAACACGACGGACCCCAACGAAGCAGCCCACAACCTCACACAGTGGCTCACCAACTGCGCCGATGAACTCGCACCACTGAAGAATCCTCTCAGCAGACCCGGCAGCAGGAAAGCCTCATGGTTTACCAACGACCTCAAAAACTCCAAGAAAACCTGCCGCACCCTTGAGAAAGCCTGGCGCCGCGACCAGACATCAGAACACATGACCACCCTCAAGAATGCCTCCCGCAAACACCATCAGCTGATCTGCACCACCAAGAAGACAACATTCAAAGAACGACTGGACAACAACACCCACAACAGCAAGGAACTCTTCAGCATTGTTAAAGAGCTCTCCAACCCCAGGGCCTGCAACAACGACATCACACCCTCACAAGACCTCTGCGACTCACTCGCCTCGTTCTTCCACCGCAAGATCGCCGACATACACAACAGCTTCGGTGCGCTGACCACGCACCCAACCACCGAACCAGCGACCCCCAATACCACCCTTTGCACCTGGACCCCTGTCAGCACCGAAGACACCACCCGCCTGATGAACACCATCCACTCCGGCTCCACTACCGACCCCTGCCCACACCACATCTTCAACAAAGCCAACTCCATCATCGCACCCCAACTCCGGAACATCATCAACAGCTAAGTATGGGCGAAATCTGCGAATTCGCGTTCCGCGAATTCGCGCGAAATCGAATTCGCAATCCGCAAAATCTGTGAATTCGTGGATTTTTGTTTTTTGCGTGTTCGTGGGTTTTTTTGCGTGTTTGCGGGGTTTTTTGCGTGTTCGCTGGGCTTTTTGCGTGTTCGCGGGCCACTTGCATGGCGAAGTTACCCATGCGGTCGTGTATGGGCACAGCACCCTCTGGTTCACCACTGCCACCCTCTGGTTCAACACTGCCACCCTCTGGTTCACCACTGCCACCCTCTGGTTCACCCCTGCCACCCTCTGGTTCACCCCTGACATCCTCTGGTTCACCACTGCCACCCTCTGGTTCAGCACTGCCACTCTCTGGTTCACCCCTGCCACCCTCTGGTTCAGCACTGTCACCCTTTGGATCACCACTGCCACCCTCTTGTTCACGACTGCCACCCTCTGGTTCATCACAGCACCTTTGGTTCACCACTGCCACTATCTGGTTAACCACTGTCACCCTCTGGTTCAGCACTGCCACCCTCTGGTTCACCACTGCCACCCTCTGGTTCACCCCTGCCACCCTCTGCTTTGCCACTGCCACCCTCTGGTTCATCACAGCACCCTCTGGTTCACCCCTGCCACCCTCTGGTTCAGCACTGTCACCCTCTGGTTCACCACTGCCACCCTCTGGTTCACGACTGCCACCCTCTGGTTCATCACAGCACCTCTGGTTCACCACTGCCACCCTCTGGTTAACTACTGTCACCCTCTGGTTCAGCACTGCCACCTCTGGTTCACCACTGCCACTCTCTGGTTCACCACTGCCACCCTCTGGGTCACCCATGCCACCCTCTGGTTCACCACTGCCACCCTCTGGTTCACCCCTGCCACCATCTGGTTCATCACTGCCACCCTCTGGTTCACCCCTGCCACCCTCTGGTTCACCTCTGCCACCCTCTGGTTCAGCAATGCCACCCTCTGGTTCAGCACTGTCACCCTCTGGTTCACCCCTGCCACCCTCTGGTCATCACTGTCACCCTCTGGTTCGTCACTGCCACCCTCTGGTTCACCACTGCCACCCTCTACCGAGACCTTTTGTGATGCAGCGGCAGCACAAAAGATGCGCCATGGTGCTGGGTATTAACAACGTGACGATTCTGAGAGATGCGTCACGTTGCAAAGCCCTGCGCCATCAGGAGGCGTTCCGGCTCAGGGGAGGGCGTTCCTGCGCAGGAACGCCTCCTAAAAGTGGCTGAGTGAAATCTACAAGATTTCACTCAGTCACTTTTAGGCTATGCTGCGTCAAAACCCTGCGCCTGCTTGAAGCAGGCGAATGGCTTGATGCAGCATTGGGGAGATAGGGTCCCCCAGAGCATTGCTGGAGCTGCGTCGCAAGCGCGACACAGCTCCAGCAATGCACTGCTTTTACAGCACAGATGCGTGACACATCTGTGCCGTTTTTGCCACATGGTGCGCCACATTGTAAATGCGGCGCACCATGGGTGGCGGAGCTGCGGTGCAAATAACTGGCGCATCCCTGGGGATGCACCAGTTATTGTAAATCTGCCCCTATACATTTAGCCAACGAGGGAGCACTTACTGATTAGACAGTAGAAAGTACTCCAGTTGAGTAGAGGTATTGCACAAAAAGGTGGCATCTTTGTGGACAAACACGCAGGGCGGGATTCATTCTGCCCCCTGCTAGACTCGTTTTTGTGCCCTTCTGCCCTCTGTTAGACTCGTTTTTCCCTTGTTTTTCTGCCCTTCTGCCCCGTTATACTCATTTTTTGTGCCCTTCTGCCCTCTGTTAGACTCGTTTTTCCCTTGTTTTTCTGCCCTTCTGTCCTCTGTTAGACTGTTTTTTTGTGCCTTTCTGCCCTCTGCATCACCACATCATCACTCAGCGCTACCCCAGCATCACTCAGCACCACCACATTATCACTCAGCACCACCACAGCACCACTCAGCACCACCACAGCATCACTCAGCACCACCACATTATCACTCAGCACCACCACAGCACCACTCAGCACCACCACAGCATCACTCAGCACCACCACAGCATCACTCAGCACCACTCAGCACCACCACAACACCATTCAGTGCCACCACACATCCCTCAGCACCACCACAGTATCACTCAGCAATGCCACATTATCACTCAGCACCACCACAGCACCACTCAGCATCACCACAGCACCACTCAGCACCACCACAGCACCACTCAGCGCCACCCCAGCATCAATCTGCACAACCATTCAACAACAACTGGTTCAAATATGTTCTCTCAATGTTTCAAACTTTATTACAAATGTCACAAAAAGATGGTAATATTTCACTTCTGTTCTTGGATTTTCGTCACAATAAAATACACTGAACATAATCTTCACAAAAGTTATTTACAAAAGTTTAAGCTATTGCCATTATAAATTAAAATCACTTTTATTTAAGTATTCATTATTTAAAAAAATTAAAAGCCATTGCAATTTGGAATATCAATGCAGCTAAGTCACGTAAATACAAAACATGATGCATTACAAATGCTATAGATGTCACATTTGCGAAAGTTATAACTATTGGCATTGTAAATGACAAAGCTATTAATTTAGCTATTTTCAAAACCAACACATAAATAAAAAAAATGGTCATTTACAAGACCAATAGCTCAAACTTTCCTAATGCGAGACCTATTGCATTGCAAATGCTTGTTTTTATATCTGTCAGTGCTTCCTGTTGAGGTTTAATTTTCGTGACAGGCGCCTCATTGCCTACTTGTAACTATTCTCTGACCCTGCTTCAAGGGTCAGAGCAGGGTCAGAGAATAGTTGCAAGTAGGCAACGAGGCGCCAGGAAGCACTTACAGGCTTACAGCAGCAGGTGCCCAAGTTGAAGTTAATTTCTTTGTAACCCTTTTGTAAAAGGTTACAAAAAATTAGCTTCAACTTTTGCACCTGCTGCTGTAACCCTGTAAGTGCTTGGCTGAAAATTTGTCCCTGCTGATTCGCGGATTTTACCGTGATTTTGCGAGATTCGCGGATCGCGAAATCGCGGAAAATCCGCAAATTCCGCAAGCAGAACGAATTTTCAGCCCATGCTGAGATAAAGGAAAATAAACAACAATTACAGGGAGGAAGAAAGCAATGAAAACAGAACAAAAGGCGCAGCGGCGGTCAGGGCAGTCCGGGCACAAAAGGCTCGAACTCGCGCTCCAAGCGGCGTCGAGCAGTCGAGCAGGCAGACAGGTGGAGCTGTTTGGCAGTAGGGGGGGCGACTTGGCCTGCAAGCAGGGTCAAGGGTCGCTCCTACTGTCCAGCAGCGGCCACCATTTAAGGCGGGGAGGGAGGAAGGAGCAGTTGGGAGGCGGGAGCGGGGCATCGAGGGGCAGGGCCGCAGGGGGCAGCGGCGGGAAAACGGGGAGTGGGTGGACAACAGAAAGGCTGGGGCTGAGATAAAGGAAAAGAAACGACAATTACAGAGAGGAAGACAGCAATGAAAACAGAACAAAAGACGCATTGGCGCTCAGGGCAGTCCGGACACAGATGGCTCGAACTCGCGCTCCAAGCGACGTCGAGAAGGCAGACAGGTGAAGCTGTTCGGCAGTAGGGGGGCGACCAGGCCTGCAAGGCTGTTACATTAACCGCGCCCACAGTGGAGCTCCGCGCTGACCCTGGTAATACGTCTGTGCTCAGCTATCATACAAAAAATGTATTTGATATTTTGCTATATTGTGAATGTCGTGGTGTCTCTCCATTTATGCATTTGTCCATTCATTCATTCCTATGGGCCTGGAGGCCCATAGGAATGAATGGGATTTACTGAATCAGTAAATACTGAATCGGTAAGAGGGGGAAGATCTACAAGGGTGGCAGAGTGTCACATTGACACCCTGTTGCACCCCTAAATAGTGCATGGGTGCACATGTGGCACACATACATGCCCTAAGCGCATGTATGTCTGCCACATGACACTGTTAAAAAAGCACAAAATTGCTTTTTTAACAGTTTTCGTTATTTACCACCAACTTGTAGTTGGTGGTAGATACCGAATCCTTACAAGTGAAAAGCACTCACTTCAGTGCTTCCTACATTAAGGATTCAGTAATTTATGGAATCTGTATTTAAGAATTCTGTAATTTACTGATTCCTTAAATAACGGCCGAAATTCGGTAATTTCGGCCGTTACCGACCGGTATTAGGCTTCCTACATCTGGCCCATAGTTCCTAAACAGAAATAAGAACTGCAGAAGCCGAAAGGCAATTAGTTATTCCTTAAACTTCTGACCTGCAGTGAGGATGATCCAAATCTTTGTGTAGCCAACTATGGATTGACCAATGGCTAAGAGAGAAGCTATAATCATTGTGATGGAGAAAAATCAGAACTCTAGGTAAGGAAGCCTTTTCAAAATTCCCTCATCTGTGCTAGTCTGTTTTTGATAAAAATGGACACCTGAAAGAGATCACCCAGAAGTGCGTGGACCATGACTAGAAAGGGACATGGAGTAAGGAAGGGCAATGTGGTTCTGCAGTTTTGATTAGGACTGAAGGTTGATATCATCAGGTGAAGGGCTATCCAGTTGAAAAGGGAGGCAAAAGACTTGCTTATCCCTCTAAAGACAAAAACACAATGGTGTTGGCCATCTACGCACTTAACGCACTATTGATAATGAGCAGCAGTAATGTGGTGACTTTCGTTTACTTAAATGTTACATGTAGCTTGATTTTCTTAAGCTCAACACAGTGGTCATATGTGCCAGAGCATGTGCATATTGATTTTTATGTGCATTGTCAAAATATTTCCAACTAGCCATGTTTTAGACACGAATGAAAGGCAATAAAACATATGAGAGAATTAGCCCATAGAACACCAAGAGGCAATATGACGAGTAGCTCCTTTGCTTGTCTTTGTTACCCTTTACTCAAATTCATCCTCACAGAATAAAGCTAAGCACAGCCGACGCATTTGGCTTTGTTACAGGCTTCCTCAGGGAAAAGTTCAATATCGAGTCATTGTACAGACACAGCGTTGCAAAAGGCAAACAAGTGCTTAAAAGGCCTCTTCTAGCAGCGGTGAGCTTGAGTTCGCTGTAGACCGCAGTTAGTATTAGGAGCAAACTAAAAAATTGCAAGTTTGAGAAAGACATCCATCCATGTTAGGCGGGGTACGTCATAT
Organism: Lissotriton vulgaris; assembly: GCF_964263255.1. Classification (NCBI taxonomy): domain Eukaryota; kingdom Metazoa; phylum Chordata; class Amphibia; order Caudata; family Salamandridae; genus Lissotriton; species Lissotriton vulgaris. The sequence goes on along the minus strand of NC_141689.1, from coordinate 228,651,310 downwards.
TATATTCCGGCAACTAGTTTATGCCATGTATAGTGCTATACACTGCGATCAACAGTGAACTCAAGATCACTGCTGCTACAAGAGCTCGTTTGACTCCTTCAAACTGAACCATTCAGAATTTAATTTTATGGAATACTTTCCTAACAGCCTGCCATTAAAGAATGTCAGCTTGGGCTACTAGCCGCATCATGTTGGACTCGACAGTCATTATTCTGTATAACTCATTGATTCATAATAAATCAAAATTATGTGTGGCGCCTTAGAAAACACCCATATAGTTAAATAATACCAATGTCTATATTTAAATCAGCATAAGAAGCAACATTTTCTTTAATAGACATCAAATATATGGTTTTCTTATGGTAAAAGTATAAGTATATTTGTCGAAAATAGAGCTGTTCCTCTTTCAACATGTTAACAATCTACTGTTCTATATCCTACCTTATACCTATGTCATCAGATACCAAGTGATGTTCAGATTCCCTATACACTAGGATGAGCTTGGAAATTGAAAGCCTTTAATATAATGCATAAAACTGAACTCTAAAAAACAAGAATCCATTTTGGGGCTTTGGCTTTGTGATTGATTAATTGATTGATTGTGGTTCCGCTAAAGCACAGACAGTAGCCATTGGTTATTCTAAAGCTATGTTTGCAAAGGTTCACATCAGAAATTATATGATCAGTTGTGCAGTTTATAAAATAATTTGAAATCGTAATGAAGCACAACACAAGATGAGGACATGATATAAAATGTGTTAGGTGAGTAATCCTCCTGAAAGGACAGGCCTAGTTCTCTAAGCATTTTCTGTATAAAGCTGTGTGTCATACTGTAAGGGTCATAATATGAGTGACCCCTCTTGGCCCTCTTGGATGTCCAATAAAAATCTGACACTGAGGTGTTCAGAATGCATTGAATGCAATCATTGCTACCTGTTCTGATCTTTTGGGGAACAAGCGATTTTGGTGTTCACCCCACCAAAACCCCCATGTTTTGGTAAATACCATGCATGCATCCCTGAAACATTCCGGCAGATTTGCCCTGCCACAAATTAACAAGGGGTGCAATCGTCACTGCAACAGGCAATTACTAGGTGTGACAAACTTTACACCACTTGTGGTCATGATCAGTGTGCTCATAATCGTATAACCACGGCCCCTAATTCACAAATGTTTATTTGTGAGTAAATTTGTTTTACTCCTGCAAGTTTGATGAGCTAAGACTGGCTTGGAATGCAACAAATGTGCTCACAGAAATATTTTGTTAATCAGGTTTTGCAAATCATTAGCAATTCACACACATGGTCAGTTTAAGGTGCAATATAATAAGGTATATATAATATAATATAATATATATATAATATATATAATATATATATATATAATATATAATATATATATATATATAATATATATATAATATATATATATATATATATATATATAATATATATAATATAATATAAGGTGAATAGGCTTTATAAATAAGTCCCTATGGTACAATATCATATCTCCTCCTCATTAGTCCTAAACTCACTAATATCCTATTCTGCTGCTTTTTGGCTAGGTTTGCACTATTGAAATATCACAGACATACTTACATAATATACATATATATCGCATGCCGAGGTTCTCAAGAACCAATCGTCCACCGCATATTACAATAAGAGTCACTCTAATCTGGATAGAACATAAAAATATTGAAACGCACCTGAAAAAATCTGATTCGCTGGTCAGACTCAGAATTGCTAAAGAGGATTTCTTTAACTGGAGCCCTACTATCGTATTGTTTCGTAGATGATGCTATGTTATTCTATATCTGATTTTAATGTACATACTTTCAAAGACCTTAAGACACATATATTAACTTGCACTAATTGGAGAAGACATTTATTGTAAATATCATTTCTGCTTTCCTTGGGCAATATGCTACAAAGCTAGGTCATTTAATAGTAAATCTTCATCTTTACTTAAGGTATTTTAAAAGAACATACTAAACTAGACCAGTGGTTCCTAACCTTTTGACATCTGTGGACTCCGACTTAATCATTATTGAAATCCGGGAATCCCCTCTAACCCATTATTGGTATCCAGACACCTTCTTTGAGTCACTACTGGAAGTCAGGGCTGGCCCAATCAGTTTTGATGATTTGAACTGCAAAACAATACAGAATACACAAAAATACAGAAACTAGCATTTATCAATTTAATACACAAATTAATAACTCCTTCCATGTGTCAGACCGTCCCCGGCCAATCGTTGTCACAGTGGGCATGTGTGGAAGATGGCCGTCCGAACCCCGCACACTCAATAAATCACTAGCACCGCGGTCAAGTTGTTAAGTATTTTATTTAATTACAAACAAATATTTAATAAAATCTAAATTTCAAATTTGAAGGAAATATTGAAGCTTTTCCAAGGCCACCCATCGCCCACACAATATTATGTTAGATGCATCGGCCCTGCTCCAACAAATCAATCTGAGATACAACTTAAGTTCTAATTCCTTCATATTCACAGAACGTTTTCAATTTTTCAAATTGAATGTTGCTTCTTTATTTATGTACACTTTATTGATCTATTGATATTATTTCAGTTTCTAAGCAACTGCAGACTCCCTGAGTATGTTTTCTGGTTACCCCAATGCCCACTGGTTAATAACCGCTGCACTCGGAGTTGAATGAAGCAGTGAAACCCCCAACCTAGGGGATATTGTTCCAGGCAACACGTGACTGGGCCCTAGAATAGAAATCAAAGTAAGATTCTGTATCCTTTAAATAAATGTCTAAATGCATTAGATGAAGCACACACACACACAAAAAGCATTTGGATAAACACCATTGAAATAAAGTAAAGAACAAATAGTGCTACATTGACTTAGCAATTTCAAGAAATAAATACTTCGGCAGATGAGAAATCAATATTAATGATTAATGAATAATGATTATTTTTAATATACAATTTCTTAAAACATATATACATAGGAAAAACATTATAGAGATAATAATGTGAGCTGAAACCTACTGAAGTCATGGTAATAGAAAGCAGTACTCTTTGCGTCTTGTAAAAAGCAACCCACATGCAGGGATGAGCTCGAAAATGCTCAATTAAAGCTTCTGTGCCTTATTTCTTCATGTCAATGATGCATGTATGCGGCTGCAAACACATCTCCAGGGATGTCAGAAAGACTGCGGGCCACACATCCGCTCATGCTGGAGGCGGCCGATGAGTCACCCTTCTCAGCAGGGGACTGTAGTTCTTCATTACAGGCCTGGTAAATTACAAGTACTCAGCTGAAGTGACACCACAGTATGACACATTGCCTTCTGTATTGAATGCAATACGTGAGCATGTTCAGTGCAATTAGGAGGCCGTAGAGTTTAGATTCTACTCACAGGACGAATGACTAACGATGTAGCGTGTTGCAGCGCAAGAACATTGATTCCTGCTGGACCCGAAAAAAGAGAATTACAGTTTATCCTTTTTTTTTTTTTTAAAGAGCAAATGGTATTAAGAGTATATACATTGTTGCTGCTATCTTTCTGAAACACATGTGTTCATTTTTCTACCATTATCTAAGTAAAAAGACGATAGGGTCCGACGTACAAAAATATTTAGCTGTACCAAAGCCTGCAATTTGCAGAATCAAAAGATATTAAAATTTAAAGTAGCAATGTGTGAAAGGTAATTGCAAGATGAAAATGTATGTCTTGAATTACCCTTTTTTTTAAAATGTAAAAAGGAAAGGGCATCGATTTCGTTTTTCCTGTGTTATCTTGCCACCTGACGTCCAGTACCACAGTGATAAAGAAGGAAACATAATTCTCTGCACCAAAAAGTGGGTTCTTAAGAACAGCAGTGGATAGGACTTCTGGCAAGGTCATTTCTAGAATTGTTTTGATTTAACACTTTCATCCCTAAGGATGGTGGGAGTGTAGGGGCTGGCTTTAGACTGCTAAACTGTTGCGAGGGTGCTAGATACATTTTTTTGGGGGGGGGGCTAACACAAAAATCCGAGATTAGCTTCCTTCTGGGGAGCAGACACACAACTGCTTCTTCTCAGATTGTTTTTCATGAGGAATGAGAGAATCACTGTGAGAGAATGGAACTTAAATTCTAAACCAAAGCAAATATATCTGGATTTTGTCTTCATTTGAGTCTGGGTTTTTCCTTAGGCTAAAGATATTAAATCCAGCAGCCGTAGGATAGTTTGGGAGGGTATTTCAGGTGTTCCAAATACAGAGTAAGGTCTATCAAGCTGATTGCATGCAGCCTCTGGAATTCAGTTGTCCCCACCCCTGATGTTATGTTATGTTATGTTGATAAGAATTTCTTAAGCGCACTGACACCGATCAGTTTCCTGGCGCTATCAAAGACAGAGAGCGTATCCAGAGTTTACAGAGCGTACAGGATTTATTGGAATGCTTGTTGGTAGAGCCAGGTCTTTAAAGCTTTCCTGAATGACAGGAGATCTGGACAAAACCGGATCTCCCGGGGAAGGCATTCCACAGCTGGGGGGCCAGTGTTCCAAATCTATACCCACCAGCACGTTTAAGCTTAAAAGATGGTGCCTGTAGGACACCTTGATGGGCCGAACGAAGGTTCCGGGACGGGACATGCTTCATGATGAGTCTCTCAATAAATTTTGGGGTTTTACAGTATAATGCTTTGAAAATCATGCAGCCAGCTTTGAAAGTGCAGCGCTGAGCCACAGGGAGCCAATGGAGTTTTTCCAAAAGAGGGGTGGCTGATTGCCATCTAGGCTGGTTCAGAATCAGTCTGGCTGCATAGTTCTGCACCATCTGAAGATGTCTCAGAAGGTACAGAGGTAGGCCCCAATAGATCGAGTTTGCATAGTCTAAGTGCGAGATCACAGTGGCGATCACCACCTGTGTCAAGGCCTACCGAGTGAGGAGGTGGCGAACCTTCTGGATTTTCCTGAGTTGGAAAAAACCCTTGGAGATCCCCTGACCTACTTGTGCTTTAAGTGATAGGTCACTGTTCAAGGTGACTCCAAGTGTCTTTGCTGAAGAGGAAGGAGTCGGTGCTTAGCCCAATTCTGGCTGCCAATAGTACAGACCCCAATTTTTAACACTGTCTCCTGTAAGGACCAGCTCAGTTTTTCCTGGGTTCAACTTCAAGTGATTTTGGTCCATCCAAACTTGGATGAACCTCGTTGTGGCTTGGGAAATGGATATGGACACTTCAGAGTTGTCAATAGTGAAAAGTAATTGCAAGTCATCTGCATAATTGAGCACCGTCACCTGTTTATCTCTAAGGGCCTGGATAAGGGGAGAGATATAGAGGTTAACCAGGTGGGGTGACAGAGAAGAGCCCTGGGGTACGCCACACGTGATAGTTTGAGTGGTGCCCACCAGGTCGCCCATGCGGACTGCCTGAGTACGGCCCTCAAGGAAGGACTTCAGCCAGCTGGCTGCTGTGCCCCGGATGCCGGCCTGAGTGACACGGTCGATCAAGATGGTATGATCGACTGTGTCGAACGCAGCCGACAAATCCAGGAGCAATAAAGCCTGAGGGGAGCGTTTGTCGGCACAGTCACGGAGAGAGTCCAGCCCCAAGCTGCAGACTTTGAAGAAGAGCCAGAACAAGCCGACTTCACAGAACTCTATTTTTTTGCCCAGTCTACCTTCCTGTGACTACTTTGCTTTCTACAATGGACGTGACCTACAACTTATCATGAAGAAGGGGACATTGTGATGGGAAGGAGCTGACTGCCTCTGCCCCAGAAAGGAGTTTGACTGTTTGGAGGTCTTCTTAGAAAACGTAAGCAGCATCTGACTGCTTGCTCTCACAATGCTTTTCATTTCTATGAGGAGCACTGTGTGGAAAAGGAGCTGTGTTTCTCTACCGCAGAGAGGAGCAAGGCATAGTTTGATGTGTAGGCTTTATGCTTCCTTTCAATTTGAGGAAATATGTGTGAGGAGGCCCGTGGGTGGTCTCAGAAAACTTTTTGTTTTGAATAGCAAACAATATTCTGAATTCAGCAAAGTGTCATCTGTGTAGATATTCAAATCCATGATAAGCCTGGATAACAATCTAGCTGTGGTTCACAGTATGCTTCCATTGTATACTGACTGCATTATTTGGCAAAGAGAAATCTAATAAAAATAATGTTAAATGAATCCAAGAATTTATGTTTTGTGGTAGAAGTGATTTATGTTTCTGAGGTTTTTTTCATAACTTGTTTCTTTGTGGTCACTGATTTACAACTCGACTTCTCTTGATGTCTAGTTTTGAGAAATGTCTATGGTTGGTAGGGCTCACTGGGTGCCAGCCAACTCCAGTTCCAAATACTGCAGCTAGCCATGAGAAAATAAAGACATGTTTTATAGGAATGGTTTTCCATTTGCAAGACATTCTGAGTAAGAAATCGTACAGCAATACATTTAAGCCACATCACTCTGGATTACCCTGCATCGGTAGTTTTCAAAATTGTCCAGACTTGGTATGTTCCAATGAGTGCTGCCTGACCTTGGACCCAAAAGTCAGTGTTGGAAATTGGGTCTCTAGTTGGAAGAGGTATGCACCCATTGTATACTGACTGCATTATTTGGCAAAGAGAAATCTAATAAAAATAATGGTAAATGAATCCAAGAATTTATGTTTTGTGGTAGAAGTGATTTATGTTTCTGAGGATTTTTTTCATAACTTGTTTCTTTGTGGTCACTGATTTACAACTCAACTTCTCTTGGTGTCTAGTTTTGAGAAATGTCTATGGTTGGTAGGGCTCACTGGGTGCCAGCCAACTCCAGTTCCAAATACTGCAGCTAGCCATGAGAAAATAAAGACATTTTTTATAGTAATGGTTTTCCATTTGCAAGACATTCTGAGTAAGAAATCGTACAGCAATACATTTAAGCCACATCACTCTGGATTACCCTGCATCGGTAGTTTTCAAAATTGTCCAGACTTCGTATGTTCCAATGAGTGCTGTCTGACCTTGGACCCAAAAGTCAGTGTTGAAAATTGGGTCTCCAGTTGGAAGAGGTATGCACTCTGTCTAAGTAAAGAACACAACTCTAGTCAGGGTAATTCTGATACACAACTTAAATTAACCTCTGCTCACCCTTTAGTAGCATGGCACAGAGCAGGAAAGCTTAACTTAAGAGGCAATGTGTAAAGTTGTGCACACTTTAATCACAGTAACTCAATGAAAACACCACAAAAAGACTCCACACCAGTATCGTGAAATAAAGACTATTTCTCTAATAAATACAAGACCAAAACTACAGCAATCCAATACGTTGAAGTCGAGATGTGAATTTTTAAATGTTAAATGTAAAAACAGTGCTTAGAAGTCACTAGCAGTCAAAAGTTTACTTGAGGTCACAAGGGACCGGTACACATCCAAAGTTGAGTATGGAAACACATATTTTGCATAGTTTATCTATCTGTCACAAATATTTTTTTTTAATTTGTAGGCCCTATTTTACAATCTCAAATGTAGGTGATTTCTTCAGTCACCAACTCAAGAAATCTGGGTGTTCAGATTGGTGGTTTATTCTTCTCCCTTTTGGCCTCCTTTGCAACAGTTTTCCTCATCACAGCCTTGGTAACATTCTTCCTTTCTAGAAAGCTTTGAAAATGTGACCTCTAACTTTAACCGAAGATATCAATTTTTAAAGTTTGAATTGAAAATAGTGTTAAAAAGCACAAAATGTCAATCACGTTTTTCAGGTCGTACTAGAGCTGTTCAAAGTCAAAAGTAAAGGTTGAGTGTAATTTACTGTTGGCCAGATACAAGGACCAGGTTCATCAAGGTGGAAAGTTTACTTTCTGATTGAGAAACTTTTATGGACAGCAAGTAATTGTCAGTGAGTTGTAAGATGCATGCTGAAAGCTGAATCTCAAGCAGGGCTCTGTGACAGTTGGTTGCTGAAGAGCAGTGTCCTGTTGTGGCCTCAGTGAAGGTGGGAAAGCTCGTAGTGGGCGAAGTCTGACTTCCATGTCCGGGACGGCCTCAATCGAATGGATTGATACTGATTGAAGCCCTCTACTTTCAGACTTAGAAACATTTCTAGATCTACTACAGTGGGGAACACTGGCTTCCACAGTGATCCCATCTTCTTAGGCTCTCCATACAGAAAGGTAGCAAAAAAGCTTGTAAGTCTAACTTCTTGCAGTTTGGAGACAACAGAAGTAGACTCTGACACCAGCCAGCAGTCCATGACCTGGGGGCACCAGTTGGGTGTTAGGACTCAATTCATCAGTGGCCAGAAACAGGGTCCAAGGCAGGTCCAGTTGGAATTTAAGAATCGGATAGTTGCAGGGACAGAGGCCTTTGGGTGCTTGTTCTGTCCCTGTAGCTCAGCAAACTGACCCCAGGCCAAGTCTTTCTTTAGACAGCAGGCCAGTCCTATTTTGATTCTTCACAGATCCAGGAGTGTTCTGATGATGTTTGGTGACTTTTATGCTCAGGGCCAACCTGTGGGTGGAGGGTATGCTTTTGTCTACTCCCAAAGCAGTTCTGGTCAATTTTCCCTTAGCATGAGTTTGGTGCCCCCCTGATTAAAGAGACAAAAGTATGGCAAACCTAGTGTTAGGGTTTGTGCACAGCAAAGAGCATGTCCCCTCTCATTGCACTAGTGGTCTCTGTAATAGCTCTCTTTAAATATACTACTGAAAGCCTTTCTTGTTATCTTAGCCCCTTCCTAAGACATCTATGTATGTAGCTCAATGTATTCACAAGTTTGGACATTGCTGTCTTGTTTGCACATTGGACCTTGCTTTTACCAAGGCTTATTCAGAAAACATTGGACCTTGGTAAAAGCAAGGTCCAATGTTTCCTAAATAAGCCTTGGTAAATTATTTAGAACACTCCTCCCTAGGCCATGTGTTACTTCAACTCATTAGCATAATAACTGAAGCTCTGCACACCTGCTTGTGAGAACCACACCCAGTTCTTCGAACCACACCCAGCTCTTCGAACCACACCCAGCCCTGTCTATAAAAGGCAGCCCCTGAGCCTCACCCAGTGCTTGTGCTCGTCTACCTCCCACTTACCTGAGACCAGATCCTCCGGCGCTGGCACTCCTGCTCTCTCCAGACCTTCATTGACTTCAACAGGCGCGGCTTCTGGCTCTTCCTTCTTCTGGTTTCCGGCTACTTCTTGCCTCAGCCCCTCTTCTGTCCACTGCAATCGACCTGCAAAAAATAACGAGGTCAAGGTTAGACTGATCAGTATCCCTTTTCAGCAACAAGTAAGTGTAAAACCTTTTATTACCTGAAAGAACTTTATCAGCGATTTCTGGATTAATGTAAAGACAATTTGGAACAAGATATCTCCCACAAACTTTGTGGTTCAAACCCTTTGTTACAAGAATTCTTTGTGGAACTTTGTGAAATAAACATTGTTTTTTGGTTTAGTCATGAACACATTTAGGGATAGGTTGCACTTATCTGTTCTTTGTTTATGTTTCATTGGGCACCAGTTTCTACAGAAGTCAGAGAGGGCCGCAGATTTTAGAAGCTCTTCTACAGTGGAATCGCAAGAACGGTGTTGTCTCTTTTTTTTATTTCATTCACTTCCCCCCTTCCCTTGAGCTTCTGGTTCTTAGTGCACTGTTTTAAAACTAATGTGCTGGAACAAGCAGTTTCAGGGTGGGGTCGGACTGTCTTCAACCTCCATCAGAACTGAACAGAAACTCAGGTGAGCTGGGCTTTGACAGAAGCACAAGCCTTTAAAATATTCATTTCTGTTGGACGATGAATGCCTGGGAAGAAACAGAGGGCATTGACTCCACGGATATGGCGCAAGCCCTAAACGAGGACTTGGCCTATAATGAATCAGTGTCTGGCATCTTGCAACATATGCAAGAGGAAATAGAGAAATTAAAGGTGGAAAACACCTTTTTAAAACTGGATTTAAGCAGGTATAAACTTAGGGAATCTCAGTGGAACACAGCTTTTACGCCTTTGTTTAAAAAAGCAAAACATGCAACAACCCCCCCCCCCCAGTTGAGGTTACTTTTAATGTTCCTAATGCTGTGCCTTTAGCAGCACCTGAATGTTTTCATGGAGATAGTAACACATTCCATGTTTTTATCAATCAATGTCAATTACACTTCATTTGTAAACCACAACACTTCCCTACTGTTGCTACGAAAGTGGCATTTGTCTTGTCATATTTGGGCGGTACAGCAGCCAATTGGTCAATTCCTTTCGTGGATAGAGATGATCCCATCCTCCATAATTGTAATCAATTTAAACGTACTATGACCAGCCTTTTTGCAAAACACACTTTTATGCAGGCAAGCGATAATGAGCTTTTAAATCTTAAACAAGGTAACAAGGATTTATTGACCTATCTCACTAGTTTTAATCGTTTACTCACCGAGACACGTTGGCCAGAAGAAAAGTATGTCTTCCTTTTTTATAAAGGTTTGAGAAACGAGTTAAAAGACGTGCTGGCTCATATCGTTGATTTGCCAGAAGACTATTCTGATTTTGTAGATTTAGTCGTGAAATTGGAACACAGACTATGAGAAAGAAAGGGAGATAAATCCAAACTATAATCGCGGTTAAGTTTTATTAGACATGAGAAGAAAGACACAGATAATAAACTGCCTGAACCTGAGCCTATGCAAATAGGGACACTCAGAGGTCCACTCACGTCAGAGGAAAAAGAAAGAAGGAGAAAACTTCAGTTATGTTTATATTGTGGCAAGGCAGGACATTTTGCCAGAGAATGTCCAGTAAAACCTAAAACTTCACGAAAGGGTACTGTTTCCTTTATCTCTTCAACTGAGTCGAAAAACGATTAAGCTTGACAAGGCGGGAGGTTACTTGTTCGAGAAAACATCTTAATGAAAGCTCTAATTCTGCAGCCTAGACATTTCATAATTCAGATCTTTTTAATTGTTACTACCCAAGTTAGACATTCTCTCCCTGTCCTACTGGACTCTGGAGCAACAGGAAATGTTGTGGATAATAAGTTAGCTAACACATTAGGTCTTCCTATTTGCCTAAAGCCTTGTCCAGAAGCAGTATGTGCAGTGGATGGGTCAGAATTGACCTCCGGATTAATCACAAAACAAACAAGTCCCCTTGTCATGGTCTGTCAAAACGGGCACATAGAGATGATTAGCTTTGATCTCATAGATACCCCAAATTTTGGCTTGATTCTCGGGGTACCCTGGTTAACAACTCATAACCCAAAAATTGATTGGGTGAACATAACAGTTACTTTGGATTCCTCATTCTGTAGAACCAATTGCTATCAAGAAGCAGGTACAGAACAGAGCTCAGTAATACACTGTGCTAGTGTTACACAAGACAAACCAAGTCTCCCTCCTGAATATTCTGACTTTAAAGACGTTTTTGATCCAGTGAAGGCAAGTGTGTTACCCTCACATCTGTCATATGACTGCCGTATAGATCTCATCCCAGGTGCCCCTTTACCTAATAACAGAGTATATTCTTTGACTAACGAAGAGACCAAATATTTAGGAACCTACCTAGACGACCTACTACAGTCTGGGTTCATCTGACATTCCACATCTCCGGTGTCATCTCCACTTTTTTTCATCCGAAGGCCGGATAAATCTCTGCGCCCGTGTATCGACTATAGAGGACTAAATAAGGCTACAATAAAAAAATAAATATCCTCTTCCTCTGATACCTGTGTTGTTGGATCAATTAAGACATTCTACTGTATACACTAAACTAGATCTGCGGGGAGCTTACCACCTGGTCCGAATAAAAGAGGGAGATGAGTGGAAAACAGCTTTCAAGACACGGTTTGGTCTATTTGAGTACACAGTAATGCCCTTTGGGTTGTGTAATGCCCCTGCGGCCTTTCAATTCTTTATAAATGAGGTCCTACACGAATTCCTGGACGTTTATGTCATAGTATAGATAGATGACATCCTCATTTACTCTAAGAACCCGGAAGAACATACCCAACATGTTCGTGCAGTATTATCAAAGTTAAAAGAAAATCATCTCTTTGTTAAATTAGAAAAATTTACTTTTAATGTCAGCAAAGTGGACTATTTAGGATACTGCCTGTCACCTCAAGGAATAATTATGGATGAAAAGAAAATGAGTGCTATTACTGATTGGCCAGAACCATCATCTGTGAAGGATGTTCAGAAATTTCTGGGTTTCGCCAATTTTTATAGATTTATTTCTCATTTTGCAGACATTGTGGCCCCAATAACCACCTTGTTGCGGAAAGGGCAACAATTTCTTTGGTCTGATGAGCCGGTTCACGCCTTTCAACTCCTGAAACAAAAGTTCACTTCAGCCCCAATTCTGAAACATCCTGATCCTGACTTGCCATTTTTTGTCGAAGCGGATGCTTCACAAGTAGCTTTAGGAGGAGTTCTCTCTCAACGAGATGCAATAGATGGCCAATTACATCCTATAGCCTTCTATTCCAAAAAGTTATTACCAGCTGAACAAAATTACACTGTGGCTGAAAGAGAACTATTAGCTATCAAAGTAGCCTTTTCTGAATGGAGGCACCATTTAATCTGAGTCAAGTACTCTGTTACCATCTTTTCTGACCATAAGAACCTACAGTTCTTTGGATCACTAAAAGCATTAACTCCACGTCAGATGTGCTGGTAAAAATTTTTTAGTACATTTGACTTTGTTATATCCTATAGACCAGGTGCACAACAAATTCAATCTGATGTGTTATCTAGATACGGACAGACCTCAGACATGAAACAAGACAAAATAGGAGAACCCCTTTTTCCTCCACAAAAACGTTTGGCACCAGTACAACAGAAGGATTTCATCACAGATCTATATAATGCACATATTCAAATGGCACCTCAAGATTGGTTAAAGGATTCCCATAACTAACTACAACAAGGTTTATTGTATCACGACAACATGCTGTTAGTGCCCACCACAGAATTACAAACACAGATGATACTTTGGCATCAAGCCTCACCGTTGGCAGGTCATCCTGGCTGGGTAAAAACCCTGGAAAATGTGCAAAAACACTTTTGGTGGGACAATATGAGTAAGGACATTAAGCAATTTATCACTACCAGGACATAAATCTTCTCATAAGGCCCCTGACGGTTTGTTAATACCAATGCCATCACCAAAGCAACATTGGCACACTGTGAGTGTAGACTTTATTGTAGGTTTATCACCAGTAAAATCCTTCTCAACAATATTAGTGATAGTGCATTTTTTGTCTAAAATGGCACATTTTGTACCATTACAGAAATTGCCAACTGCGGCAGAATTTGCCGATATTTTTATAAGAGAAATTGTGCGTTTACATGGTTTGCCAAGTAAAGTGGTGTCAGACCGTGGTAGCCAGTTCAACTCTAGATTTTGGAAAGAATTATGCGAAAAACTGAAAATAGATGTGGCATTATTCACTGCTTTCCATCCAGAAACAGATGGACAAACTGAACGACTGAACAAAACCTTACTTCAAACGCTACGTTGTTTATTGGCTGATTATTCTAGTGAGTGGTTGGAAGCTCTCCCTGTAGCGGAGTTTGTTTATAATAATACTGAGCATGCAGCTCTATTTTGCTCACCATTCTATTTCAAGCAGCGGTATCATCCGAGAGCTATACCCATTTTATTAGAAGATTCCCTGTTGCCTACAGTAACAGATAGACTAACGAGATTAGGTGACATACAAGACAAGGCCAGGAAACATTTATTAAAGTACAAAGAAAGCATGAAAAGACAAGCTGACAAACATAGATCTGAGGCCCCAATGTATAAAATCGGTGACAAAGTATGGCTCTCCACAAAGAACCTAAATATAGAGGGATCCTGAAAGCTGCAACCATGTTTCATTGGCCCCTTTAGTATAACTGCCATAGTAAACTCGGTAACAGTAAAATTGGACTTACCAAAAGAATACCCAGTACATGCTGCATTGCATGTGTCCTTGCTTAAGCCGTACAACCCAAATACCCGACCCGAACCACCACCTCCACCCATACCAATTAAGGGAAATCTAGAATACGAAGTGAAAAGCATAAAAGACGCAAAAAGAATTCATGGACGTCTGTTTTATTTAGTAGAATGGAAAGGATATGACGAAACTGAGAATTCATGGGAACCAGCATCCTATGTACATGCCCCATGGTTGATTAGACAGTTTTATCTAAAAAATCCAGGGAAACCCCGTCCAGTAGGAGGGCCTTTGAGGAAGGCGACTGTTAGGGTTTGTGCACAGCAAAGAGCATGTCCCCTCTCATTGCACTAGTTGTCTCTGTAATAGCTCTTTTTAAACATACTACTGAAAGCCTTTCCTGTTATCTCAGCCCCTCCCTAAGACTTCTGTGTATGTTGCTCAATGTATTCACAAGTTTGGACATTGCTGTCTTGTTTGCACATTGGACCTTGCTTTTACCAATGCTTATTTAGAAAACATTGAACCTTGCTTTTACCAAGGCTTATTTAGAACGCTTCTCCCTAGACCATGTGTTACTTCAACTCATTAGCCTAATAACTGAAGCTCTGCACACCTGCTTGTGAGATTCACACCCAGTTCTTTCTTACCACACCCAGCTCTTCGAACCACACCCAGCCCTGTCTTTAAAAGGCAGCCCCTGAGCCTCACCCCGTGCTTGTGCTTGTCTACCTCCCACTTACCTGAGAACAGATTCTTCGGCGCTGACAATCCTGCTCTCTCCAGACCTTCATTGACTTCAACGGGTGCAGCTTCTGGCTCTTGCCTCAGCCCCTCTTCTGTCCACTGCAATCAACCTGCAAAAGAGAAAGAGGCCAAGGTTAGACTGATCAGTATCCCTTTTCAGAAACAAGTAAGTGCAAAACGTTTTGTTACCTGAAAGAAGTTTATCGGCGATTTCTGGATTCATGTAAAGACAATTTGGACCAAGATATCTCCCACAAACTTTGTGGTTCAAACCCTTTGTTACAAGAATACTTTGTGGAACTTTGTGAAATATACATTGTTTTACATTGAACATTTTTAAGAATCGAACAGAGGAAACCATTGACAACAAGGCAAACAGTAAATCAAGGACTTGCACAAATTACCTGCTGTATTTTGATGTAAAAGTACAGTATTTGTTTTATAAAGAGTCGGGAAATGTGTGAAAAGTGAGTTTGCTATTAAGAATTTAAGCTTTAGTTATATTAAGGTGAATGTTAGATGTTGGTAATTCAGATAATGATATTCGTTTGATTTTACAGACGTTTTACAGTAATAGAAAGCACATACCAGAACAGTAACACATTCCAAACCTGGAAGCTTGAGACCAGGATCCAAGAGGTACTTTCAGAAGAGAATTTCTAATAAGATTAAGGTTTAGTCACAAACACATTTAGGGATAGGTTGCATTTATCTGTTCTTTGTTTATGTTTCATTAGGCACCAGTTTCTACAGAAGTCAGAGAGGGCCGCAGATTTTAGCAGCTCTTCTACAGTGGAAACGCAAGAACGGTGTTGTCTCTCTTTTTTTATTTTATCCACTTCCCCCCTTCCCTTGAGCTTCTGGTTCTTAGTGCACCGTTTTAAAACTAGTGTACTGGAACAAGCAGTTTCAGGGTGGGGTCGGACTGTCTTCAACCTCCATCAGAACTGAACACAAACTCAGGTGAGCTGGGCTTTGACACCTAATTATGCATTTCTTCTGCCAGTGATAAGATAAGCATCCTTTGAAGCTCAGGTCGAGGTAGGGCACAGACTCGAGGACATACTGTCAAAGGAGGAGTCCACCAACCAACACCCATAACCTTTGTCCACTGTCTGGGATCAATTCATATCTCATCATAGGGGAGCCATCAGGGGTCAGTTGGATACTGGCAGGAAAGTCTTTTGGTTTTAGGCAGGAAAGGGACATCATTCTAAAGGTGTAATTTTTGAAATAGTACCATAAACTGATTTGACCCTTAAGTTGGATTTTAAATAGCTGTTAAAATGAGTTGTTGAACCAATTTTCTAGCTGTTCTCAAACTGACATTAAGCACTATCAGTTGTTATAGTATAACCCATTTTTTTTATTAGACAGTAAATCTTGCCACAGAGAAAACTATTTTGGGTTTTTTTCAATGCTAGGACATATAAAAAATTAAACATACATGTCCTAGGATTTAAATACTATGCACCCTACCCTATGGTCTTTTAAAGTCTACCTTAGGGGTGACATTTAAGTATAAACGAAGAAAGATTGAGGTCTGGCATGCATTACTGTGCTTCTGCAGTGGGTGGCACAATGAGTGCTGCAGCCCATTAGTAGCATTTATTTACTGGCCCTGGGTACAGGTGCTACTATATACTTATAAGGGGACCCCTTGTTGTAAATACTATATACTAGGGACATAGAAGTACATTACATGTGTCAATTAGGTGTATGTCGATTTTACCATGGTTAAAAAAGGGGCTCACAACAACTTTACTGCTGGTTTGCAGGGATAAAGTGCTCAGAGTTCTACAGCCAACAAAAAAGGAATACATAAAAAGGCAAAAACTCCTGGGTGAACCTGCATGAAGGGCAAGTTTCCAACACTCAAAACCATTTTTTATTCATTAATTTAACCTTTCATTCCAACCTCATTATCTCAGTTAACTTATTGCACATTCCCCTTCCTGTCCTATCCATTTCCTTTCATGATGATCATTGCTATATTTATCTGATCTAGTTTGGGTATATTATTGTTAAAAATGGGATTCCTGGTTGCTTGAGTTATGCACTAAGGCCAGGAGGGAACCACCACTCTAGGCAGGGTAAGATAAATACACACTAAATTAACGTGTGCTCGCCCTCCAGTAGCTTGGCACAGAGCAGGCAGGTTTAATAGGCAATGTGTAAAGTAGTTGTACAACACACACTGACACAGTAACACAATGAAAACATCACAAAAAGACTCCACACCTATTTCTCTGAGTAAAAGAAGACCAAAAATCTACAGAAGGAGTCAAGATATGATTATTTTTTTTAAACTTAAAGGCAAAAACAGTGTTTAGAAGTCAATAGTGCTAAAGTCAATAGAACTAAAAAAATAATTGAGGTCACCCTAGACCACAATAAGTCAAATGTTTAAGATGACTGTGATGGAGGCCAGCCCAACTAGAAGAGCTACCCAGTGCCCGCTGAGAAAGTACCTTGGATGAAGCAAAGCACCGACGCTGAGTGCACAATGCCTCAATCATTTCCTTGCTGCATCGTCATCGAGCTTCGCTGAGATGAAGGTAATGTGTCATTGTTCAGCCACGCAGAGCATCCTTGGCGGGCCATGTGGGTAGTAAAACCGCTGTTTTAGAACAGCCTCTGCATAAGTGTCGAGGTGATGATATGTTGGTTTTATAATAAAACAGCTACAGAGTTCTCTTCAGAGAACAGGAGGCAAGCGAGGAAGCCCTTGGAGATCATTTGGAGGGAAGGTAGAGTCCAGCTCTCCTTCAACAGAGTCAGGGAGCAGCAGGCAGCAGGACAACAACCAGAAAATCAGTCCTTTCAGAAAAGAAGTCCAGTTGAATCCTTGCAGCAGCACAGCAGTCTTCCTGACAGAGGTTTAGTTCAATATCCAGAAGTGTCTGATTTGAGGGGGTCAGAGACCCAGTACTTATACTCAAAATGGCCTCTGACGTGGGGGGTGACTTCAAAGCAGCTCTCTAAAGTGCACAAGGATCCCTTTCAGCCCAATCCTGTCAGCCAAGTTATCTATGGGGATAAATCAGCCCTTTGTGTGAGGACCTCATATTCTAGTGAACGGTTATCCCCTACATTGCATCCTGCCCAGGCAAGGCCATTAGAATGCAGATGTATGTAGATGGGTACTATTGGGGCTGTCTAGAAGGAATGCACAAAGTGTAGCTGCTACCCACCCCATGCAAAGAAATGTCCACTTTCAAAAAGGGATTACAAAAAGGGGGGTAGGCCCAATAGACAGGACCCAGGTAGGGTCTTATATACAATATGAAAGAGAAAAACCGGGTATCCTAATTATTTGTACAATGCTTCTACAACAACCACACTATATTCTTTTGGTGTTCGGGTTATTTATTCACCCTATTTTAAACAACTCATTTCTATTGGAAGGACTTTTTATCCTTCATATGGAACACATAAATACCATACACATCTTTACATACATGACAATTTATACGATACTTGCAACAATGTACAAAACCAACACTTTTTTTCATATATACAATATTTTTGCACGAAACTTTACACAAACATGACTACATCAAAACAAACCAATGTGCCACGTATAATCAAGCAACGGCTCAATTTGGATATCAATTAAGCCATTTTAATTTAAACTTGATCCTGAATCAATTATATTTCTTGTTGATCCTTTATCCACTTTCTGCTAATTTAATAGCAATTGCAGACGTGTTTAAAGCCTTACAAGTTCTCTATGGGCTCTCATCAGGGTATCTTACTTTTCACACATTGGATACATCTATAATATAAATAAAGCAAACTATATCTTATTAGACCAAAACCCTTTCCTTACTACTTCTTGTGCCCTTTACTGGCACTTATGCACATACCTGCCAAAGTCGTTAACACTTCTATCCTTTCAATGATCATGCGTCTTTCTCAATATGGATTAGTGGATCTACTCTTCGTGATTGTCTGTGAACAATAAAGTTCCATTTAAAAAACTGAACAAATACTCTATTTGAGGCGTGGTACTGCTTTTCATGATAAACAAACATACCTTCGGTGGTGATACCCTGTTTAACACAACGCCCACCTTTAGGTTGCTTCTAGGCTAGCGTTTCTCCACGCACATTATTTCTGCGCTTCCCAGTGGCTTCAATATTCAGTGTCAGAATAGGGAGAAAGGCAAGGGTGGGGGGCTTGCTATAATCCATAAGGAATCCCTGACCTGCAGACTTGAAGAGGGCGGAATTTTAGACGCAGAAAGCGCAAGCTTTAGTATTCAGCTTTCACCAAATCATTCACTTTCAGGTTTTCTTATCTATAGGCCACCGGGAAGCCTAAAACACTTCTCTGACTCCCTACTAGAAACTACCTTAGCAGCTGCCGCCCAGGCCTCCAATTTTCTAGTTCTGGGAGACCTGAATCTGCATTTTGACGACCCCAAGGACAGCTTAGCTGTCGATTTGGTTGCAAACCTTAACTCCTTTGACCTTGAGCTTGCAAGCAAGGAAGCTACCCATAACAAAGGCCACCTGTTGGACCCTATTTTTTCGAACATCTCCCAGCTTGTAGCCAAACCCCCTCTGCCCCTTCCATGGTCAGATCATTCCGTAGTGCAATTCTCTTGGGAATTCTACCCTGAAATGACCAAGGCATCTTGCCCCCGTATACTTCAAAGACCGTGGCCGAGGCTATCGGTAGAAAACCTGAAAACTGCCCTCGAACAATCGGTACCCCCTGCAGAATCTGTCGTCCTACAAGCAGATATAAACTTCCACGATTGGCTCACTAAGTCCTTGGACACGGTTCTGCCCCTTAAACTTACCACAAAAAAGAGCAATACTTTTAAATCCCCTTGGTTTACGCCCGAATTAAGAGAACTCAGAAAAGCCTGTAAAAGAGCTGAGCGCATGTGGCGGAAAGACTGGGCACTCAATAGT
This sequence comes from Lissotriton vulgaris, assembly GCF_964263255.1. NCBI lineage: Eukaryota > Metazoa > Chordata > Amphibia > Caudata > Salamandridae > Lissotriton > Lissotriton vulgaris. Next base: position 228,631,776 of record NC_141689.1, on the reverse strand, counting down.
AAAACCGCCTATAAAGCTTCCCTAAGACTCTATAAATCCGCACGGCAGAAATCCAAGGCAGTCTTTTTTGAGGAGAAAATTAGACAATCAGTCAATTCCGCCAGAGAAACGTTTAAAATTGTTAATCAGCTCCTCAAAGTTCCAGCCCCAACATTGGTTCACAAGGACCCCGAACTAAAATGCAACCAGCTAGCAGAATTCTTTGATGCGAAAATACGGAAAATCCTTGATAGCCTCCCTCAATCTTCTGTCACACTACCCATTGAAGCTCCTTTCTCAGTCCCCACCTGCCCCCAGTTTGAGGCGTCCAGCTGTATTACCAGGGAAGACTTCTGTAACACCTTATCTAATATAAAAAGTGGTTCTCCCTCCGACCCAGTCCCGATGCATATTCTGAAACAAATTATGAGCACCATTCCTCCTTTAGCCACAGAGCTACTTAACGCGTCACTTTCCACGGGCATAGTGCCCCCGAGTTGGAAGCAGGCTAAAGGCAAAACACTTTTAAAGAAACCGGGACTAGACACTTCCGATTTGGCCAATTTTCGCCCTATCTCCATTCTACCTAGACTGAGCAAAGTGGCCGAAAAGGTAGTGAATAGGCAAATCTCAGAGTTCCTGGAGTCTAACGACCTCCTAAGCGACTCCCAAACGGGCTTTCGCCCTGGTCAGGGCACAAATACCGCCCTCATAGCTGTGACTGAAGAGGTAAGATGCATCTTAGATTCAGGGGGATCAGTGGCCCTGATCCTCCTGGATCTAAGCGCTGCATTCGATACCGTTGACCATGTAATTTTGGTTCAACGCCTTGCCAAACTGGGCATTACAGGGTCAGCCCTTAGATGGCTGCAGTCCTTCTTGGACAATCGATCCTTCAGGATATGGGAAAATGGCTCTATGTCCAAATCCACTCCCCTCCAGTGTGGGGTGCCGCAGGGCTCCTCCCTCAGCCCCACACTGTTTAATGTCTATATGGCCCTGTTAGAGAAGGTAGTAGCCCCCTTTGGGATCAAATCCATTAGCTACGCGGACGACACCCAACTTGTCGTCTCGCTGTCACAACAAGGGGGCTGCCCGGATGCCCTCCCGAAATGCCTTACTGCCATTTCTTCCTGGATGTCTAGCTCAAAGCTTAAACTGAATGGAGCTAAGACCGAGATCATGTTTCTGGGCAATCAATTTACCTCCCTGCCCCCTGAGCTGTGGCCCCCTTGCATGGGGGACTTACCCCCCACCAAGGAGAAAATTAAAAGCCTAGGGATCTGGTTTGAACCCCAATTAACCTTTAAGACCCATGCGCAGATGGTCGCAGGAGGCTGCTTCAGCCTGTTACGGGCAGCCCGGAAGGTTCTCCCCCTCCTTCCTTTTCAATCGAGAAAGCTAATAATCCAGGGCCTAATTCTGTCCAGACTGGATTATGGCAATGCTCTCCTTCTGGCTGCACCTCTTGCCACTATCAATACCCTCCAGCGAGCACAGAACGCTGCAGCCAGGTTGCTCATGGGGGCGCCTAGACGGGCATCAGCCAAACCATTGTTAAAAGCCTTCCACTGGCTCCCAATCCAGGAGCGAATCACTTTTAAGTCACTCTGTATCGCCCATAAAACGCTGCAGGGTAAAGGCCCTCCGGCCTTGAGAAGACTGATTTGCCCCTACAAGTCGGCCAGGGTCCTTCGCTCCGACAGAGAAAACCTGGCCATTATACCGAGAGTAAGGAAAGCACGTACCGGAGGCCGCCGGTTCTCGTTGAATGCAGCAAATAAGTGGAACGCACTTCCTAGAGATCTCCGGATGGAACCTGCCTACCCTAAATTCAGAAAAGCACTTAAAACCTTTCTTTTCCCTATCACTCCCTAAATACGTCCCTTCTTGAGTTCTCTGTGTTCAGTTCAGCCTTTAGCGCTGGGACGCTCTAGGGCAGCCATGCGCTCTATAAATCCAATTTCATTTCATTCATTTCATTTCATTACTGGACCATCTCACATCGGGAGGCGCCGAGAAAAGCAGCCATCCGGAAATAGATCTAACCTCGCTAATGCTGCTGGGAATTGTAGTACTGATTCTATTTACGTCAGCACTACAGAATCTTAATCATGTACAGAATACATGGCGCCCATATATACCTTGCCACAGTGGCAAAATGTATATTTTTAAAAAAAACCTTGATGGTATTAGAACAATCTATATAACTCTTTTAGGGAATCTCTACCGCACTCGGAGTAATTACGAAAATCGCATGCGGGGAGGACCTCCATGCGCTGCTGGAAATTGCACAAGGAACCTATCGCATCTTGGTCGTCTCTAGATGACTGCCCTGCACCCAGGGAGCGTGTGTGCACTTGTCAGCTTCGACCCCTGTACTTTTTCTTTACTTGATAATTTTTAGATTTGTTGTTTATCATAAATAGCAGATACCACAGAACCATTTGAGATGTCGATCATCACCATTCTTATATTCGATTTTGACCTCAGCATGATCACAAAGTGATTTGTAATAAAACTTGTTAGATAGACACTACAGGTTGTAATTGAATGCACAATAAAGATTACAATTGCATGCCAGTCTATAATATTTATAACAAATTTATATCAGATCCTCGAGACTTCTGACATATCATTCAATCTTGACTGGACACTGTTGAATCGCATAGTCAAATATGCTTCTTTTTTCAACAATAGAGACTCCACATCTGCCAAATTCTTGGATAAATGTAATGCAGTCAACACAGTTCATTTGAAATCCCGTTCTGAATGTGCCTCCTTCATAAAATGCTCTACCATTGGAGCAATTATCACCTTTTTTTAATCCTGGACCTGTGCACATGATGTTCACTAATTGTAAATCTAAGAACTTCGTGTATGCCTTAGTACGCCCTTGTGCTAAATTGTACAAAGGCAAAACAAGTCAACGGATTAACCAGAGGATAACACAACACAGGTCCAGGATTTAAAAAAAGGTGATAACTGCTCCAATGGTAGAGCATTTTCGTTATAAATATTATAGACTGGCATCCAATTGTAATCTTTATTGTGCATTCAGTTACAACCTTTAGTGTGTATCTAACAAGTTTTAATACAAATCCCTTTGTGATCATGCTGAGGTCAAAATCGAATATAAAAATGGTGATGATCAACATCTCAAATGGTTCTGTGGTATCTGCTTTTATGATAAACAACAAATCTAAAAATTATCAAGTAAAGAAAAAGTACAGGGGTCAAAGCTGACAAGTGCACACACGTTCCCTGGGTGCACGGCAGTCATCTAGAGACGACCAAGATGCGGTAGGTTATGTAATCACAAAAATCAATTTCCAGCAGCGCATGGAGGGCCTCCCCGCATGCGATTTTCGTAATTACTCTGAGTGCGTAGAGATTCCCTAAAAGAGTTTTATAGATTGTTCTAATACCATCAAGGTTTTTAAAAAAAATATGTTTTGCCACTGTGGCAAGGTATATATGGGCGCCATGTATTCTGTACATGAGTAAGATTCTGTAGTACTGACGTAAATAGAATCAGTACTACAATTCCCAGCAGCACTAGTGCGGTTAGATCTATTTCCGGATGGCTGCTTTTCTCGGCACCTCCCGTTGTGAGATGGTCCGGTAATGTGAGGAGAAACGCTAGCCTAAAAGCAACCTAAAGGTGAGTGTCGACTGTCGAGTAAAACTGCCGCTTAATAAATAAACCGGCACCGCGAAAGACGTACGGTTTTTAATAAGACCCGCATTATGATTTGTGCTCCGCAGGAATAAAGTCATATTGCGAAGTAGACGGTAACTGAAGGTGTTTGGGACACGGGAGTGTCATTGGCTAGAGGTATGTTGAGTATATATATTCTCCCCTCACAGACAGCGGTGTAGTGCCCTTAAAACATGGGCCACTTTTTACGGGGATATTGATTTTCCTTAACAGAGCCAACTTACATGTGCCCAAAGAAAAAGCAAGCTATCAGAAACAGTGTATCGCCACCGAAGGTATGTTTGTTTAACATGAAAAGCAGTACCCCGCCTCAAATAGAGTATTTGTTCAGTTTTTTTGAAATGGAACTTCATTGTTTACAAACAATCACAAAGAGTAGATCTACTAATCCATATTGAGAGAGACGCATGATCATTGAAAGGATAGAAGTGTTCACGACATTGGCAGGTAAGTGCATAAGTGCCAGTAAAGGGCACAAGAAGTAGTAAGAAAAGGGTTTTGGTCTAATAAGTTATAGTTTATTTTATTTATATTATAGATGTGTGCAATGTGTGGACAGTAATATGCCCTGAGGAGAGCCCATAGAGAACCTGTGAGGCTTGAAACGTGTCGGCAATTGCTATTAAATTAGGAGAAAGTCGATAAAATATATAATTGATTCAGGATTAAGTTTAAATTAAAATTGCTTAATTGATATCCATATTGAGCCATTGCTTGATTATACATGGCACATTCGTTTGTTTTGATGTAGTCATGTTTGTGTAAAGCTTCGTGCAAAAATATTGTGTATGTTAAAAAAGGTGTTGGTTTTGTACATTGTTGTAAGTATTGTGTAAATTGTCATGTACGTAAATATGTGTATGGTATTTATGTGTTCCATATGAAGGATAAAAAGTCCTCCCAAAAGAAAAGGGTTATTTAAAATAGGGTGAATGAATAACCCAATCACTGAAAGAATATAGTGTGGTTGTTGTAAAAGCATTGTACAAATAATTAGGATACCACTTTCTAAAAGTGACATTTCTAAAAAAGTTATATTAAATCCAACTTCACCAGTAAGGATGATTCATCATTACCATGCCAAACATATGAAACATGAAAAATCTACTCCCTCCCGTTCAAGATTTATCACTTAATCGTGTATAAGGTGAAGAACCGGGGTTTAACCCAGCGGCGTCAGGGGCACGCCTAAGATCTTCGAGTTCACCTGTCTTGGTGTTCAGAGACATGGAATACTTATGGATGTCATGAGAGACCAAGTTTATTAGCTGCAGCTAGTAACAGTGATCCTAGAAATACATCACAATGTAAATTCTTAGGAGACTGCTCATTTAACTAAGGTGAGACGTCTCCTTTTATACCCAATATTCACATTATAAATGTACACCCACTGCACAAAATTCTAGCCAATAAGGTACATTTTCAAACAAAGTATCACATAACAAATACTCAATTTACAGTATCCCAATCCAAAAGTTAATTATTAGGAATGTCCCAAAGTCAATCTCCACAAGCCAGACACACCTATAATTGAAAGCATAACCCATGTAATGAAGAAACATAAAAAAGAAACAGTAACAGATGCTGAACAAGATATGGCATGTGCAAGGAAACTAAAAGTTAACGATGTCCTGAACATTGATTGGCAATCTCAGACAAAGATCGATCAGGGAAATTGGCTTTGCAAGGTAAGTTTCAGGTGAAGAGGTCAGTTTCTTACAGTTCATTTCAGAGTCAAAAAGAAACCTAGTTAATGTATACATGAACTAAGAAGGCCATGCCACTTTGTTCGCCAGGCTACCTTCACAGGCCTACGTGAGGGCAACACAAAATGGTGGCACAGAACATAATGGATTCAGACTCGAGAATTACAAAACCTCAGACCCTCCTTTTGCCATCATGTAGGCAATAACCTAAGACTCATGTTAATCTGAATCTAGGTCTATGTCGATATTCATAAGGTCATCAAGGTGTTGCTGTAGCATCATCTTATTATTGTCTACTTCTCTCGGGACAGGTCTCCGAACACACATAGTAGCAGACTACAAATGGTGGGACCACACTGGATGCAAAGACAACAAGAGAAAAGGATGGTTAAAACCATACCAAGGAATGTCAGAGTCTTCCATACCCATTTGGACAGCAGTCCCCAAAACCATCCCATCAATGACCAGCCTCATTCGTCTAAATGGATAGACTCAGAAATTTTATACAACCTAGAGATGGTTTGGTACACTGTAGGGGCATTATCTGGTATGTAAACACAGCAACTGGATCCAATCAATTTACATACTCCTCCTTGATCTGCAAGTATAATGTCTAATACCATACGGTTCTGCAAAGTAATAAGGCGGTTCGCTTGAAGCTCAGCTGTAACATTACTAAGAGCATCTGCTGTCTCATTAATAGTAGCTTCAACAACGCGGACAATCTGTCGAATATGCCTACTATTGATCATAGGACCCCAAAAGGGCAGGAAGCCCTTGAAGAAATCTCCTACTTGATGTGCTGCAGTATCTTCCTGATTGAAGACACCTCTACCATATCTCGTTCTATGATAGTCTGAAGCAGTAGTGTATGTAGGGGGAAGCAGAAACGCCACATAACACGTCCCTGAAAAATCAAGTGGCAACCATGTGTAGGCTCTGTCATGACAAACAAAATATGTGCCTTTAGCTGGCACAAACGGTGGAGGAGTCCGAGATGAATAGACATAAGTTTGAGCACACACACTCTTACCTAGCTGAGCTTTCGGATTCCGACCATTACCTTGCAAACAAAAATGACCTCGGTGGGTACAATCCAAATAGGGTGAGACCTTTTTCGTCTCTCCTTCTCTGTCAAGCTGGTACTATATCCAGTCAAGTTCCAACCAACGTAAGCCTGCACCTCATCCTTAGGGATAGCCCAATATATGCATCAATATCTCGGATCATAGCTACTATTCCCCTTATCAAGGCACTATTGCTCGAGTTATCTTTAAGGGAACGTAAGGGGCGTACCTCATTTGCATAGATAAACATGGTCTGAAAAGCCTACACAGACCCATTAAAAAGAAAAAGGCTAAACCAAATATGGCATACCTTTATCTGTCGTATGAGGCAGTAGCGGTCGCTCCCCACGCTCCCTTGGCCAGCTGGTATCGTAGCGCTTTGCTGCTTTGCTGCCAATTACCTTGAATTGATCTGCTCTCAGTGCCTGAGTATCAGCGTAGCGCCTATTGCATATTGTGCGCGCATTGTAATTTGTGCCTGATTAATATTTGTGCTTGCTCGTGCTGCGTGATAAAGTAGCACTTTTCTGCTAGTCCGCATTCACTGTTGATAAGATCTTTGCCTGATTGTGCCAGTGCATCTGCCCGCATTTTGCCGATATCCCTGCTAGCACAAACTCGCCCTGTTTCACTTTTGGTTTGCTGCCATTTTGTGATTGTGCCTCCAAGCCCGTATCTCCACCCCGCTCCCGCCTCCCAGCTGCCCCTCCCTCCCACTGATAGTACAGGAAGGACCCGCCTGCCCCAACGCTGTGACCGTCCTGACTCTGGCAGTAGCGGTCGCTCCCCACGCTCCCTTGGCCAGCTGGTATCGTAGCACTTTGCTGCTTTGCTGCGAATTATCTTGAATTGATCTGCTCTCAGTGCCTGAGTATCAGCGTAGCGCCTATTGCATATTGTGCGCACATTGTAATTTGTGCCTGATTAATATTTGTGCTTGCTTGTGCTGCGTGATACTGTAGCGCTTTTCTGCTAGTCCGCATTCACTGTTGATAAGATCTTTGCCTGATTGTGCTGGTGCATCTGCCCGCATTTTGCCGATAACCCTGCTGGCACAAACTCGCCCTGTTTCACTTTTGGTTTGCTGCCATTTTGTGATTGTGCCTCCCAGCCCGTAGCTCCACCCCGCTCCTGCCTCCCAGCTGCCCCTCCCTCCCACTGATAGTACAGGAAGGACCCGCCTGCCCCAAAGCTGTGGCCGTCCTGACTCTGGCAGTAGCGGTCGCTCCCCACGCTCCCTTGGCCAGCTGGTATCGTAGCGCTTTGCTGCTTTGCTGCGAATAACCTTGAATTGATCTGCTCTCAGTGCCTGAGTTTCAGCGTAGCGCCTATTGCATATTGTGCGCGCATTGTAATTTGTGCCTGATTAATATTTGTGCTTACTCGTGCTGCGTGATACAGTAGCGCTTTTCTGCTAGTCCGCATTCACTGTTGATAAGATCTTTGCCTGATTGTGCCTGTGTATCTGCCCGCATTTTGCCGATATCCCTGCTTGCACAAACTCGCCCTGTTTCACTTTTGGTTTGCTGCCATTTTGTGATTGTGCCTCCCAGCCCGTATCTCCACCCCGCTCCCGCCTCCCAGCTGCCCCTCCCTCCCACTGATAGTACAGGAAGGACCCGCCTGTCCAACGCTGTGACCGTCCTGACTCTGGCAGTAGCGGTCGCTCCCCACGCTCCCTTGGCCAGCTGGTATCGTAGCGCTTTGCTGCCAATTACCTTGAATTGATCTGCTCTCAGTGCCTGAGTATCAGCGTAGAGCCTATTGCATATTGTGCACGCATTTTAATTTGTGCCTGATTAATATTTGTGCTTGCTCGTGCTGTGTGATACTGTAGCGCTTTTCTGCTAGTCCGCATTCACTGTTGATAAGATCTTTGCCTGATTGTGCCGGTGCATCTGCCTGCATTTTGCCGATATCCCTGCTTGCACAAACTCGCCCTGTTTCACTTTTGGTTTGCTGCCATTTTGTGATTGTGCCTCCCAGCCCGTATCTTTACCCTGCTCCTGCCTCCAAGCTGCCCCTCCCTCACTCCGCCCCCCACACTATCCACTTATGTCAGAACAGCCTACGCGCAGCGTTCACGCGCAGCGGTCGCGCCCCATGCGCGCCGAAGGTGCGACAAAGTTAAGCCCGTCTACGATGTCCGCGCCTGGACCGCGCCTAGCGCCAGACCCCCTGGCCCCCGCAACATCCACTCCTCCCGCGTAACGTACGATGCCGCAACCCTCTCAGCCCTTAACCCCGGCCGACCACCAAACTGCCACCAAGCCGCCCCAGGACTCACCCATGGACCCTTCACCTGTCACTCCTGCAAGTTCAACTGCATCAAGACCCACACCAAATCCACAAACTACAAACAGAGCTCCGGCACTAACCCCCTGAAGTGCATCCTGCTCAACACCCGCTCGATCCACAGACACGCCATTGACCTTTGGAACCTACTCGACACCACATCGCCGGACGTCGCCTTTCTTACAGAAACCTGGATGAACGCCTCATCAGCGCCCGACATCGCCGTAGCCATCCCTGACGGCTACAAGATCATCCGAAAAGACCGCATCATCCAAACAGGAGGAGGCATCGCCATTGTTCATAAGAACACCATCCGCATCACGACCAGCTCTGACGATCATCTCGCTGCCGCGGAACACCTTCACTTCCAGATCCACACCGACCCCAACACCACACTCAGAGGCACTCTCATCTACAGGCCACCAGGACCCCACACACAATTCAGCGAAGACATCACTGACTTCATCAGACCACACGCCCTCCCCTCCGAGGACTACATCCTCCTTGGGGACCTCAACTTCCACCTGGAAAAGAACAACAACAGCAACACCACCACCCTTCTGGACAACCTTGCCAATCTCGGATTCAAACAACTTGTTGACACCCCCACCCACTATGCCGGGCACACGCTCGACCCAATCTTCACCTCCAGCAAGCACATCTCCTTCAATCACACCACAGCTCTCCATTGGACAGACCACAGCTGCGTTCACTTCAACTACAAAAAGACTACGACCCACAACCACCCACAACCAATTCCCCGGAGAAACTGGAACAAAATTACCACCGAGCAACTCTTCACTTCGCTTCACCAAAACCCTCCTGCAAAATCATGGGACCCAAACCTTGCAGCCACCTTCCTCACACAATGGATCACCCACAGCGCTGACGAACTAGCACCCTTGAAAAAACATCAAACCAAGCAAGGTAGCAAAAATGCCCCCTGGTTCAACGATGACCTTAAGAAATCCAAGAAGTTCTGTTGCACCCTCGAGAAAGCCTGGAAAAAAAACCCAACCACTGACAACCTGGCCACCTTCAAGAACGCCACCCGCAAACACCACCAACTAATCCGATCCACCAAGAAATCAGCATTCAAGGATCGACTCGACAACAACGCCCACAACAGCAAGGAACTATTCAACATCGTCAAAGAATTTACCAACCCCACCGCCGGCACCAACAACATCACTCCCTCCCAAGTCCTCTGCGACTCCCTAGCCTCATTCTTCCACAACAAAATCACTGACATACATAACAGCTTTGATAACCAGTCAGAGGACCAGTCCACCCCACCCACCTCTCAACTAACACCCCCCTCCAACAACCTTTGCGCCTGGAACCCAATCACCACTGAAGACACCATCCGCCTGATGAACTCCATCCACTCAGGATCGCCAACCGACCCATGTCCCCACCACATCTTCAACAAAGCAGACTCCATTATCGCACCCCATCTCCAAGACGTCATCAACTGCTCCCTCAACTCCGCTACCTTCCCGGAAAGCTGGAAACATGCCGAACTCAGCGTCCTCCTGAAGAAACCCAAAGCAGACCACACTGAACTTAAGAACTACCGCCCCATCTCGCTCCTCCCATTCCCTGCCAAAGTCATTGAGAAAGCCGTCAACAGTCAGCTCGCCGCCTTCCTCGAATCCAGCAAATCCCTCGACCCTTCACAGTCCGGCTTCCGAGCCAAACACAGCACCGAGACCGCCCTCATCGCAGCAATAGACGACAGTAGAACACTACTGGACAACGGGGAAACAGCTGCCCTCATCCTACTTGACATCTCCACAGTCTGTCATAGCACCCTTATACAACACCTCAGCAACGTCAGAATACAAGGAAAAGCATTGGATTGGATCATCTCATTCCTAGCCGGAAGAACCCAGAGAGTCCGCCTCCCCCTTTTAGATCAGAGGCCACCGAAGTCATCTGCGGCGTACCACAAGGCTCATCACTCAGTCCCACCCTCATCAACGTATACATGAGTCCCCTCGCATCCATCTCGCGCCAACAGAACCTCAACATCATCTCCTACGCAGACGACACCCAGCTGATCCTCTCCCTCACCAAAGACCCAAACACCGCCAAAACCAACCTACACAATGGGATGAAAGAAGTAGCTGAATGGATGAAGAACAGCCGTTTAAAACTGAACTCGGACAAAACGGAAGTCCTCATCTTAGGATCATCCCCCTCCGCCTGGGACGACTCATGGTGGCCACCAGCCCTGGGAAACGCACCCATACCTACGGACCACGCATGTAACCTGGGCTTCATCCTAGACTCCTCCCTCTCGATGACCAGACAAGTCAACGCCATCTCATCATCATGCTTCAACATCCTACGTATGCTCAAAAAAATCTTCAGTTGGATCCCCACCGAAACAAGAAAGACGGTCACCCACGCACTGGTCACAAGCCGACTGGACTACGGAAACACCCTTTACGCCGGAACCACAGACAAACTACAGAAAAAACTCCAACGCATCCAAAACGCCTCAGCCAGACTCACACTAGACATCCCCCGCCAAGCTCACATTTCCGGCCACCTGAAAGACCTCCACTGGCTCCCCGTCAACAAGAGAATAACGTTCCGCCTCATCACCCACGCACACAAAGTCCTCTACGACCTAGGACCCGAATGCCTCAACACACGCCTGTCTTTTTACAACCCCACCCGCCAACTACGATTGTCCAATCAAGCCCTCGCCGCAATTCCACGCATCCATGGATCCACCATGGGAGGAAGAAGCTTCTCCTACTTAGCGGCCAAGACCTGGAATTCTCTCCCCACCCACCTCCGCCTTACACAGAACCACCTCTCCTTCAGAAAACAACTTCAAACTTGGATATTCGATAAGTAAAGTACCCCCTCCCTCAAGCGCCTTGAGACCCTCTGTGTTTACCATTGAACCCTGTGTTTACCAATGAACCATTCAAAGAGGCCGTTTTGGTGCCTCTACTGAAGAAGCCTGGTGCTGACCCCGCCGCCCCGGCGAACTACCGCCCTATCTCCCTCTTGCCCTACTTCTCCAAAATTCTGGAAGCCCACGCCACCGCCTGTCTCTCACAGTTCATCGAGAGTTCCAACTTTCTCGAGGCCAACCAGGCCGGCTTCAGACCCGGCCACTCTACGGAGACTGTGATCTTGGCCGTGCTGGATGCCTTGAGAGACGGCGCTGACAAGGGTACCCCCCAGGCCTTGGTGTTATTAGATCTGTCACGCGCTTTCGTCACGGTGGACCATAACATCCTTCTCCACCGTGTCGAGCAGGCTGGCATCCAGGGCCTGGCGCTGGCATGGGTCAAATCCTTCCTGACCGGGAGGTCTCAGACCCTCAGCCTGGGCACTTTCAGAGCCCCTAGGGAGCACTCGCCCTGTGGGGTCCCCCAGGGCTCCTCTTTATCCCCCCTTCACTTCAACCTCTATCTTCGACCCCTTCTCTTTTCTTTCAGGCAGTGGGACGTCACCGTTTTTAACTACGCGGACGACCTGCAACTCATCTTTCCTCTAAATTCCCCCTCTGCTATTCCTAATTTCCAGGCACATCCTCCAGTGGATGTGTCAAAACCAGCTCAAATTGAACCCCGTAAAGACGGAGCTCCTTCTTCCTGGCAGGAGCTCTACCCACTGGGGTCCGCACTTTTGGCCAGCAGAACTCGGCCCCCCTCCCACCCCGTGGCCTCGGTGAAGAGTCTCGGGGTCACTATTGACTCCGGCCTTTCTCTCGGGCCCCAAGTGGGGACGGTGGTCTCCTCCTGCATGTTCCAGCTGCGCAGGATCAGGAAGGTGGCTTATCTCCTCACTCCTGAAGCCCTTCTGCAAGTTATCATGGCCCTCGTCCTCTCCCGCTTAGATTTTCCGAACTCTATTTACCACGGTCTGCCTAAAACATCTCTCTCCAGACTGCAATCTGTTCAAAATCAAGCGGCAAGATTGGCCCTTGGGATTCCGAAATGGCAATCCGCCAAACCCCTTGTCTTTAAACTGCACTGGCTCCCTGTCATCTCGAGGGCAGCCTTTAAGATCGGCTTAAGATCGGCTGCCTCACCTTTAAATCTCTATCTGGCTCCTGTCCCGTTTTTCTGACATCCCTCATCAGGCTCTACTGCCCATCACGTAACCTGAGATCTTCTCACCTTCACCTCTTGTCCATCCCCCCTATCAAACTTTGCAGATCTGGAGGCCGGAGATTCGCATTCCTGGCCCCTAAACTCTGGAACTCCTTCCCCCTCTCTCTCAAAACCTCTAATTCTCTCATTCTCTTCCGCAAATCCCTAAAAACATGGCTTTTCCCTCAATCCAGCTAAGTCCCTCTGTTCCCTCTGCATCCAACCAGCGCCAGGAAACCTGCGGTGTCAGTGCGCTTTACAAGCACCCCTTACAATTACAATTACAATTACAACCCTGTGTTTACCATTGAACCCTGTGTTTACCATTGAACCCTATTTGAACTCTAGTTTAACACAGTATGAAAACATGTTGCTTACCCGCTTTAGATTTGATCTGTTCCATTTACTGGTTGCATTTCCAAAGCAAAATGTCTGGTCATCCACATTTCCCATGTGTCCGTGTGACCTAGTGTCCCCACAAACAACGATACATACAATGTTATTCTGTACGTTTTTTACCGTACCACACAAACGCTGGATACTGCCCATTTTGAAAATCTGGGGACTTCGACAGTGCCGTCCTGCATATTTGGCACTTCAGTATCTTGAAAATGAAAACTATGCTACAGCGATTGTATGTTTTCTCAAATTTTGTATCCGTAATCGTACGAACCTTTGAGTACGAATTACATATTAGCTCTGCACAAATGAAAGCATGCCAGATAATAGGAAAACTGTATGTTATGATAAGGTCGAAAATTACATAAACTGAGACGTCTTTTTTTTTAATGCTTTTTTAACAAATGTATTTTTATACCGGTTTTTAACCTTTGTAAACTTTGTAATTTGCTTATTGTGAACTTTTATGGTGTTTCTTTTTAAACTACCGAATAAAGTTATTATTGAATTGAATTGAATTGAGTAGTGCGCTATACAAATCTTGAACTTGAACTTGAACTTGAACTAAGACCACAAACCCAACAATTAGTGGTATTTACTACTAACTGATGCAAAACTGTATGAACGAGTTGTTGACAAATTCTGATCTCCTTGTCTGTTCATGTTCAGGCAATGTATAAAACTGGTGCAAAGAAACAGTAGTGAAAGAAAGCATAGGTTGGGAGGTGGGTGCAGATGTCTGTTGTGTAGCATAGACATTCCAACCCACACAAGCTAATGTGATACTTAAAAACATCAAAAAGCACAATATTATAAAACATTTGCTATGTATCAATGTACAAAATCTTGTCTTAAGATCTATTCTCTCAACATCTCTTTCAGTTACAACAGACTTCATCCTCTAACGTGCTGCTCGCGGCAATTTTCCTTCTTCACTCAAGTGTGCGTCCAGATGTCGTAGACGTCCCTAGAACCGCAGACCTTTCATCAATACGCGGGCCACCCCTTAAGTCTTATACCGCGACCCTGCAGCTGAACCCGGATGGTGGTTCAAAAAAGAAAAAGAAAAATAGTCTCTTGTCTGAAAGAGTGTAATTCACAAAAAAATTCAGATTTTGTTTGTCCTTTTTAGACCTTAAGTTGTAGCGTTCTTTACCAGGCAAAGTTTGATCCTGAAAGAGTGTCTCTGGGTTCGTAGTATCAAGTCTCTAACACGGCGGCACAGCTTCTTGCAAGACTTCATCATCCACACGTTCTGACTGAGTCCATTCCAGATGTGCATCGCTAAAAGGTACAAATCTCGGAACCCTTTCACTCTCGGAATCGGCAACACCTTCCCGGACCCACTTATCGTACGGTAAGGGCAAAGGTATATTCTTGCAATGGGTACCATGTACCCAGTTTTTCTTGCTGAAACCTTAATAGCAGTCCGAGTTGATAACAGGACTTGATATGGACTGGTCCATATTGGTTCCAAGTTCTTTGACCTCTGGAAATTCCTGGTTAGAATCCAGTCGCCAGGTTGAATCGTGTGGCCTGCCTCTACAGAAACTGAAGGCAAAGTGTCATAGATGTGTTGGTGAAGAACACGCAATTTAACAGTCAAATCATGTAAGTAGTCAACCAACATAGGGTACTCGAAATCACTGTACTTCTTAGGCCTCGGCACACTCCAGACATTCGTCGGACGTCCAAAAACAATCTCGTATGGGCTAAGTCCCACGCGAGAATGTACTGTCGTTCTCGTGGACAAAAGTGCCAATGGTAAGGCATCGAGCCATGTAAGACCAGAGCTCGCTTGCACCTTGGCCAACTTCAGCTTCAAAGTGCCATTATAGCACTCAACCAGGCCTGCTGACTGGGGGTGATTCGCAGCGTGAAATTTCTGTTTGATACCCAGACCCGCACATACTTTCTTCATAATCTGACCGACAAATTCACTTCCATTATCACTCCATACCATCCTTGGCAAGCCATATCTGGGAAAGAATTCTTTGAGCAAAACCTTGGCTGTAGACAAGGCAGTATTGTCCTTTAGGGGGTAGGCCTCTATCCATCTGGAAAAGGCACAAACAACCACAAGGATATACTTCAAGTTATTGCATCTTTCCATATGAATGTAGAATATCTGCAGCACCTCGAACGGATACGTTGGAGGAGCAAAATGACCCGCTGGAGTTGGGGTTCCCTTTCCAGGATTATGCATCAAGCAAATCATGCAGTGTTTAACCAAATTCTCAGAACACCTAGGAATTCCACCATTCTGCCATACCGGAGCCAACAACTTACATATCCCTTTTGATCTAATGTGAGCCAACCCATGAGCCATAGTAACCACTGGAAACACATATGCATCCGGCAACAACCATCGCTGGTGCTCTAACAACTCAACCCAACTGCCTGTTGAATACAACATTCCCGTACTCTCTCTCCACATACTCAATTCTTTCTCAGTAGCTTCTGCCTGAATCATCTTCACACTTTCTGTTGTATCTTCACATATTCCTCCATCCACAACCCATCTGGTAGGACCTGCAACATACATCCGACTCATCACATCTTTTGCCGTTTCTCTTGCTACTTCATCTGCAAACGCATTCCCTCGACCCACATCATCGTTAACCTTTTTATGCGCACTACACTTCACTATCGCAATTTGGGTCGGCAAAGTAAGTGATTCAAGAAGTTCACTCAATAATTGTCCATGCTCAATTTTCCTTCAATGGGAAGTAAGAAATCCTCTCTCTTTCCACAAGCGACCAAAACTGTGAGCCACGCCAAATGCGTATTGGATATCAGTATAAACATTCACTCTCTTTCCTTTTGACAACACACACGCTGTAGTCAATGCTATCAACTCCGCTGCTTGCGCTGAATTCTGTGCAATACGTGCTGTTTCAACAATCATGTGCAAAGTTGTGACAGCATATGCTGCAGTCGTCAATCCATTCGGAAGCTTAAAGCACAAACCATCTACCCATAGGGTACCATCAGGATTCGAAAGAGGAGTATCTTTCAGATCAACTCTACCCTTTGTTTCCTCCTCTGTCCGGACAAAAAAATCATGCTGTTCCTGAGCATCTGTCTCTACAAAAATCGGCAACAATGTAGCTGGATTCAATGTGTTGCACCACTTGATGTGCACATGGCTAGCCAAAAGCGTCAACTCATAACCTGACAAACACGCACTGCTAAGATGTTGAGTCTTCGTTTTATTCAATAGGGTATCCACTGCATGAGGGACCATCACAATCAATGTATTATCCAATACCAAACCAGCAGACTGTCGTATAGAAACAGCCGCTGCCGCTGTAGCTCTTAGACAACTAGGCAACGCCTTAGCTACCGGATCTAAAGTAGCTGAAAAATACGCACATGGGCGCTGCTGGTCTCCAAATTGTTCCGTCAACACTGACAACGCACAACCTTCTCTCTCGTGTACATAAAGTGTAAAATGTTTACTGTAGTCGGGGGTACCCAACACCGGAGCAGAACACAATGCATCACGTGATTCAGAAAAACTCTTCTGACATTCGTCAGGCCAAGGAAGAGGGTGTGGTGTGTCCTTAAGAGTAAGTGCAAAAAAAGGTTTCGCTAGCAAAGAAAAATTCGGAATCCACTGTCTACAATACGAGGTGATACCTAAGAAGGCACGCACCTCTCTCTGTGTGCATGGCACAGTCATTTGGGCAATCGCTTGAATACGCTCTGGGGTCAATCGTCTTCCCTCCTTCGACAAGAGATCACCTAAGTAGGTCACTTCTTGGCGGCAATACTGCAACTTCGAAGGTGACACTTTATGATGAAGGTCAAACAGGTGTCGCAACAAAGAAAGAGTAACTTCTTTACAAATCTCTTCATCATCAGCAGCAACCAACAGATCATCACCATACTGGATAAGAGTAGCACCAGAAGGCAATGCAAGAGTATCAAGCTGAGTTTTCAAAGCCTGACTATAAATGGAAGGACTCTCACAATAACCTTGAAGAGCGCGCTTAAACCGGAAACTGCGGCCTCCTAAAGAGAAGCCAAAAATATCCCTACTTTCCTCAGCAATCGGAATACTGAAAAAAGCGTTCTTCAGATCAATAACGGAAAACCGAGCAGCTGAGGCAGGGATCATAGTCAATAAAGCAGTAATGTCCGGGACAACAGGAAACTGTGGCACAACGATCTTATTGACCTTTCGAAGGTCGATCACAAACCGATACACAGGTGGCTGAGAAAAGTCAGTACGCTTAAGGACAGGCAGAACAGGACTGTTACACACATTACCTCTCGTTTCTTCAACCACACCTTTCTCAACCAAATCATAGATAATCGCTAAAAGAGCTCTTTCGCCATCACTGGAAATTTTGTACTGAGGAATGCGAGGCAACTTAGCATTCGACTTAAGGGTAACAACGTAGGGTGGAATCTGCAAAAGACCAACATCATTGGGACCTGTAGCCCAAAGTGTATCAGGGAGAGAACACAGTTCCAGTGGAAGGCGATCCTTAGACAGATACATCGGGGAAATCACTTTCTTACCCACCGTAAGATGTACTCCCGAAGGAGAACAATATAATGTTGCATGCAATCTTTTCAACAAGTCCAAACCCAACAGATTTTCACCACAGCCATTTGTTAGAATAAGGGGACCTTCCAATCCACAGGGGCCAATAGAAAGGGGCAAAGGACAAGAAACCGGGTTACGAACTGGGGCGCCAGAAAATCCTACTGAAACATTGGTTAAGCCAGACAAAGGTGCACCAGGGAGTTTAGAGTGCATGATAGAACTCTTTGCTGCACCAGTATCCAAAAGAAAAGGTCCTGCCACACCTGATGTAATCACTTCAACATAAGGTCCACTCTGGTCTACTGGAACTGACACTACTCCCTCCCTTTGTCCATGGCTGTCCTAACTATCATTAAAACCAGCACTCTCACTTCCAACATAATAATCATCAGTGTAGTACTGAGCGGACTGGACGGTCGGAACATTCCATTGGTCAAAATAATTCATAGAATTCTGAGGGGAAAAGGAACGTTCATTCTGGGGAAATGTACCATGTCCCCTACCCCTAGGTACTTGTTGGAAACCACCACAACCTCTCAGACCAGACATACCATTCACACGCTGTAACAAGATCGGGCAACTATTCTTGAAGTGACCTTCTTCTTTACAATAAGCACACTGATTAGGGCCTAGCAGGAGTCGTGAAGCAAAAGACTCAGGCTTCTGCAACAGTTTCTGAAACTGTGGGGGTTGCTGAAACTGGGAATGTTGCTGAAGCTGATGCTGATTAGGGCGAGGCGGATAAGCCTGCTGCAGAAGAACTTTTGTTTTTAATTCTCTAGTCTTCTTCTCTACTTTATCCTTCTCATCTTTATCTCTATTCTCACAGTTTTGTGCAGAAGCCAATATCTGGGCCAAAGAAGAAACAGCCCATGAACTCTCAGAGTCTTTTAACTTATTAGAAAGTTCGGGAAGTAAATTAAAAACAAACTTATCTACAAACAACCTCTGACCACCTTCTGTACTCATGTCCTGACCACTATGATCAATGAATGTTTCCTCAAACCTAGTGAAGAAATCAGACACACTCTCGTCTTTCTTTTGTTTGCATGCTGCTAACTTGTCCCAATTCACCCACAGAGGAGGCATCATAGTTTTCATTAAATTAATAATCCTACCAGGTAGTTCTGCAACTAAGGGTTCAGGTTTGGCACCTCCTACCTGCCGACCATCTGCAGTAGTAATATTAACCCACGTATCTCCTAACTCTGGCACATAATCCTCATGATGGATCTTCGCCCACAAGGGTTGAGGAACTACATTACCCATCAACATATCTATGTCAGCTAAATGCATAACACACACATCAACTGTCTGAGACAACTCCTTGTAATAACCAGCAGGATTTTTACGGGGGTCAGGCAAGGTCTGCTTAAGAGCCAGGACCTCAGCTCTCTTCCAAGGGACATGCACCCACACTCGCCGAAAATGAGCCGGTGCAGCCGCAATACCATGAGCGGCATCAGCCACAACTGCCTCTCTCCATACAGGGGGAACCTCTCTCATGGAATACTGCTTCACTTTTCTCCTAACAGAAGGGTCAGGTTCGAACAATGACTGAGGTGGAAGTCTAGACCTAAAAGTGAGTAGTGTCTCTACAGCTTTCTCAACATCGGAACCCACTATCGTCCCTTTAGCAAATTCAGACTGAACATTCAGCAATTCCAGTGGAATTGAACCTAACTCATTATCTTCCCACTCCTGGCGAAGGAAGGTACACATGACATCAAAAACATACCTTTGTTTTGGTGCCTCCCACTGTAGGAAGATATCCATAACCACTTGTGGACTGTACTTGGAGGTATTCTAAACCCATCTACGAGCAAGGAGATCTAACACTGCCCGTTCTTCAGGACCAGGGAGCTGACTACGTCTCTGCTTACATTCAGAAACAGGGGTCATATTCAGTGACCCAAAGAAAGGAGACAAAAGACTAGTGACAGTCTAGTCATTAGTTTCCAAGCAGAAGGAGACAAAGTGTTTTGCGGCGACAGAGATGTAGGGACAGAAATAAGAGAAGTCGAAGATAAAGGAGTAAAAGGCAAAGGAGTTTGAGGCGAGGCTGGTGGCAAGGTTGGCGGCCCTGGAGGGAGCTGTGCCGGGGGACGAAGAACCACCCGTGAAGCAACGGGTGGCTGAACAACAACAGGGTGCTGAACGACAACAAGGGGTGTAACAACTGGAGGTAACGGAGGTGCAGTTGCACTCTGCACATAAGGGGGTGGTAATCTCAGTAAATGTGACATCAAAGGATCCTTTTCAGGGTCTTCAGTCACATTTGAACGGGGGGTGGCAAAGCCGGGTAACATTTGTCAATGGCCATGCAATGTTGTCTATCTGACACTTTAATCGCACGATCTTCTTCATCTTCCTTAAACTGCCTAGCAGCTTGCATTACTGATATATTCCTTTCTTTCCTATCTCTCTTAGCTTGCTCAATTTCTCACTGTTTGGCTTCCTTACGCCAAAGGCGGAAAGTGTCAAACATCGCTGGCCGGGCTTTCTTCTTAAATAGGGCAACTTCTAGGTTATCTAAAACATCTGATTCAAAACTACCATGTTGGGGCCATCGTAAAACACCATCTTTCCTTGTATAACGGACCCATACTTCATTAAAGGTAATGGGACCTACACCATGCTTTG
Organism: Lissotriton vulgaris; assembly: GCF_964263255.1. Classification (NCBI taxonomy): domain Eukaryota; kingdom Metazoa; phylum Chordata; class Amphibia; order Caudata; family Salamandridae; genus Lissotriton; species Lissotriton vulgaris. The sequence goes on along the minus strand of NC_141689.1, from coordinate 228,611,287 downwards.
AATAGAGCTCATAACCTCCCTCTGGCTTCGGTGGCGGTCTCCCCTTGCCCTTGGTCCGATCATGCCCTCATCTCTTTCACCATCCCCCACAACTCATCCCCCAAAACCCCGCTTGCCAAAAACACCTGGGCGCGGAACTGGAACAGGTTGGATCTCCCCTCCCTGACCTCCCTGCTTCACAATTCCATCCCCCCCCTCTCTGGCTTATCATCGGCCTCACAGGCCAAGGCCATTAACACCTGGCTGGCTGGAGCCTGTGACTCAGAGGCCCCCTTACGACGCATCTCCATCCGCCGGCTTAAGGACTCTAACCGATGGTTTAACGACCATCTAAAAGAACTTAAGCTGAGCGTTCGGAGGGCGGAGAGGCAGTGGAGGAAGAACTACTGCCCGTTATTAAAAACCCACTTTCTGACACTGTTGGCTGATTACAAATCAGCAATTCTAGCTGCTAAGACCGACTACTTCTCTACGAGAATAATGTCGGCCGCCAACAAACCCAGGGCTATTTTTGACATCGTAAACGACCTGGCGTTCTCAGATCGAGCCTCGCCCCAAATCCCTCCTTCCCAGCTTCTCTGCGACCAATTAAACAACTACTTCGTGGATAAGATCACCAATATCAAGGCCAATATCCCTCTACCCTCGCCTACCTTCGTCGATCCCTCCCCCCCCCCAGTTCAAAATCATCTCACTGTCATCCCTCCCCTCACTCAGGAATCCTTTCTGTCGATTCTTCCCAAAGTTAAATCTGGGTCACCGGCGGATGTCTGCCCTGCTCGCATCCTACAGCAAATCTATTCTAGCTGCCCTGATCCCCCGATTGCCTTCCTCAACAGCGCCTTGGCACAGGGTGTGGTGCCCCCGGTACTAAAAGCAGCCACCATAGTACCCCTGCTGAAGAAACCCGGCTCGGACCCTTCTATCTCGTCCAACTTTCGCCCCATCTCCCTGCTGCCCTTTCTGGGCAAGGTGATGGAACGCCATGTTACCGCGGCTCTGAGCACCCACATTGAGGCGAATGGGGGGCTGGCTTCTCGTCAGGCAGGATTCCGCCCCAGGCACTCAACAGAATCGGTCGTAGTCGCCGTCCTAGACAACCTCAGAAAGGGCATGGATGACAACAACCACCAGGCACTGGTCCTCCTCGATCTTTCCGCCGCCTTTGACACGGTGGACCATACCATCCTACTCACCCGTGTCAAGGCGGCTGGCATCGGGGGATCAGCCCTTGTCTGGCTCTCCTCCTTTCTGAGGGACCGCACCCAGGCGGTCCGTCTAGGCGACTTCACCTCCACTCCCCTCCCTGTCACTTGTGGTGTTCCCCAGGGTTCCTCTCTCTCCCCTCTTCTCTTCAACCTTTATATCTTTCCTCTCATCTTTGCTCTCCAGCAGTTGGAGGTCACCGTCTTTAACTACGCGGATGACCTCCAGCTCATCTTTGATCTGTCCCCCTCTTCTCTCTCGGTCTCCAATTTCCAGTCTACTATGACATTCATCAGGGACTGGATGAATCACAACCACCTTAAACTGAACCCTGATAAAACTGAGCTGGTTCTCACTGGTGGTTCGTCCAGTCCCTGGAACTCTCTTTTCTGGCCCCCCTCTCTTGGCCCTGCACCCTCCCCCTCCACCACTGTCAAAACACTGGGTGTAAAAATGAACAATCAGCTCACTCTTCACTCTCACATCAGCTCCGTGGTCTCCTCCTGTTTCCTCACTCTTCGAACTATCCGCTCTGTCTCCCGTTTCTTCACCCCTCAGGCCCTCAAGACCATCATGGCCGCCCTGGTAATCTCGCGTTTGGACTACGCCAACGCTCTTTTCCATGGCATCCCTGCCTATAGTTTGCGTAGACTCCAAGCCATCCAGAACCAGGCGGCCAGACTGATATTTGGCCTCCCACGTTATCACCACTCCACCCCCCTCCTAAAGAAACTCCACTGGCTCCCCGTGAAACAACGTTCCCTCTTCAAAATCGGGTGCATGGTTTTCCAGGCCCGTCAGGGCACTGCCCCTGCTTTCATCACTTCACTTATCAAACCCTACGTCCCCGCAAGAAATCTCCGGTCCTCCTCCAAGTCCCTTCTCCTGATCCCCCGTTTCTCGCGCAAAAAATGGGGTGGATCCAATTTCTCTACTCTGGCCCCTTCCTTTTGGAACTCTCTCCCTGATAACCTCCGCTCCGCAACTCAGTACCTTTCTTTCCGTGGAGACTTGAAAACTTTCCTATTTAGCCAGGCTTTCCCCGCCTAAATTTTCTCCCCGGTCTTCCTTCCCCTCAGCCACTGAACCTTCAGCGCCAAGAAACCGCAAGGTGTATGCTGCGCTTTACAAGCATTTTAAATTAGAAATTAGAAATTATAAGTTGGAGTTCCAACCGGAGGTATCGGACACGAGTCCTCCAATCGGGAATCCCTATTACATCTGCAACAAAACCATTTCCTAAATTTGCTAAAACCAGGCATCTTTTAACCACTAGTCTTGCTTTAAACTTCAAGGGGTTATCAAAAATGATACACTCACAAATATACGAACCCCTCAGCTTCGACTATTGCAATGGCCGAATCAAACCAAGAAACGAAACAAAGTCGTGGGAGCAACCCACTTATACCTAACCAAAATGTCTGTCACGCCACCAGAAGCCCGTCTAACGTCTTGCCTTACATTTCCCTAAATCATCTGGGATGAATGGACCACTGAAGCGCCGGGGTGCCTTCAGGTAACCATGCGCTATACAAATGTGTAGTCATTCATTCATGTGTTTATCAAAAGGAGGGAAGAGGAATAGATGTCCTATCGGTTCCCCAAGACTGAACAGTTTTAATCAAAAATAGATAGGATACTTATAACCACTTTGCCAAGAGATATGTGTTGAAAAACCCTCATAAACGCCGTGTTTCTCGAGAAGCGGTATATCTTGTTCTCCGCCCCACACAGACGTTGTGGCAATAGTCATAGGGTTTGACAACTCGTATCGTGCCAGCCTCACCTGAGGCAATCTCTGGTGTATCGTGGCAGTATCCAGAGATCTGCAAAGTTTTGTACCCCACTGGAAAGTTGTCAGAAATGGTGTAAAAATAGTCTCCAGACGACTAACTAATCTTTATTCATGTCGCTGGACAACTATAGTAAAAAGGTTGGTGGGTATGCTCTGGGGACAATAAAGAGTCCTTAGCATATCTCTTTAGTCAAATACGTCAACATGTTTCAGCTCCCTTGGCCCGAAGGTCTATGGAGCCTTCGTCAGGACAGATAAACAAAACAAACAAAGTCTAAAATTACTATCACTATTTGTGAAGTAAATGGGTTTTCTCAACTTAATAGTCTTACCCACTGTGGTTCAAGAGAGTCACCTAAAAATAAGATGAGAAAGGAGAGGGGGTAATGTGTGGCTTATTAACAAATTTCTGTTAATTGCAGTGGTCAATACATATATACATTATATGGTTATGGTGTACTGAATCTTTATATCAGTGCTCAATTTGAGATATATTAAGGGAACACTCAGTTGTGGAGACAATCATGGCGAGTCAAACAAGAGTAGCAATATTATGAGGTTAGCGAAAAGTCACCATTACGTAGTCATGGTAGTTAACTGATATTAAACCATAAGTGCAAAAAATTGACAATGGTCAGGTGTCGTAATTCTACATTTGGGCAACTATGTCTTATAATACCCTTACGTAGTAATAGTTACTAGATGATACTAAGTCGTAAATGCATAAAAATGACAGAGGTAAGGTCTAGTAATCCTACATTTGGTCAACTATGTTTGATAAAGCAATGAAACCCTCCATCGTTGTACATTAAACACAGGGTGAGAAAGGCATAACATGTAGACATTGTCACAAGGAATTCTTATATAAAAGGTCATACCTCTAGGTTAGGTGTAAGTATCATGAACCTAGGGAGAAACAAGGGAAGAATGCAGCAATGCAACACTCTGACAGTTGTGAAAAGTATACAGAATACCTCATGAGAGGTCTTACCTGAAAATAGTCTTAATTAAACTCCCTCAGAGGGTACGGACATTCGTCCCAGGCTGTAATTACACCAAAAGATTGTGAAACGAACGTTATATTTTTCAGGTTTAAGAGCGGGCTTCTTGGAAAGTAGTACGAACTCACCCGCGTTGGAAGCGTGTTCCGCGTCTTGTGCTGGCTCTGCCCTTCGGACGCCAGAACCACGCTTCCGAAGGAGTTTTCTATGGTCCGTGACCATGGGAGTAGAAAGAGGACTATCTACTCCAAATGTTCGTATTAACGGGGTTAAGGATTCCGCATGGTCAGTGTTAGAAAAGGACAAAAAGGATTTTTGTCAAATTACGAAGGGATGTGCTAATATGTACTCGTACTTTTAGTTGATATTACCTTCTACTTTATAGTGGCATGGTGAAATTAGAATTTCACCAATAAAAATACAGATACAAATATACAACCTCTTTCCCATATCGCCGTCTTAAGTTATTTGAAGTGGGAGACGATCTACTGATACGGAGGCAATAGTAATCTCAAAAAAGCGCATGCGTGTGATTACTGTTTGGAAAGTCTGTTATCCCTTATTAGTAAATGTGACTCCGTGTGTTATTGTGCTAGGAAGGGTTACACAGCATTATACAGTGCCGGGACGCCCCGTTGGGGCAGCTGTGTGCATTATAAAATACACTACATTTACATTTACAACATAGGGGAAATAGTTCAGGTTAAGAGTTGAGGGTATCAATGGTGCCCTAGAATACGAAGAGCAAAACATCACAAAATAAAACACATCGGAGAAGTTCAATATGAATCAGGGAATTTTAACAAAGACAAGAGCGAGATCACCAGTTAATGCAATTAAGGAGCCATAGAAGACTAGATCAAAATAATGTAAAAGCATACAATAAAATGCATCAGTGTAGTACAACACGAATTAGGGTATTAATAATAACAAGAGCATGATCACAGGATGATGGCGTTAACATTCATTCAAGAGAAGTTATTTGACCAGTTTTTTAAAGGATGTAGTGGAAGGATTGGATCTGATCTCGGATGGCAAAGAGGTTCTGATTATCGGAGCAAGACCAGTGAAAGCACGGTTGTAAGATCTTTTCTTTCTGAATCTTGGAGGTTTCAAGAGAAGTGTCAACGTACTTCTAAGGTTCCGACTGGAGCCCGATAGTTCAAGCTTATTTGCTAGGTAGTATGGGGTGGTGTAGTGTATGGCTTTATAAGTCATGCAAGCTATCTTGAGTCCGATTCTGGCTTGAATAGATAGCCAATTTAGTTGCAGAAGGTCTGGGGAAATTTGGTCATACTTTCTCGAGCCATTTATAAGTCTAGCTGATGCGTTCAGGATAGCTCTGAGAGGGACCAAGCTAGCTTTGGGAAGTCCAGCAACGGTCACCAGCCGAAATTCCAATCTAGTGTTCATCAGGTATTGAACCGCCTGCCTGAGGACTTCGAGGGTGGAAGGTTTAATTTTCTTAAGTGTGTTAATTTGGAAATTGGCTCCCCTGGTAGTAGCACTGATGTGCGCTTGCATGTTTAAGTGTTTATCCAAGGTGATACCTAAAGATTTGTCAGTGTCTACAACATGAGGGGTGCAGTTCAGAGCAGTACAAATTCACACACTCCATCCAAGTCTCAGACTCTCTCTTCTTAGAATTCCTAAACTGCAGTCTGTACTGCTCTGGAGTAAGTCCATACCTGAGATATAAGGCCTCCTTCATATTGGGATAGGTCATGGTACCTGCTAACTCTAAGGGCTCTAGAGCACTCCTCCAAGAAGCCTCAAAATGTTTCCACAGGCCCGCCCCCCAATGCTGTTCAGGCACACCATTCACTCTCAAAGCAATCTCATAAGAAGTAAACCAGGCATAAATATTCCCACTCCTGTGGTAATTCTGTACCAGATCCTTGGGAATATATATTTTACCCCCCTGCACTGGCAGTGTGCTGCCACCATTTGAACTGGAATCCACATGCTTGGCTTCTAGATCCAGTCCTCTCATGCTCAACTCGTGAGGCAAAAGCAATTTGTTTTCCTCCAAGGCACGGGCACTTTTGCTCTCATCCGCTGCCTTTTCTTTCTCCATTTATAATTGTTCATATTCAACCACATGACTACCAAGTCATATTCTCTCACTCTGTGATTCTCCTCTAGCTCTTCTGGGATGAAGCCCCTACTGGAATGGTTGCTGCCAGTCCTTAAGCCTGGTCTGCCCATAGGCAGATCTAGGGGTTGAAAGCCATTCCCTCCATTTGCATCATTTCTCTCTTGGGCCTCCCAATAGGCCTTCAAGATGCTCTGCAGCTCCTCTTTCCTGAAGCTGCTCCTTATGGGGCACTCAAACCTGTTGCAGAATTTTCTAAGCTGTGTAACTTTGTAGGAATACAAATCCTCAATGACAAACTCCAATTCTGCCTCCACACTTGGTGCCTTCCCATTCAGTGACATGATGCTTTGAAGAGTTATTCAAAAATAGAACCAACCATAAAAACAGTAGTATGCGGTGGCGTGCACTCACTAGTGATGTACACCAATCGCTGTGGGTGTAGTAAAAATACCAGTTGGTGCAGGCAAACTTCTGGCCTGGATGACCAAAGTAGACCAGGTCCGGAACAACATTGCAACCATAAAAATAGGTACCACTAATCTCTCTTCCGATGATGACATCAGGGAGGCATTTAGGGAATTCTTTCAGGTTATTTATAAAGAAGACAAAGTGATATCGGCTGAGTCTGTCAAGAGCTGGTTGGATAATATTACCTTACCTTCCCTCTCTCTAGAACAATCCCAATATATGGACAGCCCCATTACTGAGAGTGAGGTGATATCAGCTATTAAGAAATCCATCGGGTCCCGATGGCCTTCCGGCTGAGTTATATAAATTCTTAGACTCAGAGATTGCTCCTTTTCTTACAAAGTTGTTTAACCAAATTCTCTTAGAAGGTATGCCTCCTCCAACATCTTGGGATGGTGCCTCTATTACCCTTATCTTAAAACCAGGTAAACCGAAGGAAGAATGTGGGTCGTATAGGCCAATATCCATTCTGAATGTGGACTATAAAATCTTTACCACGGTTTTATCATCAAGATTGGCCAATATCGCACCATCTGTCCTTCATCTGGATCAAAAGGGATTCTTAAAGGGAAGACAACTATATGAACTGACCTTTGATCTAATTGGTGCCATAGATATAGCAACATCTAATAAGCTCCCATTTGCAGCCCTGACGCAGGACGCAACCAAGGCCTTCGACAGGGTTAATTGGGTTTACCTGTTGGAGGCCCTGGCCAAGTTTGGTGTGGGGGGTGGTTTTCGTAGGGTGATCAGTCTCTTGTACAGCAATCCCTCGGCATTTCTTCTCGTTAATGGAGAATTATCAAGCCCTTTTTCTATCACCAGGGGAACTCGACAGGGCTGTCCACTCTCCCCCTTACTTTTTGATTTTAACATCGAACCTTTTGCGCAATATTTAAGGGAGGAGCCCGCCATTAACCTCATGCGCGCTATTGTTATTCTGCTCGTATGCTGAGATTTTAAAAAACCCATGTAACATGACGAGCTGGGCTCGTCATCAGCGTGCGAGGAGGCTACACCATGACGAGCCCAGCTCGTCATCAGCGTGGAAGGGGTTAAACATTTTCATTATCAAGGCTGGACGAGGAAGGTGGCATTATATGCCGACGATGTACTTATTTTAACATCAGAGGCCGTTACGGCTCTCCCTGCCATAGCGAAGCTGGCTAGCGCTTTTGGACAGGTGTTGGGGTATGAGATAAACGCAGCCAAAACCGAAATGCTTATCTGGAATGATGAGAATCCACCTACAGAACTTCATCCCAGCACTTCTATGCGTTACTTAGGTTTAACAATTGTAAAGGACATAAATAAAATAGTCCAAGTTAATTTATCCACAGTACTTAAAGACTGTCGTAAGCTTCTTCAATCTTGGTTACATCTCCCCCTCTCATTAATAGGTAGGGTCAATCTTATCAAAATGTCTATTCTCCCAAAGATTTCTTTTTTATTTAATACCATTTCCCTATATTTTGATCAAAAAATCTTAGCTAAATTTCAATCAAACGTCTCTTCTTTTATTTGGCACAACCATCTTCTACGAATTGCCTGGAAAAAACTAAGACGGCGACGTGAAAAGGGAGGGCTGGCGGCTCCAGATTTAAAAATCTATGCTTGGGCCTTTCAATTATCCCACTCAAGGATGTTGTTAAAGAATCCTGACTCCTTGGGGGTGGGTATGATGTATGCAGCAATGTTGGAGGGGGGAAATATCAATCATTCTAGTTTTCTTTTTAAGTTTGGAAATCCTAAGTTTTTTAAAAAAATTAAACTGAAGATCCTACAGGGTCTTGCACGAACATGGGCAGAAATCATGAAAGCTATAAAAGTAAACTACTTTTGCAAAAAAAATCCGTTGTGGGACCTACCTGAAAGTCCGGTTTGGCTTGATGACATCCTGGCAGTCCCTTTGAGGGAGGCGGGCATGGAGGTTTGGGGGGACCTTTTCTACGAGGGAGATTTATTTTCATGGGAATATTTGCAAGCCAAGATTGGTCCTAACTTTTCACGCTTCAAATATATCCAGATTTATAGTTGGACAGTAGCCTATAAAACATCTCCTGCTAATAAAAATAAGTTCAAACTGGGTGGACCTAGCCCCTTTATCTCCGATCTACTAAACAGAGGGCCAGAAAAGAAAGAAATATCTAGATGGTACAACTCTATAATGGAGGAGGTAGATGGAGACTTCGTTTTACCAGAGTCAGTATGGGGTTCTGTTCTGGGGGATGTGAACTTACAAACGCTTTGGAAATCTTCTTTCGAGTTCTTGTGGAGTATCGTCAAGCCATCATGGCTTCGCAGAAATCACATCTTTACCCTTTATAGGGCGTATTACTCCCCCTCAAGACTTTCTAAATTTACAGGAGGTCAGTCAGTGTCCTGTGCAAAATGTGGTCAAATTGCTGCTTCGGATACACATATGTTCTTGGAATGCCCGATACTAACAGCTTTTTGGCAGGATATCAGCAACTGCCTCACTGAGTCTTTAGGAAGACATGTCACAATGGATCTGTCCCTGATTATTTTTGGAGTGTTGGAAGGAGTACAACATCTACCTAAATGTTTTGTTTTTTATTCCATCCTGCTCGCAAGAAGAGAGATCTGCAGGAAATGGAAGGACTCCTCACCTCCTACCTTTAGAGACTGGCAAGACTCTGTATTGCGGACATCAGTCATGGATTTGGCTAGATCTGGAAATCGCAGAAAGAGGGCATATTGGCATCTGCTAAAGTGGTCTCAGTGATATATTCGGGGATTTTTTTTTTCCCCCGAGTCCGATTATTGATCTCCTAAGGTGCTCTTTGTGTTCAGCACCATTGGAACAGCTGCTACCCGGTTCATGCCCGGCTCCTATATGGCTGCCAAAACTACTCCGAGATTTGCTGCGGGATGGCAAATTAAGATCTAGTGCCTCTTCGGATTACGGTGGAAGACTGTGGGATAGATGGCCTTCAAGATATGTGTCCCCACCAGTTTTAACTGAGTCAGTTATTCTCCGTTGATTCCTTTTTGGCACTGGTCTACACAGTGGTTATGAGGACAAAAAAAAAAAAAAAAATACCAGTTCAAATCCCCACCGCTGACCAACAATGTTAGAACTGGGGGTCTCTAGTTGGCAGAGGTAGGTATCCCTGTCCAAATAGGGACCCTTGCTTCTAGTCAGGGTAAAGAGGATAGATAGATGGATAGATAACCCCTGCTCACCCCCTTGGTAGCTTGGCACGAGCAGTCAAGGCTTATCAAAGGCAATGTGTAAGGTATTTGTACCAACACTCACAGTAACACAAGAAAACACGACAAACTGACTCCACAACAGTTTAGAAGAATAAAGGTATTTAATCTAAACTACACAAGACAAAAACGACAAAAATCAAACATACACAGTTCAAGATTATGGTTTCAAAAGAGTTCTTACAGTTGCGATAAAATAATCCACAGTTGCGTGAAAAGTTCATGGTTGCATCATGTTTAGCCAACAGTACCTTTAAATGTGACAAAGTTCCAAAACAGAAGCTGGTGCGGTGGAAAACAAGTGATGCGTTACTCCTGAAACATTGGGGAGGCGATGCGACAACCCCGCTGGACTTAGCGGGCATGTTGCGACGAATCTGGTCTGTATGGGGAGGGAGGCGATACGTTGTATGGATTCCGGTGCGGAGGTTCAGTAGGAAAATTCTCGCAAAGGCATGAAGCGACGATCTTGAGGGAGTGCGGCGATCTCGGGGGTGACGATGCGCAGCTCAGCGGCGATCTTTCACTCATAGTTCCTGGATGCGATGGCTCTGCGGTGATTCTCCCAGCGACTTGATGCGATGATCTCACCCAGCGGCGACAGGCTCTGCGCCGATGCTCGTAGCGACGGAAATCTTCCTGCTAACGAAGGATGCGACATCTTCAGGCAGCGGTGACAGGCTCTGAGACTATCTCTTTCTTCGTAGCGGCAGGAATTTTCTCGCTATGCGAGGGATGCGATAAAACTTGCAGAAAGTTCCTTCAAAGCTTGGTTTCCAGCTTCCCAGGCACCACAACAGGCCCAATCATTCTAGGAAGGACAGAACTCTCTCTGCAGAGTTCAGGGAAGCTGGGGGTGAAGTCCTTTTGTTCCTGGGACTTCTTAACAGGGAGCCAGCTGTTCTCAGGGCCTTGGAGATTCCTTCAAGCAAGGGGACACAGCACAAAGAAAAGTCCTTCCCTTCTCCTTGGCAGCAAAGCAACAGCAGGTCAGTCCAGCCGAGCAACAGCAGGACAGTCTTCCTTCTTCAGTTTCAGCTTTCTCCTTGGCAGAGGTTCCTTCTTGATTCCAGGATGATCTAATTTTCTGTAGTCTGAGGTCCTGTACTTTTACCCCTAAAAGTATTTGATCCCTTTTTGCAGGAGGACTCTCTGAGCCCGGTATGAAACAATTCTGGGTGTTCCTTGAGCACTTTGTTTTCCTGGACTCTCCTTTCCTTTTAGGGAGAGGGGCAGGGTCATCAGCCGCCCAGCAGGAGGTGGAGCCAGCATTGTGGAAGGCAGGCACAGTCCTATTCAGGCCCAGGTGCTATCCCCTCCCACCACTCAAGATACAGATGCAGTCATTCAGCCTAGGACTGACTCAGCCAACCGCCTGGGGGTTCCCATCCTCTGTCACTCTCAAACCAGACAGTCAATTCACAAACAGGCCAAGGCACACAGAAAGGTCAGACAAGAAAACAGCAACTTTATAAAAGTGCTGCTCTTAAACACAGGATTTAAAAACAACCTTTCCTAAAAGATGTGTTATTAAATTCTGAGTTGAGGGATACCAGACTTTTATGTCCTATCTTGCTCCTATGTTAAGATATGCTTGAAGCCACTGTAGCCAGCATTCCCCATGATAGCCTATTGGGCAAGATAGCCCTATAATAGTGAAAAACAAAAATGGCTGTAATTCACTACCAGAGCTTGTCACCTGCACCAATACATTCTCTACCTTTCACATACACTGCACCCTACCCAAGGGGGTACCTTGGGCCTTCAATAGGGGTGACCAATGGGTACAAAAAGGTAAGGGTTAGGCCTGGCCAGTGGGGACACTGACTAGGAGGACATGGCAGTTTACAGACTGCTCACAGGCACTGAGGTGGCAGGCCTGAGACACCATTTTAGGGCTACTCGTGTGGGTGGCACAATCAGTGCTGCAGGCCCACTAGTAGCATTTGTTATCACCAGCCCTGGCACACTCAGTGCCCTTTACTAGGGACTTCTTGGTGACACAAATATGCCAATCATGGATAACCAATCACAATAGCAATTTACACAGGGAGCACTTGCACTTTGACACTGAACAGCAGTGGTAAAGTGCCCAAAGCATCTAAACCAGCAAAAACGAAATCCAGCATAGCATCAAAAATACAGGATGTAGAGACAAAAAGATAGGGGGAAACCACGCCAAGGATGCCAGGTCTAACAGGTGTTTAATCCAGTCAAGGGTAGGAGCCGAGTGATTTTGAATGATTTTATGTGCTCCAAACAAATTTAGTAGAACGAGATGGCCTCCCCATGGTTCAACATCTGGTTGACGTAATTGAGTACTTTCAAAGTTGCTGTTTCTATGCAATAGCCACCACAGCAGCCAGATTGGTATTTGTGTTCCTCAAGTGCAGACTTTTCATTCATGGAGGCAGTTAAGTGAACAGAAGTGCATTTCTCAATAGTCCTACCTACCCATGGTAACATGAAAAACAGCTTGTAATTGGGTAACATTTTTGGGTTCACATAGAACATCTTTAGGATTGGTGAGATTTGCTCTATTATCAGGAATGTTCCCTGCTTAAGAGATGCATTAATCAATAGGTAGCAAATTGGTTCTAGAAGTTAAAGTTCCTCTTTATTGATATTAACTGGAAATGTATTCTTATAACAGTAGTTTGGCTGAAGTGGTTTCACCTATCTCTGGATGTCCTTTTCAGATATTAATGAGAACTTCTCCATCTGCTCTGTGCTTTGGGATATTTATCAATGGAGATTACTATTTAATATTTATTTCATTTCTGGAGGTTTTGATTTTTTCTTTGAAGAATGTGAGGTATTGCATTCTTCTTGAGAATACATTTTAAGGTCATGAGGTGATATTCTCTTGGGAAAATGGAAAAAGAGATTTGGCAAGGATATTGGAATTTGAGATTTTATTTAGGATGTTTTTATCGAGATTTACACCCAGATACCTCGTTGACTTACCATTTCTCTTCTTGTTTGTGTATCATACTTCTTAGTATGAGTAGTGAGTTTTTAAACTGAGGCTGATTTGGTTTTGATCTGTGGTGTTTTAGTCTGAGGGGAGCTGTTGTGCTGACTTAGGGCCTGATTTAGAGTTGAGTTGATGGTATATTCCATCTCTAACGTGATGGATATCCTGTCTGCCATATTACAAGTGCCTTAAGATATAATGCACTTGTAATAAGATGAACGGAGTAACCCTTCTGCCATCCGCCAAACTCTAAATCAGGCCTGGGGTGTTGATTTGCATACTGATATTTAACTCAATCAGTTTTTCCACATTCTCAATAGGGTTACAAATTGCTAATTTAGGAAAGAGGAGATTCTCTAATGTGGTACCATTGATGTTTTCAAATGATGCATATACATTGTTTCTTTGCTACCTTTATTTGTGAAGGTTAATTTTGTTGCCAGAATATAGACTGGAATAGTATAATAGCTGAACTAAACAACCTCAGTTTGGGGTAGACATTTGATAGTTTCTTGTGATGTACTGGTTAGTTTTAGGATATCGATCTTGCCATGTTTGGGGAAGCAGAGTTTATTACAAGTATATAGAATTCAAACACACTGACAAGGTGTTTCAAGAGTCAAAGTCAACCTCTCTTAGGTAAACTTTTGCATGCAACAGTATTTTATTGAGGGTAAGTTATTCTGTTAAATGTTCAATTAAGTTCACTGTGAGTTTTGGGTTATGGCAGATTATATGCAGATACTGAGTATAGACAAACTTGAGGAATGGTTATCACAAGGATATCGAAATAAAAGACATTTAGTGGCTGGTATTTATTATTATTTAGTGCAGAGCACTGAAAAGTATTTGAGTGCTCTTCATTAACCCGTTAAGCGCGCGCAAACATTCCGCCCCAGTGCGGACGTCCGATTGCGCTAACGGGATTCGGACGTCCAACGGTCGTGCGCAGCACTAGCGAGGTAGTGCACGCGACGACCGTTGGACGTTCGAAGCACTGAAGGGGTTAAGCAACCAAGGCATGCGATCTACAAAGAGCTGCACTTGAAACAAAATAGTAATAAACATAGCAGCATGAAAAGCATCATGTGGATAGCTGAAATATTTGTAAGGATTAGGATAGGCAGGAACAAATAGCACATCATCTTAGTCTGGCAAATAGTATCTGAAGAGATATATTTTGAGGCATTTGCAGAAGGACACCAGTATGGGTTTTAGTCTTAAATCCGCTGGTAGGAACTTGGGTAGTACATGAGAAGGATTGATTCTGGGCATTCTTCAGTTTAGAAGGTGAGTGGCTTGAATAGTAGATTATTTTATATTTTGAATTTCTGCCACCTTCCAACGTTTTGAGCATGGAAGCATGGTAGGGTAGGGTAGGGTGTGGAGTTGAGGCATCCCAATTTGTAAGTCAGGCATCCTAATTTGAACTTTATTCTGACTTCAATTGCATACCATTGTACCTGGTCCGCTGTAGGTGTACTCGGGTCAAACAATTTGGCAGATGACAGAACTGCCACTGTAGCATGAAGGACAGTTTTTAGGGGAGTGAAGACACTCTTTGGGATGACTGCATTGCCAAATTCAAGCCTTGAGTGAATGAAGGCATGCTCTTCTGATCTGAAAAGGGAGGGGATAAGGGTGGTGTTATATTCATTAGCGAGTGCTGGTAAAAGTCAGCTAATTTGACTAGTCTGTTGAAGTGGGCAAAAAAATGGAAAGGTGAAAAGAGAAGTGACTGTCGTGGAGAGTGATGGGAAATAGTCAGGGATATTAGGGTTGTTAATTACTTCTGTTGTGAAGGATTTTTTAACCCTCAGAAAGAAAAGGATGAGTTCAAGTTTTTGAGGGTTTTGTGCAAGACAGTCAGACATCCAGGTTTACATCTTCAATAAGGGGGTGTGCAACATGTAGATATTATGAACAGAAGCATTTCTAAGGTATAGTTGAACATCCTCTGCATAATGGTGAAGAAAAAACCACTGTCACAGCAGATTTCAGATAGAGGCTCCACTTTCAAATGAAAGAGAGTAGGCACCAGGAAGGAACCTTGAGGAACACCACAAATCATGACTGTCACATTTTACTATCACAGAGTGGTTGGATAGTAAGGATTTGACCCATTTGAATCTGCTTGCAGAAGCTACTCACAGGTGGACTGATTGATTACACCTCTTGGCCGGGGACAATCTGGTTAACAATAAGACTTTTAACACCAAAAAAGTCAGTTCAAATTTGTAGAGACCACCTCTTAGGACATTGCAAATAGAATGCCTTTACATATACAAAGGTGTATCACAGCTGTGAGGTACTTGCTATATGGCAGGCATTTGATCTGAGGTGACCCACTGTAATTGGGGCATAGGTGGAAACGTCAACCCAGTGTTCAGGAGTGTCCATTGCTGATTCCCGTTAAACACGGAAAAAGGAATTAGCACTGGACGGTGTATATTTGTGAATTTGGGGACAGACCCAATGTGTATGTAGATGTATTTTTATTGTTCACAACACTTCAACTATGTGCACGGTGCTGACTGCACCATTGAAATGTACAAACGCCTATCTCCTAGATTAAAAGGGATTTTCTAGGAAAGGCTATTGTTAGAATAGAAATATTCGTGTTTGTGCGTTCCCTATGTAAAGTTAGCATGTGCTGCACCATTTTCTGTTCATGTGCGATTTTAAATCATGACTGAAGCTAATCCTTTGCTATTTCTGAGAAAAGGCCTCTGTTATGTTTCCTTTCTGCAATGTTAGGTTTTGTTTCACTAATTATTAGACTGTTCATATTAGCGCATACCTTTCTCTCTAGATAGAGGCCTTCTCCCACTTGTCTGGTGCGAGCCCAACCGGAGCAACCTTGGACTTTGCAACTTTGTGTAAAATATGAGTTCTAAAACCATTTTTTGTATTCTATTGTTTAGCAGCAACTGCCTGGAAAATTCGAACATGGGCCTGTTTTAGCACAGTTACAAAATGTACATAATGTATCTCTATGCTTGTCAATTTCAGTCCCTCTCCAGCACTCCCAGAGAGTGAACACACTGCGCTCCACTCTGAGTGTATCGAATAAACAGTTATTGCTTTGTTATCTCCACAGTCTGACTGACTCTTCATTTGGTATGGAAGGCTGAGAGGTGGCCATTAGTGGCTTGGGTGACCCGAATCCGGACACTTCCTTCACTATGTTGCTTAATATGTTTTCATAAACAAATAAGTGAACTGCAAGCATTCAATAAGTGAATAGCTTTACTCGATACTTGAATGAGATTCACAAAAAAAAAATTTTCTAGAGGAATAAGGAGGCATGTCAATCAATCAATCAAATGTCTTTATTTAGATATAACACAAATATCTTTAAAAGAATGCTAAATTCACATTATAATACAAATATTAAAAATAAAAATAAAAAGTACAAAAACACGCTTAATTGTTTAACAGTCGTATAAAAAGTAGAGATTATCCACAACTTGATCCTTTTTATTGAATAACATTATGAGATGAACGCAACCAATGGTGGCTTATGTATAAAAACAGCCCAATACTCTTACAATACATTTTATAGTCGTTTCATTTTTGCTTCCTTAGGAGTTAATAGATATTGTAAGGTGTATTAGTAGTTAAAAGGATCTGGGCACGGCTCAGTGGGGACTCAATTGGTTAAAATTACGATATGCTTGCTGAATAAAATTGGCTAGCCTTATATTTAAAACTGTGTTTTCTGGGTTCAAGGCCGCGATGATGGCTTGCCTGCAGGTCCGGGCACCCAACCTGTTCCATTCGGCTTTTAGTTTGCACCTACGTTGAGAAATATAAAAAGGGCAAAGGCAAACCACGTGAAGCAAAGTTTCCACCGTTTTGCCACACCCTCTACAGGTTGTGTCTTCCACCGTACGTTGCCAGGAGGGCTGATCTTGCAAAAAACGCCAGTCACCCATTCTGATTGCTTTTAGGCTACGTTTAAGATACAGTGAGTATGTACAAGACAGATAAGTTGTGGGAGCTGGCCGTCTGTATGAGATTATAAGTGCCCAGGAGTGGCTACGTTTTGCAAAAAGTGCTTTATCCATGTTTAGCGATCTCATTCTCACACATTTTTTAATAGCCATTTTAAATGCTGACTGACTGGGATTCAGGACCCATAGATCACTTGCTGACATTAGATCAATGGCGTCCTTAAAAAGGCGACCAAACGTTCCACATGGGTTATTCTGAGTGATTTCTAGCCAGACTAAGGCTTCTAGAGTACCTGAGTCCGCCTGTCTTAATTTATGGCAAAGCTTTAGGTAAGTGCCCACGTTTAAGGCCTCATAATTAGAAAGCCCCATCTCTAGTCTTATCTGCGCTGGAGATGCAGACTTTGGGAGTCGGAGGCATGTGTTACCACTATCAAGAATACAGTGGATGTTATCAATAATCTTGAGTAAAGTTTTTTCAATGCAATGACATGCTGTGAATCCAGTCTGATAAACTGTGAGGATGTTAACTTTGTTGTTGTAATCATTAAGTTGAAGAAAGACACATTTTTCAAGAGCTTTGTCAAACCACGCAAGCTTGGAGACAGGCTGGTATTTGGAGCCATGATTGAGGTTATATTTCTTCAAGGGAAGACTCTGTTTTTGAAACTCAGGGAAAACTCCTTGGTTGGGGGATGAATTGATAACATTGGAGCAGGCTTCTGCAAAGAAGAGGAAGTTGTCCTAAAGAATGTTCAGTGTAATGATGTCATTGAAGTATTGGGTTGGTTTGAGGTACAGATATACAGTTTACTGAATTTCTATAAACTGTGGCCAACCAACAACTAAATTGAGCAGTCTGTATTTGTGAAGGAAGTCATAACTCCGTTGGTCTAGCACGTTTCCAATGAGTAGAGTTTATACAAAAAACTCAGTGATTTAGATGGGATCCAAGTTTTTTGTGATGATAATGGAATTCATTTGTTAACGTGGGAATTTGGTTTAGGTTGGTTAAATGTTGCACATGAATAAGGAATAAAGATCAATCTATACAATCGCACACAGAAACTTGCCAATCAATGAAGAATCAAATAATTTTACTGTTACTTATAAAATAGCAGACTTACTGGCTTTGGCACTGTTTGTTCTGTAAGAAATGCCGATATTTAATTTGAGCTGCTGCCCAAATGAATGTTTGTTTACTGAAGAAAAATGAGTGCATGTTAATAGACCGTATTATTTGATTATTGGTAAGGCTAGACATATTCCTATACAGTGTGTTTTTATTTACTATATGCAAGCTTCACAGGGCCCGTTTAAAAAGATCTGCTGACTTAGGGCCTGATTTAGAGTTGAGTTGATGGTATATTCCATCTCTAACGTGATGGATATCCTGTCTGCCATATTACAAGTGCCTTAAGATATAATGCACTTGTAATAAGATGAACGGAGTAACCCTTCTGCCATCCGCCAAACTCTAAATCAGGCCTGGGGTGTTGATTTGCATACTGATATTTAACTCAATCAGTTTTTCCACATTCTCAATAGGGTTACAATTTGCTAATTTAGGAAAGAGGAGATTCTCTAATGTGGTACCATTGATGTTTTCAAATGATGCATATACATTGTTTCTTTGCTACCTTTATTTGTGAAGGTTAATTTTGTTGCCAGAATATAGACTGGAATAGTATAATACCTGAACTAAACACCCTCAGTTTGGGGTAGACATTTGATAGTTTCTTGTGATGTACTGGTTAGTTTTAGGATATCGATCTTGCCATGTTTGGGGAAGCAGAGTTTATTGCAAGTATATAGAATTCAAACACACTGACAAGGTGTTTCAAGAGTCAAAGTCAACCTCTCTTAGGTAAACATTTGCATGCAACAGTATTTTATTTAGGGTAAGTTATTCTGTTAAATGTTCAATTAAGTTCCCTGTGAGTTTTGGGTTATGGCAGATTATATGCAGATACTGAGTATAGACAAACTTGAGGAATGGTTATCACAAGGATATCGAAATAAAAGACATTTAGTGGCTGGTATTTATTATTATTTAGTGCAGAGCACTGAAAAGTATTTGAGTGCTCTTCATTAACCCGTTAAGCGCGTGCAAACATTCCGCCCCAGTGCGGACGTCCGATTGCGCTAACGGGATTCGGACGTCCAACGGTCGTGCGCAGCACTAGCGAGGTAGTGCACGCGACGACCGTTGGACGTTCGAAGCACTGAAGGGGTTAAGCAACCAAGGCATGCGATCTACAAAGAGCTGCACTTGAAACAAAATAGTAATAAACATAGCAGCATGAAAAGCATCATGTGGATAGCTGAAATATTTGTAAGGATTAGGATAGGCAGGAACAAATAGCACATCATCTTAGTCTGGCAAATAGTATCTGAAGAGATATATTTTGAGGCATTTGCAGAAGGACACCAGTATGGGTTTTAGTCTTAAATCCGCTGGTAGGAACTTGGGTAGTACATGAGAAGGATTGATTCTGGGCATTCTTCAGTTTAGAAGGTGAGTGGCTTGAATAGTAGATTATTTTATATTTTGAAGTTCTGCCACCTTCCAACGTTTTGAGCATGGAAGCATGGTAGGGTAGGGTAGGGTGTGGAGTTGAGGCATCCCAATTTGTAAGTCAGGCATCCTAATTTGAACTTTATTCTGACTTCAATTGCATACCATTGTACCTGGTCCGCTGTAGGTGTACTCGGGTCAAACAATTTGGCAGATGACAGAACTGCCACTGTAGCATGAAGGACAGTTTTTAGGGGAGTGAAGACACTCTTTGGGATGACTGCATTGCCAAATTCAAGCCTTGAGTGAATGAAGGCATGCTCTTCTGATCTGAAAAGGGAGGGGATAAGGGTGGTGTTATATTCATTAGCGAGTGCTGGTAAAAGTCAGCTAATTTGACTAGTCTGTTGAAGTGGGCAAAAAAATGGAAAGGTGAAAAGAGAAGTGACTGTCGTGGAGAGTGATGGGAAATAGTCAGGGATATTAGGGTTGTTAATTACTTCTGTTGTGAAGGATTTTTTAACCCTCAGAAAGAAAAGGATGAGTTCAAGTTTTTGAGGGTTTTGTGCAAGACAGTCAGACATCCAGGTTTACATCTTCAATAAGGGGGTGTGCAACATGTAGATATTATGAACAGAAGCATTTCTAAGGTATAGTTGAACATCCTCTGCATAATGGTGAAGAAAAAACCACTGTCACAGCAGATTTCAGATAGAGGCTCCACTTTCAAATGAAAGAGAGTAGGCACCAGGAAGGAACCTTGAGGAACACCACAAATCATGACTGTCACATTTTACTATCACAGAGTGGTTGGATAGTAAGGATTTGACCCATTTGAATCTGCTTGCAGAAGCTACTCACAGGTGGACTGATTGATTACACCTCTTGGCCGGGGACAATCTGGTTAACAATAAGACTTTTAACACCAAAAAAGTCAGTTCAAATTTGTAGAGACCACCTCTTAGGACATTGCAAATAGAATGCCTTTACATATACAAAGGTGTATCACAGCTGTGAGGTACTTGCTATATGGCAGGCATTTGATCTGAGGTGACCCACTGTAATTGGGGCATAGGTGGAAACGTCAACCCAGTGTTCAGGAGTGTCCATTGCTGATTCCCGTTAAACACGGAAAAAGGAATTAGCACTGGACGGTGTATATTTGTGAATTTGGGGACAGACCCAATGTGTATGTAGATGTATTTTTATTGTTCACAACACTTCAACTATGTGCACGGTGCTGACTGCACCATTGAAATGTACAAACGCCTATCTCCTAGATTAAAAGGGATTTTCTAGGAAAGGCTATTGTTAGAATAGAAATATTCGTGTTTGTGCGTTCCCTATGTAAAGTTAGCATGTGCTGCACCATTTTCTGTTCATGTGCGATTTTAAATCATGACTGAAGCTAATCCTTTGCTATTTCTGAGAAAAGGCCTCTGTTATGTTTCCTTTCTGCAATGTTAGGTTTTGTTTCACTAATTATTAGACTGTTCATATTAGCGCATACCTTTCTCTCTAGATAGAGGCCTTCTCCCACTTGTCTGGTGCGAGCCCAACCGGAGCAACCTTGGACTTTGCAACTTTGTGTAAAATATGAGTTCTAAAACCATTTTTTGTATTCTATTGTTTAGCAGCAACTGCCTGGAAAATTCGAACATGGGCCTGTTTTAGCACAGTTACAAAATGTACATAATGTATCTCTATGCTTGTCAATTTCAGTCCCTCTCCAGCACTCCCAGAGAGTGAACACACTGCGCTCCACTCTGAGTGTATCGAATAAACAGTTATTGCTTTGTTATCTCCACAGCCTGACTGACTCTTCATTTGGTATGGAAGGCTGAGAGGTGGCCATTAGTGGCTTGGGTGACCCGAATCCGGACACTTCCTTCACTATGTTGCTTAATATGTTTTCATAAACAAATAAGTGAACTGCAAGCATTCAATAAGTGAATAGCTTTACTCGATACTTGAATGAGATTCACAAAAAGAAATTTTCTAGAGGAATAAGGAGGCATGTCAATCAATCAATCAAATGTCTTTATTTAGATATAACACAAATATCTTTAAAAGAATGCTAAATTCACATTATAATACAAATATTAAAAATAAAAATAAAAAGTACAAAAACACGCTTAATTGTTTAACAGTCGTATAAAAAGTAGAGATTATCCACAACTTGATCCTTCTTATTGAATAACATTATGAGATGAACGCAACCAATGGTGGCTTATGTATAAAAACAGCCCAATACTCTTACAATACATTTTATAGTCGTTTCATTTTTGCTTCCTTAGGAGTTAATAGATATTGTAAGGTGTATTAGTAGTTAAAAGGATCTGGGCACGGCTCAGTGGGGACTCAATTGGTTAAAATTACGATATGCTTGCTGAATAAAATTGGCTAGCCTTATATTTAAAACTGTGTTTTCTGGGTTCAAGGCCGCGATGATGGCTTGCCTGCAGGTCCGGGCACCCAACCTGTTCCATTCGGCTTTTAGTTTGCACCTACGTTGAGAAATATAAAAAGGGCAAAGGCAAACCACGTGAAGCAAAGTTTCCCCCGTTTTGCCACACCCTCTACAGGTTGTGTCTTCCACCGTACGTTGCCAGGAGGGCTGATCTTGCAAAAAACGCCAGTCACCCATTCTGATTGCTATTAGGCTACGTTTAAGATACAGTGAGTATGTACAAGACAGATAAGTTGTGGGAGCTGGCCGTCTGTATGAGATTATAAGTGCCCAGGAGTGGCTACGTTTTGCAAAAAGTGCTTTATCCATGTTTAGCGATCTCATTCTCACACATTTTTTAATAGCCATTTTAAATGCTGACTGACTGGGATTCAGGACCCATAGATCACTTGCTGACATTAGATCAATGGCGTCCTTAAAAAGGCGACCAAACGTTCCACATGGGTTATTCTGAGTGATTTCTAGCCAGACTAAGGCTTCTAGAGTACCTGAGTCCACCTGTCTTAATTTATGGCAAAGCTTTAGGTAAGTGCCCACGTTTAAGGCCTCATAATTAGAAAGCCCCATCTCTAGTCTTATCTGCGCTGGAGATGCAGACTTTGGGAGTCGGAGGCATGTGTTACCACTATCAAGAATACAGTGGATGTTATCAATAATCTTGAGTAAAGTTTTTTCAATGCAATGACATGCTGTGAATCCAGTCTGATAAACTGTGAGGATGTTAACTTTGTTGTTGTAATCATTAAGTTGAAGAAAGACACATTTTTCAAGAGCTTTGTCAAACCACGCAAGCTTGGAGACAGGCTGGTATTTGGAGCCATGATTGAGGTTATATTTCTTCAAGGGAAGACTCTGTTTTTGAAACTCAGGGAAAACTCCTTGGTTGGGGGATGAATTGATAACATTGGAGCAGGCTTCTGCAAAGAAGAGGAAGTTGTCCTAAAGAATGTTCAGTGTAATGATGTCATTGAAGTATTGGGTTGGTTTGAGGTACAGATATACAGTTTACTGAATTTCTATAAACTGTGGCCAACCAAAAACTAAATTGAGCAGTCTGTATTTGTGAAGGAAGTCATAACTCCGTTGGTCTAGCACGTTTCCAATGAGTAGAGTTTATACAAAAAACTCAGTGATTTAGATGGGATCCAAGTTTTTTGTGATGATAATGGAATTCATTTGTTAACGTGGGAATTTGGTTTAGGTTGGTTAAATGTTGCACATGAATAAGGAATAAAGATCAATCTATACAATCGCACACAGAAACTTGCCAATCAATGAAGAATCAAATAATTTTACTGTTACTTATAAAATAGCAGACTTACTGGCTTTGGCACTGTTTGTTCTGTAAGAAATGCCGATATTTAATTTGAGCTGCTGCCCAAATGAATGTTTGTTTACTGAAGAAAAATGAGTGCATGTTAATAGACCGTATTATTTGATTATTGGTAAGGCTAGACATATTTCTATACAGTGTGTTTTTATTTACTATATGCAAGCTTCACAGGGCCCGTTTAAAAAGATCTGCTGACTTAGGGCCTGATTTAGAGTTGAGTTGATGGTATATTCCATCTCTAACGTGATGGATATCCTGTCTGCCATATTACAAGTGCCTTAAGATATAATGCACTTGTAATAAGATGAACGGAGTAACCCTTCTGCCATCCGCCAAACTCTAAATCAGGCCTGGGGTGTTGATTTGCATACTGATATTTAACTCAATCAGTTTTTCCACATTCTCAATAGGGTTACAATTTGCTAATTTAGGAAAGAGGAGATTCTCTAATGTGGTACCATTGATGTTTTCAAATGATGCATATACATTGTTTCTTTGCTACCTTTATTTGTGAAGGTTAATTTTGTTGCCAGAATATAGACTGGAATAGTATAATAGCTGAACTAAACAACCTCAGTTTGGGGTAGACATTTGATAGTTTCTTGTGATGTACTGGTTAGTTTTAGGATATCGATCTTGCCATGTTTGGGGAAGCAGAGTTTATTGCAAGTATATAGAATTCAAACACACTGACAAGGTGTTTCAAGAGTCAAAGTCAACCTCTCTTAGGTAAACATTTGCATGCAACAGTATTTTATTGAGGGTAAGTTATTCTGTTAAATGTTCAATTAAGTTCACTGTGAGTTTTGGGTTATGGCAGATTATATGCAGATACTGAGTATAGACAAACTTGAGGAATGGTTATCACAAGGATATCGAAATAAAAGACATTTAGTGGCTGGTATTTATTATTATTTAGTGCAGAGCACTGAAAAGTATTTGAGTGCTCTTCATTAACCCGTTAAGCGCGTGCAAACATTCCGCCCCAGTGCGGACGTCCGATTGCGCTAACGGGATTCGGACGTCCAACGGTCGTGCGCAGCACTAGCGAGGTAGTGCACGCGACGACCGTTGGACGTTCGAAGCACTGAAGGGGTTAAGCAACCAAGGCATGCGATCTACAAAGAGCTGCACTTGAAACAAAATAGTAATAAACATAGCAGCATGAAAAGCATCATGTGGATAGCTGAAATATTTGTAAGGATTAGGATAGGCAGGAACAAATAGCACATCATCTTAGTCTGGCAAATAGTATCTGAAGAGATATATTTTGAGGCATTTGCAGAAGGACACCAGTATGGGTTTTAGTCTTAAATCCGCTGGTAGGAACTTGGGTAGTACATGAGAAGGATTGATTCTGGGCATTCTTCAGTTTAGAAGGTGAGTGGCTTGAATAGTAGATTATTTTATATTTTGAAGTTCTGCCACCTTCCAACGTTTTGAGCATGGAAGCATGGTAGGGTAGGGTAGGGTGTGGAGTTGAGGCATCCCAATTTGTAAGTCAGGCATCCTAATTTGAACTTTATTCTGACTTCAATTGCATACCATTGTACCTGGTCCGCTGTAGGTGTACTCGGGTCAAACAATTTGGCAGATGACAGAACTGCCACTGTAGCATGAAGGACAGTTTTTAGGGGAGTGAAGACACTCTTTGGGATGACTGCATTGCCAAATTCAAGCCTTGAGTGAATGAAGGCATGCTCTTCTGATCTGAAAAGGGAGGGGATAAGGGTGGTGTTATATTCATTAGCGAGTGCTGGTAAAAGTCAGCTAATTTGACTAGTCTGTTGAAGTGGGCAAAAAAATGGAAAGGTGAAAAGAGAAGTGACTGTTGTGGAGAGTGATGGGAAATAGTCAGGGATAATAGGGTTGTTAATTACTTCTGTTGTGAAGGATTTTTTAACCCTCAGAAAGAAAAGGATGAGTTCAAGTTTTTGAGGGTTTTGTGCAAGACAGTCAGACATCCAGGTTTACATCTTCAATAAGGGGGTGTGCAACATGTAGATATTATGAACAGAAGCATTTCTAAGGTATAGTTGAACATCCTCTGCATAATGGTGAAGAAAAAACCACTGTCACAGCAGATTTCAGATAGAGGCTCCACTTTCAAATGAAAGAGAGTAGGCACCAGGAAGGAACCTTGAGGAACACCACAAATCATGACTGTCACATTTTACTATCACAGAGTGGTTGGATAGTAAGGATTTGACCCATTTGAATCTGCTTGCAGAAGCTACTCACAGGTGGACTGATTGATTACACCTCTTGGCCGGGGACAATCTGGTTAACAATAAGACTTTTAACACCAAAAAAGTCAGTTCAAATTTGTAGAGACCACCTCTTAGGACATTGCAAATAGAATGCCTTTACATATACAAAGGTGTATCACAGCTGTGAGGTACTTGCTATATGGCAGGCATTTGATCTGAGGTGACCCACTGTAATTGGGGCATAGGTGGAAACGTCAACCCAGTGTTCAGGAGTGTCCATTGCTGATTCCCGTTAAACACGGAAAAAGGAATTAGCACTGGACGGTGTATATTTGTGAATTTGGGGACAGACCCAATGTGTATGTAGATGTATTTTTATTGTTCACAACACTTCAACTATGTGCACGGTGCTGACTGCACCATTGAAATGTACAAACGCCTATCTCCTAGATTAAAAGGGATTTTCTAGGAAAGGCTATTGTTAGAATAGAAATATTCGTGTTTGTGCGTTCCCTATGTAAAGTTAGCATGTGCTGCACCATTTTCTGTTCATGTGCGATTTTAAATCATGACTGAAGCTAATCCTTTGCTATTTCTGAGAAAAGGCCTCTGTTATGTTTCCTTTCTGCAATGTTAGGTTTTGTTTCACTAATTATTAGACTGTTCATATTAGCGCATACCTTTCTCTCTAGATAGAGGCCTTCTCCCACTTGTCTGGTGTGAGCCCAACCGGAGCAACCTTGGACTTTGCAACTTTGTGTAAAATATGAGTTCTAAAACCATTTTTTGTATTCTATTGTTTAGCAGCAACTGCCTGGAAAATTCGAACATGGGCCTGTTTTAGCACAGTTACAAAATGTACATAATGTATCTCTATGCTTGTCAATTTCAGTCCCTCTCCAGCACTCCCAGAGAGTGAACACACTGCGCTCCACTCTGAGTGTATCGAATAAACAGTTATTGCTTTGTTATCTCCACAGCCTGACTGACTCTTCATTTGGTATGGAAGGCTGAGAGGTGGCCATTAGTGGCTTGGGTGACCCGAATCCGGACACTTCCTTCACTATGTTGCTTAATATGTTTTCATAAACAAATAAGTGAACTGCAAGCATTCAATAAGTGAATAGCTTTACTCGATACTTGAATGAGATTCACAAAAAGGAATTTTCTAGAGGAATAAGGAGGCATGTCAATCAATCAATCAAATGTCTTTATTTAGATATAACACAAATATCTTTAAAAGAATGCTAAATTCACATTATAATACAAATATTAAAAATAAAAATAAAAAGTACAAAAACACGCTTAATTGTTTAACAGTCGTATAAAAAGTAGAGATTATCCACAACTTGATCCTTCTTATTGAATAACATTATGAGATGAACGCAACCAATGGTGGCTTATGTATAAAAACAGCCCAATACTCTTACAATACATTTTATAGTCGTTTCATTTTTGCTTCCTTAGGAGTTAATAGATATTGTAAGGTGTATTAGTAGTTAAAAGGATCTGGGCACGGCTCAGTGGGGACTCAATTGGTTAAAATTACGATATGCTTGCTGAATAAAATTGGCTAGCCTTATATTTAAAACTGTGTTTTCTGGGTTCAAGGCCGCGATGATGGCTTGCCTGTAGGTCCGGGCACCCAACCTGTTCCATTCGGCTTTTAGTTTGCACCTACGTTGAGAAATATAAAAAGGGCAAAGGCAAACCACGTGAAGCAAAGTTTCCCCCGTTTTGCCACACCCTCTACAGGTTGTGTCTTCCACCGTACGTTGCCAGGAGGGCTGATCTTGCAAAAAACGCCAGTCACCCATTCTGATTGCTATTAGGCTACGTTTAAGATACAGTGAGTATGTACAAGACAGATAAGTTGCGGGAGCTGGCCGTCTGTATGAGATTATAAGTGCCCAGGAGTGGCTACGTTTTGCAAAAAGTGCTTTATCCATGTTTAGCGATCTCATTCTCACACATTTTTTAATAGCCATTTTAAATGCTGACTGACTGGGATTCAGGACCCATAGATCACTTGCTGACATTAGATCAATGGCGTCCTTAAAAAGGCGACCAAACGTTCCACATGGGTTATTCTGAGTGATTTCTAGCCAGACTAAGGCTTCTAGAGTACCTGAGTCCGCCTGTCTTAATTTATGGCAAAGCTTTAGGTAAGTGCCCACGTTTAAGGCCTCATAATTAGAAAGCCCCATCTCTAGTCTTATCTGTGCTGGAGATGCAGACTTTGGGAGTCGGATGCATGTGTTACCACTATCAAGAATACAGTGGATGTTATCAATAATCTTGAGTAAAGTTTTTTCAATGCAATGACATGCTGTGAATCCAGTCTGATAAACTGTGAGGATGTTAACTTTGTTGTTGTAATCATTAAGTTGAAGAAAGACACATTTTTCAAGAGCTTTGTCAAACCACGCAAGCTTGGAGACAGGCTGGTATTTGGAGCCATGATTGAGGTTATATTTCTTCAAGGGAAGACTCTGTTTTTGAAACTCAGGGAAAACTCCTTGGTTGGGGGATGAATTGATAACATTGGAGCAGGCTTCTGCAAAGAAGAGGAAGTTGTCCTAAAGAATGTTCAGTGTAATGATGTCATTGAAGTATTGGGTTGGTTTGAGGTACAGATATACAGTTTACTGAATTTCTATAAACTGTGGCCAACCAACAACTAAATTGAGCAGTCTGTATTTGTGAAGGAAGTCATAACTCCGTTGGTCTAGCACGTTTCCAATGAGTAGAGTTTATACAAAAAACTCAGTGATTTAGATGGGATCCAAGTTTTTTGTGATGATAATGGAATTCATTTGTTAACGTGGGAATTTGGTTTAGGTTGGTTAAATGTTGCACATGAATAAGGAATAAAGATCAATCTATACAATCGCACACAGAAACTTGCCAATCAATGAAGAATCAAATAATTTTACTGTTACTTATAAAATAGCAGACTTACTGGCTTTGGCACTGTTTGTTCTGTAAGAAATGCCGATATTTAATTTGAGCTGCTGCCCAAATGAATGTTTGTTTACTGAAGAAAAATGAGTGCATGTTAATAGACCGTATTATTTGATTATTGGTAAGGCTAGACATATTCCTATACAGTGTGTTTTTATTTACTATATGCAAGCTTCACAGGGCCCGTTTAAAAAGATCTGCTTTTACTCCCATTTGAGACACAGTGGAGGAAAAATGAAAAGACATTAATTCCTACAAAGAAAAGGACCTGATTCAAAATTAACTAGGTCTGGTGGCTTATTGGACTAATACAACCACTTCAGGAGCCTGTGTTCAACCTCATGATCACAGGCTCAAATTCCAACACGTCAACTCAGCCTTTCATCCATCTGAGGTCTATAAAATCATTGATTTGGGTAGCAACACACATCTGTTGTTCAGCCCCTTGAGACCCACATGTGATAAGTGTGTTTTACAAATGCACGTGTTACATTAAAAAGGGATTGGTGCCCGAATACCACCACACCTGGTAATGCTGTACTGACCGCATCTAGCACTATCTGTAGGAACCGTTGCACAGGCATGCAAAAATCAGGTTACTTGGAATGAGGGATAAAACCACTTCATTTAGCACCCAAAGTTCATTTATCAAACATTACTGAAGCTGCTTCACATAACTGATTGCCGGCCGAAGCCAATTTTACGAAGGAGAGGTGTGATGTGATCGTGAAACTGCACATAGAGACTGAAGGTGTGCAACACGGCCTGTGGTCAAGACTCGTAATGGTTCATCAGAGATGTGGATTTTCTGCCGACTGCTGCAGTACATGTTATTTACTCCTGTAATAAACTGAAGAGTTTAGTCAGGGCGGTGATGTAAACCCTTTAGAGAGCCTGGCCTTCATATAGCAGAAGAGCAAAAATCAATAAGCCATGTTAAACCTGAAACAATAACAGAAATGTCACAGTTTCTGTAATTTCCTACCTTTCCGAATGGCGTCGTTTATAAAGGCGCTTCCTCGGGAGAACACGACAACCTGATAATCGCACATTACAGCAACGTAATGGGCACCCTCGAGAACAATCCGCTCCGGAAAGGCAGTTACGATTTACGGGACTCTCTCGCGCTTCCGCCGCCTCACACAATACATTCGTGGAGTGTATTCAGAATCCGTTAAAATGAACCGTTGACGCAGGCTTCAACAGCCCTACGCCACCAGTCAGGGCTGCAACAGCGGGTGGGTAATTTCAGCAATGTACTTGGTACAAATCGTTTCTGATTCTCAGCTTTCAGAAAATGTCTTACAAAATGCCCAGAAGTAGGGCACGGAAATTTACACAAGATTACGCGCGCTTCACCGTTAGGACCCTCGTGGTTTGTCAGGCAGGGTCGGACTACGGACCCGTCCTAGGAATCTTTGGATCCTCGGTGAAAGGGAAGACGTGAGGCCCTTCTAATTTGCATGTGACATCACAAGAAGTAACATCACAGAAACTGACATCCAGGACTTCTTTTCTTCTTTGGTATCGCCAAGGGACCTTATGTGGCTGTCAGCAACATGGATAAAAATATCCAAATGAAATAAGTCTGTGTATTTTAAAACTGCATTAAGTGAGTTACATTAGTCATAGTGAACAGAAAATCTAGGTGTAGGTGTCACAAAGATGTATTTCCTTACTTAATGTTAACCAATTGTTTGCAGATTTGTGCATGAAAAAAGAGGGACCCAGGGAGAGCCGTGCGCGAGCCGGTCTCTCCCTGGGTTACGGCTCTCCCTGGGTTTGTTCGCGCGAGGACGACTGGGCGCAGGACAGGTGGGGTTTTTGATTAGGAGGGAAGTTATAAAAGAGATCTAGGGCAGGCGGGAAAGGAACGCGCTAGTGGGAGGTTGGTGAGGAAGGTTCTTTTGCCCTGTACCTGGTTTTCTGGGGGCCATGAACGATTCTGCGGCGGTCCGGCGGGCTGTGTAGGTCATCTGTGAGGCGAGGCGAGAGGCTTTCCTTCGCTACGGAGTTCCTGGAGAGGCGTGTTTGGGTTTGGCCCGCCCCCATCGCAGGGCGGCCGTAGGTGGCAAAGGCGGCCACGGCGTGTCTTTCTCCGCGACCGGAGGATGATGAGGACGGAGCTGCGGCCCTGCCGGCTGTTCCCCCGGTGGTGGGTGCGGGTTTCCATGAGGCCGTGGCGCCCTCCCCTGAAGTGCCGGGCGCCCACCAGCAGGTATGTTTGGCCCCCACTGGGGCTGCCGGCTTGCGAGGGGCGCCCGGCGGGAGGCGGGGTCGGTCTGTCGGGGGCCTTGTGCAGGGGTCGGGAGTTTTTTCCGCCTCTTTCCAAGCTGGGAAGTCCTCCGTGTGTGACGGGGCTCCGCGGGGGAGGAGCCCCGACTTGTTTTGCCTCACCCATGTTTATGGTATTGCTCAGGTGGAGGGCGGGTGCCCTGTGCCCTGCCGGTTGTGTCCCCAGGTGCTTCTTCGTACTTTTTGTTGGATGGGCAGTGTTCCCTCCTGTCCCCTGCCGCCCCCCCCTTGGTGGGGGGAGGGTCACCCCCCTTCCCCCCCCTCTTCTTTGTCCAGTGCTGCAGGGGGGTAATCTGCTTTCGGGTCTGTCTCCCTGTCCGGTCTGGGTTGGTCCTGGCGGGGGGTGCTTCCCTGGAGCTGGTTTGCTCTTCCGTGGCCTGTCCGCGCTGTCCATTCCCCCGGCCCCCGGGCTGCGGTTATGGGGCTTGCTGGGCCTTGTTCTGGTTTTCGGCGGGACAACTGTGCTGGTCTGGGTGGGGCGGGCTCTGGGGGGGGGTTCCTGCGCCATCCGGTCCGGTTGTTTTCCAAGCATTGCGTGGGGGCCCAGTGCGTTGCAGGGTGGTCTGGCGGGCGGTTTGGGCGGTGGCGCATGGGTTGTGCCTTGTCCTGGTGGGTTGTCTGTGGACGTTCCCCTTGGCTCCAGTGGGGGTGTCACTCTAGCTGTTTCCTCGCAGTCTGGCTCGAACGGCCCTCGTTTTTCCCGGTTTCGGCTCCAGCTGGTCGGCTGGTGGCTGGTGAGAGGCTTTCGGACTGACCATACGGCTGTCTCATGTGGGGGGGGAGTCCGGGAGAGTTATCTGGAGCTGATTAGTCTTCTGCAGTGATGTGCGCAGTGCGCAATGATGGCATTAAATGGCGATATTACGATGGGGGACTTGGTGAAGGGGCTCTGCCTAGTGGCAGTACGCAGTTTTATTTTTTCTGGTGATGTTTTTACAGTTGGATGTACATGCTGATGATTTGGGAGAAGGGGAGTTGAGGGAGAAGGACGTTGGGCTTTTGGCAGCACGGGCCCATCCGGGTGGGGTGGGGCATTTTCCTTGATCCTCGTATCTTGCAGGGGTCACGTGCGGACCCCGACACGGTACGAGAGTCGGCGAGAAGTCATACAACTCAGGGGGATCCTGTGGTGCTTCCTCAGAAGTTCTCCCAGTTGCCAAGAGGTATGGATGGGTGGTAGTCCGTTTAAAAAAAAATAAAAAAATGATGGGGTTATTGAGGAGCGAGTCGCTCTAGCACCGCTGCTTGTGCGGCATGCGGAGGTGAATACTCATTTTGAAGGGGACGTTGACAGCACCTATGGAGCAGGTTGCGGAGGATAGTATCCTTCCCAAGAGATTTCCTTATTTGTCTGAGTTTCCTAAATCTAGAGTCTGGAATGGAGGAGGATAGTATCCTTCCTAAGCGATTGGCAACAAGGGGAGAGTCTCCCTGCTTAGCGTACCAGATCTATTGGTACTGGTGATGGGGTGATTGAGGAGCGAGTCGTTCGAGCACCGCTGCTGGTGCGGCAGTTGGAGGTGCATGCTAATGTTGCTGGGGATGTTTCCCACAGTGGGCTTGTGCGGACAGGGGACTCGGCGGCACCTACGAAGCAGGTGGCGGAGGATAGTATCCTTCCTAAGCGATTTGACTTATTCTGGTGCTGGGATGCCTTTGGGGTCTCGTTGATCGGAGAAAACGGAATCCAGGATCTGGGATGGTGAGTTTGTGGATGTGTTCGGGCTCCTGCATTGTGTTGTGCAGGCAACGGCAGGGTTTAAGGAAGAAGACTTCGAGTTGGCTCGGCGGCCGCGAGTCCCGAAGTCTATTGACAATTGGACCAAGGGAGGGCTACAGGGGGCAGAAGACAGCCTTCACATTTTGTTTCCAACGGCTCCTACTCCTATTAAAGTTGAGGTTCTTGCCTTGTGGTTGAAGGAATACCCCGATTTGGGGGCGGCCAAGACTTTGTCCTGGGGGTTTCCGGGTAGGTTTCCAGATTGGGTACCAGGGTCCTCGGTTGGGTCGGTGGTCTGATAATCGGAAGTCTGCCGCAGAGTGCCCCCAGGTTGTGCAGAGGATGTTGGAGTCTGAGCTTGCTGCGGGTGGGTTCGCTGGTCCTTTTCTTTGCTGTCCTTTACCGGATCTGATATTGTTCCCCTCCGGGTGTTGTCACCAAAAAGGCGGCTGGGGAGTTCCGGCTCCTACACCATTTGTCCTGGCCGGAGGGTTCCTCTATCAATGATTTCATCAACCAGGCAGTTTCTAGCGTGTCCTATGCTTCGGTGGCTGACGCCCTGAGGCTGGTTTGCACTGCGGGCCCTGGTGCTCTGCTGACGGACAGTGACATTCGATTGGTTTTCGCCTTCTGCCCAATCATTTGTGGGATTTTTTGGTTTCTTGGGTATGCACTTTGGGGGGACATTTTCTATGTTGACATGGTTTTACCGATGGGCTGTTCGGTGTCCTGTGCCCTCTTCGGGACTTTCAGTATTTTTTCTGCAATAGCGCTTTCATTTTCATCAGTGGACATGTTTTGGTATGTCATTGTTTGGATGCTTTCCTTTTCATTGATGCACGGTCTGGGCAGTGTCGGCTGGCCTTTGCGATTTTTCAGGCTATGACCATGGAGCTGGGTGCCCCTTTTGGGCCCGATAAGACCACATGCACATGTACCATGTTGACCTTTTTGGGAATTGAAATCGATACCACGGTTATGGTTGCGAGGCTGCCTGCTGGCAAGGTGCGCGAAATCTCTGATTTCATCGGGTTGGTGTTGGGCGAACGCAAGTTGGAGCTCCGGAAGGTTCGGAAGTTGCTGGGGTGTTTGTACTTTGCGTGCCGAGTGGTTCGTGCGGGTCGGACGTTTTTGTAGGCGTCTGCGCTTGTCACTGTCAGGAGCCAGTCTTCCTCATCATCGGTTGCGCCTTACCGCACCTGTCCGTGCAGATTTGGGTATCTGGTTGCAAATTTTTGCAGGATTTCAACGGCGTGTCCTTGTTTTTTGCGGACGAGGACATTATCTGACAGGTGTCGCTCTTCATGGACGATTCTGGAGCCCACGCTTTGGCATCTTTTGGGACGGGCGTTGGTGCGCGGCTGGCTGGCCTGTTCATTGGCGGGGGCAGGGGCGCAGCATGGCTTTTTAGGACTGTTCCTTTTGCTGGCGGCTCTGTACATCTGGGGGGAAGAGTTCCGGACCTGATCTGTGTTGTTCCACGTGGACAATATGGCGATGGTTGACCTTGCTAACAGGCAGAGTGCACGGGTTTTGCGTGTGTTGACACTGTCGCGTGCTTTCATGTTGCGGTGTTCGCAGCTGGATATTGTATTCACAACTCGATATGTTCCAGGGGTCCCTCATTGCATTGCTGATGCTTTATCTCGCTTTCAGTGGTTGGAATTCCGACGTTTGGGCTCCTGGGGCAGACCTAGAACCGTTCACGATCCCGCAGAACGTATGGGCCTTGGGGGATTGAGAGTCTTACAGTTGGTTGAGCATTTCAGGGCTGACCCCACCCGTCGGAGCTATTTCTAGGCTTGGGGGGAATCTTTGCAGTTCGGCGAGAACAATTTTTCGGTCAGGCATCTGTGGGTTTTTTGTCTGATGAGCGTTTTTTGTTGCATTTTGTTTTGCATTGGTGGACGGAGGCCTCTCCCTCACGACAATTTTGGGTAAGCTGGCAGGGATCTCTCTTTTATGGGCAGCTTCGGTGGGGGAGGGATCCTGCTAGGGGGGTGCTGGTCATGAAGGTTTTGAAAGGTTTGGGTAGTTTGCAGGCCGGTGCCCGGAGGCTGTGGCAGCCGGTGAATTTTGATCTGCTTTAACTGATGTTCGCCCAGTCGGCTGTCTGCTGTTCTGACGCTTTTGAGTGTCGGAAGTTTTGTTTGGGTTTTGTGTGGTTATTTTTGGGGGCATCCCGTGCTTCTAAGTTGTTGGGTTTGTGCAACAGGGCGGGTATGACTAACAGGTGGAGTGGTGCTGGCACGAGACAGGGTTCGCCTCTGGTTGCGAATGTCTAAAACAGTTCAGTTGGGAGGGGTACGTGGGTTTTTCTTGGGGCGGAGCGGTTGTCATTTCTTGTTGTCCTGTGGGAGAATGGGAGGTTTTCTAGGCGTCCCCTCATTTTTCCACTGGGGGTACTTTTCTGTCCCGCTGATGGCAGTCTGATTGTTGTTTCGCAGTTGTTGGCTGTTATGAGAAAGGTGCTGTTAGGTCTGGGGTGGGATCCTTTTCAATTTGGTGCTCATTCCTTTCGGATTGGGGCGGCGACGGAGGATGACAGGTTGGGGTGGGACTGGTACCAGATTTGCTGACTTGGGAGTTGCAGGTCGAGATGTTGTGTGAAAGTATGTAAGAAAATGACTCGCCTTTGTTTTCCTAACATTTGTTTTTCTCCTAGGTCCTTTATAAAAAAAATAAATAAATAAATAAATGCCTGGGTGTGCACCATGGTGATCTGGACCCCGTTTGTGCCACGCTTACAATGGACTGGGGCGAGGAATTCTTCAGCCATGGAAACGGCACGGGCAAAATATTGAATCGTTCTATGAAACTGTTTTTGTACAGACTTATGCATTTATTAGTTGGCTCACCCTCATTTGCAAATTTCTGAGAAGCCTTTATTTTGCGGGGTTGGAGTCCTCCTGTCGCTATTGGGTCTTTCTTTTATCTTTTGGAATTGCGTGATTTACTAGCTAAAGTACTGGACGTGCAATTCTGGTGTTCCCCGACCCCCTCCCCCCTTTTTTGTCCTTGCCTTTGGGTGGGGCAGGAAAACTCTAAAGGTTTTCCTGGGTGGCGGTTTCTAGTGGGGGGTGGGCAGCCTGGAGCGGGTTGGTCCGTCCTCAAAGGGCAGTTAAAGGAAATGAGGGGGTATTCTTCAAGAGTTAGTTGTTTCTGGTTTGGGTTAGGTTTAACTTGGTGGGGGGGGTTACTCCTCGGTAGGGATGCTTAGTCAAGCTGGAAGATTTGGATTTTATTAATTATTAAATAATGTGTTGGAAAGATGTTTGATGTACACACCTGTCTTAAATAAAGTGGCCGGGGGGGCGTGGCCAAGATGGCGGTGTAGGAGGACGCGGCCTTGGCGATCTCCTCCGGCCCGGGCCCCTAAGTACCTCATTAAACGCTGATCTCCCCCCACCGTTGCTTGCTGGCGACGGCGGGTGCTGCGGGGAGTTAGCGGTTCCTGCTGCGACAAAAATCGGCGCACTGGAAGGCGCCGTTTGTGGACGGTGACGCTGGCCCGCGAATTGAGAGTCCTGCGACCGACCAGAAGTATGGCAGGGCCCGCCCTGTGGGCTGACGCGAGCCTGCGGCGTCACACGAAGAAGGCCGCCATCGCAGCTTGGTGAGAAGCGGGGTGCTGCATGGACCCGTCTGCGGCCACGGAGTGGAGCCGCTGGTGGTAGCACGGAGCTGAGGCGGTGCAGTGTTGGGCTCCGGACACGGAGTGCGGTCGCAGTCGCGGCTGCGAGTAGGGCTGAAACAGTGCCGGGAGGCCCGGGGGCCTGCCGGCCCGGACCGCAGCTCGGGATTGCCCTACCCGCCAACACTGCAGGAGGAGTGGTGTGTACCTGGCGGCGGGACTCGGGCCAAGCGGGGTCTCGGGCGACATTGACGCGGCTGCCTCTGGGGACTTGCTGGCTCCCTTCCTGTGCCCAGAGCGGGATCCGGCCGGGAGCTGCCTGCTGGGGGACAGGCTTTGGACTGGAGACGCCATTGTGAGCTTGGGTCGGCATCCCAATCAGCCTGACACGGAGATGGTGGTGGCAGGGGTCTGAGCCCTGAGACACACGATGTGGTGGAGTGCGGGTACCGAGGAGCGCTGAGGTAGCTGGGGGCGCCGGAGGCTCACGAACCCCTGGTGAAGCGGAGGCCCATTCCCCTGGCCTGGTGTTGTCGGGGTGGGAGAGGACAGCGCCTGGACAGTGGTGCGGAGCCTGGAAGCCTATGTGAGCAGGTCTTGGCGCGCCACGGCTGCCACGGTAAGGGGACCCTGCACTACTGTCCCCCCCTTTTTGGTTTCCCTTGGTGGAGCGTGGAAGTGGCGAAGCGCCTGTGGGCCTGAACTGTTGCAGTCCTACTTCTGGCATGCTGGTGATTTAGCAGTGGACCCGGCCTACCCTTGGGACTTGTTGGATTGTGGGACGCTGGGGCATGCTCCCTCTCCTTCCCGGGCTGACCCATATTGTTGTGGCTGCTTTGATGTGACACTCGCAGTGCCTGGAATGCGTGCTGGTGGGGGAGGCGTGGGGGAGTGGTGCCCCCCTCTGGGACTTTAAGCCTACCGGGACTGATCGGGTGCTAAGACTGCCGACTGCAGCTGAGTCCCTGGAGGTATTGTGCGATTGGCTACAACGGAGTGAACGGGCGGAAGGCTTAACTACCCGGAGCGGTTGGTCAGCTGGTGGCCAGGTGGTGTAGTGAGCGCTGCTGCTGCTGGTGAGGTTTGGTCATTTTCATCCATCGCCAAAATGGCCGGCAATAAGGGAAACAGGAAGGGTGACCGCACCCTACCAGAAATGCTGAACAGGGGCAATACACTGCAAGATCGTGGACAGCACTCCCCGGGTCAGTCCAGCGGCTCGCAGGGGGCGAGCGGGGGGGGGAACCGCCAGTCACCAGGTCATTTCTTGAGTTGCTTTTTAGCTCCTTGCGAGAGGACTTCCAGACGCTTAAGCAGGAGGTGGCGGGGGAGGTGAGAGAGGTCCGGCGGGAGGTCGATGGCCTGGGAGAGAGGGTCTCATCTGTAGAAGAGGCAGGCCATGCCAGAGATGAGGAAATCACGCAGCTCCAGCAGGAAGTGATCAGGCTTCGAGACCAGCGAATCGATCTCCAATCCCATGTGGAGGATCTTGAGAACCACTCCCGGAGGAACAACATCCGGGTCCGGGGTGTTCCTCTCGGAGAAGAAGGGGAAGACGCAGCGGACTACCTGCGAGATCTGTTCAGGGACATTCTGGGTGAGCCGACTGATTTTTCGCTCAGGGTTGATAGGGCGCACAGGGTGGGCCCACGACGCAGAGCCCCGGCGCCCCCCCCGACCTTCTGGCCTACCTGCCGGACTATCCCCTGAAGGAAAGGATCCTGCGGGCAGCTCGTGCCAGGCCCTCCTTGGAGTTCAGAGGCCATAGGGTGGCCCTCTATCAAGATCTTTCGGTGGTTACCCTGCAGAAACGTAAATCCTTTAAGATTGTGACTGACTTCTTGCGGGAGCATGATACTCAATACTCTTGGGGCCACCCCTTCCGTATCATCTTCCGCTGCAACGGAATATTACATCAGCTGCGCTCTCTCCAGGATACCTGTACTGTGCTGGGCATCACGGCCACTGAAGAGGATGCGTCCACTCCGCGTTGACGCCGAGTCACTTGGGATGGCTGGCAGTCAGTTCCGGGCCGCGGGTCTCAGGCCTCCTCGGCGAGGCCTGACTCGCCTACTATCCGGGCTGATATGGACAATGCAGTGAGAGAGGTCATCAGGGAAACATCGACGGAGGAGGTTGCTTTGACCGCCTAGACATTCTCCGGGGGGAGATCGACATCGCTTCTTTTTGAGTGGCAGGTTTGGGGGCCTGGGGGGTGGGGGGGGAGCGAAGGTTGTGTGGTGGCTGGACGTCTACTTTTGAGACTTCTCCATAGACTTGCCTGTTTGGGCCGGGCTTGGACAATGGTTCCCCTGACTCCTGTCTTGAGGAAACGGGGATGGTGTTCTGGGAGGGGACGGGGTTGTGTTGGGGTTCCGGGAGGGGTCGTGGGAGTTGGGAATGGGGGACGGGGCTGTCCAGTGCGCTGTGCTGGCAATTGTTGCTTTGCTTGTGCTTCTTCGCCATGTCTCACTCAGCGGCGGAGGGGGGGTGGGTGTCGGGGTGGACTGCGGGGTTGGCTAGTTTATGGTTAGAGGCCCGGTCACATTCAGACTCTTGCCAGGGGCTCAGTTGCGAGGCGCAGGAAGGAGTAGCTTTGTTCATTGTTTTTGGCAGATTGCTTTGCTGTTTGAGGAGGGGATAGTATGTTTGCACACTACGATCACCACGCAGACTGTTACCGCCTTTACACATACTTCCCACTATACCCTCTCACACCTTTAAAGTAGTGACTTTGAATGTCAGGGGTCTGAATAATCCTGTAAAGAGACGGGCAGTGCTTTCTCTGTTAGAGAATTCGCACGTGGATATATGCCTTCTTCAGGAAACCCACCTGTTACCGCAGGACACACATAGGCTGCGCTCTTGTAAATTCCCGACCCAATTTTTTTCCTCCAGCACTACCAAGACTGCCGGGGTGACGATTCTGGTGGCTAGACACTTTAGGGGAGAACACATTCACAAATTCGCAGAAATAAAAGGACGGTTGTTGGTGCATAGGTTTCGGGTGGGTGGACTTACTCGCACGATAGGTTCCCTTTACAGTCCCAATGATAAACAAGAACGGTTCTTGCGGTCTGCGGTGGAAGAGATCTCTGCCTCACCGGACAGGCATATTATCCTCGGGGGTGACCTTAACATGGTCTTTGATTCGGCTACAGATAGATCAGCACAGCGCTCCCCGCAAGTCGGGGAAATTTCAGCTGGTTGTAAGGCTGAGCTTGCGGAGATGGATCTCCTGGACCTCTGGCGTCACATGCATCCTGTGGATAGGGACTATTCGTACTATTCGCATGCGCATAAGACCTACGCGAGGCTTGATCACCTTCTGGTCACTTCGCCGGTGCAGGCTCTGGCATCCGACGTGACTATGGGGGTAATTTCCTTGTCGGATCACGCCCCAGTCGAGGCCTCTTTCTGCTTGCCACCCTCTGCCTCCCCGGCGAGGACTTGGCGTCTCCGAGATACCTTGCTACATAGGAAAGCGGTTACGGATCGTATAGAACAGGTACTCCGAGAATATTTGGCTAACAATGATAATACGGATACCACCCGCGCCACACAATGGGCTGCCTTGAAGGCTTTCCTCAGGGGGGAGTTCCTGTCGATCTCAGCGGCCGAAAACAAGGAGCGCAGGATCAAGAGGGAGGAGCTTACTGACAGAGTCCGGGAGTTGGAATTGATCCACCGTAGGACCGGGGCGCCAAGGATTTGGCGGCAGCTTAAGGAAGCTCCTTGCCGCCTTGGATGTGGACCGAGCGGAATATTCGGCCCTCCGACTGCGCCACGCCTTTTATACTGGAGGAGATCGCTGTGGCAAACTTTTAGCTAACAGACTCCGGGCCGTTAGGC
The DNA here is from genome assembly GCF_964263255.1 of Lissotriton vulgaris. Classification (NCBI taxonomy): domain Eukaryota; kingdom Metazoa; phylum Chordata; class Amphibia; order Caudata; family Salamandridae; genus Lissotriton; species Lissotriton vulgaris. Next base: position 228,571,556 of record NC_141689.1, on the reverse strand, counting down.
AGAGCCAGTTGGTGAAGGAGCTCTCCGACTCCACGGGCACTGCGGTAGTGGATGATGCCGGCATTTCGGCCGAGTTTCGAGGGTTCTACGGAAACCTCTACGCCGGTGACCTGTCGGATGTGCCGGCTATGACCTCCTATCTAGACTCGATCACTCTGCCCACCTTGGGGCCTTTGCAGGCGAACCATTTGGACAGGGATATTAGCATAGAGGAAGTGGTTGTTAGGATTAGGTCCCCAGTCCTCTTTTGTTGACCATGTCTAATAACATCACATGACACACCAGTAGCATAAAAAGGAGTCCTACCCTTATGTCTATGCTTGTTATTGCTAACCTGTGGGTTCCTGCATCCTGGCTCCGGAGTTTCCTGTTGTTGGTTGCTGTCTTTTCACGGGCTCGTGGAAAGAAGTAGAGAATTCCCTATTCCCCTTATTTTTGCCTTTTTGTCCCGTATCTTGATACATTTCTTTGTCCTGGTGCTTCGTTTTTGAGTTAATACCTTATTTTGTTTACTCCCCCCCTTCCCTGTTTGGGTCCCCATTAGCTAGAAGGTAGTTAGTGTCCTGTTTATTTTTTGTCCAGCCCTCGTTATTGTATTACTTTTGAGGAAGCGCATTTGGGATCCGTATCTGCATTCAGGGGCTCCTGTTTGCAGAGCGCCAGTGCACGCCGCTCTCCTGTCTCGGAGACGCGGGGACCGAACCAGTGTTACTCGCGCCGCAGCGCGATCCCTTGCCGCATATGCGCTACCCGTCCACCTCGTTTTAGGTGGACGTGACGTTTTGGGTCGTTCCGCAAGAGGAACCCGGCTGGGTTTTCTCTTTACTTTCGCTATCACAACTTCGCAAAAGAGGCTCACGTCCTTGGATTTGTTTTGTTTCCAATTCCCCAGACCACGAGAACAGGGGTTTTTTATACATACCAACGCTATCGGTGTGTTTTTTACCCTGTAGTTTTATTAATCGCCCACGCCAAAACACCCTTACAAAGCATAGAGTCCCGTACCTAATTCACCCAAGAGACATTGTCTTGGGATATAGGTTCTAATTCATTTGTCAACTCCTTGAAGCAAAGCCTGCTCACGCTTATGGTAAGTGTGTGTGATGATATTTATTGGATATGGATATATGCCTTAGAGGTAAGACTGGGGACTGAAACATAATTGTTGGGTGTATTTGTTGTTTCCCTTTTATGCAGGAGCAGAAGAAGGAGGCGGGTGTTCCTTTTGGTGACAAGTTACATGGGTGGAAGGTGTGGTTGCCTTATAATTTACCACCCCCTTTTCTGAGTCAACAGCTTTCTCATCTGTGCCTGTCAGAGAGTGGCTGGTGAGTCGGGAAAGCGGATTGGACATATCCTCGTTCCTGCAGTGTGTGGGTTGGGCAGGAGTCCAACAGAATAACAAGCCCACGTTAAACTACACTGCCTGAACTTGGATGGACGAAAGCGGAGGGGCCATGGCTGGGGCGGAAGCCCCCTCCATGATTGATATAATGGGTGCCCTTGCTGCCTTACAGGCCCAAGTACAGGAGTTGAGACAGGAGAATGTAGGATTGAAACAAGAGCTGGTTGCAGTAAGAGCACAGGCACAGACCCAGCCTAGAGCCCAAAATCCTGTGATACATCCGGCTACTTTCCAGTATGGGGGGGCGGGACAGAGCAACCCTGGAGGAAGTACCCCTGTAGCTATCACTGTAAACTCCCCCGTTCCTGTTCCCCTGGCTCCGCCTGAAAGGTTTTATGGGGACAGTGGAAAGTATGGGATGTTTATGAACCAGTGTCAGTTACACTTTATGTGTCGACCTGGTGCATTTCCTGATGATGCCGCGAAGGTAGCCTTTACTCTTTCATATCTGGCTGGTACGGCTGCCCAGTGGGCTATCCCCTTAGTGGAAGGGAATGATCAGGTACTGAGGGATTACAATGCATTCAAAGAACTGATGAGGGGGTTGTTTGCCAAACATGCTTTCATGCAAGCTAGTGATTCAGAATTACTGAAACTACGACAGGGTCAACAGGATCTTCTGACATATATAGCGTCTTTTAATCGTCTGATTGCAGAGACACATTGGCCGGCCGATAAGCGGACATCCTTGTTTTACCAGGGTCTTAATGACGAATTGAAGGACGTGGTTTCACAAGTAGTGGACCCCCCGGAGGAGTGTGCAGCTTTTATAGACCTAGTGGTTAAATTGAATCATAGGCTATCAGAGCGCCGCAGGGACCGTGGTCGTTTTCAGGTTTCTCGAGGGAACTTTATAAAGACTGAAGTGAAACAGCAACCTGGTGAGGCAAAGCCGGAACCTATGGAAATAGGAGGGGTCAGGGGGCCCCTTACTCCTGAAGAAAGAAAGAGACGGAGGGATCAGAACTTATGTCTCTATTGTGGACAAGGAGGTCACTTTGCAAGAGAGTGTCCCGTTAAACCGTCTGGATCTGGTTATGGTAAAAAGGTGGCTTATGTACAGGTGGAAAGGCTACCCCTAACGGTGCATAGAAGAGAACAGTATGAGGTGTTGGGGGCAGTGGATATGGCGCCCAGACATTTTGTGATTTCGGCACAGCTGCTGTTGGCAGAATATCAAAGGGTGCCTGTTTCTGTGTTGTTGGACTCAGGGGCCACTGGTAATTTCATTGACATCTCCCTAGCAGAGAAACTTGGTGTGCCTTGCCAGTATAAGAAACAGCCAGAGCCGGTACGCGCGATAGACGGGACTGAGTTGTTATCTGGGTGTATTACTAGACAAACTATGCCGCTGCGGTTTTTATGTGACAATGGTCATTCTGAGTGCGTGGTTTTCGATCTGATAGACGCGCCTTCCTTTGGCTTGGTACTAGGGGTGCCTTGGCTCCAAGAACACAATCCCAGGATTGATTGGGTACAACGGCTTGTCACGCTTGATTCGCATTATTGTTTGAAACATTGTTATAGCGAGGCCAGTGAAAAGGTCCCTCCCTTGTATTGTGCGGCCACAGAGGAGAACGGGGTTCCAAAACAGTATGTGGAATACGCCGATGTGTTTGACAAGGGTCGTGCTCAGAGTCTGCCTCCTCATCGGTCTTTTGACTGTAGGATAGACTTAGTGGAGGGGATTCCTTTGCCTTGTAGTAGAGTGTATGCTCTGTCAGAACCAGAGGAATGACATCTCAAAGAATATCTGGATGAGATGTTGGAGCTAGGTTTTATCCGTCCTTCTTCCTCGCCTGTCTCTTCAGCAATCTTTTTCATCCCTAAGAAGGAAGGCACTCTGAGGGCCTGTGTGGACTATCGGACATTAAATAAGGCCACTATTAAAAACCGGTACCCTCTTCCGCTCATCCCCGTGTTGCTGGATCAGCTCCGCAAGGCCACGGTGTTCTCTAAATTGGACTTGCGTGGTGCATATCATCTGATCAGGGTGCGGCCCGGTGATGAGTGGAAGACGGCTTTTAAAACGAAATATGGGTTATTCGAATACTGTGTGATGCCGTTCGGCTTGTGTAACGCGCCGGCGGCGTTCCAGTATTTTATAAACGAGGTCCTGAGCGAACATCTGGATAAGACAGTAATAGTTTACTTGGATGACATCCTTATCTTCTCAGAGACCGGAGCCGACCATCATACTCATGTCAAACAAGTGCTGCAGAAACTGCGAGAACATCAGCTTTATGCCAAGCTTGAAAAGTGTCAGTTTGATGCCAAGGAGGTGGAGTTTTTGGGTTTCCTCATTTCCTCTGAAGGGATACGCATGGATCCAAAAAAGATACAAGCTATTTTATCCTGGCCTGTGCCTACAACGGTGAAGCACATACAGGTACTTTTAGGGTTTGCCAATTTCTACCGGCGCTTTATCTCCCACTTTTCAGACATTGTGGCACCAATGACCCGCCTGTTGAGAAAAGGGATTTCATTTGAGTGGTCCCCGGAGGCTCAGAACGCCTTTCGGTTATTGTTGGAAACCTTTACGACTGCTCCAGTACTGGCTCACCCAGATCCGGCGTTTCCCTTCTTTGTGGAAACGGATGCTTCCGCAAGTGCAGTAGGTGGTGTCTTGTCCCAGAGGGAGGGGGGCACGGGAGATATGCACCCTATCGCCTATTTCTCAAAAACATTGCTGCCGGCCGAATGTAATTACACGGTGGCAGAGAGGGAATTACTGGCGGTGAAATTGTCCTTCGAAGAATGACGCCATTATCTGTGGGGGGCCCGGCATACCGTTACAATCTACACAGATCACAAGAATCTGGAGTTCTTCAGATCAGCCAGGGCTTTGACACCCAGACAAATGCGATGGGTCTTGTTTTTCAATGAATATGATTTCATTATCACTTACAGACCTGCCGCTCAACAGATTAAATCAGACGCCTTGTCCCGGATTCATGTTGATCCAGAGGAAGTAAAAGCAGGGAAGGAAAACAGGCCTATGCTGGATAGTAGGAGGATTGTGGGAGTAGCTTCGGTGGAAGAATTTGCTTCGAATATTAAAGATCTGTTGCGCAATCTGGATATGGCCCCTTGGTTACAAGTGCCTCAGGTGGTACTTAGAGACGGGTTGTTGTATCAGGGCGAGAGGTTGTTCGTTCCTCCCGAGTTGAGACAAAAGGTGGTGGAGTGGTGTCACTCATCCTCTTTAGTTGCGCACCCGGGTATCGGGAAGACCAAGGAGTTGTGTTTGAGGTGGTTTTGGTGGGATACGGTGGCCCAGGACATCCATAAATATGTGACAGCTTGCCCTGTATGTGCCATCAATAAACCCTCACACAGTAAGCCATCGGGTCTGTTACAGCCGTTGGCAGTACCCCCTTCCCCTTGGCACACCATCAGCATGGATTTTGTCACAGACCTTCCCTTGGTTTCCGGTTATACTGCTATCTTGGTGGTTGTAGACTTGTTTACCAAGATGGCTCACTTTCTGCCACTTTGAAACATTCCCACAGCAAAGGAAATGGCATGGGAGTTTTTGGTCTCAATAGTACGGTTGCATGGGTTGCCCACAGCCGTCATATCAGACAGGGGGGCGCAGTTTGTGTCTCATTTCTGGAGGGAGCTCTGTCTGGTGCTCAAGATGGATATACGTTTGTCATCTGCGTACCATCCCCAGTCAGATGGGCAGACAGAACGCACCAACCAGACGATGGAACAGTTTTTGAGATGCTTGACTACGTCCCTTTCGTGTGATTGGGTGAGGGCCTTGCCCATAGCGGAATTCGCATATAACAACAGTGTACACTCGGCCTTGGGCATGTCACCTTTCTTTTGCTCTATGGGATTTCATCCTAGAGCCCTCGCCATCCAACCCACTGGGCACATGCCAGCCATTGATGAAGTCAGTAAACGGTTGGGAGACATCTGGGAAGTGGCTAGGAGCAGCTTACAGGACGCCAAGGCAGCTATGAAGGTGCAGGCAGACCGTCATAGAGTCCCAGCTCCTGGGTATAAAGTGGGTGATCAAGTGTGGTTGGTGTCCCGTAATTTAAGACTACAGGGTTCTCGTAAGCTACAGCCCCGGTATGTAGGCCCTTTTCCAGTGGTTCAGGTCATCAACCCTGTGGCAATGAAGTTGTTATTACCCTCGGACTATAAAATCCACCCGGTGTTCCACACTTCTTTGCTGAAGCCCTTCATCCCATCAGATCAGGTCCTACCTCCTCATGCCCCCGTATTAGTGGATGGCGAAGAGGAGTTTGAAGTGCAGGCCATTCTTGATTCTAGAAGAAGGAGGGGTAGGTTGTATTACCTGGTAGACTGGAAGGGGTATGCACCGGAGGATAGGACATGGGAACCGGCTGGAGGGGTGCATGCGCCTCGGCTGGTGAGAATATTCCACAGGCAGCATCCCCGAAAACCCCGACCGTTGGGGAGGATTGTCGGGGGGGGTACTGTTAGGATTAGGTCCCCAGTCCTCTTTTGTTGACCATGTCTAATAACATCACATGACACACCAGTAGCATAAAAAGGAGTCCTACCCTTATGTCTATGCTTGTTATTGCTAACCTGTGGGTTCCTGCATCCTGGCTCCGGAGTTTCCTGTTGTTGGTTGCTGTCTTTTCACGGGCTCGTGGAAAGAAGTAGAGAATTCCCTATTCCCCTTATTTTTGCCTTTTTGTCCCGGATCTTGATACATTTCTTTGTCCTGGTGCTTCGTTTTTGAGTTAATACCTTATTTTGTTTACTCCCCCCCTTCCCCGTTTGGGTCCCCTGTAGCTAGAAGGTAGTTAGTGTCCTGTTTATTTTTTGTCCAGCCCTCGTTATTGTATTACTTTTGAGGAAGCGCATTTGGGATCCGTATCTGCATTCAGGGGCTCCTGTTTGCAGAGCGCCGGTGCACGCCGCTCTCCTGTCTCGGAGACGCGGGGACCGAACCAGTGTTACTCGCGCCGCAGCGCGATCCCTTGCCGCATATGCGCTACCCGTCCACCTCGTTTTAGGTGGACGTGACGTTTTGGGTCGTTCCGCAAGAGGAACCCGGCTGGGTTTTCTCTTTACTTTCGCTATCACAACTTCGCGGAAGAGGCTCACGTCCTTAGATTTGTTTTGTTTCCAATTCCCCAGACCACGAGAACAGGGGTTTTTTGTACATATCAACGCTATCGGTGTGTTTTTTACCCTGTAGTTTTATTAATCGCCCACGCTAAAACACCCTTACAAAGCATAGAGTCCCGTACCTAATTCACCCAAGAGACATTGTCTTGGGATATAGGTTCTAATTCATTTGTCAACTCCTTGAAGCAAAGCCTGCTCACGCTTATGGTAAGTGTGTGTGATGATATTTATTGGATATGGATATATGCCTTAGAGGTAAGACTGGGGACTGAAACATAATTGTTGGGTGTATTTGTTGTTTCCCTTTTATGCAGGAGCAGAAGAAGGAGGCGGGTGTTCCTTTTGGTGACAAGTTACATGGGTGGAAGGTGTGGTTGCCTTATAATTTACCACCCCCTTTTCTGAGTCAACAGCTTTCTCATCTGTGCCTGTCAGAGAGTGGCTGGTGAGTCGGGAAAGCGGATTGGACATATCCTCGTTCCTGCAGTGTGTGGGTTGGGCAGGAGTCCAACAGTGGTGACGGCCATTGCCAGACTGAAGCATGGCAAAGCGCCAGGCCCGGATGGCTATTCTGCCCTCTTCTATGAGACATTCTGCGGGTCGTTGGCGCCGGTTCTCACCCGCCTTTTTAACTCTTTCGCGGAACCTGGAGCCATCCCACCTGACCTTCTGAGGGCCTCTGTTGCGGTCATCCCAAAACCGGGGAAAGATCCTAAATGCTGTGGGTCATACAGACCGATATCCCTCTTGAATGTCGACCTGAAACTTTATACTGGGATCCTGGCCAGGAGACTGGCACTTCACTTGCCCGGCCTTATCGACCCAGATCAGGCAGGTTTTGTCCCAGTGCGGCAGACGGTAGATAATACAAAACGGGTGGTTCATCTGCTGGAAAAGGCTTCCCGGATTCCGGGTGAGAGGATGATGCTTGCAGTTGACGCAGAGAAGGCGTTTGACCGCGTGCATTGGCCTTTCCTGGAGCAGGTGCTGGTGAAAGTGGGTATTGGGGACAGGTTTCGCACCATGATCCTTAACTGCTACAAGGATCCATCGGCTGTGGTCCGAATTAACGGCCAAGCCTCTGCTGCCTTCCCCATCGAGAGGGGCACCAGGCAGGGTTGTCCACTCTCGCCCTTGCTCTTTGCACTATACATGGAGCCGTTCGCTCAAAGAGTGCGGACACGGCCAGAAGTAGAGGGAATACGGATGGGCGGCTTCACCCATACAATCAGTCTCTATGCTGATGACGTCATCTTCACATTGGCTACGCCCCGGATGGCACTCCCAGCCTGCATGGAAGAACTGGCGGCATTTGGCACGGTCTCGGGTTTTAAGATGAATATGGGGAAATCAGTGGCCTTGGATATTTCTCTGACGACGGACATCAGGGCGTATTTGCAGAACAGATTCCCGTTACTTTGGTCCTCAGAGGCGATCCCCTATTTGGGGATACAAATAGCCCAAACGCTGCCAGCCATGGTCACGGCTAATTATTCAGCTTTGGGAGTCAAGATCAAGAACGAGCTAGCCCGCTGGAATCGTGGCATCTTCTCCTGGCTGGGTAGAATTCCTGCCGTCAAGATGACGATCTTGCCGCAAGTGCTCTACTTATTTAGGGCTTTGCCGCTTCAGCCACCGAAGGGATGGATACAGCAGTTACAATCGGATGTGGCCCGTTTTATTTGGCAGGGGAAAAAACCTAGGTTACGCAGGGCCCTCTCCCTTTTGTCTCCTGACGCTGGAGGTCTAGGCATTCCCGACTTTCGCAAATACTTTCAGGCAACGCAATTAAGATACTTGGTCGAATGGTGCAGGTGGGAGTCGGATAAGCATTGGCTTTTCCAGGACCAGGCGGTGGCAGGGCGGCCTCTGCAGGAGATACCGTTCCTGCACCGTGCCCACCGGCCTAAGAATCTCTACGCTTCCTTCATTACGAGGGTGCCATTACGGGTCTGGGACATGACTTACCTTAAGAATGATCTCACCACATTCCCTTCGCCGCTCTCGCCGCTGGTGGATAACTCTGCCTTCACTCCCGGAATGGAGAAAGGAGCCTTTGCACATTGGCGACAGGCGGGGTGCAGAGCACTGTGTCACCTGTATGGTCCAGAGGGGGTCGTCCCGTTCACACAGTTTTGGACGGAATTCTCACTCCCCGAAACTGAGAGACACCGGTATATGCAAGTCCGACATTGGGCTCTCCAACCGCAGGTACGGGAAGTGGCGGACAGGATGCTCTCACCGTGCGAGAGAAGGCTGTTGTCCCGTACGTCGGACTCGAAACTGATCTCGGATTTATATAAGTTCTTACAACTACCCTCAACACATTATTATAATCCCGGGAGAGCTAGATGGGAGCGAGAACTTGGGAGGGCATTGAGCCCCAAGGAATGGGACCACATATCTTATAGGGCGCGCCACTCTGCATATCACATGGGCCTCACTGACACCTTCACTAAAGTGTCCACCTACTGGTACTACACACCTGAGCGGGTTCGACCATAGCAAGACAGACACATGCTGGCGGGGGTGCAGACATCGGGGCACACTCACGCACATTCTATGGGACTGCCCCCTCCTAGCTAGTTACTGGAAGGAAGTGCTGGATGAAATTGATTCGCATTTTGGTATAGAACTCCCGCGCTTCCCGGCGTATACCTTGCTAGGACTCCCAAATGCTTTAATGTATCCCCTTAGGTCCAGAAGGGGTAGGCAGATCGCCATTGCCCTCGGCTCTGCAGTTCAGAACATTTTGATATACTGGCGCACGGACACGACGCCTACAGTTACGGGCTGGCTCCATAGACTGTGGCACGTGCTGGGTATGGAGAAACTGTCTTTGGTGGTGGCTGGGGATGTAACGAAATTTAACGAACTGTGGCAGCCATTTCATTCTATGTTGCTCACGGAGTTCAGAGAACTCACCTGCCCGAGGTACCTTCGCCTGCTGTGGCTTACGAGCCCGCTGGCATCGGATCAGTGAACGGGATGGGACTCGCCTCCCCAATTGCTTAGAACCCTGAGAAATAGGTAGCATGTGGGTAGTGCACTGGACAGTGGGGGAGGAAGGGGGGTGGGGGAAGTTGGGCGGGGTGAGGGGGCGTTGGGGGCCAGGGGGGCGTTTGAACTTAAGTGTTGTGTCATGCCAGACTACTGCACTTTTTCATTTGCTGATCCTATGATGCTGTATGCCTGTTTTGGTGTGTCACGTTGAATAAAATACTTAAATAGTTAAATACTTAAAAGTGGCCTTTCTTGCTCTCAAAGAGGTGTGGACAGTGTTTTCTTGCGCGACGAGGGACCCAGGGAGAGCCGTGCGCGAGCCGGTCTCTCCCTGGGTTTGTTCGCGCGAGGACGACTGGGCGCAGGACAGGTGGGGTTTTTGATTAGGAGGGAAGTTATAAAAGAGGTCTAGGGCAGGCGGGAAAGGAATGCGCTAGTGGGAGGTTGGTGAGGAAGGTTCTTTTGCCCCACCCACCCTTCCCCCTTTTTCTCTAGGTTTTTTCCCCATTTTGCAGTATTTTTCGGTACTGCTATGGCCTTCTGGCCTTGCCACTTTAGGACAGGTGTCTTGTTCTTTTGTAGGCGGTTTCTAGTGGGGCGTGGGCAGCCTGGAGCGGGTTGGTCCATCCTCAAAGGGCAGTTAAAGGAAATGAGGGGGTATTCTTCAAGAGTTAGTTGTTTCTGGTTTGGGTTAGGTTTAACTTGGTGGGGGGGGTTACTCCTAGGTAGGGATGCTTAGGCAAGCTGGAAGATTTGGATTTTATTAATTATTAAATAATGTGTTGGAAAGATGTTTGATGTACACACCTGTCTTAAATAAAGTGGCCTTTCTTACTCTCAAAGAGGTGTGGACAGTGTTTTCTTGCGCGAAGGTCCAGGGCACTGCAGAATAGTAATTGAATGTCATCACTATGGTTAACGTTATGCAACTGGATATAGTGAAATTAAGTTGAGTTCAAATACTTGTACCCTTTCATTTTTATTTAGAAGGTTTATAAATCGCAGGTTAGAACTAAAAGGGCAGCATTGTTCTGTAGAAAACAGGCAAACCATGAATTGTAGACAAGCACCATGCGTCCATGTGAGGCTGCATCAAAGAACCGTCAAAATCACACCTGTACTGAAAAACGTGTTGAAGATGAGAGATTTTACAGTTCCCAAACGTATACATAGTTTGATTTATGACTTTCATTTGGATCTGCTGCATTTATGATGGAAAAATGAAAAGTCAAGTTCCAGAATGCAAGAAAATAACAGCCGAAATACTTACTGTGGTATAAACAAGCAACTTGAGACCTCCTCTGGAGGAAATCTGTGCTATTGAGAGGTACAGGGGCATATTTATGACTGCGTCACTGGGAAAGGGCAGGAGTGCACTGCATTTAAGGCAACAAAGTGCATTCCTGTCCTTTCACCTGCGCTGGAGCATAAGGGGCCGCCTAGTGCCAACACAGCCACCCTTGCACCATCACGCAGGCACCCTTGCACCATTGTACAAGGGTTCCTACATTGCATGCAGGACTGTTTTTGTGCAGGAAGGGGCATCTTTTGGCTCAAAAACAATCCTGAGATGCTTTTTCTTCTTTCTATGTGTGCTGCAGAATGCATTACACACAGAAAGAGGAAAGAAACAGAGAAATAAAGATATTTCTCCATGTTATGCCTATCTTGGGGAGGCATATATTCTTGGCACATTCCCAGGTTTACCTGTTCTTGCTTGGAATGCATCAAAAGCCATAGATGTTGCCTGGGAACACCCGTGCAACACCCATGGAAACACCTCCAGTGAAGCAGAGAAGTGCAATGCAGAAATTTGTGCTGTGTTACATTGCTCGAGATTTATGAAGCCAAGCAGAGCCACGCAAGGTGATCTTGCATGGCTTCATAAATCTCACTTTTCTTCTGCATCACTCTTGCACCACATTGTCTTGTGCAAGAGCAATGCAAAGGGGATTATACATATGCCCCAGAATTTTCATGTAAATCCCTGGCACTGTGACTGGAAAAAAAGTTTGATTATACACTTATTTTGAGCCATTAGCGAAACCTGTTGTAATGATAAGGCAGTGGACAGCTGTGGTGTGACTGTGTTCACACAAGTGTGTATGTTTGTTGCACCAGTATACCAGCACTGTTGACTGCTGGTGCTGCTATGAGATGAGAGTTTAGGCCTTTGTACCACCCGGACAGAAAAACAATATCAGCAATTAGGTTTGCCTCAAGACTACTGAGGAACAGCTCTGTTTCTTAGTTGGAAACTGGAATATGACGCCTTACTCATTCCCCGAGAAATGGTCTATATAGTCTTTGAGTCATTAGGAACTCTTGCATTGGATTACTGAGGGTATGTTGATAAAGAGCTCATGCTGTGGTGGTGAACTAAGGGGCAGGGTTCTGTGGTTGACCCACTGGAGGCGCATTATAAGTATATCAACGAGTGGGACTTAAAATAGGAAGTCAGACTTTGATTATGGTGGCATTGTATATTGTTGCAATAAGTTTGCCTGAGTGGGAGGCTAGCATTGGCTGGCAGGGGCCAAAGGGTGCTTTTCCCTGCAGCGATCCTAAAGAGGACACAGAGAATACACTATTACACAGTTTATTTTAGACAGCCCCATGAATGTCACCACACCATTGGGTGAGGTAATCAAGACACCTCACTTGAAAAACTTATAGTGTGGCATTTCACGCAGAAGCAGGGCCCCATATTTTCAACCTTAGCGCATGGCCATGGGCAGCTATCCACATTGCCCATGCTTAGCACCAACACTACCTAGACCCTTCCCTTCTCTCAATGATTTTGCCCACCACATAATCTGCTCCTCTTCCCCTTTCTGTTTCCTCATACCTATTGCTGTTTGTTGCTGTTCTGTCCCAATTACATTCTAATGTCACCTCTCTGCTGTACTTTTTTTCTGTCATCACTCCCCCACCTCTTATCTTAGTTCTTTCCATTGGCGTAGCCCCTTAATATGCACTGTACCTCTAATATCTGTGCTACCCCCTTTTCCTTCATCCTAGGTGAATAGGGTTGCCACTGGGATGATTTTCTACTGTCACCACTGATATTTTAATATACTGTCCGGAATAACAAAGCAAAATTTCCTATACTGGTATTTTTTACCCCTACTTGTACATATGTCAAACAGCAGGAATAAATAGTAAGTATTTTAAATGCATTCTAGAAATGCATTAATGATACCTGACTATGTTAAAGTAAAGAAAGGCAGAAAAGTAATGACTAAAATAAAATAGTGGCTATTTTATTAAGGTTCTATTTAGTATAACGTCTGGGCATTTGTGGACAAAAAAAACCAAAACAAATGGGTGGTACTTTTCTCTTGGAAAAATGGCAATCCTAAGGTCAGCAATGTTCATTGTGATGCAATGTGTTTCTGTCTTTTGGTTGTGAGCCCTGCAAGATACCCTGCTTTTCATTCATACAGGAGCAAAAAAGAACAAATGATGGATGGAATACTGAAGAATGCAAATATTCACCCCAGGCACAAAGATCGGGGTTCAATCCATCGTCTTTTGCCCATCATGCTTCCCCAGTTTAGATCCAGCCATATGCAAACCAGTCTTTACCCTGTTCCTAATGGGAACAGTCAACCTCGAACTGCCAAGTCAGGTCCTTCCTAGACTGGAAACAATTATCCTGGGACCGGTTTCGTAGCATTCACCCTTCATCAGCCAGTCTAACTTGAATCCAGTGGCGCAGTGAACATGGTGCCCACTTCTGGGCATACCCTTCCCACTTAAGGCGACAAAAGCAAGAAGAACAAATGATGGATGTAATGCTGAACAATGCAAACATTCACCCCAGCCACTAAGATCTAGGTTTAATCCATTGTTCTTTTGCTCACCATACCACGCCAGTATGGACCCAACCTTATGCAAACCAGTCTTTACCTTGTTCCTCATGGGAAGAGTCCAGCCCGAAATACCAAGGCTGGTCCTCCCTGGACCAGAAGCAAGCATCCTGAAACCAGTTTTGGGGTATTCACCCTTCACCAGACAGGCTAGGTCCAAACTGGGGTGGTGTGGTCAGCAAAAGAATAATGGATTAAACTCAGATCTTTGTGACTGGGGGTGAATGTTTGGATTGCTCACTATTTCGTTCACCAATTGTTCTCTTTGCTTGTATTCATGCAGGGTTAATTTTACACCTAAGGGTTGCTGTGTGTGGCACGTTGTTTACTGGATCAAGTATGACCTATTGATCTTTCTTTACTGCCATAATAGATGCATGTTGAAATCTCCTGACAGTATGATGTTGGCAAGTGGGTGCACAAGTTTGAGGGTGGCTAATGTTGCTGTTAAAGTGTTTAGGTGGTAGGTGGATGTAGACATTCAGTATTAGCAGGTTAAAGACGGACAAGGCCACTAGTGTGATGCATGACATCCAAGTTGAGTCGAGGTCTACTTCAGACACTTGCCATGAGATGTGAGTCGTAACAAAAATAGAGAGACCTCCTTTGGCTCTTCCGTGTTTCGCGTCTTTTTTTGCCGGAACTTTATATCCCACAATTGGTGAAGGGTTTGTCTGCCATGTCTCTTAAAAAAGAAGAAGGTCGTACTGTTCAATGAATTCCATAAAGTCAGGATCTTTTAATTTTGTGCCTAGGCCATTCACATTCCAGGAGCAGATGTTACAACCATTATCTGGCTTTAATGCTCCAGTTAAATTTGTTCATGCCATTCCGTAAATTGTTCCAGTAATGTTTGACTGCCTATGACTAGTATGCTTAACTGCTTCATGGTGAGCAAAGGCGATGGGGATTTCTTTCCGGTTTTGACTGTACTCTTAACTGTGCTGTGTTGATCCAGGCCTTTTGTGCCTCTCAGCATGCTCTCAGGTAGGTTTGGTTGTTGTAGCAGGCTTGGATAACGAGGGGAGCTATCTTTTTTTTCTATGCCCCATTTTGCAAATGACTCCTGCTGCTGCCTGATCTGCACGATGATAGAATTGTCGAAAAAAGTTGCTGTAGTAATTACGTGACCAGTTGGGTCGGGGTTAAGCTGAAACTCTATGCTTTCTAAGTTACAAGTGTCAACATGACTCAAGGTAGGGTGCTTTATATAGTTTTAACAATACGCTTCTGTTAAGGATGTCGGGAGTTCCCCTTGAGACATAGTGGGGGATGAAGTCCAACATTTTGTTGTCGTTAGTAAAGTCAGAAAAGATTGACTCTTGTTCAAGTTCCTGGCTCTTTTCAAATTGTTTATTCTCTGTGATTTGTCCCGGGAAGATCGGGCAGTGTTTTTGAACACTACATGTTTTTTTGTATATATGTGTGTCATTGTTCTTTATGGTCGTTGCTGCACCACTTCCCATGCGGTGGCTGTTTATTAATTCGAGGGTGTTCCTGACCTCACGGTCCCCCTCCTTGGGCGGGATGGCATCCTTTGCACTGGTTGTGGTGGCTTCTAGCATATTACCTCCCGATGTGGGAGATGTTTTCATAGTTTGTGTGGCCTGGGTTGTTGGGTACCAATTCTTTTCCTTTTCGGTGGGCTTGAACATACTATATACATTTACTGGCTGGGGGCGTTCCGATATGGGTTGAATGTAGCTTTTTGAGGTAGAAGGCTTATTAGTGGATGGGGTGGTTTTGGTCTCTGGCCTGACATCCTCAGTGTTTGTAGAAGTTATATCGTCTTCACTATGTGTAGCATCTTGCTCCTTCGTGGTGCTTATTACGTTCAGTGCCTGTCTTACTTTTTTCTATTTCTAGCATTTCTCAAGCGTTTTCTCTCCCGCTTGGATGGTGGGGCTGTTGCTTTTGGGAACTCAATGCTATAATCAGTTGGTGGAATAGCCAGGGTGCCTGTGATGCCTAGAAGTTTTGTTGGTTGTGGTTTATTTGTACTTCCCGGTGTGTTAGCTGAGTTAGTCTACAGTGTTTTAGCATTTTGCTCCTTGAGAGGGCTAGGAAAAACCTGATCCTCTTCCCTCAGTGTTTCATTTACTTTATTGGCTGGTGGGTTGGTCTTAGATGAGGTATCCCTGATGACCCCCAGTAATTCAGACATTAAACCTGGGACTACAGATAATTGATCTATTATTTGAGTGCAGTGGCAATGACACATTTGGTAAGTTATTTCTCGATCTTGCTGCACCCTCGTGATCATATCGTTAACATTTTGCAACTTTTGTTCGACCCCCTGTACGTAGATGGCTAAGGTGTTTAAAAGATCCACTTGGGCGTCTAACTTATCCGCCTGGTAAATCATAGCTTTACCGATGGTGTCCAGAGTAGTTAACAGATGTGGCCAGACTGCAGTAGTTGGTGAGCTGGCTTTCTCTTCCTGTGGTAGTTGGAGATCCGGAGACCGTAAATTCGGTGAGTCCGTAGCCTCGCTCGGTTTCTTCCTTTTTTGTGATTGTGGGACCGTGAGGGAATTATCAAGGTATTTAAATTTGAAAGGCTTGTCATCATACTGGTTGAAAAACAAGAGATCCTGACCACTTTGTGGAGCAGTTTCCAATGAGTGATGTGGCGGTATAAATTGGTCTTGCTTCTTGGTGCTTATTTCGACTGGGTCCAAGTCGTCTGTAGGTAAGACCACCTGCTACATGTGTGTGTTTCCAAACTGGCTAAGGATGTTTAAGCTCATCTCATATGTTGGAATGACCTCATTGCTACAATAGTAGCTGAGTGAGGATTGTTGTTCCTGCTACAGTTGCGATTCTAAAATAGGCAGTTGGTAATGTATTAATGTCTCTGTGGCTTTAATTTTGTGGCTTTGTCCCCTTTCTGGATCTCCCTTTTATGGTTGCGTGAAATTGCGAGCTTTGGGCTTCACTGTTTATCTCATTTTCTTCTATTTTGTGCTTGTGACTCTTGTTAAGGCTTCTGTCCCGGAGGGAATTTGTGGTGACTTCACTTTGAGTGTCGGTGATTATTAGAAATGGGATTTCTGGTTGGCTAACGTTTGCACCAAAGTCAGGCAGGAACCACCACTCTAGTCAGGATAAGGGAGTTACACTCCTAAAATAACCCCTGCTCACCCCCTTGGCATGAGCAGTCAGGCTTATCTTAGAGGCAGTGTGTAAAGCATTTGCACAAATGCAACAGTAATACAATGTAAGCACTACAAAAGGATACCACAACAGTTTAGAAAAATATTTGTAAGACCAATTACGATACAAATCCACAATACAGTACTTTAAAAATAGTTGCTTCACCAGATGTCTTTTAAATGGCAAAATTATGTTGAAAACACAGTTCGTACAAGTCGGTAACTAGGTCCGAGTCTACAGTGATGATAAAAACAACAGAGTCCCACAGTTCTAGCTGACCGCGTTGGTACGGGTCAGCAACAGCGGGACAGACTCGTTTACAGTACCTTTCTTAGGGTGGCTCACAAGGAGGTGTGAGTCGGTCTTGGCATCCGTCGCGGTTGAGATACAAAGTGGCAGCGGTGAACGGTGCGGTGTCCCTCGATGCTGTGCGAGCAGCGGCTCGGTGATGATCGTCCATACGGTGTTGGTGGGACCAAGGCGGAACGTGCAGGGCGAGACGGTGCTCGATACAGTGCTGGTAAGTTGCGATGCAGGTGACAGAGCTGGTTGTGGCGTCCATCGCGGTTATGGTGCAAAGTGGAAGCAGTGCACGGTGCGGTGTCACTTGATGCGGTGCAAGCAGCAGCTCAGTGACGGTCATCCAGACGGCATCGGTGAGACCAAAGTAGGCTGTGAAGGGCAGGACGGTGCTCGATGCGGTGTTGGCAAGTTGCAATGCAGTGACAGAGCTGGTTGGCGGGAATCGGTGCTGGCCGAGCCGGACAGCTGTACGTGACAAGGCGGTCACGGGTGTCGAGCCAGCGGAGACCAAGTCGGTGAGACCAGGCCAGCGAAGTAAAGCGAGACGGTGCTGGATGCGGTACCTCTCGATGCGCTGCAGGCAACGGCTCAGTGACGATCGAGCAGACGGCGTCAGTGAGACCAAGCCGTGTGGTTCAGGGCGAGTCGGTGCAACCTGCGGTGCCTTCAGGACACAAGGCGAGTGGCGGAGTCGGTTGGAGGAGTCGGTTGACGGAGTCGGTCACGGTTCCCTCTTCTCTGTGGCAACTGAAACATCTGTTCCAGGAGCAGTACCCAGAGGGTGGAGAAGTCTTTGCAGTCCCTGAGACTTCTTAAAAGGAGGCCAGCTCCCTTCCAGGCCCTTAGAGATACTCAGCACAAGTAGAGAAAATTCAGTCCAGTCCTTCCACTGACCAAGGCAGGAGCAGCAGCTGCAGGCCAACCCAACAAAGCAACAACACAGCAAAGGGACAGAACTCCTCCTGGCAGCTCTTCCAGCTCTTCTTAGCAGGTTCTTGATTCCAGCGAGATCTAAAGTCTTGGGGTCAGGGCCCCAATATTTATACCAGCAATTCCTTTGTTCTCTGAAGGCAGAGGGCTGTACCTAGTTAAAATCAGTTCTCGGTGTATTCTGCCAGTGTGCACCTTCTTCCTTTGTCAGTGTTGGCCAGGGTCCTCAGAGGCACCACAGGAGGTGGAGCCAGCATTGCGGAAGGTGAGCCCAGCCCTATTCCGACCCAGGTGCTACTCCTCCCACCCATCTAGGTGTAGATGTGCCTATTCAGCCCGGCTGAATCACCCTGTCTCCCTTCAGCTCCTATCACTCCCAAACCAGACATACAATAAACAAGCTAGCAGAGGCAGGCTGGATGGTTAGGTCAGAAAATACCCACTTTCTAAAAGTGGTATTTTGAAACACAGAATGTTAAAACCAACTTTACTTAAAGATGTATTTGATCATTCTGAGTTCAGGCATACAAAACTCGAGTTTCTACCATGTTCCCTGGGTCACTTAGGATCATAGGATGTAATGATTAAACAGCCCTTTCTGGCCTCTGGAGAACAGGTAGCCTTGCAATAGTGAAAAACGAAATAGGCTGTAATTCACTATCAGGACATGCCACACACACCGGGGCATGTCCTACTTTTCACATACAATGCACCCTGCCCATGGGGGTACCTTGGACCTAACAGAGGGGTGACTCACATGTAGCAAAGGGAAGGTTTAGGGACTTGCAAGTGGGTGCATTTGCCAAGTCGACATGGCAGCCCCAGGCTGCGCACAGGCTCTGCTTTGGCAGGTCAGAGTTACACTTTATGGGCTGTTTGCGTGGGTGGCACAATCCAGTGCTACAGCCCACCAACAGCATTTGATTTAGAGGCTTTGGCATTCGCAGTGCACTTTACTAGGGACTCATACATAAATCAAATATGTCAATCATGGAAATACCAATCCATAACACATGTTAAACAGGAGTACTTGCACTTTACCACTGGACAGCAGTGAGGAAAGTGCGCAGAATCATTACACCAGCAAAAACAGAGTCAAAACCGGGAGGTCAGAAAGCAAAAAGTCAGGGGAAACACGTCAAAAGATGCCAGGTCTAACACATGTCCCCTCCAGCTGAAAGTAGGGAGAACTACTCACCCTCCTGGGAGTTCTCTTCACTAAGGCGGAAGATCCTGAAAAGACCATCTGCGTAGGCGTGTTCTGTACCAGGGTGGTGTTCCACCGTAAAGTCCATCCCCTGTAGGGAAATGGACCACCGCAGCAGTTTTGGATTCTCGCCCCGCATTTGCATTAACCATCGGAGGGTCCTGTGGTCGGTCTGAACCCTGAAGTGAGTCCCAAACAAGTATGGTCTCAGCTTCTTCAGCGCCTATACAACAACGAACGCTTCTCTTTCTATGGCACTCCACCTCTGTTCCCTGGGGAGTAGTCTCCTGCTAAGGAAGACTACAGGCTGATCTAGCCCCTCTTCGTTCAGTTGTGAAAGCACTGCTCCCACACCATGCTCTGAAGTGTCAGTCTGCACGACAAATTCCTTTTAGAAGTCAGGTGCCTTGAGCACGCGCGCCGTGCACATGGCTGCCTTCAGGGCATCGAAAGCGCTCTGGTGCGACTCAGTCCAGATCACCTTCCTTGGCTGCTGTTTGGAAGTCAGCTCTGTTAAGGGGGCAACAATGGTGCCACAGATTCCAATTCATTGGTATTTGTATTACATTACAGTAGTTGTCTAAAACATGGCTAAAGGTTACAGTTTACTACGCGCGTTTCGGCTGTGAGCCTTCATCAGGAAGCCATGAGTATTCCCAGAGAACCTGAGGATAGGTAGATGTTACCGAGTGCGGCCTGAGTGGGATATATTGGTGTGAGGCAATGATATCTTATTTAGAGAAGTTTGAAGCTGCCCGGGCCATTCATGTAGGTGTAGCTAGAATTGTATAGTTGAAGTTGGTACTGCCCCACGACTGTGTCACGTTGTCCAATATTGGGGTCTGGTGAGTTGGTAAAGCAGTCACCAGAGCGGATGGCGATAAAACTTCTGTGGCCGTTTTTATCTGATTGGGCAATCAGTAGATAGTGGGCTGGGATTGCAGCCTTTGTTAGGTCCCGGTAGGCCGGGACACATCACCGAGACGCCAACAGACTCCACCATAGGATCGATTACGGGACCCTATGAACAGATAACGGTATAACGGATTCCCGACCTAACAAAGGCTGCAATCCCAGCCCACTATCTACTGATCCCCGCATAGAACAACCTAAAAGATTGCCCAATCAGATAAAAACGGCCACAGAAGTTTTATCGCCATCCACTCTGGTAGACTGCTTTACCAACTCACCAGACCCCAATATTGGACAACGTGACACAGCTACATGAATGGCCCGGGCAGCTTCAAACTTCTCTAAAGAAGATATCATTGCCTCACACCAATATATCCCACTCAGGCCGCACTCGGTAACATCTACCTATCCTCAGGTTCTCTGGGAATACTCATGGCTTCCTGATGAAGGCTCACAGCCGAAACGCGCGTAGTAAACTGTAACCTTTAGCCATGTTTTAGACAACTACTGTAATGTAATACAAATACCAATGAGTTGGAATCTACAGTGTGTCATATATGTAGATAGCTCGTCACATATATATATTTATAGTAGCCAAACATGATTGCTCTTTTATAATTGAATATGATCTAATAAAGAATACACATTCTTGTACCAAGATTTTTTGTTTAGATACATTCACTATTGTCTGATGTCAGTCCTAGTCCATAATTTAACCTGTTGCTAATTTACTGTATTTTCAACTGTTTGATTTATCCCGAATTAGGAACTTTAGTCGGGGGTACCCCCTATTTCTTGCACACAACAATGGTGCCGCAGCCCTAAAAACAAATCTCCTATAGTAACCGGTAAAACCTAAAAAGGCCCTCACCTCTGCCTGGGGCTTGGGTGATCCCAAGCCAGAATGTTGTCAATCTTGGACTGTAGGGGACCTCACCTGGCCGCTTCCTACCTGGTGTCCCAAGTATACCACGAACCCTGCCCGATCTGGGATCTGGCACTCACTGGCCTTGATCGTGAGGCCTGCTCCTTGCAGAGCCTTCAACACTTTCTGGAGGCACTGTAAATGTTCTTCCCAGCTGGAACTGAACACGGCAATGTCATCCAGGTAGGCGGCACTGAAATCCTCTAGTCCCCCAACACCTGATTGATCAACCTCTGAAAGGTGGCATGGGCATTCTTCAACCCAATGGGCATCACCCGAAACTGGAAATTACCTTCTGGGGTTGAGAACACTGATTTCTCCTTGGCCCCATCGGTTAAGGTAATATGCCAGTATCCAGATGTTAGATCAAACGTGCTGAGGAACCGGGCAGCCCCAACCGATCAATGAGCTCATCAGTTCTGGGGATGGGGTGCGCGTCAGTCCTGGTGACGGCATTGAGCCCAGACACACAAAACACACAAAACCACAGTTCTGGAGTGGCACCGGGTGCAGCAGCCTTTGGGACCAAGACCACTGGGTTGGCCCAAGGACTATGCGAGGGCTCAATCACCCCTATCGCCAACATTTTATAGACCTCCTCCTTGATGCTGGCCCTGACCCGGTCAGTCAACCTGTATAAATCTTGAGCTTTACAGGAGGGCTGTCATCAGTGTCCACGTCATGGGTACACCAGTGAGTAACACCGGGTTCAGAGAGAACAGTGGGCGAAATGTCCCAACAACTAGCAATACCCCCCTGCTGCTCCTGGGTCAGTGTAGGGGAGAGAATCACACCATCCACTGACCCATCAAGATCCTTGGTAGACAGGAGGTCAGGGAGAGGTACACTCTCCCCCTCCACCCCATTATCTGTCGCCAAGAGCCTACTCATTTTGGACCTCTCTAAGTGGGGCTTGAGGTGGTTCCCGTGAAGGACCCTCAGAGGGTTCCTTGGAGTCTGCAAATTTACCAGGTAGGTGACGTCACTTTTGCGCTCTACCACCTCATATGGCCCAGTCCACTTGTCCTGCGAGGCACAAGGTTCCACTGGGGCCATGACCCACACTTTTTGCCAAGGTTGAAATTTGACCAGAGTGGCATTCTGGTCATTATACTTCTTTATTTTTTCCTGGTTTGCTTCTAGGTTCGCCTGAGCGAGTTTCCTGAACCGGGCAGTCTGGTTTCGGAAAGCCAGCATGTAACTAAACACATCCTGGGGAGTTTTTCTGGGAGCTGCATCCTAGCCCTCCTTCACCAAACTTAGAGGTCCTCTGACAGGGTGGCCATACAGGAGCTCAAAGGGGCTGTACCCAAGAGACTTCTGAGGCACCTCCCTGTATGCAAAGAGCAGGCATGGCAAGAGGACTTTCACTTAACCCTCATGGGTTCTGTTAGACCCTTGATCATGCCCTTGAAGGTCTGGTTGAATCTTTCCACCAGACTGTTTCCTTGGGGGTGGTAAGGAGTGGTGAACTTGTAGGTTACACCACACTCCTTCCACAGGGATGTCATATACTCTGAGGTGAGAGTCGGTCTTGGCATCCGTCGTGGTTGCGATACAAAGTGGCAGCGGTGCACGGTGTGGTGTCACTCGATGTGGTGCGAGCAGCGGCTGGGTGGCAATCGTCCAGATGGCGTCGGTGAGACCAAGGTGGGCGGTGCAGGGTGAGAGGGTGCTCGATACAGTGCTGGCAAGTTGCGATGCAGGTGACAGAGCGGGTTGTGGCTCCGTTGCGGTTACTGTGCAAAGTGGAAGTAGTGCACAGTGCGGTATCCCTTGATGTGGTGGGAGCAGCGGCTCAGGGACAGTTGTCCAAACGGCGTCGGTGAGACTAAGACTGGTGGTGCAGGGCGAGACATGCTCGATGTGGTGCTGGCAAGTTGCAATGCAGCGACAGAACCGGTTGGCGGGAATCGATGCTGGCCGAGCCGGACAGCTGTACATGACGAGGCGGTCACAGGTGTCGAGCCAGCGGCGACCGAGTCGGTGAGACCAGGCCAGCGAAGTGAAGCGAGACGGTGCTAGTTGCGGTGCCTCTCGTTGCGGTGCAGGCAACGGCTCGGGATGATCGTGCAGACGGTGTCGATGAGACCAAGGAGTGCTGTGCAGGGCGAGTCGGTGCAGTCTGCGCTGCCTTCAGGACACAAGGCCAGTGGCGGAGTTGGTTGATGGAGTCAGTCGCGGTTCCCAGCGGAGACCGAGTCGGTGAGACCAGGCCAGCGAAGTGAAGCGAGACGGTGCTGGATGCGGTACCTCTCGATGCGCTGCAGACAACGGCTCAGTGACAATCGTGCAGACGGCGTCAGTGAGACCAAGGCGTGTGGTGCAGGGCGAGTCGGTGCAACCTGCGGTGCCTTCAGGACACAAGGCGAGTGGCGGAGTCGGTTGGAGGAGTCGGTTGACGGAGTCGGTCGCGGTTCCCTCTTCTCTGTGGCAATTGAAAAAGCGGTTCCAGGGGCGGTACCCAGAGGGTGTAGAAGTGTTTACAGTCCCTGAGACTTCTTAACAGGAGGCCAGCTCTGTTCCAGGCCATTGGAGATACTCAGCACAAGTAGAGAAAGTTCAGTCCAGTCCTTCCACTGCCCAAGGCAGAAGCAGTAGCTGCAGGCCAACCCAACAAAGCAACAACACAACAAAGGGGTAGTACTCCTCCTGGCAGCTCTTTCAGCTCTTCTTCTTGGCAGGTTTCTTGATTCCAGCAAGATCTAAAGTCTTGGGGTCACGGCCCCAATATTTATACCAGCAATTCCTTTGTCCTCTGAAGGCAGAGGGCCTGTACCTAGGTAAAACCAGTTCTGGGTGTATTCTGCCAGTGTGCATCTTCTTCCTTTGGCAGTGTAGGCCATTGTCCTCAGACGCACCACAGAAGGTGGAGCCAGCATTGTGGAAGGTGGGCCCAGCCCTATTCAGACCCAGGTGCTACTCCTCTCACCCATCTAGGTGTAGATGTACCTATTCAGCCCTTGCTGAATCACCCTGTCTCCCCTCAGCTCCTGTCACTCACAAACCAGACAGACAATACACAAGCTAGGAGAGGCAGGCTGGATGGTTAGGTCAGAAAATACCCACTTTCTAAAAGTGGTATTTTCAAACACAGAATGTTAAAACCAACTTTACTAAAAGATGTATTTGATCATTCTGAATTCAGGCACACCAAACTCGAGTTTCTACCATGTTCCCTGGGTCAGTTAGGATCATAGGATGTAATGATTGAACTGCCCATTCTGGCCTATGGAGAACAGGTAGCCTTGCTGTTAGAAATGGGATCTCTGGTTGGCTAAAGCTTGCGCCATAGCCAGGCAGAGACCACCACTCTAGTCAGGGCAAGGGAGTTATATGCCGAACATAACCCCTGCTCACCCGCTTGGTTGCTTGGCACGAGCAGTCAGGCTTATCCCCGAGGCAATGTGTAAAGTGTTTGCGTAACACACACACACACAGCAGCAACACACTAGGCACACCACAAAAAGGAACTCCACACAAGGTTACATATAAAAATAGCCTTTGTATTACCATAAACACATTAGATCATAATCACACATATACACTGTGCCAACTGGCACTGGGAAGTATCTACAGGGGATTATATACACATGACAGGGCCACATGGACCACTGTCAGAATCAGCACTTAGTAGAAATAGTAGATGTAAAACATAGAATAACTGAAGCACAATTGATACTTGTAGAGCACAACCAGTAGCTACTGGTAAAAGGTAGGAACACACTACGCAATACTAATCACCTTAGGCATAGATCACGCAGGAAAACATAAACTCACTAGCATAAACCATACTACGCAAAACAACCTCCTAATCATAAGACATTGGTAGAGGTATCAGGCAGGATATATAAACACATTACACATAAATCACATTAGGCATTAGGTAATTACTATCATAAACACAGTATGCCATTACCTTGAGCAAGAATCACATTATGTACTGACCCCAGGCCAACTGGCCTTCCATGGGGCTCAAATGCCCTTTGTCCAAATAGTCAGGGCTGGCTGCACATGCAGCAAAAGCGAAGGTGCACAAAGTTTGGGCCTAAACGTGGCAGCTGCCCACTACTTTCTGGGCATCTGTAAAATCCAAAGGATGGGCACGGGCACTTCGGTGCCCTCAGGAATCCACACTGGGACTCTCTAAGCAATTATGCGCAACATTGCAGATGCCCACTGTCAGGCAGGGCAGCTGTAGAAGAATGTGAGCCCCTACCTCCTCATGCCCAGTGCTACTTTCCTTGCAAGCCAGTGGAGGGCGGCGGTGTTACTCTGCCGTGGGCCGCAGTGCCGATTCCGTGGAAACTGACACAAGCTGCACCACACTGCTCAGAGTCTTCAGACAGCTACAGCCAGCAGACAACTGGCGTGAACAGGGAGGAAGCAAACAGGCAGACAAGCAGGGGGGGTGGGCAAGCAGCTCTAGCGGTAAACCTTAAGCCTGCTCAAGCTCTAACTCCGAGCACCTCCGAGCACCCGGGCTCCCGGCACTTGGCACCTGGCTTAGTGCACGCAACTCCTCCTCCTCTGATTTCCAACTCCTACTCCGGCTTCCGGCTTCTGCGTCAATGCATCATTTTCTGTCATTTCCTCCTCATCAAAGTTGAACATGAGGTCGAACAAATTCTTAAGATCTGGGATTTGTCCAATAGTGAAGGCGTTGTCCTCGCTTTGATCACATATAGTTGATATTTGATCTATGGGCTCACCAGATTTCTTTTTATGAATTTTGGCCAATTTAAGCTTCCTTATGTATCTGTATATGTCAATTCCTGTATCTGTATAATTGAAATTATTTTCTGGACAAAAGGAAAGTTCTTTAATCAGTAACACATTCTCTTCTTTTGTTAGAACATAATTGGAGGGATTAATTATCAAATTCTCTGCCCCTTGGATTATTTCCTTTTGTTCACATTGCGTAAGGGATATTGTCTTTTTTTGCCTTTCTTGTGCATTTGAAGACTTTATATCTCCTCTGCCACATCCTCTGCCTGTTCCTCTTCCTCTCCATTTTCCCCTTGTCATAGTTTGATCTAGATGCATGAGCCTCATTTATTCTAAAAAAGTGGTTTTATTTGAAAGCGCTGGATTGCTTGTTCCTTCTCCTTCACTGATTTCTGATTTACTCGCCATGTCACCTGTGGCCGTGGGGATCTTCCATGTAGCAAAGTTTTATTTTAATGTGTCAAATTTTTTCGCAAGGGGGAAGATTCTGCCATACTTATATCCCATTTCATCTATCGTAAATGTTCTTCACTTTCTTTCTTGTATTTCGTCCCCGTATTTTTCCAGGCGGCTTTCCATATCTTTTCTTAATTTGATTGTCTCCTCTTTTTCATACGGGCGCCATCTTGGAGAGTGCTAATCTCATACAGTTTACATACTGCAAAAACATTTGAAAAGGATCTTGAAACCACATATTACAAACAATTGTTTGTAATATGTGGTTACGCCCGTGTGAAATTTTGAGGCAAAGTCCGTTGTTTATGTTATTCCCGACAACTCTTGCACTTTAAAAATGGAGCCGCGAAATGTATTCTTTATGACACTGACGAAGGGAGTCTTTCCCGAAACGCGTCTGTTTGAATAAAGTTTGGCGTTCAAACGCTTCTGTGACCCCGCGAGTGCTGTGTGTCTTTGGAGCTGGATTGGCAAGGACACTCTCTGGAGCTTTTATATATATATATATATATATATATATATATATATATATATATATATATATATATATATATATATATATATATATATATATATATATATATATATATATATATATATATATATATATATATATATATATATATATATATATATATATATATATATATATATATATATATATATATATATATATATGGCATCTAGCATGATATAATTTTGCTGCCACCGCATTTTTGCCACAATTGAAGATTACAGACATTTTCCACAATATTACTTAATTAGTCATCTGCTGCAAAGTCTGCAGATTCTAACAAAAAAACATTTTGGTTCTGGCTTAAAATGAATAGTTACTTCAAAAGTTATTAAAATGGGGTGACAATACATGGTGCAGTGCAGTAGAAAACCCTTCACAAACGTTGAGTGGGCACCTTTCTGTTGCTTAATTCTATATGTGGGTGTTCAACTGGCACTTCTGATGTGAAACCTACACCCATGTAGTGTAGTTCCTTTATTCCCAATAGGCTTTGCGCATTTGAAAAATATATTCTATAGATTAGACGTAGGACTGAGGTCGACTATGTCTCTATCGAATATATTAAACTTAATAGTGAGTGCCAGCTAGCTCAGAGGTCACTAGAAATTTTCTCGAATTCACAAGAAGGGATTTGTTTCTGACAATCGCATAAACATGACAACTTTGTTTCCCAAGAATAAGAATTATATCTTTCAGTCGCGGAAACAATAGATAAGTATTTCACTCAGTCAATCGTGCATCTTCGTTTCAACAGAGTTTGTAGAGAAATATAGAGACAGGCATTTTCAATAAAAGGTTTATTGAACAGTCTTCTTTCTCATACAAGAGAAGTGAACTACTACAATCGTTAAGCAGACTGCAAAGTATAATGCGTACAGCGAGATTAGTATTGTAAAATAATACTGTAAAAGCATTGCATGGTTTGTAAGCCATATAGAAATACATACATAAATAACATTGACTAAAAATACTCAACTGGTGCTTCTAAATATGCCTACTCCAATGTATCTAACCTAAGTCTAGTACGCATGAAGAAGAATAAGTATTGTGTAGTATAGGTTTAGTTATTTTTGCCAAGATTCTACTGAAGGTTTCTCTAGGTTCTAATCAGCTCCATACCTTAGTTAGGATGAAGGAGGCCTGGTATCTCAGTCTAGGGATTTGAATTCCCAACACCCCGCAACACCAAGGAGCTTGGAAACACTGGAGCTGGATTCTCAGCAGGAGAAGGGCAGCCTCTTGATCAGTGCATCGGCTGGAGGGTCGGCTTCCTTCGGCACTTGCTGTAGCGAGCTGCGTCGGTCGGGCAAGTAGATAGTCGAACTGCTCCGAACCACCATAGTTTGCCACAGGCAAGTAAAGGTATATTTATACCTTGAAGGTGTTTAGGAATGCCATAGTTTGACGTTAAGTCTGGCATATGAACGTCAGGAAAGAACCCCTAGGGAACAGTTGTCCTTCGCAAAGTACATGAGTTTTTGAACAAATCAATATTCAAGCAAGGGGAAGTCCCCTAACTGCTTAAGCCAATTTTCCAAGAAATCGTTGTGACGTTTGGTACGGGTGGAAGTAGCCATGCCTGTATTTGGGTCGCATGGGCTATGCCTAAATAATGGATTGATTTCTATGCCTATATAAGGGCAATTTAAATAGTACCTATATAAGGGCATGAATCAGGAAAATTCACTCGGAGCTCTAAACGCCACACAACACCCAGATAGTGTTAAGATATGCAGCAAGCATTTGCAATGCAATTGTCTCGCCTAAGAGACCTTAGATGTATTTAGCTATGCAGCATATTTGCCTGGGTGCTGAAACATCTGCTGTTCTTTAACATGGAGGGAAAGTAAGCGCCATACTGCGTGACACACCAGGTATGGGAACACATAGAGAGACATATTGTCTTTCAGCTGGAAATGGTAGAGTTCAAACCGGTTTTTTACATAAATTTAGGACCTTTGGTGGTCATATCACTGAAGGAGAGGAGATCCCTTCGGCAGACAGAAGGTAACTGGAAACAGCACCCGTCAGCAGTCCACCTAAAACTTCTTCGACAGGCCAGAAATGCCTACAATAGGAAAATCCTCTACTCTAAAAAAGAGTTCTTCAGAACAGAACTAGATAACGCCAAAAATAGACCTCGCAAATTATTCGACTTGGTCAAACACCAATCCAACAAACTAGCAAAAACCTCTAAAGAAACCCCTAAATCGCTAACTACTTGCGTAGAATTCGCCTTCTACTTCTGCAACAAAATCTCTGCCTTAGGAAATGAACTTGAATCCGCAACTCTCTCTCTAACTCTGTTGGCTCCCTCTGCGCTGCCCTCCCAGACATCACCCAACAATCATGCCCATTGGTCCAGCTTCAAAGTCTATGACGACCACTCCATCTCGAAAATTCTTTCGTCCCTAAACCCCAGTAATCACTTCAATGATCCTCTCCCCTCTAACTGCCTAGCCCCCGCCTCTCAGGCTATCATCCCTTCCTGGACTGCAATAATCAACGCCTCCCTCCTCCCTCCTACTCCTCCCTCCTTCCAGAAACCTCCGCTCCTCTGGCCACAATTTGCTAGTCATTCCAAAAACGAAACGGAAAAAACATGGTGGCTCCTGTTTTTCTTTCTGCGCCCCCAAAACCTGGAATGCTTTCCCGTCTGCCATTCGACACTGCCCTACCTATGGCTGTCTTCGTAAACTGTTAAAAACGTATCTTTTCCAGTCTGCCTTTGAGTAAAGACACGTCCCTGCCTCCCCGCATCTGTCATGAGTGCCATGAAACCGCATGGTGTCCGAGCGCGGTACAAAACTTTTTACCATGCCATACCATACCATACAGGGATCGATACCTGACTCTCTTAAAGCTGGCCAAGTCGCCCCCATTTAAAAAAAAACACGCTGGACCCTTCCTCCCTTGACAACCATAGACTTATATCCAACATCCCACTGCTAGCCAAAGTTCTGTAAAAATGTGTGCAACAGCAGCTGAGCTTACACATCTCTAACTTCTACTTACTTGATGACTTCCAATCCGGGTTCAGACCTGGACACAGCACTGAAACCACCCTCCTCCACATTGTGGATGATGCTCTTCTAGCCCTGGACCAAGGAAATACCTGTCTCCTGATCCTCCTAGATTTATCTTCGGCCTTCGATATGGTCAACCACGAAACACTCAGGATGGGTTTGGATGGCACAGTTATTGAATGGAGGTCCGCCCTCCAGAATCGCTCACAGAGAATCCTAATTAACGGCAACTTATCCGCTCCCTCCCCGATCATGGTGGGAGTTCCTCAAGGCTCAACCCTGTCCCCCACCCTCTTCAATCTTTACCTGGAACCACTCGCAGAGGTGCTACGCCACGCCAATATTACCTACCAGATGTATGCTGACGACACACAGATCTTCATAAAAATCTCTTCTCCTAAGGACATTCTCTCCCTGAATGAGGCCTTGAGCTGACTGTCCACTGGCTCACCTTTAACCAGCTCAAACTTAACACAAAAAAACGAGTTTCTTCTTAACTCCCTACCCAAAACTAATCCAGACAGCCAATAATGGATCAAGGCCATCACAGCACTAAACTGCTCTCCTATCATTGAGGACTCTGCTAAATCCCTGGGAATAACTCTAGACGGCAGCAGCCGTGGCCGGTGGTGGGAGTACCTGCGGGCGGTGACGTGGGGAGGGGAGGGGTAGGGTGAGGGGTAGTAATGTATGGATTACGGAGTTTAACAGGTAAGTTAACATATATATGAATAAAACGAATTTTGTTGAGTGCACTGCATCACCAAATGTGATGCAGTGCGCGCAACGAATTTCGTTTTATTTATTTATATGTTTACTTACATGTTAAACTCCGTAATCCATACATTACTTTCACCCTGCCCCTCCCCCTCCCCATGTCACCGCCAGCAGGTACTCCCACCACCGGCCGCGGCTGGACGGCAGCTTGAACATGCGTTGCCTTATCAATTCAACGGCCAAAGCTGCCAGATTTCACTTGAGTTACCTAAGAAACTTGAAACCCTTCCTCGACCCCACCGACCTAAAAATGGCAACCCAGGAGCTAGTCATCTCTAGACTAGAATACGGCTGCTCTACTCTTGCAGGTCTTCCCAAGAACTCTCTGGCACCACTGAAAGCCTGTCTCAACGTCGCCACCCGACTCCTAACCGGTTCTAGGAAATTTGACTACATCTCCCCCCACCTGAAAGCCCTGAATTGGCTTCCTCTCGAGGCCAGAATCTAACTTAAGTTGGCCTGCATTACTCACAAGGCTTTATACTCTAATTCCCCTGCTTTCCTTGCCCAGAAACTCATAATATCCGGAGGGACCAGAAACTCACGGTCTGCCAGAGACCTTCTCCTCCAACCAGCTTGTTTCCGGAAAAGAAAACTTACAATGGGGCCTTCTCTGGGGACGCTCAAAGAATATGGAACTCTCTCCCGCCCACCATCAGAAGACTGTCATCTTTTGCATGCTTCAAAACGGAGACCAAAATTTTCTTTATGGGCAAATTCCTTACCTAACGACCGCATTTCAATCTAATCTACGACCTTGCACCTCCGGCCATGATTGCTTTATCCTGGACTTTCCCGGATGATACCTCCCGGCCCTCTGGGCTTCCCATCCGGGAGCTGAGGCTACCTACTCCCTTGTTTGATAACTCTACCTGTATATTAATCTCAAAGTTGAGACGGTGTGGTTTGATTTTTTTCCTACATATTGTACATAACACTTGTAACCCTTTGATATCCTCCCCTCCTATGCCTCTTGTATACCAGTGAAGCGTTCTGATACCTTCACGGGTCTGGTTTGCGCTCTATAAAGCCTTAAATAAATAAATAAATATAAATAAAAAAAATATTGTCTACAGGTGCTCGTGGAAGACAACTTCTATGGACTGTAATCTAGAGAATGCTACAGTGATTCTGGTATTTTAATGACCTCTGCTGGTCATTTTCTATATAGAAAGTTAAATAGAGGCAGTTGAACAGATATAAAGGTCCCTAAGTGGAAGCAGACAAGTCTTAGGGCGTATCTCCAGAGCCCACAAAGTACATAGACATATAAGTATATACTAAAGTATATAGAAGAGATCTCAAATGCTCGACCTAAAAATGACAAAAAAGTTTAGTAATGCTATAACAAACTGAGCTGCATTACTTCAAATAATTAGCCTTTTTTGGACATAATTTACTCAACTCTGCCACATAATTTAGTCCTCCCCTTCCGTATAATTCTTCCAGTGGCCCTGCAGGTCAGGCGAAACGCGTCCGAAGGGCTGACTTGAATAAAATTTTGGCCAGCACATGGTGTCGTCAAGCGTGGTGTTTTGCTGCGTGTTTGGGCTAGATAAATCTTGCCTCGGTGCCTCTCTAACCATGGGTCCCACGCTGCAACTCTGGGCAATAGCTTGCTTAATCTCCACAACGGCCCCCTCGCTGCCGGGGATGCCTAGCTTCACCTTGGGGATGCCCAATAGGGACCATCTCACAGGGAAAGCCAGGACGGGTTCCCCAGCGGCACACAGCGCCAAAAAACCCTGGGCTGAACGTGCGCTCTACAAATTCATGCTAACATAACATAACATATATATATATATATATATATATATATATATATATATATATATATATATTTTGCAATTATCCAAGCATTAACCGCCTCCGCCAGATCGAGTGTTGCGTCGTCTCAATAAGACTCCTTGGATCGAGTCTCTCTCATTCCATCATGCAAACGACCACGCCATGTGAGATTTATCAAAGTTTCTTTATTTCTGCCGCTGCCAAACGCGTTTCGACTACACAGTAGTCTTGGTCACTGGTTACGGTTAGGAGAGCGCGCGGCCATTTTAAAGAAAAAATATACCAGTTCACAATACGTCATTAACTGCCTGTCAGCCGACAGGAAAGACAGACTAGCATTTAACATTCTGTTGCATTTTCAATCGTTTGCACGTTAGTTTCAACATGATTTAATACATTTGCTCGAAATGCTTGGTAATTACCGATTAATTGAATTCATGGACAACCTTTATATTTATCATAAAGTGCTGAATGCGAGTGTTCATGTTTTACCATGTTTTTTTCAACTCCATTTTGAAGACTTTATCAACACTAACGCGCAATGACATAATAGCGTGTAGTCTGTGCAAATTTTACGCACTTTGTCAAAACTATTTTCACGTTGGAAAATGTCGCCCCTGTGGGCTTAGCCTGAACATCTATTAAATTCCATTATTAATTAACAGATTCCTTCTCGGCTTAAAATTACAAAAGGAGTTGCTATCTCACAACACTCTTTACCATTGCACAGAATAAAGCTCAAGTGAGCATACATGCCGGTTGTACCATATATGTAAACAAACAGATGAATTTATCTGATCATTATTATTCATGTTGACTGACAATTGCAAATACATTATAAAGAAGTACTGTCCACAAAATCTTAATCATAATCAAAATTCATTTTCATGTGTATTAATTTAGCAGAGCTACTTGACAATCACCGAGAATTAATATTAAAGATGTCTGTGTAACTCTTCTTCAATATTAAGACCCTTTGGCTTCTTAGTATTCAACTTAATTATATATTTAGACTCTAGTTTTCTTAGTTTACTCAGTCTATTACCCTCTCTTTGACTAGCTGGAATAGAGTCAATTACACAATACGTCAGTCCTTTGGCATCCTTATTGTGCATCAATTCAAAATGCCTGGCTACAGGATAGGCCCTGTCGGCATTTTTAATTGCACGCAGGTGCTGTAAAATCCTTTTGTAGGCTTCATTGATTGTGCTGCCCACATACCGGAGCCCGCACCGGCACTCGAGAATGTAGATCGCATAATCAGTTTTGCATGTATATTTATTCTTTATCTTTTCCATTCTGTTGGAAAGGCCCAATCTGTATTTACTGCAGTTTACGCCATGATTACATGCCTTGCACTTCGTGCATTTTACGAAGCCATTTTTGTCTAACCAGGTCTTTTTCGGTTGGGGTTTTCTAAGCATGTTGCTTACCAAACAGTCTTTGAAGGATTTTGCTTTTTTGAATGTAATTTGCGGTCTCTTGGGGACTTCTTTCCCAAGCACTGGATCGTTTTGGATGATATGCCAATGTTTGTTGAGTATTCTTCTCACCTCAACATGTTGTTTACAAAATCCTGTTATGAATCTGCATTGGTTATCATCCTTGCTCTCTTTTTTATTGCCAAAGAGGATTTGTTCCCTTTTGAGCTTAGAGGCTTTCTGTATTCCTTCTGCTATCCAAGTAGTGGGATATCCCCGTTCTTTAAATCTAGTACTCAAAGTTTCTAGTTCTTTTTCTGTTTCTACAGGAGTACTACAATTTCGCATGACTCTGAGGCTCTCCCCATATGGTATGCTGCTCTTGAGGGCCATGGGGTGGAAGCTTTTAGCATGCAACAAAGTGTTGCCACTAGTGGGTTTTCTGTAGAGTTTAGTTTGGATTTTACCTTGCTCGACATACACAGTTAAATCTAGGAAATTAACACTATCTTTACTGATGGTACTTGTAAAGGATACATTTTAAATCATTCGTCTGAAGCTTTGATATAAAGGACTTAGCTTCAGATTCAGATCCTTTCCAGACCAAAAATAAATCGTCGATAAAAAGACTCCAGTGGATGATATTTTCATCCCACTCCTTCTGATACTGCGTCCGGACCACCTGCTCCTCCCACCAGCCCATATGCAAATTCGCATAGCTGGGGGCGAAGCAGGTGCCCATGGCAGTACCACACGTCTGATGAAACAGTTGCCCATAAAATAAAAAATAATTACTGGTCAAACATTTTTCCACCATTCTTAGGAGCATTTGTGTGTGTGACCATAAACTGATAGCTCTTGCACCCAAGAAATGTTTAACGGCACGGATACCATCCTTGTGCCTGATACTTGTGTACAAGCTGGCCACATCGATAGTGATTAACAGATAATCATCTTCCCATGGTGTGTCGTATATTTTTTTCAGAAAGTCCCCAGTATCTAACAAGAACGAAGGTAACGTCTTTGCCAAAGGATTAAAAAAAGAGTCAACGAATTTGGAAGTATTTTCTAGTGCGCTACCTATTGCTGAAATAATAGGGCGTCCTGGGGGGTTTGATAAATCTTTGTGCACCTTTGGAATTAAATAAAATACAGGTGTGGTGGGCAAATCGATCTTCAAATACATATACTCATCATGTGTTAATAGTGAAGAGTCATACCACTGTTTTAACTCAGCGTTGAACATTTCGTGACTTTCCATCATTGTTTTTGACTCAACGCGTGTATAGCAGCGTTTATCATCAAGTTGCCTATATGCCTCAGATAAATATTTCGTTCTATCCCAAAGGACCACATTGCCTCCCTTGTCTGCATTGCGCACTATACAGTTATTACACTCTAACAGTTTTTTAATTAAAGCATAATATTCTTTTTGCTGTTCATTATTCACTTTACTTGGATTCATGTCCTTACCCAGCTTCTTCAGTTCATTTAGGACCAGTTCATTATAAACATCAACAGTATCTCTAGTTGATGACGGTGTAAAGCGCGACCTTGGTCTGAAGGGTGTTGGAGCATCTTGATGTATGTTGATTTCTTCTTTCCGGGCAATGTTATCCACAAAGTCCTCAAGTTCCAAATGTTGTGCTTCTATGTTAGTTGCTCTTAATGCCATCATTAAATCCATGTCCTCCACTCTCAGGTTATCCTCAATTGCATCACCCGTTAGGGAGACCTCAGAAGTCTTTTGTCTCGGGTTTACAAGGAAATGCTTTTTAAGTTTGAGCAATCTTATAAACTTAAAAAGATCAATACGAGTTTGTACAAAGTCCATGTTAGCCTCTGGGCAAAATGAAAGGCCCAGTTCCAAGATCTTTAGTTCTCTTTCCGTTAGTTGGATGTTAGTTAAATTTATGATGTTCATATCCTTGGTGGTATTCTTTATTACTTGGTCTGTTTCTTCTTCTGCTTTTGATATCCTCTCCTGGCGCTTTGACCCCTTCCGCCGGTTTGCCCTCTGCCTTTTGCTCCTGGTGGTTCTGGATTTGCACTCTGTGCTGGTGGCCTTTGACGCAGATTGTAGCGTCGCTCCACGTTTAAATATCCCAATTCATCTATCACGGATGGTATCGCACCTGGTATGGGTCTGTTGGTTTCGCCTTCCGTGTCATAGTCCGAACTAGTGACACTGCTTAAATCAGAAGCAGGGTCCGTTCCTGTTTTCGATAGGGTAGCTGATTTCGCCTGTTTTTGTTGTCTGATGGCGTCGAACTTCTTGGCAAAGGAGTATATCTGCCCTTGTTCGTAATCTTGTTTGTCACGCTGAAATTTATGCGTTTATATATATATATATATATATATATATATATATATATATATGTGTGTGTGTGTACACACATACATATGTGTATATAATGTATATATCTATATATACATATATATTTAATCCAATCCACGTGATCAAAGCCTTTGTTAGGCTGAAACGCGTTGGTCCGAGCTTGGAGTGAATAAAGACTGATAGTGAAAAATTACCGTACTTGTGGGCCGCATCTTTGGAATAAATTGTTTGAATGGGCCAGGGTCTGGCCCCTCTGCAGAGCACCCGCAGCTGAGCGCATTGTGGCAAAGGATCACCTTGAAAAAATACATATATATTTATATAGATATATAGATGGATGTAGATATAAAAATAAATATTCACAGAAAAAAAACGTTAAAGTGGCATTATAGTTAGGTCTTATAATAATTAAGAAAAGCAACAGAAATTAACGTGTTATACTTTACTGACCTAACTCTACCTCTCGCCCCGACCATGCTCTGCTTATGACCTCACATATTACATCACATGATATCTGAAATAACATTGATGATATCTCAAATGACATCAGCGATGACAGCACATATAGTACATCATGCAGTACAGTCACAGTACAACCCAAGGTTTTATGCCCCACACTTCGTGACTAGCGTCACCCATACAGAATGAGACAACCTTAAAATCTGAATTTTGTAAGTCCTCTTCTGAATTGAATAGCATAACAAGCATTCATCTTTAACTACATGTGGCAAATCCTTAGTGATGTTTGGCGTTGCTCAATGTTTCCTTTTTGCTTGTGATTTAATTTTTAGCAAACGCCCGACTTTGCTTTTCCTCAGATAATAGGAATATGGTGGACAGAATAGACACTATCTGTGATGCTAGGCAGGGTAATGATATTAACAGTAATGAAAATGGATTCTGTTTGTACTTTTCTCAATTCTTGTTACAATCAATGTCACGCCAATGAAATATCAAAACAGCATGTCTGAGAGAGACTTCAGGAGGCAGGCGGGATTCTGCGCGCGCCTGACCTTTCGGTGCCCTGTAATTGATGTGCTGATGCAAGACATTGCTGAGGACGCGGTTTTCCTCTCCTGCTCATTTTATCGCGTCTGTTGTTTGCCAGCACAAACTGCGACGCTCAGCCCAAATGCAAAATGCTAAAAAGGTGAAGGTAAAATAAGGATGCACTTTGTCGTTATGCAGTCAGTGAATATTTAATGTAGAAACGCATCTAGTTTCCACCACATCTCATTAGGAAAGATATTAGTAGCTGTGCAATAGTTAGAAGTGATTTAATGTTTATGCTTCCTTGCTCCATTGTTTTAGAGTTTAGTTTATTCGTATCACCTTGTCCCCGCCTAACTTTGTAGTCATTCAACCTCCCATGAAGCAGACTCCTCCTTTCCATCAGAGGACAGTGTGCGAAATTACGTATTCGTCACGACCTGCGTGTATTTGTTGTGTCTTGTCTTCTAAGGAATGGGTCAACCTCCTACAGGGTTAGAAAGTAAGCACCGAAGAATTCACTGAGGTGACAGGTAAGGGGAAGCGCCGGAGGAGAGAGGAAGCACGGTCGTGCTAATAAAGGAGTTATTCAATGCAGGGCCGGTGCCAGGGTTTATGGGCCCCCGGGCAGACAAGGAACATGCGAAGCCCCTCTAAGATGTGACGTGACAGGAAGTGACATCACTTGAATATTCATTTTCGAGCATTGTCGAAGCAGCTTCCTGAGACACTACTTACCTAATGAGGCTATCACTAAAATGGGTAAAGATATGAATAGTAATAATAATAAAACAAATACATATATTTTAAAGCGGCATTACGTGAAAATACAGTACATTAATTAAACTGTCTGGAAAAGCTAGGCCTAGGGATATTAAAAACGTATATAATTATAACGATGTTTACTAAATCGCATCTAATTTAGGGTATGATTAAAATTTCAATTCAGATTGTCCCTGAACTATACAGTGGGACTTTAAGTGATTTCCGTCCTTTTCGCTAGTAAAGTTAAAGATAAAGGGGCTTATTTACAAGGCTCTTGAGCCAACTTTTGAGTCATTTTCTACATTGTAAAAGTGACGTACTGGTGGCGCAAGGGGCTTGTAAATCTGCCCCAAAGTATTTGGTTTTCCACAGACATGGGGGATCAAGACAAGGGAGACATGCTAGATCAGGTGAGTGGCCTGCTACAGCTGCAGTAAACAACAAGCATTTGCAATGCAATGGTCTCGGCATCATTAAAGGTAGAGCTATTGGCATTGCTCATGACATTTCTTTTTTTTTCTTTAAATCATAAATAAATGGCATTGTCATTTACATTGCCAATACACACCACTCTGCACCTGCACTCACTGCTCTGCACTCACTGCTCTGCACTCACTACTCTGCACTCACTACTCTGCACTCACTACTCTGCACTCACTACTCTGCATTCTGCACACTCACTCTGCACTCACTACTCTGCACTCTGCACTCACTACTCACTACTCTGCACTCACTACTCTGCACTCTCTACTCACTACTCTGCACTCTCTACTCACTACTCTGCACTCACTACTCTGCACTCTGCACTCACTACTCTGCACT
Source organism: Lissotriton vulgaris (assembly GCF_964263255.1). Classification (NCBI taxonomy): domain Eukaryota; kingdom Metazoa; phylum Chordata; class Amphibia; order Caudata; family Salamandridae; genus Lissotriton; species Lissotriton vulgaris. The sequence continues at coordinate 228,533,098 of NC_141689.1, read as the reverse complement.
CACTACTCTGCACTCACTACTCTGCACTCACTACTCTGCACTCACTACTCTGAACTCACTTCTCTGCATTCTGCACACTCACTCTGCACTCACTACTCTGCACTCTGCACTCACTACTCTGCACTCACTACTCACTACCCTGCACTCACTACTCTGCACTCACTACTCACTACTCTGCACTCACTACTCACTACTCTGCACTCAATACTCACTACTCTGCACTCACTACTCACTACTCTGCACTCACTACTCTGCACTCACTACTCTGCACTCACTACTCTGCATTCACTACTCTGCACTCACTATTCTGCACTCACTACTCTGCACTCACTACTCTGCACTCACTACTCTGCACTCACTACTCTGCATTCTGCACACTCACTCTGCACTCACTACTCTGCACTCTGCACTCACTACTCTGCACTCACTACTCACTACTCACTACTCTGCACTCACTACTCACTACTCTGCACTCACTACTCACTACTCTGCACTCACTACTCACTACTCTGCACTCACTACTCACTACTCTGCACTCACTACTCTGCACTCACTACTCTGCACTCACTACTATGCAGTCACTACTCACTATGCACTCACTACTCACTACTCTGCAATCGCTACTCACTACTCTGCACTCACTACTCTGCACTCACTACTCTGCACTCACTACTCTGCACTTACTACTCACTACTCTGCACTCACTACTCTGCACTCACTACTCTGCACTCACTACTCTGCACTCACTACTCACTACTCTGCACTCACTACTCACTACTCTGCACTCACTACTCTACACTCACTACTCTGCACTCACTACTCTGCACTCACTACTCTGCACTCACTACTCTGCACTCACTACTCACTACTCTGCACTCACTACTCACTACTCTGCACTCACTACTCTGTACTCACTACTCTGCACTCACTACTCACTACTCTGCACTCACTACTCACTACTCTGCACTCACTAAGTGGTGGTCGTGCATTACATTTATTTAAGAAGTGCATATATGTACATGCATTTGCATTTTTGTGGTCTGTGTGTATGTGCACAAGGGAGATGGCCTGAAAACTCAAGTACTCATATGGAGTGCTTGAAAACAAAGAAAAAATAACCCCACAAACTGGGAGCAGTGTAGGGTGACATGTACTTGGGACATGCGCTAAGAGAAGGCAAACACAAGAAGAGGGCATGACACCTGCATGTCATGACAAATGGCATCAACAAAATGAGTGACGCTAAATGTTACCAATGTTAGGAGATGGGTGTCCTGTAAGCCCACAGGTGGATGCATGCTCTGTCTAGCCGAGACATAACACTGATCAAATACACCATTGCTTGCCAAGGAGATGTCCACATACTGGCCCCTTAACCAGCCAGCATTTTTCACAGGTGGCATCCCTTGTAATTTGTAGTCACAGTCGCTGATTCCCTGTTGGTATATTTATTTTTAAATATTTTCCGATGCTTTTGGTCTGGGCTAGTGGCGGGCACCGCTGGTCGGCCTGCCCATCCCTTCCTGCTCGCCAGGGTCCGACTGTGAGAACTTTCCACTAGAGGAACTGGCAGAGCCAGACAGAATCCGAACAGGAAATCTGTGGAGGTCAGCTTTCCCGGCGCTGCCCATGCCCTGGGGCGTGCCCGCCTCGAGGCCACAACAGATGGACGTGATGGCATGACGGCTCACTGCAGTATACTATAGAATCACGCCTGCGGTGTTGAGGTAGTGGCCAGCTCCTGGTATATGCAGTGTACAGAAGGAGGGACAGCCATCTTGGGTCGCTGGTGGATGAGGGGGGGCAGGATTCCGGAGATAAGTGCAGGCACTACAAGGGAAGTGTCCGTCTGCGATGGGTGGAGATGCTCGATCTTCGGCTTTGTATGGGGCAGTTGGGGGCGTGGGGTGTTTACGCAGGTAAACAAAGGTGCATGTGATTGCGTCTGATCTTTGCCTATCCCAAACCCGGATTCACCAAACGTAATTTTTTTGCATTAATGGAAAGTTGTCACTGAACAATCATTCTTTTATTTAGGCCCCTAGTTTTCAAGTGTAGGGCATGGTCCTGTACAAGGCTTCGGCTTCTAGTCCAACTGAAGCGATTTCCACAGCGCCTCGTTTTTTAAAATCCCTGAACCCTGTGGTCCTGCTGTGCCCGTGGATGTAGGGCAGTATGCCGTCGAAAAAAAAGAGACGGTGGGCAGAGGTGTGAGCAGCGGTAAATTGGCCTTTTTCAAAAGTGAAAGTTTTGTTCACTGTCTGGTCCCTCGGAAGGCTGATACAGCTGGGGCGCGGTGCCTTATCAGCCCTGTCGAGTTTACCTAGTCACTGTCCTAGTCAATTCACGTCTGCTGCTGATAAACGGTCTGCCTCAAGTTAGAATCTGCCCTTCGCCGCTCTAGAAAATGGTGTGGTCTTGGGCTAATCACGTACTCTCTCTTTTCTTCATTGCGCAATCTGCCAGTATGTAAATCCTTGGAAAGCATATTGGATTACTTTTCAGACTGCAATCTTGTAATCTTACAAATGTCTGTCCGCCCGGCATTTCGCGGCCGCCCCGGAAGTCAGGCACGGTCGCCTGTGACGGGGGCGGGGCCACGTTCACACCGGAAGAGGAGGCAGGCGGAGTCGTAGCGTCTCGCGGCCCGGGGCTCCTGTGAGCGGTGTAGAGCCCCGGGGCCGCGCCAGCAGGAGGTTGGGCGCCGCGTGCTGAGGTAAGGTAAGTTCTGGAGCGCGATTGGTGCACTTGTGTGTGTGTATGCTCGTGTGTGTGTGTGTATGTATGTGCGCGACGGTGACGGCGGGGGAGGGGGAGGGGAGGGGGAGGGGGGGCCTCGGTGCACTTGTGTGTGTGCGCGCGTGTGTGTATGAGTCAGGGGTGGTGTCTCTGTATGTATGTATGTGCGTACGTGCATGGGCGCGTGTGTGTGTGTATGCGCATGCGTGTGTGGTGCTTGCGCTTCCCAGGAGACAGCGCCTGGCCACAGCGCGCGTTCCAGTTACAAATCGCCTGGAAGGATGCGCGTGGCCAGGACTGTCTCCTGGAAATGATACTCGCTGACATAAGATCTCGGCGGAGACGCGCTTACGCGCGTCTTTTAGCCGAGACCTAAAAAGCACAGATTCCTAAAGGTAGGATGAAGAAGCAGAGTTCTGGTGGCTCATATATTGGCAGGCAGAAGCAGCGAAGGTTGGACCACACATGCACTCTGAGCGCTTAGACACAGCAATTACTCTCTAACTCAATTTTTAAGAGGTGCAAAGAACTGAACTAACTAAAAGATATATGGAAGAGATAGGCAAAAAGGGAAAACAGTTTCCGACTAGGGAAAAAAGACTGCTAACGCTATACTGGGTGCCAGTCACACATCACACTGCTCTTTTCAAGGCTGGCCCATTCTCAATATGCTCAAGAAGAGCCAGTTGGCTTACAAGCATAGTCAGACCTACTCTGTGCACACCAGCCTTAAGGCTGCAGCAGCTTTTTCGGTTGTACTCTAGCGGCCAATCCAGCCCAACGAAGGCGACTAGTTTCTCTGCAGTAATACTACTGTAGTAAACAAAAATTCATCTCAGCAGATACCTAGGCCATAGGCCCATCAGTCAATTGTGGATTCTGTGCCTTTCCTACTTAAGCCTATTTCCTTGCATGGGCCTCACAGCGCTTAAGTCTTGCAGGGTGGTTTATTCTTTGTTATCACTTTGCACAACACTTTGCGCAACACAAACATCTTAAGACGTTTTTTTGTGGATTGCGGGGTCTATTCGTCACGGAACTTATTTTTTGGGTGTTTCATTCCACAACCACCTGCTCAGAATTATCCCCTTTTAAAAACATAGCTACACTGATTGTATCAGGTTCTAATTGGGTATGATTAATGTAACATACTAAATTTGAACTCCAATACCTTTATTACCTGTTAGAGTAAGTTGTGACTGCTCGCTATTGCCACCTTTGGAATGACAAGTTTCTAAAAGGAATAACTCTTAACCAAATGAAACAGTCAGTTCTGAAACAGAAATAGTAAACAACAGTATCCTCCCCCGTTGCTGCTAATTAATCACCTATTGCCCTTGACCCAAAGAAAAGGTCTCATAACATCTGCTTTTTTCCTTTTACAGAAATATATTGTAGGACATTCGAAATCAGGGTAGCAAAGACATTTGAGGAGATGCAAAGAGGTTCTGAGCATGCTGAAGGTTTTAGAGCAGAGAAACAACAACAGCTTTTTTAGTTTTTACATTGATAGGATCTTATCATGAGTCGAGTAAGAAATTGCAAAGGAAGCTCAGGGCAGGAGTAATGCTCCCTAGATCTATGATCTGGACATATGCAGGAAACGACCGCAATGGGAGTGAAATTTAATAGAGAGGTCAAGAGGTGTAATAGAGTACACAGCAAGCAGGATGAAATTCAGATGACACAATGAGTATGGTTCATGATCACAATCCTTTGTGAAGAATGTCACATGCATCTCAAAACTAAGACTTTAAAAAAAACATTTTTTTCACAGAAAATAAAGAGCTAGAGATTTGCAAACTTGGGCAGACGACTCAACAGACTTAGCAGCACACACTGGTTAAAAGTCATGTTTACCTGTTCTCCAACCTCTTACTTGTTTGCTGATTTTGCCCATTTACATCTACCTCACCTCTCCATGGTCTACTTTTACAATCATCGCTTCCCAACTTATTACCTACTCTTGTTGTTTCAGTTCCCTCTTGTATCCACTTCATGCCTGCAATATTGCCTGTTCACCTCTCATCTCTCTCCAAGTATTTAACCTTCTCTCTCTGTTTCTGCCACGCTTACATCCATATTCTCCTCAATGCTCTGCTTCTTTCCTCTCATCTTACCAATAAGCCTCTCACCTACTCTTTCCTCAACTGTTTTCCCTGCTTCTGTTTCCCTTACATCAACTTCTCTCTTTTCATACCAGCATCTTCTTGGTACTTCTGCCCCTCTTAAAACCACATCCTCTTTCCATACGTTGCTCTTTATTACTCTTCCTCCCCTAGCCTCTTAACTTGTTTCAGCAGTTCCCCTCTTTTACATCCATCTCTCCCAATCTACCCTCCCACTCTCCAAGCTTTTTTACATTTTTGCATGGATTCTGCTCCTCCTAACATTATTCTCTTTTACACACGATTATAGGTAGGCAAGCCACTAAAACCTCAAGCCAGAGGCCTGGCTCTGCTCAGCTCAAGGTCTTCTTGGAACCTTGAGCCCAACATGAGCCACATTTTCACAGGAGGCGATGTAGACTAGTAGAGACAGCTGCCCCTTATGCCTCATGGGAGCCAGGCTTGCCTCCTTCCCTCGGCTCAGCATCCTGTGAATCTAGGCAAAGCTTTATGCTGCCTGTCACCCAGTCGCATGCACTAAGAAATAAAGATGAAGCATTATGCTTTAATGTCACAAAAAGATAAACATGTAATCGCTCAATTGCACAGTGTGAAACTTGAAAATCTAGGTTCACTCCAAGGCTTCCCTGAATCACCAAACTGTCGGATTCTAGGAAAATGCTTTACTTCACCAACCTCCATTTTTTTCATGATCACACATCAAAGCACTTTCAAATATGTGCAGTCAGGGTGTGTGCTTTACAACACTTCTTGTGTTTGATGCAATAAACGATATTTTTCTACGTTTAATAAGAATCCAGCCCACATATAGGGTACACATGTACATACATATTTCCAGTGCACATGCCTCTTAGTCATGTGCACTGGAAATATACAATTTTTTTAGTCACTGTATGTTCCGCACAATTATACATTTGTCAAAAAAGCCATCTGCTTCATAAAAAAATGTTCTTTTGTTTATACTTCAAATGGATAAACAAACGAATAAAAATGAAGCAACACTTGTTGCTGCACAGTGGAAAGCCCTTCACAAAGCTTGTCTGGTCATCTTTCTGTTGCTTCTTGCTGTACTTGAGTGTCAGACTGGTACTAATGAGATGAATCCTTTGGCCAGATAGTAACAACATAGTAAAAAAAGGACAAAATAATGAGGTAATACTATCACAAATTGCGCCACATAATTAGTTTTTTCTTGTTGTATGAGTCAGAAAGCATTGCAGCCTGATTTGGTCCTTTGCTGCCACATAATTCCATTTGCTCTTGGTTCACTAATATTATCTTCATGGCTAGAGCAGGAATATTTCTCAGTTCATGTGAGAAAACTCTTACTTTTACTACATAAATCTCTATGCAGTGGTATATTTTAATGTACTAAGGTAAAATGCTTCTATTTGTTAAAGAAAGATGCATTTTTTGATTGTGATGACATAATCTCCCTTTCCTCTACTGTAGGTGAGTAACAACCCTTGATGATTGTACATGTTTCTTTCTTTTAGTGTGTGCCCTGCAGGTCACCCTGCTTTTCATTCATACAGAGGCAGGGCTCCTTAGGTTACATCAAGTACCCATCGAATCCCTGTTTCATGCAGATGTAGCGATTAGATTTTCTGTATGCCTTTCAAGCTAAGGTTGCAAGGACAAGTGATGGAGGCACCCCTTACCACCCCCTATGGTCCTGCGGCGCTGCATCTCTGTTGCTCCCCAGGCCCGGTCTCGTAACTCCAGAATATTTTGAAAGCCAGTAATCTGGAGTAGGGCCCCTTAGTTGTGAGCAGGATAGAGGCCTTGGGCAGCTGCCTGCACTGCCCATGTCTAGTGCCAGCCCTGATTTTATGATACATGACTCTGGATTTTACTCCACATTTTGGCAACGAGTAGCATGACCAGCAAACACCCGATTCCTTCCACAACCTGCTGACCGTCACGGACATTCAGGGATTCCATGCCAGAGAATTAGAGTGTGCGGCACAGATCACGGTTGCTGCAGAGTCGTGCACTACTTACGGATGACAGCTACCCTGTAAGTTGTTTTATAATGGCGCATTGGAGCATGAAACAGTTGATAGGCATAGACTGCTGGAAGCTCTCCTTAGGATAGCATGCAGGCAAATAGCACAGTTGGCTGCACACACTACTTAAACATGAGCCCTACTTAATCCCTGACATGCGTGTTCGGCTGAAGAGTGCCGTATTCCAGTCACACGCTTTTGTGTGTGACTTCGTCATGCTGAATGCCGCTGTTAGAAACAGGGTTTCTGGTTGGCTAGGGTATGCACCTAAACCAGGCTGATCCCACCATTCGAGCCAGGGTAAGGAAGTTCCACACCCAAGATATTCCTTTCTCACCACCTACCTCGGTAGCTTGGCAAAGGATCAGGTATATTTCAGAGACAATGTATAAAGAATTTGTACAGCACGCACACACACCAGTGACAAACTAGGCACACCACAAAAGAGACTCTACACAAGGTTATATACAAATGTCTTATACATGAAAAACACAGAGACTACAATCACAATATTCACTTTGCCAACTAGGCAATTGTCATAAACATAACATAGATCGTAAATCATTTTGCCAACTAGACAAATTGTCAGTAGCATGGATGAAACGGGCTGAAGTGCGTCAACTTGACAGACTAGAGAAGCCCTTACAAATTTGACTCCTAATTAAAGGAAATATACAGCATCAACTAGTATACAAAGAGGTTGAGATATATTATTCCCCAGATTTGTGATGATGCAAGGTCTAAATATTTATATAGGTTGCAAATCATAATTGGTCAAAAATTGTTTATTTGCAGCCCCTTAAGAAATTAGGTTAAACAGGGGTTCTGTCCGTTTGGAAGAAGATACTGTATGATGGTTTATGTATGTTAAATGTATATAATTTATTTAGCACTTTTTTGTATGTATATGTAGATACTTTATATGTTTTTGTGTCCTTTTTGACAAATATATACAGAGAGAAAAACATCTGGATCACAGACCGGTGTGAGTGCTTTTTCAGTAAGATAAAAAGTTTGAGAAGTCTTTTCTGCTTGAGTGATTAATTAAGGTTTCCTTCAGATTTAAAAATCGTTAATGTTTGATCAATTCCGTAGCATCAATTTTCGTTTTTGCACTTTGTAAAAGTGGCATTTTCAAACACAATTTGAAAACCACCTCCATTAAAAGGTGTGTTACTATATTCTGAGTTCAGAGCGTCAAAACTCTGTTTCTCCGTCTTGTTCCTATTGAAAATGACACATGTAAAATGTTATAGCGCAGCTCCAATGATAGCCTATTGGACAGACAGCCTTTCAATAGTGAAAAAAGAAATACACAGTATTTGACTATCAGGACATGTCACACACACTGGTGCATGTCCTCCATATCACATAGACTGCACCCTGCCCATGAGTGGGCCGCAGGCCTAACTGAGGGGTGCCTTAAATGTAAGAAAAGGGAAGGTTTAGGCCTGGTAAGGGTGGCACTTGCCGGGTCAACACGGCAGTTTACAACTGCATGTGCAGACAGTACAGTGGTAGGTCTGAGACCCATTTACAGGGCTTTTTATGTGGGTGGCATAACCAGTGCTGCAAACCAACTAATAGCATTTAATTTACATGCACACTCACTGTACTTTACTAGGGACTTACCAGTAAAACAAATATGCCAATCATGGATAACCGATCAGATTCACAATTTAGGTAGAGAGCATATGCAGTTTAGCACTCATCAGGAGTGGTAAAGTTCCCAGAGTCCAATAGCCAATGAAAACAGGGTCAGAAAATTAGGAAGCAAAAGGCAAAAAGTTTGGGGATAAACCTTCAAAAAGGGTCAGGTCCAACAACCGCCATTTTAAATGTGTCTAGAGTCGAGGTGACCTGTTCTACAGTTTGATGCACGTGACATCATCACACTGTGTGCTGCCATTTTGAATCAGTTTAGAATTTAGGCCACACTCACATTTTTTACTGCTGCCACTTCACACTGGGAAGTTCAAGTACTGGTACTTGTTCTATGAGCCCCCATTGTGATTTTGAACAGCATTTACAAGCCAATACGCATTTCCATAATGTGCAGCCATTTTGGTTTCTGGTATTTTTAAACTATTTGAACTACGGCTAACCAGTTCTAATACATACTATTTTCTAGCCATTTACATATATATTTGGAATATCAATTAAGTGACTAGTTCAGTAGATAGTAGAAACCATGTTTGCTTCACAAACATTCTCATTAACTCTACCTCAAGCATTCCTACCAGCACCAGGAGAACCAGTAATAAAGTGGCCAGAATGGAAAGAATATTTTGCTAATTACATATTGGTGTTGGAGGATAAAAATGGAGAAGAACTTCCTACCATAAGAAACAAAAAAACATTTTTTTACACACATAAGGTCACTCCAAAGGGGTGTAGCATTTATAACCAAATGGAAATAAAGTATGGTCTAATAAAGAATCTGATGAATATAAATTTGCTTTGAAGGACTTGGATGCTTATTTCTCTAGTATTCTTTACTTAGCTATCAACAGTTTCTATTTCTTCCAGAGGAAGCAGTACAATAATGAACCAGTGGAAGATTAGGTGTACAGACAAAATATCGACTCCAAAATATCGACTGGACATAATATCGAGTTTTAAATATAGACTGGACAAAATATCGACTGGACATAATATCGACTACAAAAATATCGTTTTTCAGGTAAGTGAAGTAATATCGACTGTATAAAATATAGATAGCAAAAATATCGAATTTTTATTAATATATAATATTTTATAGTGTATTTTTATGTAATAATATGTGTGAAAAGTGTGTCTTAATGTTATAAAATATTTTATTAAATGAATTTTGTTTTTATAATAATTGCGTAATGTAATTCTGTAGGGGGTTGTGGGTTTATAGGGGAATAGGGTGGGAAGTAATTTAATAATAATTAATTAATTAATATGTTTGTTAATATTTTTAATTAATAATTAATTGATAATTAATTAATATTAATTAGTTAATTAATTAATATAATTTTGAACATATTTTGTATTAGTAATTAATTGGTAATTAATTAATTGTAATTAGTTAATTACATTAATTAGAGTAAAATTTTAATATATATAATTTTGTGTTATTTTTAAGTAATTAATTGGGAAAAATAATATTAATTATTAAAATAATTACAGCTAATGTGCTAATATATTTACTTTATTGTTATTGTTAATTAATAATTAATTGGTAATTAAATAATATTGATACATTTTGGGTAAAGGAGCATTTTTAGGGTTCAGGGTCAGTTTTCAGTTTTAGGGTAAAGGGGCATTTTTAGGGTTCAGGGTCAGTTTTCAGTTTTAGGGTAAAGGGGTATTTTTAGGGTTCATGGTCAGTTTTCAGTTCATGGGTAAAGGGGTATTTTTAGGGTTCAGGGTCAGTTTTCAGTTCATGGGTAAAGGGCTATTTTTAGGGTTCAGGGTCAGTTTTCAGTTCTTGGGTAAAGGGGTATTTTTAGGGTTCAGGGTCAGTTTTCAGTTTTTGGGTAAAGGGGCATTTTTAGGGTTCAGGGTCAGTTTTCAGTTTTTGGGTAAAGGGGTATTTTTAGGGTTCAGGGTCAGTTTTGGGTTTTTGGGTAAAGGGGTATTTTTAGGGTTCAGGGTCAACAAATAAGATTGTAAAAAATTATTTTTATTATTTTCATTTATTATTTAATTATTATAATTTAATTTAAGTATTTTTAAGTATATTTTAGTAATTAAAATTTAATATTAATTTAATTTAACACTGTTTTTAATAAAGTCGATATTTTTTACATCTATATTATTGTTAACGATATTTTGTACTCGATATTTTTGTACTTACCTGTTTGTAGATACAAACTCGATATTTTGACTGTCGATATTTTGTCCACGATATTTTGGCAAGTCGATATTTTGTCCCTCGATATTATTTCAGTGATTCGGAAGATTACATACCCTTCTTAAGGAAAATAGCAATAACTTGTAAATTTTGTCAGTCTCCATGACTTATTTATCACGATCAAATGATCATGCACACAAACAAAATGTATATTCAGGAGAACTTATTGGTGTATGGGGACTCTCCCTTGAAAGTGTTGTAACATTTGTTAAAAAGGCAGAACAAAATGCGAAAAAGTGGCAGGAAGAAACCCGTCAGAACAGGAGCAAGTGTGCAATGTATCCATAAAGAAAGCACCATCCAGATGTCAAAGAGGTACCTCATGTGCTGGTAAAACATTTGGCATGAAGACCAGTAATTCAAGGTCAAAGTTTAAGAACTGAGAAGGTTACCATTGCAGGAGCGGTAACCATTTGTCCCATGACAGGAAACGTCCCACTATCAGAAAGAGTGTTCATTTTGTGGAGTTATGGGTCATTTTGCTGAAGTGTGCAGAAGGTAACTGTCTTATTTAAAATTTAAAGTGGTAATGGATGAGTCAGAGTTAGACTCCTCTGAAGAAAATGAGAAACAAGAGAATTTTGTTTTGAGTATTCAATCGATTGTGTTAAATGTAAATCCCCATTCTAGGATTAAGCCTGTGTGTGAAGTGAATTTTGGGGGTGTCGTTGTTAAGAATGTATCAGATTTAGGTTCTCCATACACCATCATAAACAAATTCTTGTGGGAAGAGAAATTGGAATTCTGGGAACACACCTTCTTCTTACCGACATGCATCCTGAGAGTTTTATAGGAGAAACAATTCCTGTAAGATAGTATAGGGTGTTGTCCTTTGAATTCAAAGCTAAAATGTCTACAGGGAAACTCTATGTGACTGAGAAAGGACCTTGTGAGGTGGATTGACCAAGGAGCATTGGGAATCATTCTGATTCTCAAAAGTCCTGAAGAAGTATTTATCATATGAAAAGAAGATTCTTCTGTGTAGAAGTAGTGCAACTGGAAGGGGGTTCCCACAGGATCATACCCTGTCTGTTTTGCACAAAGTGTGGAATATTCCTTTTGTGTCAGAAAAGAAGTGGAAATAAAATTGATGATGTTAGACAAGGCAGAAATTATTGAACAGGTGGAATCTTCTGAGTGGTTAGTGGAATTGGTGGTAGCCAGATGTCAGAATTGCAAAAGAAGATTACGTATTGACCTAAGGAATCTCAACAGTAGCATTTTAATAGACACATTTCCAATACCTTGAATTGATGAACTTTTGGCTTTGATTAAAGGTGTGAAGTGGTTTACCACATTAGACTTGATATTGGCCTACCATCAAGTGTTACTTCACCCTAGTAGCAGGTCATTGACAGCGGTGTTATCAGTTCTGCCGCATGTCATTCTGCCTCACCCTGGTTGTGACTGTGTTTCAATGCCTTAGGCATAGCATCTTTAAAGGGTTGAATGGCATTGCGTTCTTTCACGATATTTTGGTAATGGACAGGACAAGGGAATAACATGATTCCAAACTGCACAAAGTGTTACAATTACTTGAAGAAAAGAGTAAAACTGCTACATGTTCACAGTGTAAGTTTGCCCAAGAGTCAGTTAATTACCTGGCTCACATGGTCTTTGTCAAGTGAATATTACCCCAATCGGGGTTGGTGGAGGCTATCACCAACTCAAAGCCTCCCTAAAGTGAAGAGGAAGTGAAATCCTTTTTGAGTTCAGGAGAGTTTTTTTTAGGAAATTTGCACCTAAGATTACTGAAAGAACCTATGATATCAGACAATTGATGAAGAAGGATGTGAGTTTTGAATAGAATGATAAGTTACAACAGGATGTTGACACAATCAAAGCTGACATTTTCACATTTTACCTTTGAATATATTCGACCCAAGATTGTGAGCAGTAATTACCACTGACGATAGCAATAGTAATTACCACTGACGCTAGCAATAGTGGGGAGCAGTAATTTCATAATTTGAAGACAATGGGAATGGGAAGGAAGTAACAATTGCTTGTGCATCAAGATCGCTCACTAACTCTGAAGAGTGCTTCAGTGATTGAGAAAGAAGTTTTGGCTCATGCAAGGGGTGTGAGTTAATTCAAACAGTTTGTATGGGGAACAAAATTCACTTTAAGATCTTTACCATACGCCCCTTTATAAAACTTCTCACTACCACTGGAATGGATAAAGCTACGCCAAGGATTGCCAGGATGACATTGCATTTGCTTGATTACGCCTATGTTGTGGAATCCCTTCATGCTGTAAAAAAACTATCGGGTTGATTTTATGGGCAGAGAAACTCTAGTCTCCTCTGAGGATAAGGATGTGGACTGGAGTGATTTTTGTGTGACCGATGTATTGTAACCAAGTGTCATTTCTGTTGAAGAGTGGAATTCAGCATGTGAGAAGGATAAACTGTTATGGATGGTCAAATGTAAAATGTTATCGTCATGGGGAAGAAAGACAGTTTAACACCCAATTTAAAGAGTTTTGGGGTTAATGAAGTGGATTATGTTTTGCATGGACACTGCATTTTTCCCCCTGTTACTGTAAGGCAGAGTATACTAGAGACCAATCACGAAGGCCATTTAGGTAAAGTGAAAATTAAAGAATCGTATTGGTAGACAAGGATGGATGCAGTGATTGAGAGCAAGGATGGATGCAGTGATTGAGAGGTATGTCTGTGTGCTGATTGTGCCAATGCGAATAAATTGCACGTTGTGTTTAGACCATCATGGTCTCCCATGCGTATTAGTGATTAACAGTGCTCATAGATATTTTGGGTCCTTTTTGCAGGAGTTGTGAGGAAGGGCACATTTTCCAATTTGCTTGAAATTAAGATTGTGACTAAAGCAAATGCCAACTCGGTTGAACAATTTATGGAAGAGGTGTTTTTAAAAGAAAGCTTACCCAAGAGAGTTGCTACTGACAATGGCTTGCAATTTACTTTCAAAGTGAAGGAGATGTTGTGGAGGAACAAAGTGAAACATAATTTCACATCAGTGTATTTTTCTGCCTGGAATGGAAATGCTGAGTGCTTTAACAGGGTAACATGGGTAGAATGCAAATCTTATTAACTAAAGGGAAAGTGTAAAAATTGCAGTTACAAAACTGATTTGGTCCTATCGTACTACGCTCACAGTAACAGGGTTTTCTCCATTCATTTGAGGGGTTGTGAACCCTACACTAAGGATACTTTCTGTTGGATATCAAAGCAGAGGCTCAGTGATGGACCCCAGATAAGGTCAAATTGAATATTGAGAAAGCACAAAACACCTATATGAAATGCAATGGTTGTAAATGTAGTGTGTCCAGAGCCAAACAGTGTTGGAGATTGGGTGAAAGTTAAAATTCAACAAATGATGTCCAAAGGACATGGCAGATATACTGCTCCATTAAAGGTTGTCAAAATGTTTAATAATTTTGCGAAAATTGACAAATAGAAGAATATGGCATTACAGTAGATTCCCAAAATGTGATAGTGGTGAGAGAAGGACATGTGATGAGGACAGCGAGCATGCTGGAGAATTTAACCAGAGCAGTCAATTATTAGACTTTGATTTGGCTGATGGAGAGTGGCCTCAAGTCAAAATGGGTAAAGAGGAAAGTCCTGTAATAGTGGTCACTCTGAGTGGAATAGAAGGAACAAGGTGAGGAGAGAAGTGGAGAATGGGCTTGAGGAAGTTGTGAGGAATGGAAGTGGTGGAGAGAATGCTGTAAATATAATGAAGACGTGTAGTGGTCGTTCAGTTGTATGGCCACGCAAATTGAAGGATTTCCTTGATTTTTACATTATAGTTAATTGAGAGTTTGGATTCTTTGTCCTATTCTTAAGTGTGGGTTAAGGTGGGAGTTCTTGATAAGCAATAAACTAACTCCATGTTGATATTTGTATACATTTTGCACTCCAAAAAGTACACAGTGCCAACTGTGGAGATGTGGTCGCACTAGACTGGGACAGAGTCACAAGTTCAGACTGAGCACATGGAGCAGCGGCCAGCTACAGGGAACGAGTTAGGCCCACTGTACATTAAATCCTGTGCCCAGGACGCGTCACACAGCCGAGGCAATGCATCAGTTCCAAGGAGCTGTGAAGTTAAAATGCAAGGTCCTGCATGATCGGCAAGGATTCCATCGACAAGGGCTTGGGATGCAAAGTCCATCATCGAGGATGTGTCACACACCCAAGGTGGTTCACTGGTTCTAAGGTACTGTGAGGCGAGAACCTGCATTGTCGTTGAGGCTGCAGTCAACAATAGATTTGTGATGCGAGGAACTGTGTTCAGAAGGTGTCACACAGCTGCAGTTCCAATGACGGCTGTGAGGTCAATGCAGAGTCCTTGCATTGGGAGAATTTTCAGAGCAGATGGAATGCATCAGTTCTGCTGGAAAGACAGATGGCCTGGCAGATCACCTTCAGAACTACTTCCGAGGGTCCAGGACACGGTTGCACCACATTGTAGGGTGGGATTCACAGATGGTAGAGTCCAGGTGCTGGGCTCAAGGTTGTTGGAGCCTTCTGTCCATGAGGATTCAGTCGGGAGGCTAGCCAGCTAGCCCTTGGAGTCACTCTGAGGTCCTCGGTAAAACAGATGCAGGTTCAGTTCTTCTAACGCAGGCGAGAGGGCAGCAGGTCAGCACATGAGGCAGGAGACCTTCAGAGCAGTAGTCCAGCTGAGTGGCACTCCTTTCACCAACAGCAGTCCTTCTTCCTGGCAGAATCCACAGGTCCAGAAGTGCACTATGGAACTGGTGTTTGGGGTACAGTATTTATGCAAGGTGCCTTCTATGGAAGGGGAGAAGTAACTAGAGGTTTCCCTATGAAGTGCAAAGGTTTCCTGCTTTCCCTGCCCTGGCTCTTACCTAACTACTGGGGATATGCAGCTCTTAGTGTGGAGGCAGGACACAGCCTATTCAGGTAGGACTCCACTCTCCCATTCTGCCAGTGATGGCCCATCCAGGCACACATAAGCTCTATAATGTGTCTGACTGTCTAGGATGAATGCTTAAAGGCCAACCGTTAGCTTCCTCCAGTCATGTGACCCAGAGACAGGCTGCAGGCATTAAATGGCTGAAGCAAGAAAATGACAACTTTCTAAAAGGCAGGTAATAGTGCTACAAGGGGTATATTTAGTGATCTACTTTGTTGAATTCTATCTTCAGTATCAGATGTCTGTCCGTGACATCAGAAAATCAATTATGACCAAGTTTGTGTAGGTTAATCAAGATAAGAAATACATTTGTAACTCTTTTAAGGAAAAATGCTTATTTCATTTGAGGTTCAAAACCAAAAAAAAGTACTTCAATACATTGATCACAGAAATTCAAATCCTTCCCAGTTAGTTTTCACTGGTCATCAATGTAACATAACCCATTACCTATAATGACTTATGTGGAGTCTGTCCTACACGTAGGACCTAGCTCTCCCCAGTTGAAATTTAACAAAAACTAAAAGGAAAATTGGGTTAAGGTCTCTCTTGTGATACATCTATGAGACCATATTTAGGACAGAACAATTTATATGAAGAACCAAGACCCCTCTGTAAATGACATTTTAGAGAACAAAACATCAACTCTACATCATGAATTATATCTAGTAAGGATATACACTTGAAAAGTAGTGATTTAAAAGTCTATATTAGAATAGACTTTTAAATCACTACGTTCCAGAATTTACTGTGCCCTTTTTTCAGAGGTGGACGTGGCCAGACTTGTTTTTTTACATGCAACGCCACCTCCCCTCCAGGCTGGCAGGGGGTGCCGGACCTGGGAGTGGGTAAGCCCTGCGGGAACATTCGGTGGTCTGAGGGAGAGTTCTCTGGTATGTCCATCAGAACAGTGTGGTCCAAAATGTAAAAAAAATGTAAATTGATATTTGTATAGCGCACTACTCACCCGCAAGGGTCTCAAGGCGCTTGTGCGAATACCGCTGTGGAACCCATCCTGGCTTTCCCTGTGAGGCGTCCACTCCTGGGCACCCCCAAGGTGGAGGCCAGGCATCCTTAGCGTTGTGGGGGCCGTTGTGGAGATTAAGCAAGCTATTGCCCAGAGTTGCAGAGTGGGACTCCATGATTGGAACAGGCACCGAGGCGAGAATGATCAGGCCCGTGTAGCGGGTGTTGAGGTTGCGGGGCTTGGTGATTATCTATTTGTTGGGTCCTACAATGGTAATTTAATTTCAAATAGCATGCTACTCACACTCAGAGGTAAGCTAAGTTGAGTTGATGCAGTTTGAGCTGGCAAGGTGCTTGGTGCTACTTAATCTTACTCGTCTGAGTTCACTTGAGCTGAATATTTAAGAGGTCATGCACGTTCTGCTGTCCTGTCACTAGATAGTGATAGTTGTAAGTAATGTCATTGAGTTAGCATTCACAGTGCCTTTCTTTATGTAGCTCGTTCAGTCACAAGCAATCTTATAGTGTGTATGTGCATCTATGCATTGAAATAAAGGCTGAGAATGAATTTCAGGGTATCGACAATGAGATGAGAAGCAAAAATTATTTGTTGCAATGCATTAGTAGTTCCAAATGTAGTTTAGGTTTTGGAAATTATAAATAGGCCTTAGGTTTAGGGAATTAGGAATAGGTCAACTCAACAGTAGTATTGTAGGTGATCTGACTTAGAAAATTACAATTTCACTGCAGTTGTCTTTGCCTGTCATGTCAACTCATTTTTGGGGAGATTAACTGTACCACTAATCTATCTTTTTGATCATATTTCTTACATCAGCACCCAAGGACAAGAAGAGGGTTTTGGAGATGGGTCAGGTAGCCAGGGGTACCACCACCAGTGATGAGGCTGACGGATCTTCTGGCCCCAGTAAGGCCTCCTGTTAATATTATTACATTAAAGTTTACCTCTCCCCATTAAGAATAGTTTTTCTTTTTTTTTTCCTGTGCCTGCCTTTTTTTCAACTCCTATTTGTTCTAGCTAATGTTTGTAAACTTCTTGTTATCACAGCATAGTCCTAATTTTTTCTATATTTCATGAGTCTGAAGCTGACTATCGTCTGCCTGTACTAGTCTGTAGCTTTATTCTACTTTGTTGGTAAGCTTTCCCTCTCCCCTTATACATGTTGTGGACTGGCATTATAAGACTATGCGAACACATTTTAGGACAGGTTCTCTACTGTGAAGACTGTGTGCCCAAGTAAGCTATTCTATGCATGTTTGTCAAAAGGGCTTTCTTTTTCTATCTCATGCTCAAACATTAAAATGAGAGAGTCAGTGTGGACATGGTTGACCCCCCCCCAATGTTGTGTTGTATGTATTATTGCAGGAGGCTGGCTTAGTATATGGTGCTCACTTATTTAAGTGAAGCACTGTGCACCTGTCCAGGCCGACTCTCACCATGATTTTAGTGGTGTTAGACAACCCTAGCAAGCTTTCTAGATGGTAGTTCTGGAGAGCAGCCTTCAGGCCTTTCTAGAAGGAGTGTTAAGCAGCTTGTTTTAGCAGATCTAATCATATAGTGTATGATAATCGAAAAAGAAACACACAGTGTATATAAACAAATAGTTCAATTTATAACACAACAATCACTATCACATTGGTATATCTCCTACTTGGAGATATAAACACAAATACACACAATACATCAGTTGCAAATAGGTAAATAAGCACACTATACAGTGGTATTCAGAGGGATACCAAACAATATACTAAAGAAGTGGAATGTGAACTGCAAACAAAGTTGGGACTTGGACCAGGAGACCCAGAAGAGCTTGGGAGATAAGGAACCACCCAAAATAAGTAGCCATGAACCGCCTGGAGGCTGTGTGCAGAGTGTAAACACAGCTGCATACTCAATAGTAATAATTGGGAAAGTCACTTTTGCAGATTTGAAAAAGAGGGACCTTCCCCAGTGGACCCCATAAAAAACCCATGGAAGGCAGAAGGTTGGAGAGCCATCCCACCTATGCATAACCCAGGAACCAGGATACCTTTACTAGGGAAGCCAGGTACATAGAGGCGAAATGATGTCAGAAACTATCGTAAACCACAATGGAGGACTTCAGTAAAGATGGCGCTGTCAAAGGCTGCGCAAGAGTCCGGTGAAATCCAAGGGTAGAGCCTTGAAGAGGAGAACCTGCAAGCAGATAGGACAGAGTCTATGCCACTTAGAGGGGACCAAGAGGCATTGAAGAGCAATGTCCACCGATGAGTGACGGTTCAAAGGAGTTGATGATGACCTTATTACTGCAGCTGTGAGGACCAGGCAATGCTAAGGAAGACTAGGAGCCTTGCATGAGCTGTCCCACTTTGGAAGTCGAGAACTAGGGGTTTGGTCGAGCGAGAGCACCAACAAGCCTTGGCAGCTGCAACAAGCGTGGAAAAAGAATAAGGATCAACGTAGGGACCAGCAAGGTCCAAGGAACTCACCACAAGCAGGAGATTCTGAGTATGCCCGAGCAATCATGGAAACTCACTGGAGCAGAAGAGGACCCTCAAGAGGACCCAAAGGCCAAGGGCACAGGAGTTGCAAGAGGACCTCAAGCAGCTCACAAAAGATGAAGGTCCACGATGCAGAGTATGTGGTGAGGATGCTGATCTTTGTAGGAAAAGGCGCTGGAGGCTTGAGCTTCTTGGAGCCTGAAGATATCTGGAGTGCAGAGCAACACGCCTTGGCAACAGCAAGTCAGCGCTGTGTACTGAGGTTTGGACCCAGCGGTTCCAACATAGGATATTGGCCTCGAAATTGCAGAGAAGACAAGTCAGGCCTCAAAAGAGTTGCAGTACCACCACCTGTGTTTCTGAGTCTTTTGCAGTCCATGGGACGTCAAGAGCAGGAAACTGGTCAGTTTTGTGTGGTGCCTGCAGATGCAGAGGAGTAACTCCTTCACTCCAAGGGAGATTACCTTGGGTGTCCTTGATGCCCACAGGTCTGTTGAAGATCCAGACACAGAGAACAAAGAAGACTTGAAGAACAGCGTGGTAAGGAGCAGTAAGAGTCTTCCATAATTCAGTCTTGGTTCCAGGCGAAGTCCACCGAATTTCAGGTGTCCTGACGGTCAAAGAGGGACGTGATTTCAGGCTTGCGTCTTGTCCCATGACTAATCTGAGGACCCACCCACTGTTAAGCCCTTTTATACCTAAGAAAAGGGGTTAGGACAACTCAGGCGTCCCTTCCTGAGGAAGAGCTGGACAGAGGGGAGGATACTCCTATGTCATGTGTCCAGTTTTGGACCACAGCAGGAGCTAAGGGTTCCTAGAACTGGTTCCAACTGGAGTATGCAAGGAGGGCCCCAATATGCCCTTCAAAGCAGCCTGGTGGCATTGGCAAGCGCCTCCTCCCCAGCCCAATCCATTAAGTCCTGACTGGGACTTGGTCACCCCTCCCTTTGACAGGAAATCTATTGTTTTACTTTCCCCTGCTTGAGCTCAGCTCAGCAGCTGGAGGGCAGAATTGTGTCTGGGGTTTGGCAGCAGCACTAGCTTGCTGGCAGACCCTGGAAGGCTGTTACCAGGCATACTGGGGGCTTCTCGGAGGAGCCCCCCAGTGCAAGGAATCATAACTCTAACACTGGTAACCATGTTGGGATATGATTCCAACATGTTTTATACCAAACATACCCAGATTTGGCACAGCCACAATATAGTCAGCCATTGCGTAAGGTCAAATGGTCAATAGATGTATCAAAATGGCTGACCGCACATACAAAGCCTGGAGAATTGATCCTGGGGTTTGTAGGGGTGTCCTGCACATGCAGGGGCACACACACACTTATAAACCAGCACCCTATCTTCAGGATTGAAAGGCATGGCCGGTCTTAAGTGTAGTGATCTCTAGTATAAGAGAACATATATCTGTTCTAAGTGGTGCTAGCATCAGCTTACACAGGCTGCAGTTGCAGGTCTGTAGTCACAGTTTGAGTGCTCTCTTGTGGGTGGCATAATACATGCTGCACCCCATGGGAGACTCTGGTGTACCTATGCCCTGGGTACAATGGTACCATATACAAGTGACTTATAGGGGTACACCAGTAGTCAATTGTGGAGGTAGAGACATACTTACAATGTCAAATTTAGAGAGGAAGCACAGTGAGTGGGGTCCTGTTTAGCAGAATCCCAGTCATACTAGTCAAAAAAACATATTAGCACCAAGAAAAGGTGGGGGTAATCATGAAAGCAGATCCTACTTTCCTACACAACCCCCAAAATGAAAGGAGATGAAACTAACCTTGCCCAGTTGAGTCTTCATTTTCTACATTTAAATTTCTGGAGAGTCCATCCGCATTGTCATGGTTACTCCCAGGTCTATATAGCACAGAAAAGTAAATCTGCTGTAGGGAAATGTACCACCTCAAAAGTTTGGGATTTTCACCATTCCTTTTTTTAGACATAAGATGGATTTATGGTCTGTCTGAACAATGAAGTGAATACCAAACAGGTATGGCCTCAATTTTTGAAAGGCCCAGACCACAGCAAAGGACTCCCTCTCAATAGCTGACCAATGCTTCTCCCTGGAGTCACTCTTCTGCTTATGAATGCTACTGGTTGGTCCTGGCCATCTGCATTACATTGTGATAGAACTGAACCTAGCCCTATCTCAGAAACATCCGTCTGAACAATTAAAGTTTTAGAGTAATTAGGATTTTGCAGAATAGGAGCAGTGCACATGGCCTGTTTCAGGCCATCAAATGCCTTCTGACAGGTAACTGTCCACTAAAGTTCTTAGTCTTCCTTTGGGAGGTAAGATCAGTAAGGGGGTCCTGTAGTACCCAGTCAGGCCCAACAAAGCTCTGACCTGAGTCTGGGTAGTTGGAGCATCCCAGTCTATTATGGTTTGGATTCTGTTCTTCAATGGTTGAACATGGCCTCCTCCTACAAGGTGGCCCAAGTACAAAACCTTGCTTTGTTCTATCTGGCACTTTGTGGCCCTGATAATGAGGCCTGCCTTTAGCAGGGCCTCCAGAACATTCATGCGCTGGACCAGGTGATCCTCTCCAGAGGAACTAAAGACAGCAATGTTATCTAGATATGCTGCACTATAGGCTTCCAGACCTCTGAGAAATGTGCTCATCAACCTCTGAAATGTGTGAGGTGCATTTTTCAAACCAAAAGGAATTAAAATAAATTGATAATGCTCACTAGGGTTTGAAAATGCTGTTTTTGGCTTAGCATCCTCGGAGAGTCTGATTTGCCAGTAGCTAGCAGTCAGGTCAAATGTACAAAGATACTTGGCTGAGGCCAGAGTATCAATCAGCTCAACTGCCCTGGGAATTGAATGGGCATCAGTCCTAGTGACTGCATTGAGAACTCTATGGTCCACACAAAACCTCATCTCTCTCTTAACATTTGGGGGAGAGGTTTGGGGACAAGGACTACAGGACTAGACCAAGGGCTATCCCAAGGTTAAATGCCCCTCAACTCCAGCATCTTTTAGACCTCTGTCCTGATGCAGTCTCTGACATAGTCAGGCTGTCTGTAGCCTTTACTTTTGACAGGCTGACTGTCACCTGTGTCCACTTCATGGTACATCAGGTGGTTTGACTTGGAGTCAGATAGAACACGTTTAGGAACTGATGGAGGACTTGCTTACAATCAGCTGCCTGCTGGTCAGTGAGGCTACCTGACAAAGCCACTCAGTCAATTGACCTATCAACAGGGTCCTAAAAGAAGATCAGGAAGAAGATCACTCTTGATCTCCTGGCCCTCATCAGTTGCCATGAGCAAGGTCATGTCAGCCCTGTCAATAAAAGGTTTGAGGTGGTTCACATGAAGAACTCTGTGAGGACTTCTGTAAGTGCCTAGGTCCACCAAGTAGGTGACCTCACCTTTTTTCTCAAGTATAGTGTGGGGACCACTCCACTTGCCTTTGAGAGCTCCTGGCGCCACAGGTACCAACACCCACACTTTCTTGCCTGGAAGGTAAAGTCATGACTACCTTTTGGTCATGGGAAGCTTTCTGAAGGTCTTGGCTGGCGTCAAGGATTTTGCTTGCCTCTTCATGTACTCAGCCATGTGTGAACACAGGTCAAGGACATAGTCCACAATGTCTTGTTTAGGTGTTTTTAGAGGTTACCCCCAGCCCTACTTAACCAGCTCTATGGACTCCTAACTGGATGTCCAAACAGAAGTTCAAATGAGCTGTAGCCCGCCTCCTTCTGAGGAACCTCTCTGTAGATTAGGAGGGATAGAAAGACGTCCTATTTTTGCCTGAGCTTTTCTTGGAGTACCATGATCATACCCTTTAGGGTCTTGTTGAACCTTTCAACACGACCGTTGCACTGTCGATGGAAGGGTGTGGTAAACTTGTAGTTTACACCACACTCTTCCCACATTGCAGTTATGCAGCTAGACATGAAGTTTGTACCTCTGTATGACAAGACCTATTTAGGAAACCCCACTCTGGAAAGACTCCCAGAAGGGTCCTAGCCACCACAGGAGCTGTACTGGTCCTAAGTGGAATAGCTTCTGGATACTTAGTGGCATGGTCCACAACCACTAGGTTGGAACTGTGTCCAAATGCTGTTGGAGGGTTTAGGGAACCAACAATGTCTATCCCTACCCACTCAAAGGGAACCCCAGCTACTGGGAGTGGAATTAAAGGGTCCTTTGTAGTGCCATCTGACTTACTACTGGCTTTGCAAGTGACAGAGGAGTGACAAAACGCCTTGGTAACTTCAGACATGTGGGGCCAGTGAAAATGAGGAGCAAGCCTGTCCCAAATCTCGCTTTGCCTGAGATGTTCTGCAAGGGGAATTTTATGTGCCAGGACAGAATAAACCACCTGAATTTCTGAGGTATAACCAACATCCTGGTGACACTCGTCTGGGGTCTCTACACTCAGAAAAGAGATGCCCATCTTCCCAATACATCCTATGGGACCCAATGACATCCCCTGCCTTCTCAGCAGCAGCTTGCTTTCTGAGCTGTTCAAGAGATGGGCCAGATTTGTGTTCCAGACTCAATTCTGCCCTTGAATGGCCCTCTGCCCCCAAGATTTCTGCCAGGTCAGGCCCAAGTTCCTGTAGGACAGTTCCTTCACAGGGGCTAGGGTCATCTCTCTCAGGAGACGGATCCCTACTGTGAGTATGGGAGGAGGATAATTCCTTCCCCTTCCCCTTCCACTTCCTGCTCCTTTCCTTAGAATCCAGAGCTCCCCCAGCGCCTAATTGATTGGCCTGAGCCTTAGAAACAGCAACTGCACTGGAAGATATTTCCATCATCTCCTCATGTGTCCTGAACTCCACTTCAGACCAGGCTGAGGTTTCTAAGCCATTACCCAACAGACAGTCCTCAGTTATGTCTGAGGAAACTACAGCTCTTTTGGGGCCAGGTAACCCTGCCCAGCTGAGATTTACAACTGCCAAGGAATGATCAGTCTTGACATTGCTTACATTGATCACTTGACAAAGTTGTCCAAATATGATTTGGTAAGGAGACACACATTTCTCTGTTTCCATAGCGACACTGGCACCTGTGTCTCTCTATGCCACAGCTTCCTAACCATTAATCAGAGGCTGTTGTCTGTATTTGCCCAGGTTAGTGGGACTTACTGGCAAAGTTGCAAGTTACATGCCACTGTCACAGACAAGAACAGCCTGAGTGGGTGTTCTGACTAGGCCAGAACCCACTTCAGAACCCAGGGTTAAGCCTATCAATCCCTTGGGACTCTACTACCACTTGTACTGGTGCTAGGGGTGCTATTTGCAGTAGTTGGTTATTTGGTGTTAGCTTTAGAGCAATTAACATCTCTTGCTCTATGGCCTTTCTCCTTACACAGGTAACACCACGTTTCTTGCCAGAGGAAGAGGAGTTTTAGGACCCACCCCAGAGGAAGATTTTTGAGGACCTTGCAAAGACTCCTTTTTGTCATTACCTTTCTCCCTGCCCTTCTCTTGGGCCTTAGAAGAATCTTTCTTCTTTTGGTCACCTCCACCACCATTGTTTTTCTGCTTTATCCTGGTGCAGACCCACTTGTCTGCCTTCTTTCCCAATTGTTCGGAAGAGGTCAGATCAGAATCCACCAGGTACTGGTGTAACTCCTGATTGGGACAGTTATTAAGGATGTGCTCACACATCATTAAATTGTCATGCACATTACTTCCATGAAGCCAGCCTTCCAGGCCATTAATAACACTATCTACAAAGTCAACCCAGTTTTGAGTGTATGCCTTCTTTGTGTCCCTCATTTTAAAACTGTATTGCTCAGTGGTAAAACCAAACCCATCTATGAGGGCACTGTTCAAGACTGCATAGTTGTCAGCAGTGGGAAGTTTGTCTCTGCCTTTGCTATAAAAGGAGAGCCACAGGATAGATGCCCACTGCCCTTTCATACCATACAGTCCCTCACCAAGGAGTGATCCATTAATGGATATCATCCCCCTCCTGGTAAGGAGGGACTAACCTGCTCAGGTTCCTAGCATCAAAACATTGCTTCCTGACCCTAGGGACACTAGTGCTGCCACCATGGGAATCTAGTCCCGGATTCTTCCTAGCCCTCTGTTCTTCCAAGATTTCCTTATCAAGGGTCAGCTGCTCTTCTTTTATTCTGAGTATGGCTCTCTAAACCTTGAGTAGATGGTATTCCCTCTCTAAGGATTCCTCCCTCTAACTAGAGATGGAGGTCCCTTTGGAATTGTAAGAGACATTGGAATTGACAGAGGAGGATCTAGACCTCCCCTGTACTAACTGCAACATGTCTCAATTCTGTACTACAGTGTTGGCTGTGCAATGTGCATCTGTTCCAGTTAATGTGGCATTTGCAAGGCTTTTTATAAATTATAAACCAAAACCAAGGTGTGTTTCCCTTGCCTACCAGTGCCCACTCAGTCACCTGCTAGTACTTTATTCCTTTATTCTTTCCTATGTTCTATCCCAGCCTACCCGAAAAATTGAAAAATTCATTTTTCATGGCCTGTTCAAATTTCTTGTGTCGATGCAAGGTTTTTGTGTTGTGCAGGAAGATTGGAGCTCAGGCTGAGTTATGCGTCTGTATGATGGCTTGCGTGTGTGTACGGTGCCAACCGGTCGAGGAAACACACCTTGAAACCCCTGTATGCATGTGAGTCCAGAAACCCCCAATTTCAAAGCAAAACACAGTCCAGGGCACACGTAATGAGAGTTAAAATTGGTTGCGTATGATTTAGTGTTCAGAACAGTACATTTGATCCACACCAGATGAGTAGTTTCATGCATGTTTAATCAATGAGTAAATGTGAGAGCAACCAGTCGACACGTGTTTCGTCACATGTAGGAGTGATCCCGTGACTTCTTCAGTGCTGGGAGATGATACAAGACATGAAAATAAAACGTATGCTCTGAAACATTAAAGGGATGGGGGTGCATGGGATATCCGACTAGAACAACTAGTCGTGTGGTGATGCGGCACCATCTTAGCGTGGAAACCCTAGGTGAACAGTGTGGCGGATGTTGTATGAGTGGATAAAACATGAACATGAGAATGGTGACTGTGTGAAGGGAGAATGTCATGTTATATAAGAGAACAAATAAGTAAAATGAGAAAGAACATGAGTGATATGATCCTGACACATAGTGATTTAACTTCCTGTGGTGACAACCAGAAGTAATACGCAACAGATGTGAGCATGAACTGGTTATAGTGTGATAAAAGGATATTACAAGCAACAAATCATGCATGATGACATTGTGTGTATTCAAATTCATGATTACATCATAAGCTAGGTACTAAAATTGTGCTGTGGGCAAGTATCAAACGAGGGCTGTAGGAAATGCTAAATAGCAGATGAGGCCCAGATGCGGAATGGGAGATGGCAATGGCAGTGCCCGGACGGTCGATTGACAGAGAGAGACAGGATCATGTACATGGCATGTTATTAAAATAATAGTTGTGGGAAGGTACCTGAAATAGCGTGGTTTGGATGATGGTCTGTGGGGAAAGATGAGAGAGGAATGATTTAGAAGGGGGGATGGAATGAGGGAAGGCAAAACGCGAAAGGAAGGTGTCCTCAGTGCAGGCAGGGAATCACACTGTGTGTGTGGAGGAGATAGGCCCTCACGTGACTTACCAAGTAGCCGGTGATAATTCCAACCCGGCTGGGTCATGGGCTCCGGATAGGGAGTAGGGAGGAAGGGTGGCCGCGTGTCGTGCCAACCTAGTAGTGGAGGAGAGGAAAAGTAATGGGCGATATGAGCGCTGATAGGCACACCCTGTGAATATTGGGTGGGAATCAAAACACTCACCCGGTAGCCGATGATCATTCCAACCCGGCTGAATGATGGTGTTCAGGGGAGCCAGTGCGCCGACCTGATGAGGGAAGAGCGGAAGTATACAATTGTGGGGTGCTGTTGGACGAAAAGAAAAGGAAAGAGAGGGGGGGTGCCATGGAGTCACTGCACATCTTACCTAAACGGTGCGTGGGTAAATCACTTGTCTGGTCCCGTGGGGTTCTGCTGCTTAAAGAAATGAGCGCATGTTAGGGAATAGTGCTGCATAAAGGCGGTGAAACCGAAAGTAGGGAAATGGCAAACGAGTGCTTACCAAGGTTAATTATACATGGGCAGTCCAGTGTTCGGGTGTGGCAGGCGGGTACACCAAAGCAGAGGCGGATCTAATGGAAGAAGAGGACTGATTTTAAATGCTTAATGCGAAGTGAACAGGAGCAAGGCTCTCAGTGTGGAGAGTGCGCCGTCGGGACTTACCCTATTTCAGGAGAAGCTGAACTGCAGGAACACTTGTGCCGTCTCGCTTGCCGGAAGTGGAAGCGGAAGGAGGCCATTGTGTGATTTTATGGTTGTGCTGCTTCAACCACTAGAGCACGGCCGTGTAGCTCAACAAAGAAACCCGAAGTGATGGGTTTTGTAATCTACTGCAGAGGATTGGAAGTTGGCGCTGTATATGCAGGCTGGGTTTGAATGAACAGACAGTACAGTGGAAACGGGGGTCTGGCATAAAATTAAATTAAAAATAAAGTAAAAATACATTTTAGGGAGTGTATACACTGATGGGCCGAGGCATGTCCGGTGGGAGTTCAGGTGCCAGGATCGGCCGGGTGGTCCGGCTGGATCGGAAACAAAGAGCATGAGGTGGGGATACTGATGGGACCCAGATGAGGATTCGAAACCTTATGCGGTACCAACTAACACGCACCGAAATGCGCTGTGTTAAAGAGCTGGAATGGGCTGGGGTGTGCGATGGCAATGAGGAAGGGTGGCCAAGGGCTGCCTGGTGAGCGAGTGTATAAAATACAGACAAGCTTATTCAGGATATGTGCTAGCCTGATTGCAAGGAAGATTGTCGTGCTGTGCACCAAATTTCCTATACAATTTATATTATTGTTTCAGCAATTATTGCAGTGGAGCACATATCACACATTATTGGTAGGCTCAGGTATGTAGGAACAAGTTGATGATCAATGACACCCCACTATTCTATAGCAAAACCTCTACCTAACCTCTAAATTCCCTATAACTTATACTGCAATAGAGAGTAATTTATTTTCCTTTCATTACTACCCAGTACATGCATTTGTTGTAAATTATTTCTTGTGGAGTGTGAGGCCAGTGAGTGAAGTGGGACTACTGTCTGATTTTGAGTTTTGAGGATGGGGTACTCTGTGACGAACATGCCAAATACAAAAAATACAATCGATATACCCTGTTCCTTTCCCTGTACTGCAATGCATCATTGTTTCCACTGTTTACTTAGGGAAGACAGGATATCCTTGTTTATACATCACATGTATGATATACTATCATTATTATTCATCTGCCTCTTAAGAGTGAGGGCAGAATTAAAAGGCATTGAGAGAAGAGCAGGGCCATTGGAATGAAAATAAGATAATGTTCCATTACAGCTTCCCCAGCTGCGGACTGCAGAGTAGCAAAGTACCTGACACACCAGCTAGCAAGCCTCCATTAAATTAGCACAAGAACATGTGTAAACAATAGTGCATATTGCCTTACTCATTAATGAGAGGAAATGTATTTTTATTTTTCCACACAAAGTGTCTGGTTTGTTCTTAACTAAGAAATCCTTTAAAAGGAAAAACAAATAATTGTTTTTTTAAACTTTTGTGCGCTGTTACTCTCTTACTTGCAGTCAGTTCTTTTATGTGAGGCTTATTTTGGTAACAAATGGCCCTTTGAATCATAATCAAATCAAATTCCAATGGCCCTAGGGCACCAGCAATGTGCTGCTAATGTGCCACTATAATTTTAAACAACTTTTTTCTTTCTTGATATTCCTACTTCTGTTGGTCCACCTATACAGCAGAACATAGCAGCCCGGCTGCGGCGGCAGATGTTAGAGGCCAAACACATACAAATACTAATGGCTGTTGGCTCTGGGGGAGGAGGCTGAGGCATTTGCCTCTGCCCAGGGCCCCAGTTCTTCCAGCCAGCTGCCGGTACCTTATTCCATCAATCATCTCCGATCCAACTAACTCACTGCGAAGAGTCTAGAGCATGTGGTCATCATCATCATCATGGTGTCCAACTCAGCCTGTAGTATTGTACTGAGTGAGTCTAGATTCCATATTAAAAAATGCAATGGATCGCCCTGCAGTAAAAGTACAATTTGTTTTAATGTGTAGATTAAATACTAGTACACTTAGTTCATGCACAACAACATCAACAACAACACAAACAGCAATCACGCAGAGTCCGCATCCAATGCATGCCATCTTTATCTGTTCTCATCTTAAGGGGCAGTCCCTCTCGGCTTGGAAAGGAGGATAGCTATAGTCACGTTCTTTCGGAGGGACTCGACGAGGCAGAACCACATTTTTTGTACCATCCTGTTGGACCTGGGATTCTCAGATCACAAAGGTAGCTTGACACAGGGTAGAAAGGTCCTCCCAAAGGCAAAAGTGCTAAGCTTGCGTCACACCCTTACAGTAGCTCAGCGTCCATCCACAAGAAAAGAAAGACACTACACCAGTCTTAGGAAAATACGAGCTGTTTTATAAAATAATCTCTTTGTTCTTCAGCAATTTGAGTTTCAATACATACAAAAAATTAGCTGCACATTGATGTACGTAAATATAGGCACCAGTTCAACAGAGCACACACAACATTTCTTTTCTCCCCCAATTGAAAAGAGTTCACGGCTACTTCTTACCCCTTTCCACAGCAGAAAATATTCCCCAGTCTCAATTGCATCAGCTAGAAAATATTACTTCTTTACATAGTTTTTTTTTTTTGGTGTTCAACTGTTTATTGCATGTTGCAAACGGGACACTGCTTTTGCACCTACAACCCGGGGGCCGGAAGCATGATAGCATTGACAACGATCAGGTGTGCGGTGGAATGACACAGCCTTGTTACCGACAGCCCGGAGGCCAGGTGGCGTTTGGCAGTAATGTATATATCGCAGTGTGTACCGTGTACAATACAGATGTGATGTATCATTACAGAAGAACCTTTTTTTTCCCCAGGAACGTCATGAATAAACAAACTTGTGAGTGAGTTACATTTTTCCAAAAAGAAATACCAAATAAAGAGAAGTAGACAAATGCAATATGAAATGACGGTTCAGGAGGTGTCGCTTTAGTCACAGTTAATAATTGTATCATTTACCAATCATACTCCAATTGTACAGCCAATATAGGAATAAAAACCCACGTCAGGGGACTATATCTACTTTGATCACTCAGGGCAGCATACCCACTCAGTGTAACCAATCAAGTATGTACGCAGAGCCATTTCCCAGACAACAAGGCACCCGACCAAAGGGGGCAGGCGTGTTCCCACCAAGTATGCATCTACCAAGTGGCCAGCAACAGGGCATATCCCCACCCTTCAACCAATACCCTCCGGGGCCATCTCGGGAGCCGGTGCATTTTGAGTACTCTCGATGGTGTTCGCTATATATGTACGGTATGGGCCCCATATGTCGACCGGCCTTGATGCCGAGGGGACCATTTCCGAGTATTCAGTACTGCTAAGATTGCACTGTGCCATGCTCCGGAGCCAGGAGCTGTGAAGAGGGGGACGCCGGTCGCACCATCTCAGCGCAACCTCTCGTTTGGCCAGAAGAAAGCCCAGCGCCGCTAGTTTGCGCACTGCCTTCGGAAACTCCGCCACATATCCCAGCAGAGCGATTTCCGGTACCGGGGCCAGGGTTAAGTTGAGCATGGTACCAAGGGTTGTGTGCACTCGGGACCAATAGTCATGTTTCCTAGGACAGGTCCATGAAAGGTGAGCGAAATCTGCGAATTGGTCACCGCATTTGGGGCAGTTGTGAGAACGTGATGAGTCTATCTGTGGAGTCGCGCTGGTGTAAAGTACAGCCTACGCAGAAACTTGAAATGTAAAAGTTTGTGTTTGCTATTGATAGATACGTTTTTGGTCACTCTGCAGCACAACAGCCATTGGTCGTCCGAGATAGAGTATCCCAAGTCGGCCTCCCAAGCACCACGTACAACCTGATCTCGAGAGGGAAGGAGGTCGCAACAAATTCGGTACAATCTGGAGACCAAGTGCGCGCTTGAAGGGTGCTGAATGATAAAAGTGAGGGGTGCCATCTCCTCGGGGGGAGGGGAAACGATGAGAAGGAGGCGCGTAGTAGGGAGTGTAGTCTGGTAAGGACAAAAGAGTCCATGAATGTCCTCTCAGAAAGTCTTTGATCCTCCGTCAGTGTGAAAACACGCCCTTCCGGGAACAAATCTCCGATTGAGGCTATGTGGAACTTGGTCAATGTTTTACGCACCACCGTTTCCCCAGTTATCGGAAGCCAAGTGGCGTTCGGCAGTGGAAGGGTCTGGGACTATAGCTGCGGGAGGTCGACCAGGCGGCGCAGTCTCCCCCACGCCCAGCACGTAGACGACACCGTTTGGATATCAGTCGGATCCCTCGGGAAGCCCGATGGGAGTGTGGTAGATAATGAACCCGACAACAGCAAATCGGCCTCTGGCTTCAGATATGGGATCCTGGCGTCAGGGTGAAACCATGGGTATGCGTATGAGCACTGTGCCACGAGAAAGTAAAGGTAAAAGTCAGGGATGCCCAGTTCACCCCGGTCATATGGGAGCGTTAGCACTTGCCATGCCACTCGCGGGGTCTTGTTGCCCCACACCAGTGACAGGAGCAGAGAGAGGAGCTGTGTGAAGAAAACCTTGGTGAGGGGTATGGGTATATTGTTGAACAGATATAGGAACCTGGGTAGTACTATCATTTTGTCCAGCCATGGACAGTGGGAGTCTATTCCATCTTTCATTCTGCCCCTCCAGGGCCGTAAGTGCAGTGCCGTAATTCAATCTAAGTATGGAGTCCGTCTCCATATGTATATGTATACCTAAATATTTCACGGAGTCTCGGCACCATGTAAGGGGGAAAGAGTTGGGCCATTCAACAGTACTGGACGTTAGCGGAAATATGACCGATTTGTGCCAGTTAATACAAAGGCCAGAGTATTTGCCAAATCGGGTAATTTCTAAGAGTAATGGCTCCAAGTTGGATTGTGGTTGTCTGACATAGAGGATGGTATCGTCCGCATATAGCGAGACCAGAAGCGGGCCCGTGCGAAATTGGAGGCCACGGTGTAAGTGCCTCTCCTGGAAATGACGTACCAGCGGGTCCATTGCTGGAATGTATAATAGGAGGGATAGGGGGCAGCCCTGTCTCGTACCGCGCGCCAGTCCGAACTGGGCAGTGAGGGTGCCATTGTGGTGGATCCCGGCGATGGGCAGAGTATACAACAAATCAACTGTGTTGACCAATCATTCCGGGATGCCCATGCGGCGCATCACAGACATCAGAAAAGGCCACTCTAAGGAGTCAAACGCCTTTTCGACATCCAATAGTATCGCAGCCGCTGGTGTGTCGGGGTCCACCCGGTGCAGGACAGAAAACAGGGTGTGGAGGTTGAGGGACGTGGAGCGGTGAGGGATAAAGCCCGACTGGGCAGGCAAGATTATGGTTTCCATCAAGAGCGAGAGGCGCATGGCAAGAACTTTCGCTAGGATCTTATAATCAAGATTCAATAGGGACAGTGGGCGGTAGGATTCGAAGAGTGTAGCGTCTTTGCCCGGCTTAGGCAACAGCACAATGACTGCCTCCCTCAGAGTTGGGGGTAGGCAACCAGTTTCGAGCGCCTCCGCGTACATTTCCACCAATTGGGGAACCAGGAGGTCCTTGTAGGCCTTGTAGAAATCTGCTGAAAACCCATCCAGCCCCGGGGCCGATGAGCTTTTAATAGAGTCTCTGGCCTCCTCTACACTATCCGCTGTCATGGTGTCTGCCAAGAAATCAATCATCCATTTTTCTAAGAACACCATGGCAATCTCATTCAGATAATCCCCTCTCTCAACAGCATCGTCAGTCAGGGTGAAGGTGTAGAGTTTGGTGTAGTAGGATAGAAAGGCGGCACAGATCTCAGGTGTGGTGCGTTCCATGTCTCCCGTCGGTCCCCTAAGCTCAGTAATGTAGGAAGAGGAGCGGGGGGGACTGAGTAGGTGTGCTAGTAGTTTGCCAGGTCTATCACCCTCCCCATATTGTCTGGCCGTATACGATCTGGACAAAAAACTGATGTGTTTTATCTAGGAACCCGATCAATATTGTGACCTTATGCCCCTATACGGCTATAATCAATTAATATCCTTGTAATGGCATAATAATCAGAGCCATATAACAGTAACTCGCCTTTGCAGTCCATGACACACCAGAAGCTACTTCCTTAGATTCCTAGAGAGCACACCGAGTTCTTTCGACACATCAAACCCCCAGCAACCTGGGAAATCC
This sequence comes from Lissotriton vulgaris, assembly GCF_964263255.1. NCBI lineage: Eukaryota > Metazoa > Chordata > Amphibia > Caudata > Salamandridae > Lissotriton > Lissotriton vulgaris. Next base: position 228,499,676 of record NC_141689.1, on the reverse strand, counting down.
CCATTTGCTTTGTTTTGATTTGTAATAGAACTCCTGCGAGCACTGTAAGAACGACCAGTTCTTAGTGACATCTTTATTGACGTCTTATGTCCAAACCTTACGTCAAACTCGGCACCTTTCAGGTATAAATATACCAACGTTGCCTTAAGAAAACACACGGTGGTGAATTCTGGAGCAGAGCAGCTGTCCCCTTGCAGAGAGCCCAGCAGATGCGAGAAGTCCACGGAAGCTGCCCCTCCTCTTTTGACACGCTGAGTAAGACGCTGTCTTTTCTCCGCCCGAGAAAATCCAGCTCCGGCGTTTCCAGCCTACCCTTGCGGGTGACTGGGATATCGAGTCCTGAGAGTGAGATACCAGACCTCCTGCATTCTATTCCCAAGGTACGGTGCTGACTAAATCCTTAGAGAGAATTCTTGATCAAGATCCTTGGCAACAAACCTACTTAACTTAAACTGCTACTTACTTGCTCCCTCCCATGTATTAGGCTTAGGTCAGGTACACCGGGGTAGGCGTAGTTAGGAGCACCAGTTGAACACGTTAGTTTATGTATATATGTATATATATGTTATCCATTTTAAAGTGTCTTATGGCTAAGAAACCATATCAATGCTTTTACAGTATTATTTCATAATACTCCTTTCACTGTACGTACTCTATTTTATATTAAGTATTGCAATTGTGGCAATCCATTTCTCCTGCATGAGAAGGAAGACTGTTCAATAAATAATACCTTTTATTGAAAACGTCCGTCTCTCTCTTCTCTGCACTCTGGTGAAACTAAGAATGCACATCTGACTGAGTGAAATAGCTGTCTATTGTTTCACACGACTCTAGAGATTGACTCTTATTCTGAGGAGCAAAGTTGTCATGTTTATGTAGTTGACGGAAGCTGAATCCCTTCTTGTCTGGGCCAGGGAAGCTGATCACTTCCTATTCAGGCAAGAAAGTTTCCAGTGACCTCTGAGCTAGCTGGCGCAAACCGAAATTAAGTGTAACATAGTCAGGAGAGACCTAGAAGACCTCAGTCCTACGTCTACACTGCTGTTTATGTTATTCCAATGCGCAGGGCCTATAGGGAAAATAGGAACTACACTACATGGCGCCCAACGTTTGGTAAGGCGATAAAACTAACGCAAGACGTTAGAGTAACTAAGTCGTGCTTTTTCACACAGACCCTTTTTCCCGTAAATACTCCAATAGACGTCTGGAGTGGGTAAAAAGTTAAAATCCGCCTGAACTTAGTAGGAAGAGATTCCTATGTAGAGTTTTTGGTATAGTCAACGTTGAAGGATATAGTGTTCCAAAATATTGTGCACCTAATCTTTTGTTTCCTTGGAAACCTGCTCTGCAAACTTTCATTAAAAACAATGTTGAATAACGGCGACAACAACGAAACCGATGATGCCGCAGTAGATGCGAATAAACGGAGTTTCGATGTAACAGGGTTTAATGAACCGGGTGCATTTATCATCCCGACAAATATAAGAAGAACTGTAACTCTTAAACTTATAGAAAACGGACTGACAGCACGAGGCGGTACAGTCATTTTCGTGATAGAGGCACACGAATATTGGCAGACAGAGGTATTCTATTCATGGACACACTTTCCAGCGGCAAACACTGCAACACACGAATTCCACTATTATAAAATAGAGGAACCTCCGGATGAATACACTCCTTTCGAGGAGATTGAAATCCCATTAAATTACCAAGAGCACCTGCTCTGGTTTAAAGGCGCCCTAAAACATAATGATCATATCACCAGGCTCGGTCCACTAGGTAGGCCAGGAGCAACGTGGCTGGTTCTAGCCAGCTACACACCACATCCAGACATTGATAAAATGTCAAGAGAAGAACTTTTAGCACAGCTAAAATTATTAATTAAAATACATAGACAGTTAGTCCAATATGTAATGAGGACTGCAACAGTCCAACCAGCAGTTAACATTCAACAGCTGGCCCCTCATCAGGGGAACACAAATAAAATTACACCACAGAACATACAATCATGTCTTGGTAAAACACCCGCAAAACGGAAACAATTTCCATTCTGGCTAGCACTGAAAATAACTCAAATAGAGGCAGTATTCCCGAATACTACCCCTATTGAGAAACACAGAATTCTGACCATCTGCCTTCCAATGGGGATCGCACCACATGTGGAGGATTGTGACACTTGGGGTACAGTCTTTGCTTCCATTTACACAAAAACACATGGTGTTCCGTCAATGGCGGTAATTCCTGATGTGCTAAAACAAATTCAAAATGAATACGGTCCAGAACCTGCGTTAAATCTTGGTATGAAATTACTGAAAGACTTCAAGCAGGTCTCGGCTATATTACTAGCCAACATAAAAGGAGAAGCAGCATCTGTGGCGATCCGCCAGAAATTGAAAGAAACAGATATAACAGATCAACCAATTGAACTTGCCAGAATCATAGAAAAATGCTATGAAGAATTGGGTAGAGATAGTTTGGGTGGGAAACCAGTAAAACCCCAACTACTTGAAAATCCCGAAAAGATATTTATTAAAAATAATCTAAACACTCCAAAAAAGAGCTGGGATGGAAATAAATAATCCACTCACAAAGAAAAAGTTTTCCAGTCCAGAGGAAGGTCTCCTCGGCGGAGGGAAAGAACTCCGAATCGAGAACACCAGTCTCCCCAAAGGGAGCCCTCTGAGAAAAGATACAACCTTAGAAATAGGGATAATTTGAAAAAACCTGATAGATATCAAAGTAATGATACACGTCCCTTTTGATCTTTTTCGCAGAAATCTGAAAGAAGAGGACGGTCAGAACAAAGGGAAGAGCAAGCCAAGTCCAAAGACAAGGAACCTGCTCAAAGTTAAAAATTACAATTTCCAAGGAAGAAGGTTGCCAGTATTAAAGTAATCGAACATGCCGAGAATACTGAGGACACAGCTGAAAAAAGGAGAGTGGGCACAGACAATGCTAGACAGCGCAGCAGAAGTGAGCATAGCTCGCAGGATCGAAATGAATCATCTGGAGACAGTGGACACGAATGAGTACATTCAAGTGGAAACTGCAGATACCAGAGTTAGCGTACCTCATAAAATATACGAAATAACACTGCGTATAGAGGGAGATAAGACTAGGAAAATAAGGGGTCTGCTTTGGGATAACCTCTCAAAAGGCTATGGCATCCTGTTAGCAGAAAAAGACTGGCCACCAGAGTTTGTCAGGGAGTGCCCTCATGGCGAAGAAATGATTATGCCTGCCTTCTCAAATCATATTCCAATTCACACTAAATATATATATGCAAGAAAATGGGCAGTAGCTCAAGCACCTGCATTATATAAAAATCATGTGGGATGGGATGAGGACTCTCCTCCTCACAAAATCCAGTTAAAAAGTCAAACAATTGCACAAAGGCAGTACCCAATTAAGCAAGAAGCTAAGAAACAGGTCAGGGAGATCTTAGATCAACTTGAATACCAGGGGGTGATTGAAACATGCACCTCTCAAATGAACAATCCTTTGTTGCCTGTCTCCAAACCAGACGATTCATATCGTCTAGTCTTGGACTACAGACACCTTAACTCATGTTGCAAGACATTTGCGGTACAAAACTCGCACAGTGCAGCACTAATGAATAACATAGTTCGCAAAAAATACAAAACAACATTAGACATTTTTAATGGATTCTTTTGTCAAAACATTGCACCCAAAAGCAGGTATTTGACCGCTTTCTCAATAACGGGTACACAGAAAATGTCTGTCGTCTCCCACAGGGATTCAAGAATAGCCCAGGATTATTCTCAGCCAGAGTAACAGAGTTACTACAAATGTATGATGATGAAGCATTATCTTATGTCGATGACATCTATCTCACAGACGACGACTTGGATACTCACTTGAAAAAAGTGAACACCATAATACTTGGGTTCGTAGCAGAGGATTACAAATTCAACTTCAAAAAGTCCTGAATTGCCCATCTAACTGTCCTGTTTTTAGGATACAAATTATCATGTGAAGGCAAAAGCCTAGCAGACAACTTCTTGGAGAAGTGCGCTGTACTCCAAGCACCAAAAACGCTGAAGAACTTACAATCAATACTAGGCTTCCTAAATTTCGGAAGAACTTACATTCTAAATTATGCAGAGAGGGTTAAACCTCTCTATGAATTAATAAAACCTGATTTTAAACCAATCAACTGGACTCAAAAACACACAGAAATTTTGAGATCATTGCAAACAGACATGTTAGCTACAACAAAATTAGATACACGTGACAATACACGCTACCTTGTAATCTGAGTCATCTCAGGAAGATGCGGATTCACGTACCTGACCTCTAATGAGGGAGAAACGGTACCAATTGCTTACAAATCACATTTGTACACACAAGCAGAAAAAACATTCAGTCTTACAGAAAATATTGTAAAGGCAGTTCAGACGGCTGTAGCAAGAGAAAGAGCCCTAGCACAAGGCAAAAGGATAACTGTTTTCCCAGCAGAATCAGCCTTCGAGGCGTTATTTAGCCCAGTTAATCTAAAAACAGTGGCACTAGATCCAAAATGGATACAGTGGGAAAATTCTCTTGATACAGAAAAAGTGACATACTATTAAGTCCCGAACATGAAAAAACTGAATGATTTGAGATATGTAGAAAAATATCCTCTGCCAATCGAAATTCTGCCTCTCCAACAGTACTCTTGTATAATCTATACAGACAGATTTGTACAACACTACGATGTGCATAAAAAATCCTATAATGCAGCATGCGCGATTGTTAAAGGTCGCTGGCTGTGTGGTAAATTCAGACGGAAAATAACAAAAACTGAATCATTGAGAAAATGTTCGGCTCAACGAGCTGAAATCAGATCTTTAAAGATGGCGCTTGAAAATGCCGATCGTGAATTCCCGACACTAATAGTGTGCGATTCGCTTTTCTGCGCAAAATCTTACAATAATGACTTGCAGAGCTGGGTTCAAAACAATTACAAAGATGACACAGGTGCCACAATCAAGCATTAAGTGCTTTGGGAACAAGTAGTTCTTTTACAGAAAGAACTACAAAAGACTCACGTGATACACACACTGAGTCATCAACGTGATGGCGTTCACGCTGCAGGGAATTCATTGGCTAATACTGCCATAGCGGATGCACCTCAACGGGCTTCCGTAGCCACAAAAAAGCGTTCAGAAAAATACATAGACGGGGAAACCATGCTGGCGGTAAAAACGTCTTCAATAGACAACTGTGCAACACTACCCGTGAACTATCCACTCAATTATACATACATAATTGACGCAAACTCCGTTCCTTTTGCTCGGATCCCTGGAGTGGGGGATAGGGTGATTCCAAACACGAACAGGAGATTCTTATTAATAGCAGACGCACACATGGGTGAAGGTGCAAGGCACAACCAGATGAAAAATTCTCTGAAAGAATTGCAATCAGAGTACTGGTGGCCGGGAATGAGCATACAACATTACAAATTTGTAAAGAGCTGTGAAGACTGCAGCAGAGATCGCAGCAGTGAATCTTCCAGAGTAATACCATGGCCATGAGATCCAGCATCCTATTAATATCTTTTTAAGACTATATTCACTTAAAAATGTGGCCCCAGCGCTCGGCTGACGCCAGAACTGTTATAAAAGATTTGCGAGTCTTTATCGGCACATACGCAATTGCCATGCTTCATTCTGACCAGGGTCCTGCTTTTAGCTCTCGAGCTTATAAGGAGGCCATGACCAGCATGGGCATTGGGTTGCGGTACTCTTGTCCCTTCCATCCTGAGGGTAATGGGGTTGTGGAAAGAAAAAACCGAGACATAAAGCAATCTATAACGGCAAAGGTATTTGGTTCGGGTGATGGGTCACTCCAGCATTTAACAAGTGTCCAACGTGGTCTTAATAACTTGCCAAGAAATTCTCTAAAAGGTTTCAGCCCGTACGAACTATTGTTCGGAACTAGAATGTATGTTCAGGACTTAGATAGTCTTGCTTCAGTGGTAGAAGATAAGAAAAAATGCTTTGACATCAAAGATCGTTTGTTTGTTTTACAGGACTTAAATGAAACAAGAAAAGCCCTGAGCAACGTAAATTTAAAACAAGAGCCAACAACCACTGAAGAACCACAACCTGTCCCAGCAAGACCTGTCTGGATTCCAAAGATTGGGGATCTGGTCAGAGAAAAGATCGCGGTGAAGAAGGAATTTGGGCCTTCTTACAGAAAAGCAGTACCTGTCTTGGCAATCAACGGAACAAGATCAGTTGTACTACCGCCCCTTGCTGGTAAAAAGGAGAACCGAGTCATTTCCATCGACCTGGTAAAACCACAATCATGTGGCCAATAATAAATAGTAGGCCTAGTGGACTCCCAAGAAATAACAGAATACCCAAATTTGCTACAATCCAAGAGGTTCAAACTGAGAGACTAATCACATTTGATAAACCTGCAGTGAACAAAAAAGGACTATGCAACAATGCCATGGAACTTGTGCCTCTTGAAACACAAATTGAAACAGTTCGTCAAGAAACACCAATCTACAACGATGTAGCATCAGAATGTCCTGATGAAAGACAAATTGGAAAAACAATCCCAACAATTGACAGAACTGCATCTGGCTACTTCGTGAATTTCGACAACTTCTCTGAAGATCTAAGCGAAACAGAAGAAAAGTCAGCAACAAAAACATTTAAAGACAAAACTAAAGAACTCTTTCATGAACTCAAAGAAATATATCTGATTTCCCCATGGATTGAATTCTGGATTGCGTTAGGTGTACTGTTCCTCATCATTTGGCTCATCTTGGTACTTTGTTTGGGAAAATTAATTGAAGGAAAATACAGTACAATGGACACAGCAAGTCAGAACATCAACTTGGTCCTAAAACCACACAAGTCATCTCACATCGAGAAAAGAGAACTATCATCAGTGAATGTCACAGCCATTCCAATACCCGGTGGGGTAGTTTGGGACAAAACGGATTATGAAATATATGGCCCGGTCGAGCTGTTGAAATATCCACATCAATTCAAGGTTTCATTAAGTGACTTTGTAAAACCAAGTACTTTTTCGGATGATTGGGACTTTGAGAGCATTAATAATATGATGTCGGATTTAGTTTTGTCAGCAAAATTTACAGATCATGATTACTTGCAAGGTTCATCGAATTATGAAAAGATGTATTGTTTTACCCATTACGCAGACCACTATTTGCATAAATCTGCTCAACCTAGAAATGTTTTTAAATATAACCAATGGGAACATTGTGCTACACCACCCAAAAGCAGTTCTAAAACATTCTATTAGAAATGTCCATACTTCTCAGGGTTTGACACAAGTGATGCAGAAGCATTTTATTATAAACTGTTAGATAAAGCAGTAACAAAAACATGCTGACAAATACTAAACTGATTTTGTCTGAAAAGTTTTATGAAAAAATGATTATATTTGGTTTTGATTTCTGGAAAAATAACATTGAAACAAAAACCATCTGGGCTACAAAGGAATGGCAGGTACAAGGCCTAGAAGCATTATTTCGAGCCTGCATGATCCCAGAACAAATAATTTTCTTGATTGACACAATTCAACAGACTACCTGTCTTGGCCTAGCTAAGATCAAAGACCTTAACAAACCGTCTATTCCAAAGCCAATACCTGATAGTAACACCACTGCAGATGTTGAAATAGATGTATCCCACATTTTACACCAAAACAGAACACATCCTGATTGGAAAAAGTGGTTAATCTGGTCAACAGACAAAATAACTGTCATGATAGATTCCTGAACAAAATACAGGGGTTAAAAATGACCAGACCAGACCCTAGATACTCCCAGAGACAACATCCAGGGATAGTAACAACATACAGTGTAGGGAAACTATGCCTTGAATGGCTACAAACATCCACACTGGCAGAAATTAAGCAACACTTGACTTTACTTGAAGAGGGTGCTGACTTGCGTGATTTCATAATGGGACCACGCAAACAGCGTCAGAAACGTTTCATAGCGGCGAGTATATATGCGGCATACAACGAGGCATGGAAAGTAATGCAAATTGAAACAGCGGAAAAAATACGAGTAATTGATCGTATTAATCTGGAAAAATCACTTTCTGTTGTGGACAATGGGTTAATGACTCTGTCCTCCAGAATATATTCACTGGACAGTATTGTATCATCTGCCATCGATATATTAGACCAGGACTTGCTAATGTTACAACATGGCCAGTCCCAATTACGTTCTATTGTACAGCTAGGCTTGACGTTGCAAAACCTGCGTTCAGGCTATGTGCCATGGCGCTTAATCAACACAACGTCATTGTTTTCCATCGTTAACCTTACTGATAAACAAATCAGTTTGGCACAGAAAGGAGCAGACTATACAATTCTGAGCATTGAAAAACTTGAGAGATTACCACTGACAATGTCAGAAAGACCTGTCATTGAATGGATAATACACGGGATAATTACTATTCCGATAACAACTTTCCAATTTAAGAAATGCCAGTATATACCAGCAGGCCAGTATGAAAAGTTGGGTAAAGGGTACATTAAGTCATCATGGAAATTACCTTATACACACACATGTTATAGTGACAAGGACAAAAATTTATTTCTTAGTGGTGAAAATTGCAAACAATCACTAGGCGGTATACTTTTGTGCCAGGGTACTAATTTACATGGGGCCTGTGAAGGGACTTCAAACAACCTTTCATGCCACCTGCAAGTCACACCTGCACCACAGATAGAGCCATTCTTCAGACAACTTTCTAACTGGAGTTACGTTCTAATAACGGACCACAGCTGTTAGCTCCATGGTCACTTGCTGTATGCAAGCATTGTATCCAAACGGCCCTGGAGACTCAGTGGCTCCGATTTGATCTCCTTTGAATATCTCTTCTATACGAATTGATACTTTAAGCAGAATGAAGTCTGTACTTTTACAGACAACAGTGCCCATCACGTCATCAAAAGAGACGTATGATCTCCAAGTTGCAAGGACGACTGCAGAGATACATACACTTTTATCAACAAATTGCCCAGTTTATTTCGCAGAAATGGTAAGCCAAATCCTAAATATGTCGGATGCCTGTGGTATCTCACATATATTTAAGACAATTTTTTAGGGACTGTTAACACCCTTTGAAGCAGTCCTGGGCATCTTTCCCAATTTTGTCCATTCGATTTTTGGCGGCCTACTACTACTTTTGGGACTCGTAGCAGGAATCCTATTTTTGACTCTCCTGCTCCGATATGGCAAACCAAAATGCAGACATGACACCGGCATCGATGGAAGAAACAATCCTAGCAATACGCTACCGGGATCGCATAACTAAAGTCCTTGGATTAGCCCGGCTAAGAGATCTGAATATGACCTGGTTTCTTTCACTAAGACCTATATGGCAGAACTGCATCTTACCTGTGCTTCGATGTATGCTATGCGGAGAAGAATGCATGCTAGACACCTGTCTTGCACTACAATCAGCAGTACCAATGGATATCGATACTTTGCTAAGTCCTGTAACGGCTCATACATCGTGTTGTCCCCAGCGGTTACCAATCCTGATGACAGCATTTGTTGAGACTTCTGCACTACGATTAGGTGGTGGCAGTGAAGCAAGGAATGAGAGCAACATCACCCAGTTACTCTAGTGGTCGTACATGGGCGCGGCCATCTTGTTTGCGTGACGTATTTCCGTTTCTGGACGCTATGTGTAATCTCGCAAAGTGTGCGGCTCACTAGTACAAGTTCGCGTGTGATCGTGGGGAAAATCTTGCGCGAACTTACCCACGCTGTCGTGAACGGGCGCGGCCATCTTGTTTTTCATTCATTGCTATGGTTCTGGGCATGCTTTCTGTATCCTCTCTCAATCTCTGCCATCCTTTGCTTGTTTGAAGTTTTTTTTGATCTATTTTACTTATTATCTATCCCTCTATTTTTCTAGCTCTATATTTTTGTGTTTTCTCCTACTTTTGGTTAATTTTAAACTACTTTTTTAAACTCTTTTCTTTTCTTCTTCCCTATTCTATTTCTTATTTATTATTTACCTTCCTTTCTGCCCAAACCATGGTAAAGGGAGCAAGGAAGCAGCCCGAGAAAGGGAAGGGTCCCGCACCCCGTGCCCGGCTCCCGTGCGGGCGTTTGAGGGGGGAGCTAGTGATGCCACGGGAGATCTTTAGCGCGGAGGAGGTGGCCGCACTAGTGTACTATGTACAGCGCCGCCTCCTCAGGACCATCGCGGCAGGTGGCAAGATTGCAAGCGGCTCCGGGCTCCGGGAGTGCCGGAAGCGGTTGGAGAAGGTATGCCGGGCCATGTATCAACACTCTTGGGTTCGGCGCACCTAAAACCAGGCCACCCACCGTTGGACGGATCTCCTGGACCGGGAACGAGACCTGCTCAACCTGCTCTGCGTCGAGATCCCTGGGCTTGGTGAGTAGTAGTAGCTATTTCATCACTACTCTTTTTTTTCTCCTTCTCTGTGTGTTATTATATTGCAAATTTTTGTTTTTTACCAAGAGCAATAATGCTACCGATTACATTGTAGGTAAATTATATTTCAAAATCTTCTGTGCATTTCAAGTGCACTGCTCACCTTCTCAGTAGCGTTGCTACTATGCTTATTTGTTTTCGATGTTGTGTTCATTTCATTGGCCTGAGAAATTATGTATGAGTGTAGTTTACAGAACTGCGTAATGCTAGACACTAAGGGGCAAATTTGCAATTACCGGCGCATCCCTGCAAAGTAGCAGGGATGCGCCTGTAATTGTGCACCACGCCACCACCACCCATGGTGCGCCGTATTTACAATGCGGCGCACCATGGGCCCAAAACGTCACCGAAGCGTTACGCATCTGTGCCGTAAAGGCGGCGCATTGCTGGAGTTGTGTCGCAATGATGGCGCAGCTCCAGCAATGCTCTGGGGTGCCCTATCTCCCCAATGCTGCGTCAAGCTGTACGTCTGCTTCAAGCAGGCGCAGGGTTTGAGTGACGCATCATTGTCCTAACAGTGACTGATTGAAATCTTGTAGATTTCCCTCAGCCACTTTTAGTATGCGTTCCTGCGCAGGAACGCTCTCCCTTGCGCCGGTACGCCCCCTGATGGCGCAGGGCTTTACAACGTGATGCTTCTCCCATATGCGACACGATGTTAATATACACCGCACCATGGCGCCTCTTTTCTTCTGCCGCTGCGTCACAAAAGTCACGCAACAACGGAGCAAAAGAGCCGCAAGGTGCTTGTAAATCTGCCCCTACAGACTCAAGTCCAGTCCTTCCTTTGTACACCTGGCAATAAGAAGAAATAGTGGTGGTGGATTGATAGTTTTAGTATTTTAATGACTGGTTAATGTAGTAGGAAACTTTTAAGTGTTGTCACTGATCTGCAATCACGATGGAGGTTGTCTGTCACTTCCCGTGCTGCGGACTGCTGCCTGCCAGCCCTATGCGAACCTTTTTAGTAGTTTGTTTAGTGAGTTGCATAACTTTCCAAATCGACGGTCCGCAAATAAAGCAATACCAATATCGTAGTAGATCACATGAGATAGGTCAATATATCCCGTGGAATAGTTGTCTATTAGCTATTTTGCCAAAATATTTTGTTATTGTTCTTTTGAAATGTTTGATTTGGTTGACAACAATCATCAATGTTTTCGGGTCTTTCTTTCTTTCATGTTGTACATCAGCTCCCCCCAGGGAAAGGGAACATTGGAGGAGGTGGTATCGGCTGCTGCTGCTGCTGGAGAAGGCCAGGATCGGTCAGGCGAGGGGTCCTTAGCTGGCCCCGGTAAGTTTTCATTTTAATATAGAGTACCTATTTTTTCCTAGCGTTCCTCATTCGATTTTTTCTAAATCGTCTTTGATCTTCTTGTAGACTGTATCTAAATTCTTATCCTGCCTCTACTATGACTCCCTGTGGTATTACTAGATTATTCTTATTAGGCTGTCTGTGTAGCTAACTAAGATTGCACATTTGGCAAAAGGTGTTAAACGAAACTCCCATTCTAGTCAGCAATAGCTCTATGCACTGAGTGCAGTCCTCTGGGATTGTCCATAATGTCTTTTCAAGTCTTCTAATGTTTATGCTTTGACAATTCCCAACAATAAAATGTGAATGACCACCAAGAAAGAATAAGATACTACTTTACTTTTGGTTTCGATAGGAGGACTACTACTGTTGCAGGGACAAATCTGCACAAACAGAACTATGGACACTAAATAGTGCATTGTTTATCAATTAGAATAGGCGCAGGTAGACTTTCCACATACCTCAGTGATATCAGACTTTGAAGAACCCCCAATCTCCTTGCTAACTAGATGGTGTGGCAGAGTCATTTAGCTCCCGAATTCATCGATGATTGATCCCCAATGATGATTATTATCCAACGCAGGACAAGAGTACGGAGTCAGAGTCCAGAAGTGTCAGAGGCACGGACTCATGCTTGCAAATTGCAAAACCTTTTGCTCAGTCACTCTTGACCAAAAACCACAGAGTCTATTAAAGTTTTAAAGCTTTATTAAAAGTAAAAACATTTCTTAAAATCAAGCTTGTCATAAAACATAAACGGTTGATTAAAAATGCTTAGTGCTTAGTGATTTATTTCACACATTTATTGTGGGCGAGCCGAGCCCTCACCTGGTTTGATCTTTAAGTTTTCTTTTTGGTGCTAAATCGTTGGTCACTCCGTCCTAGTGATGATGATCTGATCTTGCTCTTGTTCTTAGAAGTGAAGCTTCTGTCTGTTATGAGAAAAATGGTGTGTGTTAAAAAGCAATCATTCATCAGTTGTGCCAAAAAGTGCAGCAAGACAACACCCTTCCCTGGAAAAAGGGAAATTTTTTACTTTAGAGTAGACAGTCACAAATTATTAGATTGGTTTCTGTATTCACATGTCTTCATTCCTAGACAAAATACTAGTGAGTGGTGTATGTCTATGACATCTAACATTCTTAAATGTACTTTGTAGGTGGAACATCTGGTGCCGGGCCCAGCGCGAAGGTGGAGGAGGACACTTCTGGGGAGGAGGCGATGCAAGTGCTGGAGGAAACTGCTGTGAGGGTTGCCACGGTAGTGGCGGGCAGTGGTAAGCTCTTATATTCCTTACTTATTGAGATTGCAGACTGCAGAGTGTGCTCTCTGCACGAGTGTAGTATATATGTTGTACAATTAAGTTACTATACTGTTAAGAAGACTTTCAAATTTAGAACAAAGTTTTTATCAACCAGGTAGTGGCCTCCTCTAAATTTACTTCAACTCAGCGGTGATTTTTTTTTCGAGAATCTAAATCAGATCTGAGATGAACTTGATGGATGGGATGAACGAAAAGTGAAGGAAGGGTGTAAGTAAGTGTGGAAGGACGAGCAAGTTAAAAGTAATGATGACTGACAAAGAAGAATGATACGTGTTTGATTGGTGCCCTAGGTGGCTGGGAAGGAATATGATGCATGGCTGGGTGAAGGATGAAGCAAGGATGGGTGGAAGGAGAACAGCCTGGGTGGGTGAAACAGAAACTGTATGTGTGCGCTATATATCCTTTGGTTGAAATTCAAATGCAAGTCAAGCACGGATGTATGGCTTGCAGTTTCCCAAATAAAAAGAAAAGGTTGTTTTGCCGTGAGAAAACGTAAGGTTTGTCCAGATGCGAGACAAGAAGAAGAATGATTGACATATGTTTGAATGGATGGATGCCTGGGTCATGGTACTATCTGACTCTTCGATAGCATATGTGTATCTAGAGAGAGTAGATGGTCACTGGATGAACTAAGTGTTACTTTGAAGAGCATGTAACACCGCACCCGCAAGTCCGTTCCAGTGTAGGAAAGGCATGGAAAAGAAGTTTTAATTTTGTCCGAATATTACCATGAATAGTAGCAGTAGTTTGTATTGCAAGCACAGCATATATCCGGCTATTACGATGGCCACTCACTACCTCTGTTAATAAGTTTAGTAGAACTCGGTCATTCATGTGTGGATGTATCACTGTTCACTCAATAAAAAGCAAAGCACCTATAGTCATCCCATATGTAAACAAATACATACCATGTGCAGTGATAGATAATCAGATTATTTATCTTCTTCATTTTCCTTTTCTAGTATTCATTGGCACTGTAGGGTGAAAGGTAAATTTATTAAGCAGTAGCCCTTGTAACAGAGTATTCTTAGTGCCACCCTTAATAGAAAAGTAAGAGCATCCCCACCTGCATGTACTGGACTGGTACAGTAACGCAAGTCTGTCTCACTCATCATGGTGGGCGTCTGTTTTTCTCGGGTGCAAGTTGACTGCGCTGGCTTGCAGAAGTTAACGTACCAATTTTGCTAAACAAGAGAGAAGAAGAAGAATAACACTGGTGCACTGTCATAGTCGACTCTGATGGAGTGAGTCCATAGTGCTCGTAGAATTGATTCCTTAAACTCCCACTAATGATAGAGCAAGGATGAAGTGGGAGGTTAGATAGATACTGGCCACAATAGTTATGTACTGCGCTTGCAAGTTGCTAGTTCTACTGTGACACAACTTTCTGCTGAATCATTTTGTGTTAATCTTAAAGAGCATTGGTTACAGACTATGTATTTCTTTCTTCATATAGATTCTCCTTCCAAACCAACACAGAAGGAGCTGGCTAAAAGGGCCCGGCAATGGAGGCTGGAGGCAACTGTCGCCGAATATCGGCGGCTGGTGGCCCACGAGGAGGGGGACACGCAGTCGACCACAACATCTACCGGGACAGCTGCATCCTCCTCCGCGCCCCCTGGGTCACCCAGTCAGCGCAGCAGGTCTCCAGCGGTACGGAGCCGGGGTACCGCAGCCACCCGCCACCGCCGAGCAGCAAAAAAATCAGCTGCCCCCCACAGCAGTACCAAAAAAGGTTGCAACGCCTTTCACTCAGGGTGTCCTACCTCGAGCAGGAGCTGTTGAACACCAAAACCCTGCTCGAGACCCTCCGCAAGGAGCATGCCGATCTGGCCCGAAAAGTGAACAGCAGCCAGCAGTAGGAGGAGACTGTCCCTTGCCCCTTTTTTAAAGACTTCTGGGGGTGGGAATTGGGAGTTGGGTTTTTGGACTTTTCACGGACATTCGTTGGGGTTAGGGAGTGGGGGTGGTTTGGGTCTTGCGGGAGATTATTTATGTTAGGGATATAAATATACTTTAAACTTTATCTTAGCATACGTGTTTTTTTGACTGCTTTGAGGCTGGTGGGTGGGGGTTTAACAGTAAGTTTGTTTTCCTGAAACTTAAGTGGCATCTTGATTCAAGTTGTGTAAGTAATTGCCCAAATGTTTTCAAAACTAAGTGCCTCTCACAGAGTAAGTGAATTCAATAGTCCTAGGACTTTACTAGTACTACCGTCAGTCTCTCGTCTTGCATGATACTCCATTATACAGCCTCCCCCCAAACGCTTATCTTACCTGTAATTTGTGTTTGGAAATAGGGCTAGGCACAGGGCTGGCTGCATGTGAAATGGCGATTAAGGTTGGCAATCCTGGGCGGATGAAATGTCATCATTGCGGTGGTACTAGTGGCGTTACACAGTGGCAGTTGCAGCATGAGAAAAAAAAGAAAATGAAACCTTGTTTGTCCTTACCGTAGCATTAGAACGGTACGATAGAGAATATAGCAGGTGACAGTACACTAGAACAGTGCCACAATGTAGCCTAAAAAATGGTAAAGTATTGAAGGTATAACTACTACTTGCGTTGAATTTCTTTGACATTGGCTACTACTACAAGAAATAGTAATGCAGGTGAAGGACACAGCAGCGTAACCATTTGCCACGTCTAGGAGGAGGATGTTCTTGATGATCAATCAAGTTGATGGTGCACATGAAAATCTGCTTTCATTTGCCAATAGTCATGGGTCTGTGTCAAGCTGAGTGAGAATATATCCTCGGATTCCTTCACCAGCCTGTTGCTATGTCCCAGCAAGTGTGTGGAATTATTGCTGTCATTTAGTCACACATCAATCAAAACCACACAGCCCGGGGAAAGAGGGTTAGGGTTTGGAAAATGGATGGGAATGGGGGTTTTTGGGAAAGTGTTGTTGAGAGAAGAAAAAAAAAGCACAGCATGGACAAACAATAATTGAAGATAAACAAATCTTTGGGTACAAAGCTATCCATAAATCTTTTAAGTGACATAAAGGAAGTGCATGCACTACTGCATGCATGGTTACTGAAAAGTAAGTAATACTTTCGACAACCGTGAATGAAAGAATGCGACAGTACAGGGCTGCAGTAATAATTATGCGTTTTCACTTGCCTATCTCTGCACTCAGAGAAACACTTCGTACATTAAATTAGGTTTGAAAAATAGCAGAAGTAAAACCTTTACAATGGCTGTAGGGATGAATTTATAAGCAGAGATCAAAGAAATGCAGAGTCACACTCATAGAAGTTCACAGCAATAACATTACTTAAAAGATATTTAGAAAAGAACGGATACTGTATCTGTATGTTGTTATAGTTGTCCTGTTGAATTTGGGAAGTTGCATGCATCCAACCATTCCTCTTATTAGCGGGACTCCTCCATTCCATCTGACGCTCCGTCCATCAATGCTGGTGACCAGAGGACACCCTGTCCACTGCCTGCATGGGGGATGCTGAACTGCGGCTCGCTAATGTGAAGCCTGACTTCATCCTTTTTTTCCCATTGGACAGGCTGAAACCCGGCCTGTAATTATTGATGGAAAAACAGGAAGTGATATTAGAACACCACTGACAAATAAATATAAGGTATGTACGCTGTGTAGTGCAAAAAGTCACACTTTGAGTTTCTTAATAGACAGTACAATATTTTTGAAAATGCGTACTCTGTCTGAGTCTCCTTTTGAAGGATAAATAAGTATGGGCGAAAAAATTTAGCGGATCTTTCCCCTCAAGCTAGGTGTACTGTAAACTGTGTTTTAGAACAAAATTAGACCTTCCCAGCAGTGCTCCCAGACCCTTACTAAACCCAGTCGCAAAAATGTAGAAGACCCCAATCAGATCTCAAAAAATGAGGCCTAGTAGAAAATGGTGACAAAGCGTACTTTGAAAGTAAAGTAGGCCAAAATCCCCCCTTACCCACCATGGATTGTATTCAAACCACTTGCAAGCAAGCAAAAGTATCCATACCCAGCATTGCTCCAAGACTCGCAAACCCCCCACAAACACCAGGAACCCCCACAAACAGCCCCCCGAAAACGGTAGAGTGAGCGAAAACTCAGAAAATGCAAAAACTTTTTCCCCAGGGATTGTCTCCAAAACACTTTCTTTCGGGTATTAGACCATCCCAGCAATGGCCCCAGAACTGTCAACCCGGGCGAAAACAAGTTTAACACCCCCAACAAGCCAAAAGGCAAAACCCGGGAAAAGCCACACTAAGAAAACTTTGGGCCTACCTGGAATTCTGTCCAAATGCGCTGTGCAGCTAGGCCCTAACTTCCCTTTTCCACCATGGATTTCCTGAAAAACAAATGCAATCAACATTAGACTGTGCCAGCAGTGCTCCCAGACCCCAAAACCCACCCACAAAAATCTGGAAGCCCCCCAAACAGCACCCCAAAGACAGGCAAGTGAGCCAAAACGCAAAAAACTTTTTCACCATGAATTTGGTCCAAAACACTTGATTCCGATAGTAGACCTTCCGAGCTATGCCCACAGACCCCTGCAGCCACCCGCAAAAAAAGCAGAACACCCCCAAACAGGCAAAAAGCAAAAATAGGCCTACCTTCAATTCTGTCCAAATGCGCTGTGCAGCTAGGCCCTAACTCCCCTTTTCCGCCATGGATTTCCTGAAAAACAAATGCAATCAACACTAGACTGTGCCAGCAGTGCTCACAGACCCCAAAACCCACCCACAAAAACCTGGAAGCCCCCCAAACAGCACCCCAAAGTCAGGCAAGTGAGCAAAACCGCAAAAACTTTTTCACCATGGATTTGGTACAAAACACTTGATTCCGATATTAGACCTTCCGGGCTTTGCCCCAGACCCCTGCAGCCACCTGCAAAAAAGCAAAACACCCCCAAACAGGCAAAAAGCAAAAATGGGCCTACCTTCAATTCTGTCCAAATGCGCTGTGCAGCTAGGCCCTAACTCCCCTTTTCCACCATGGATTTCCTGAAAAACAAATGCAATCAACATTAGACTGTGCCAGCAGTGCTCACAGACCCCAAAACCCACCCACAAAAACCTGGAAGCCCCCCAAACAGCACCCCAAAGACAGGCAAGTGAGCAAAAAGGTAAAATCTTTTTCTGCTCCAATTTTCTCCAAACCACATTTATCCGGTATTAGACCTTCACAGCAATGCCCCAGACCCGTCAACTCACCTGCAAAGAAGTAGAGCACCCCCACAAGTGCAGAGTCTATCTTCAGTGGGCGTAATCCAGCCATCTGCTTTGAGGGAAATAGGAGTCTTGAGGAGGAGTATAGAGGAGCATGTTCTTGTGAACCTTAGGAATGCACACTGCTGCACCTTCAAATCAATAAGCAAATAAGTGAAGACAGTTCTGCTGATGGGTTTGTTTTTGTGATTAGGTGATTAAAGTTTTTTTATTATATAGATTTTGCAAAACAAAGAAAGACAGACACACAGGAATAAAAGTGAATAAGGACGAAAAAGAAAGTTAGTGATTCATTGACTCATTTTCAGGGCTCGGTGTCAGGGAAGAAGAGCTCGTTCTCAAACTCTGCGAATTCAGACGGGAGTAGGTCAGTTAACAGAGAAGAACTTTCCTCATCTAAGTTGGTGCCCTCCTCGTCTTCTTCCTGCGTGCATTCTCGTATTTTGTAATCTGGTGGTATGAAGTGCTGATTTATCTTGATCATTGTTAACCTCTCCACATTTTTGGGCGAGAGGCAGGTCCTTTTGGAAGTTACAATGCCACCAGCAGCACTGAAAACACGTTCAGAAGACACACTTGCGAGTGGGCAAGAAAAGTAATTTATAGCCAGGTTGGTGATCTCTGGCCACACATCTCTTTTCCCATACCAATACGCCAATGGGTCATCATGAACATAGACCTCTGTTGAGTCATTCAGATTGGCCTGCACCATCGACTCAAGGTTCTCCAGGGTTCCTCAACTTTGCTTACTTTTTTCTGGGACCTTTTGAGAAGCAAACCCAAGCTGAGTTAGCCAATCCTCTTCTTCACACAATATTACTGTTGTGTCTAGTGCAGATAATAAGGTTGCTGGTGTTGTTGACGGCTGAGAGGGAAAATCACTCACTTCTGCCACAGCCACAGATGCAGAAGTGGATTTTTTTGACTCCGGATGGCGTGCTGATGCTGATGTACTGCCTTTTCCTTCAATTTCCTGCCGTTCTCTTTCAAACCGAGTGGCTGACACAGCTAGCCAATGTTTGGACTTTGTAACATCTACGTCATCAAAAGGAAAGAATACTCTGCCTGCCACTGCCTTTTTGTACCGTGGATCCAGAATAGTAGCAGAAATGGAATGTTGTTCTGTGTGGATCTTTTCAAGACGTTCATCGCGAAGTAGGTGCTGTAATAACTTCTCCGCCAACTCAAATGCTTCTTGCTTTCCATCCTTTCCAAACGTAGAAGACACCGCCTTCAGTTGGTGCTCTAGCATGCGCAACAATGGGATAGCTTTTCCCAAATTACAGTCCTCCCTGCTGACTGCACGCGTGAAGACCTCAAAAGGACGAAGCATGTCTGTCAGGCTTTTAACTAGCTCCCATTGCTCCACCTGTATCCTCAGGTCTATCATAGGTGTGCCCAGTTTAAAGAAATACTGACCGACTACCACATACTGCTCATACAGACGCTCAAGCATGTAGAAGGTTGAGTTCCAATGCGTTACCACTTCCTGGATGAGTGCTTTCACTGGCACTTTACGTTCATGTTGCAGGCACCTCAGCTGCTTCCGGGCCTTAAAAGAATGCTTGAAATGTGTGCACATTCTTCGGCAGGTGGTCAGTAACTCGTAGACTGGACTTTCTTCACTCAAGAATTTTTTAACAACCAGGTTTATACAGTGCGCCAAACACGACACTCTGAAATAATTACCCTTATCCATGGCCTTAACTACATTGGCGCCATTATCCGTGGAAACATAACCAATCATGCATTTTCTTGGGGACAGCCATTGAAAGACCTTTGTGTTAAACTCATGCAAAATGTTTTCTCCTGCATGATTTTTCTCCATGGCAAACATGGCTAGTGTTGCATGTTTCCGAGCAGCTTTATAAACTTTGTCCGGGTCAACACCTGCATTTAGCTTTGCTGCAACCCCTGAAAAAGAGACCCAGTATGCAGTGATGCACATGTAATCAAGGGCTTGGCAACTGGTCCACATGTCTGTTGTCAGATGTATAGTGTAAACAGCACTGGTTGCGTTCAAATGGCGCTTCTGAAAACAACATGCTTCTAATGGTGGGCTAGACCATTTTACGGGATGATGATGACTTCTTCGACCCAGTTGATGATGAACTTTTTCGCATTGGTGTCTCACTCTCTCCCACACTCTTAGTGTGGCTCATATATCTTGCAGGGGGTGTACTGCTGACAGGGGTACTGGGTGTAAATGAAGAAATGTTCGACGCTTCTTCCTCCTTGTCATCATCAGATGAAACATCAGCGGATACAATTTGTTGACTTGCAATTTAGGCTGCCTTGATCTCCCTTAGGTGCGCATGCCATTTGACAGTGTGCTGTCTCTCAAGATGACCTCTCTGGCCTCCGGTACCATAGTTGGTACCAAGCTTACCACGACTAACTCGAACCTTACAAATGGTACAAATGGCTATGTTTTCACTTGTTGGGCTAACACTAAAGAAGTCCCAAACTGCGGACTTCAAATGTCCGTGGGGGCGGAGGAGGCGATACTGGGAATGCTAATGCCAGATGAAGTGGAGGATGTGTGTTGCCGAAATGTACTACGTTGTGCACTTACAGCACCACTAATTGAGGAAATGGAGGTCGAGGTGGATGGAGGTCCCTTCTGGCGAGAAAATATGGAAGCTGTAGGTGGTGGTGTACTAGTTAACTGCATTGATGGTGGTCCCATTGCCACGTCGGCAACATCACGCTCAGCAGCATTTCGGGATAGCGTAAAAATGTCTGTTTGCTGCATGCCCGCTGAGCCTGGAATGACGTTTATGATGACTGCGTCGTTGTCGTGAGAGTCTTCATCAGCAGGAGTATACGCCACTTCTTGTTCAGCGTCATCATCACACTCCATAACTATGAGACTTTCGGGGACCTTCCTTTTACGCTTAGCTACCTTTGTCAGATCATGGTGTGCCTCACTCTTACACAACAGTGGTGGTTCCCAATTTTGATCCACATCATCAGAAGGAAGGGGGCTTGAAGAAGATGTAGACACCATCCTTGATCTTTTCCTTGCTGGGGATCTGGAAGACAATGAATCATCAGGAGGAGTGGCTCCCTCAGATGATACCTCGGCTTGAATTTCGATTTCCTGATGTGCCCCTACTTCGGGAGGAACAACTATTGTGGGCACTTGTGCCGCTCCATTCACCTCTGCTTGTGCCTCCCCTTGCGCCGCCTCTCCTTCCACATATACTTGGGTTGTACTTGCAGCACTTGTGGTTGTTGTTGCGGCTGTGGTTGTTAAACACTCGTCAGATGAGTTACAACAACCTGTGTTGATTGAGGGATGCTGCTACTTTCTTGTGATGAGCCAACATCACTGGTCGATGGTGATTGAACAACTATACTGGCTGCTTCTGCAGCACTCAAGGGCTTGGACCTAAGTTGGCGTGGTGGTGGTGGCACTGAGCCCAATGGAGCAGAGGTGCTGCTCCCAGCTTGGTCCCCAGCAGACCCCCCTGCTGCTGCAGGTGTACTATTTTTTTTCCCAAAAAATGCGGCGGTCGGCACACCAGTCTCCTTGGTAAGTGGCGCCACTTGCTACTTCTGCTCCTTACTGGCAACTTTCTTGCTAAAGGAGCTACAGGCAACTTTTTTGGGGTCATCTTGTCTGTGGCCACACGTGACTTTGTGCTGCACACACCGCAGCAGGACTTGTTCCTGGCACTGATGAGGAACAATGAGGCTGATGATTCGTATTTCTGCACCTAAAAGCAAACAAAGCCAGAGGAACATCAGTTAAATAAATGTTGCATATGTAGCGCTTCAATTAATAGTTTGCAAGTAAGCATTTTTATTATACCCACCCCCCAAAATGGAAAGACCAATAAAATGCACCACTGACAGAGTACCCCTGGGCATAATGGATGAAAGCATGGCAGACTGGGTGCAGGCCTATGGCACAACAAAGCACACTGCCTGGCTTCAAAATGGCCCCTAGACCCCCACCTACATGGCCAGGCCCTGCCTGGACCAGGCCTCAAAATGGCCCCACCCACATAGACAGGCCCCAACAACACCCCAAAAAATCGGAATAACACATAAAAATCACCCCAATCCAATGCCATCCATGCCCTCCATGATGTTTACATTATAGAGACCCCACAGAAAGACTCAGTCCATGCACCACTGAGTACCCCAGGGCAAAAGGCCTAAACAACAGCCAAAAAATAAAAAAACACACAAAAATCACCACAATCCAATGCCATCCATGCCCTCCATGATGTTTACATTAAAGAGACCCCACAGACTAGGCCCATGCACCACTGAGTAACCCTGGGCATAATGGATGAAAGCAAGGCACATTGGATACAGGCCCATGGCACAAAGCACACTGCCTGGCTTCAAAATGGCCCCTTGACCCCCACCACATGGCCAAGCCCTGCCTGTACCAGTCCTCAAAATGGCCCCCACCCACATGGCCATGCCCCATCAACACCCCATCAAATCAAAAAACACACAAAAATCACCACAATCCATTGCCATCCATGCCCTCCATTATGTTTACATTAAAGAGACCCCACAGAAAGACTCAGTCCATGCACCACTGAGTACCCCTGGGAAAAAGGCCCCAACAACAGCCAAAAAATCGAAAAGCACACAAAAATCACCACAATCCAATGCCATCCATGCCCTCAATGATGTTTACATTCAAGACACCCCACAGAAAGACTAGGCCGATGTACCACTGAGTAACCCTGGGCATAATGGATGAAAGAAAGGCACATTGGATGCCAGCCTATGGCACAAAGCACACTGCCTGGCTTCAAAATGGCCCCTTGACCCCCACCACATGGCCAGGCCCTGCCTGTACCAGTCCTCAAAATGGCCCCCACCCACATGGCCATGCCCCATAAACACCCCAAAAAATCGAAAAACACATATAAATCACCACAATCCAATGCCATCCATGCCCTCAATGATGTTTACATTCGAGACACCCCACAGAAAGACTAGGCCCATGCACCACTGAGTACCCCTGGGCATAATGAATGAAAGCATGGCAGACTGTGTGCAGACCTATGACACAACAAAGCACACTGCCTGGCTTCAAAATGCCCCCTAGACCCCCACCCACATGCCCAGGCCCTGCCTGGACCAGGCCTCAAAATGGCCCCCACCCACATGGACAGGCCCCAACAACAGCCAAAAAATCGAAAAACACACAGAAATCACCACAATCCAATGCCATCCATGCCCTCCATGATGTTTACATTAAAGAAACCCCACAGAAAGACTAGGCCCATGCACCACTGAGTAACCCTGGGCATAATAGATGAAAGCAAGGCACATTGGATACAGGCCTATGGCACAAAGCACACTGCCTGGCTTCAAAATGGCCCCTTGACCTCCACCACATGGCCAGGCCCTGCCTGCACCAGTCCTCAAAATGGCCCCCACCCACATGGGCATGCCCCATAAACACCCCAAAAAATCAAAAAACACACAAAAATCACCACAATCCAATGCCATCTATGCCCTCCATGATGTTTACATTAAAGAGACCCCACAGAAAGACTCAGTCCATGCACCACTGTGTACCTGTGGGCAAAAGGCCCCAACAACATCCACAAAATCAAAAAACACACAAAAATCACCACAATCCAATGCCATCTATGCCCTCCATGATGTTTACATTTAAAGAGACCCCACAGAACGACTCAGTCCATGCACCACTGAGTACCCCTGGGCAAAAGGCCCCAACAACAGCCAGAAAATCGAAAAGCACACAAAAATCACCACAATCCAATGCCATCCATGCCCTCAATGATGTTTACATTCAAGACACCCCACAGAAAGACTAGGCCCATGTGCCACTGAGTAACCCTGGCCATAATGGATGAAAGCAAGGCACATTGGATGCAGGCCTATGGCACAAAGCACACTGCCTGGCTTCAAAATGGCCCCTTGACCCCCACCACATGGCCAGGCCCTGCCTGTACCAGTCCTCAAAATGGCCCCCACCCACATGGCCATGCCCACCAACACTCCAAAAAATCGAAAAACACATGTAAATCACCACAAGCCAATGCCATCCATGCCCTCAATGATGTTTACATTCAAGACACCCCACAGAAAGATTAGGCCCATGCACCACTGAGTACCCCTGGGCATAATGACTGAAAGCATGGCAGACTGTGTGCAGGCCTATGACACAACAAAGCACACTGCCTGGCTTCAAAATGGCCCCTAGCCCCCCACCCACATGCCCAGGCCCTGCCTGGACCAGGCCTCAAAATGGCCCCCATCCACATGGACAGGCCCCAACAACAGCCAAAAATTCGAAAAACACACAGAAATCACCACAATCCAATGCCATCCATGCCCTCCATGATGTTTACATTAAAGAGAACCCACAGAAAGACTCAGTCCATGCACCACTGAGTACCCCCAGGCAAAAGGCCCCAACAACAGCCAAAAAATCGAAAAACACACAAAAATCACCACAATCCAATGCCATCCATGTCCTCCATGATGTTTACATTAAAGAGACCCGACAGAAAGACTCAGCCCATGCACCACTGAGTACCCCTGGGCAAAAGGCCCCAACAACAGCCAAAAAATCGAAAAACACACAAAAATCACCCCAATCCAATGCCATTCCATGCCCTAAATGATGTTGAAATTCAACAAAACAGTTGTATCATGCACCCATAACTAACCCTGGTCCTACTGGATACTGTGGCTACCCACAATATATTTTATTTAATGTTCTGAAATAGTTCCAAAATTGTAGTTGCAGCAACTGTAATGCCCCAAACAAACAACATCAACTTACTTGTGAAATTTCTAATCCAAAAGTGATCCAAAGAAAGTCAAAAAGGCCTCAAATCCATATATCCAGCAGCATCCACAAAAAGTAATCCTTCCAGGTCAAGATCCAAATCAAAGTGACCAGGACATGAACAAAGCACTGGGAGGAGCCTGCTGGACAGGACCAGGAAGTTGGAGACGGTGGGGCACTTCCTTCCTCCCACCCCCCCAAAATGGAATCCTTGCAAAAAAAAGTGCAGGCAAATGTCAACCTGAGGAGTTATTCTGATAAAAATCATCATTTTCAGAAGGTTTATGCTGCCTGCTGGTGGATTTCTTGTGCAGAATTGCAAATTTTGCACTTTCGCAAACGTGAGATTGTTGCTGCCCGCCGTGTCTACGTGTTCGCAAATGTTTACTCCAGCGATGTGTGATCACGGGCCTCTCTCGCTGTGCAAGGTGGCAAGCCGCGCTGACGTAATCTCGGTCGACAAACTCCCGCGGGATCCCGCAGCAAGATCCAAAATGTCGGTAAGTGAACGCCGCGCGCCGCAATATTGTATTTGTCAAGCGTGACCAAGCAAAAAAATCTGCTGCGCATGAATTTGCGAATTTTCGGCAATTTCGCGAGAATTCGAGGATTGCGAATTTGCCGAAAAATCCGCAATTTGCGCGAACGGAACAGATTTTACGCTCATACTAAGTTTTTTACACACTAGGACTACTAGGTGAGTGAGGGGACTCAAGAAAGAAATATAATTGTCTTTCTATTGCACATAACACTGTCATTCCTACTCCAACCCCAACGTGTGTTGCAAGCATTTACAACGAGGTTCTTGACTTTTGTTTTATACAAAGGTTTTTTGTCTACTGTTAATTTTAGGAGGGTGATTACATCAGAGAAAAGTAAACATTGTACAAAAACAAAAAGGCATTACCCTCTCCTATCTATCTCTCTAGAAAATGGAATTGAATGAAAACTGGAAAAAAAGTCAACTAAAGGTGGCTTCACAAAATGGTCGCTGGCCAAATGACCAACCCACAGGAACCAGCAAGGAGGCATGGCCACAACAGAGGACACATGCTGGACTATGGCTAAAGCACACTGGCTGGCTACACAAAATGGCCACCAGCCACATGGTGAAACAGCAACGACCAGCAAGGAGGCATGGCCACAACAAAGAACATATACAGGCCTATGGCCAAAGCACACTAGCTGGCTAGATCAAAGAGCCACCAGCCAAATGATCAAACAACAGCAACCAGCAGGGAGGCATGGCCACAACAAAGAACACATGGAGGCCTATGGCAAAAGCAGTAAAGCACACTGGCTGGCTAGGGCTAAACAATATGGCCACCAGCCACATGGCCAAACAGCAACAACCAGCAATGAGGCATGGCCACAACAGAGAACAAGTGCAGGCCTATGGCCAAAGCACACCAGATGCCTACACAAAATGGCCAGTAGCCTCATGATCAAATAACAACAACCAGAAGGAGGCATTGCCACAAAAAAGAACACATGCAGTCCTAAGGCAAAAGCAATAAAACACATAAGCTGTCTAGGGCTAAAGAAAATGGCCACCAGCCACATGTTCTAACAACAGCAACCAGCAAGGAACCATAGCTTCTAAAAAGGACAAATACAGGCCTCTGGCAAAAACACACTGGTTGGACACTGGACATGAAGAAAAAGACAAATGGTGGCCTAATGCAAACACACTCACTGGCCATAGAAAGGAGGCATGGTAACACTGAAAGAAACACTAGAATTAATTCATAAATGCAAAAAATGAAACTGAACTAAGCTGTACAAATTCTACAACAGCACACATCCTCCCAAGGCATCAAATATTACTCCACCTATACACATTTTACAGAAAATAATGTGAACTACTCAAAAAAAGAATTTTTTTTGTTTAATCCAATGCCATTCCTGTACTAAATGATGTTTTAAACAACATATACAACAGAAACAATTGTTTTACGTAACCATGACTCGTACTGGACCTACTGGCTAGATGGCCCATTGGCAGACGAGGCCACATAGTAAAATAAATTAATATATTGAAAATTTATTAAGCAACATGAAACAAATGTACTGAACTGTGCAACATTTTCCCATTACAAAACATTGAAAATGAAGTGTAAAAAAATAACTGGGCCCCCACTAAAAGTGTGGGCCTCCCACCACAATAAATTTTACAAATCAAATAAAAGTACAAATAAATGCTTGTGCATGTCATCTATCAAACATACAGCACCTTTATTCAACAGTTTTTGAACTTACCGGTGACTTCAAAGTCCTTCAATCTAATGATATTTATGCACCATACAAATAGAGTGTTCCTTCTAGTCTCTGGGGCACTTTCTTCCTGTTGGAAAAGACGTAAACTAAAAAATGGCTTCTCATACTACAAAATAACTTGAATGGTCCTTTGGAATAGAATATCAAATAGAAAATTTCTTTTTGAGGAGATTTAGCTGTTTCTCGAGAACACAATCTGCTCGAGGTGCAGCAGCGGTCGCTCGCCAGTTTATTGAAAAATGGCGTTGTTGCAGCTGAAAGCCACGTTAGCGGCTGCTAAATCTTGCATGCACTCAATAGCAGCCGGCAAGTCTCATGGCACTTGACAGCACATGTCAACACAAATTTCGTACAAACCAACGGAAACAAAGATTTGCCCATGCGATGGATGGGAGAATTTAGTGGGATCTCCGCATCCGCACTAGACCCGGAGCGCGGAATTCCGAGATACGACAAACTCTGCGAGAGGAGTGAATTTTTAAACCCACTCTAATTAAAATCCATTTGTTTATTGATATGGGAAGATGAGCCAATCACCAGAGCTCAGCAGACTGGCAATAAACTGTCTGGTAGTGTGAAAAGCAGCAAGTCTCCTAAGACCCCCAAAGCTGCCCGGCGCAGGTTCACCTTTAATTCACTTTGGATTCTCTAACAAAATAATGAGGCAGGCGCTGGAAACTGGAAGGCAAGTAAAAGGTTTATTACTCACAAGAGGAGACCACGTCAACTGCAGACACGGAATGTCTCAGGGAGGTGTTCTACCGGCAACACCTTTGGCTGTTCCTTTTATACAGGTTTGACACAATGCATTTATTTTCATCAACATGGTTACACAAGCTTGAGTCCCCACCCCGGGTAGGTTGTCACACAAGCCCAACATTGTTTCATCAACATGGTTACACAAGCTTGAGTCCCCGCCCCGGGCAGGTTTTCACACAAACCCAACATTGTTTCATCATCCCACCCAGGCCAAACAGACAATTTTATCTTGCAGCTGAACCTTGCTTCAGGGTCTAAAACATGCGAGACCGGCCAGATCTAAGAGTCTGTTCTGTTGATAAAAACAGGGACCATTGTTGGCAAAAACAAGTCCTGCTGTTTGCCTGTAAACAGAGATGAGAAGAAAAACACGTTTGTGGCAGCAAGTGGTGTTGATGTTCATCGTGGCAATAGAGTTTATAGCCCCCAGCTCACATACCAGGTTGCTCAGAGGGATGCTAGTAAGGGCAGGGTGAAACAAAGGTGACCAACAGAATATAAAATGGATGTCATGGATAAAATGGCTGCAGCTTACGGGCACATAGAAATTCCCACTAAACAAGAAGGCGCAGGAAATGTTCACGATCGTCATTTTACTTTTAACAATATGGCTGTGGTGAACATAAATGAATGCCGCTTATTTACACCTAAAGTTTATCGATTTTAACAGTCCCCACTTTTTAACATTAGCTAGGTAATTTTTGTTCAGGTTCATCTGCTGTGGTGGTGTACAATGTAACATGATTATACATAAAGCAGAGGGTGGGTAACCAACAATGATAATCGTTTGGAGGGGAATGAGGGTTTTAGAGGAGAAGATGGTATCATTATTGAGTCCATTTTTCTTTGTCAATATTTATCGCCATAAGTCCCTTTACTTCCTGCCCTATAGATAAACATGCAGTTGGGCTGTTCATTGTAGTTTTTGGTGGCATACAGGTTGTACAGGCAGATGCAAAGACAGCGGAAGAAGAAGATCGCTATCAGTACAAACAGCATTGTCAATATCCTATGCAGTGAATGTAACAAATTGGGAGATAGTGTATACAAAAGGGTATTTGCTGTACCACACATTTAAACTTCGTGATGAGCATAATTCCTAGATAATGCAGTAAATTCATTCTAACACAAAAACGAGTTTATCATACTAATTTTTTTGTAGGATAAGGACCACTAAGTGCATTATTGAGAACTGGACTGTGTGAGGAGGCAAACTAATGAGTATATTCATGAGGGCAACTGGCATTGTATAATCCTTGTGATACACAGTTTACTCTTTCTTCCATATGGTATTATATTCCTATGCTATTATTAATACAATGACACTATGGATGCAATTGATGTAAAATTTCAAAGGAAAACCTTTTTCTTGTCCATTTGGGGCATATTGAATACAAGGTGATTGGGAGAGAAATACAACCTAATATAATTGATGGTCAGGGAATGATTTTTGTCAAAGCTCTTCTTTCCAGTGTCCTTTACAGTGAGCCATCACTGGTAGGCTCCCATTGTTCATCTAGCGCTGGTGCTGCTGAGCACCGGCGGTAGAGCTCTGCGTCCAGCTAGGATCCAGATTCCACAATGCAGGGCGAGGTCATTCTTTCTCTGGGATCACAGTCCCTTTGCCCTGTTTGTGGAATTTTAGTTTACGAGCTGAACATCATCTGCGCCAGCTTGTCATCCACGCACAATGTACACGACAGCCATTTTAGGTATCATGGTGTCCCTGTCCACGATCGATCGCCAGCGCGCTCCTCTGACCCTGCAGGCATCCTCCGCGCACCCTGGCTCCCCCCTCCCTCCCTCGCATGAGCATAACCCTTCTCCTCCTGCATGACCCTGTCCTTGGCAAATCACGTCCGCGCCTGACCAACACCCCCTCTCCTTCCATGAATACCCCTCTGTTGATGAGCCATCCCTCCGATGTTCAATTGTCCACACGGCATGAATACCACTCCTTTGATGACCCCTTCCCCTGAGTCCGACTGTCCACACAGATCCGAGGCCATCGCCTAAGCCGGGAGATACCATTTACTGCCCCTTATTGTATGAAGTCACTCCTCTTCAAAGGACCCACTATTGATCATGGCCTCCCCACCCCAGGGGATATGATCAGGCGCACACATCCTAAGAATCGGCAGAACACTCAGCTGCGTGATGACCCCCTCCTCTTATCAGCAGGTTGAGGACCTCTATTGTGGAGGCATGTGGGGTGGGATTGACACGAGGATTACGGGGATGTTTTTTCCTTACTTCACAATATCTTGATTGTAATAAAGAAAGGTCACATGCCATAAAGCAGTGTATAAGAGGCCAGACCTCAGAGAGGCTGTTAGAGCACCTCGAGACGATACCTTGTTGTCTGATCTGATGTGTTCTGCTCCGTCGGAATAAAACTTCTGTTTCCTGCCTTCTGGTCTCCGGCGCCTGCCTCATTGCTTGGTAATTTGAATGGTACAAAGGCGATTAGCGCCGGGCAAATCTTGAAAAAGGTCATAGCCCTACCCTTTTTCCACAATTGGCGTCCCAAAGCGTGGGGCCCATCAGCGACACGTGGATCCAGTGGGAGAGGTCCCGACGACAGAGTGAACGACTGCAACGATCGGGAGAGCTCGTGTCCGATAGACCCTCGTCTGACAGCCGATCATCCGACCTTCACTAGATCCGAACAGACCTCTCTCGAGTGATCTACGGTCCTGACTGGGAACCATCAGGAGTGCCACGAACATCGCGAAGAAGAGAGGACAATCGGGCGCTGGATTCGGAAGACAGGAAACCGTCCATGCGGTCCGGGTAAGGTCGTGTAAACACGACAAACTGAGAAATGATTGTTTGTTTTGGATAATACTAGTATTACGCTTTGTTGATCCCTCTGGAGATTCACCGTCTGCAAACGGAGAAACAACAGACTCTCTCTTTGCAAACAGTGAAGGATAGGTAACGCAGACTTTTGTCCCCATTGTAATCCGTCGTGCCTATCTTCCTCCCCCACTGTTTTCCCGAACTGTCGTTCGTGGATTGTTGTCTGGAGATTCTCTGTCTGCAAACAGGGAAGAACAAGGTCTCTCTTTGCAGGTAGAGAAAGAGTGGGTAACGCAAAACTTTAACACGTCGTACCCACTTATTCTCCCCATTGATTGTTTGATTGACCGTACATTAAGTGTTCGGTATTGGTTCTTTTGAGGTATTCACGGCCTACAAACAACGTAGAATAGAAATATTCTGTCTAGTCTTTGTCCGCCGTGATAAGATAGGTAGTGCAGACCTTTGTCCCCGTTGTAACCCGTCATGCCTATCTTCTCCCCACTGATTGGTAGCCTGTACAGCCCGGACCGCTTATTAGAGATGAACCATCCAGCTCCACTGGAGGGCACCCCTAATAAGGACATGTTCACTAAGCATGGACTAGTCGCTATAGCTTATACTAAGCTATGGCATAAATATACAAAGAAGAACCCCGAAAGTCAGTGGCCACTGATAGGTTCCTTTGATGAAAATAAAATAAAAACATTAGAAATAGCGCTCCAGAAAAATAAGACCACGCCCACTATGCTCGATAGTATTGGCATGTGGCGCAAAGAAACGGAACAACGACAGAAAAGAGAAGAAGCAAAAATAGGGAAAGAATTACGAAAGGCAGCCCACCTAGCCGCCAAGCAACTAGAAGAAGAAATAAAAGAAAGAAAAGAAGCTACACAAAACCAAGAATCAGGGTCGACAGGTCAATGTCCTGTTAGAACCCCCTCTGCGCTCTATCCTGAATTGCCCTCCAAACAGCGGGCGAACGATGAGTTACTGCTAGGTCCCCCAATCATCTACATGCCCCCTCCATATGCTCCCTGCCAACAACGCCTGCAGGCCCTGAGTACAAGCGAGAACGGCCTTAGCGCTAGTGCACCAGCCCTCACGGCCTCCGCACCAGCCACATTAGCAGCACCAACAGATGCCCCCGAGGCTAGCGAGCACCCACCAGCCAGATCAAACAGATTGAGCAAAGATGAACGGGATGGGATTGACAAAATAGCAAAGACACTAGTGGAACGAAGGGAGAGCGAAGAGTACACAATGAACATGTATAACTCACATGCCGATAGCCACAGACGGCATTTCATTTTGCGATTCAGCTACCACACCCTGAACGCATATGAAGATAGGTATCAAAGTAAGGGTCCCGCTAAACTGACCACACTGTATAGGAAGATTGATGTCGGAGATGGGACTGAATGTGAGGCGACGGAGCTCTTCAGGCAGACGCTTGAGGTCTTCCGCCACCTCACGGAGCAAAAACCAGAAACCAAGGTTACAGTCCCTGA
This sequence comes from Lissotriton vulgaris, assembly GCF_964263255.1. Classification (NCBI taxonomy): domain Eukaryota; kingdom Metazoa; phylum Chordata; class Amphibia; order Caudata; family Salamandridae; genus Lissotriton; species Lissotriton vulgaris. Next base: position 228,467,231 of record NC_141689.1, on the reverse strand, counting down.
AACAACCTCAGTAGAAGTAGCCAACACTATGATGCCCATCAGAGAAGCGGCTCCATATTGGATTCCGCCACGTGGTCTGGGGACAAACGATGATATTAATCACGCAGATGCAAAAGGGAGGGTTGTGTACAATTGGGTTTACCAACCATGGGACCGACAAGATATCCTAACCTTTAGACAAACTCTGCCCGATTTAAGATAGAACCCGACAGCGTTCTATACCGAGATGAACACAGCTCTGGGTTCAACGATAATGACTTTAGCGGACATTGACTTGTTTTTTGGGTTATGCCTGCCTGCTGACGTGTGGAAGCAAATCCGGAAGGCTGACCACACAGATCTGTTCGGGCACACCTGGGTGCAACTCAGTGAACTAGATAGACAGCGAGAGCCTGGAAGGAAACCAGTAAAAGACATACTAGAACTCCCAGACAAATTAGTTCAGAAGTTAAAGACACTGATCCCAGAGAAAAAGGTAGATTGGTCGATAGTCACGGCCTGTCGTCAGAAACCCCAGGAAGATGTATCAGAGTACTTCTCCCGATTTGAGACAGTGTTCTCCGACTACAGTGGCCAAGACATGACCACCGCAACCGGACAACACCTGTTTGTACAAAACTATGTGAAGGGTCTGTCACAGGAGGTCTCCCAAAAACTGCAGACGAGCGAGAGTAGTTGGGGGGCCTCCAAACCCGCAGCTATCCTTCAGATGGCTCAGTATTATGAGCACCAGAAGAATGAGAATGATAGGGCGTCCGAGAAAAAGAAGAAAGATTTGAAAGAAAGGGTGATGATAGCCCAGATACAAGGTATAGCGGTAGGACGGGAACCCCAAAGGGGGAACTACCAATCGACCGCCCCCAGAAATCCACCTCCTAAAGATAACACCCCAACACCCCACACTGGACGTAGAGACATTAACAATGACCAATGCGCCTTCTGCAAAGGATTCGGCCATTGGAAATCCCAGTGTCCGGTTCTGCTAGAGATGAACAGAAATAGGGACCCCAGGGATGTGGCGGGTGGTCCGAGAAATAGAGGACAAGGACGAGGGCACACCAACGACACCAACAATGACAGGTCAGGGAGATTGAACACATTTGACCGCCCCCGACAGAACCAATACCAACTATCCGACGGTGAGAATGCCCCCGATTTTGCATAGGACTGCCAGGGGCAAGGGAGGGATCCAGTCGAGCTCTGTGTTGACCAGCAAGGTCCTTATGTCACTGCTAAGGTCCTGGGTACAGAGTCTCCATTTTTGGTAGACACTGGGGCGACACGTAGTGTGTTATCGAAACGACTGATTCCAAGGGCACCCTTGTCTGGCTCACACATTACATCGATAGGTTTCGATGGGACGCCCTCCACTAACCCCCTGTCCGTGCCTATCACCTTTGACCTAGAAAGCAACACCACTGACACAACAGTTCTGCTCTCCTCCAACTCCCCTGACGCCATTATGGGCATTGACTTACTGAAACATTTTCGAGCTACCATTAGGTGTTCCCCAGATGGAATCCGAGTCATCCTGTACGACAACCCAGACATACCCAAATCCTGCCCCTCACGACACATGTGCTCCATAACTGACGCTGACCTGTCCCTGCTTGATACCCTGCCTCCGTACCTATGGGCCAAAAATGACTCCGATGTGGGACGAATGATGATTGACCCTATTCATATAACTGTAAGACAGGACGCTATGCTCCCGAAACTCCCACAATATCGGATATCGCCCGAGGGCGAGAAGGCACTGGTAGCGATCATTCAGTCCCTGGTGGATGCGGGAGTGGTCGAAGAAGTAGTTAGCAACGTCTGCAACAGCCCAATCCTACCTATTGTTAAGAAGCAAGGCGAAGGAGATGAGAAAGCGTACCGCTTCATCATCGACCTGCGAGAGATTAACAAAGTGGTTGTACCCCAATATCCCGTAGTCTCAGATATCACCACCATTCTGACCCTCATCCCGTCCACTGCCACCACCTTCACTGTTATCGACCTCAAGAATGCGTTTTTCTCTATCCCCATCCATCCGGACAGCCGTTATCTCTTCGGCTTCACCCTGAAATCCCGCTCGTACCGATTTTGTAGAGCTCCCCAGGGGTACACTGAAAGTCCCAGTATTTACAGCCAGGCCCTCAAAAGACAGCTGGACGCTGTCCAGCTACCGGATGGAGTGGTGTTGATCCAATATGTCGATGATATCCTTTTGGCGGCCGACACCACCCCACTTGCAATCACAGCCACTGTTCAACTCCTACACTTTCTTGCGGAAAATGGCCATAAAGTTTCCAAAAAGAAATTGCAGTTCTGCCAGCCACAAGTGACATACCTAGGCCATCTCCTGTCCAAAGAAGGGAGGAAACTCACACCCGACCGAATCCAAACCATCCTAGACACCCCGTCCCAAAGACACAAAAACAAGTCCGCTCCTTGGTAGGCCTAACTTCTTTTTGCAGACAATGGTTACCCAATTTCAGCCTCATTGTAAAACCCCTACTTGCCCTGTTGGCCAAAGATGCCCCCTTCCCGCTCCCTTGGACCCCTGAGTGTCAAGCATCCTTTAAGGAATTACGAGATGCCCTCTGTTCAGCGCCCGTCCTGGGAACTCCGGATTACTCCAAACCCTTCTCCCTCTTCACCCACGAAAGGGAGGGGTGTGCATTGTCTGTCCTGACTCAGTCTATAGGTCCAAAGCAACGCCCTTGTGCCTACTTCTCCGCCACTCTTGATCCTGTAGCCAGAGCTTTGCCCGCCTGCCTCCGAGCAGTAGCTGCCGCTGCTGTCTCTATCCGTCAGAGCGAGGGAATCGTACTTTCCAACTCCCTCACTGTATTAGTACCCCATGCAGTCGACACCCTTCTGAACCAAACCAAGACTCAACATCTGACTAGCGCACGACTGACAGGGTACGAATTGACGCTACTTGCACCCCACATCACACTAAAGAGATGCACGACTTTGAATCCGGCCACATTGTTGCCCCTACCTGAAAATGACCCCGACGTTCCTCCCATACACGACTGTGTGACCCTCGCGGACGAACAAACTAGGAGTAGAGTTGACCTCCGAGATACTGCTTTCACTGACCCTGATGGAGAGCTATGGGTAGACGGCATCAAACTCCCAGATGGCACCACTTCAGCTGCCTATGCAGTTACGACAGCCCGAACAGTAGTTGAGACAGCCTGCATCACACAACGATCTGCCCAGGCAGCAGAGCCGATAGCCCTCACACGAGCATGCATCATAGCCACGGGAACCACCGCGAACGTATATACAGACAGCCAGTATGCCTTCGGGGTGGTTCACCATTTTGGGCTCCTGTGGAGGGAGAGGGGATTCCTGACGTCCCACGGCACCCCTATCCTTCACGGAGATCTGGTTTCTGCCCTGATTGAAGCGGTTCTCTTCCCCAAAGGACTAGCAGTGATCAAATGCCAGGCACACAAGAAGGTGACAGACTTAGTCGGACAAGGGAATGCACTGGCCGACATCACTGCACGAACCACAGCCGAGAATAGGACGGTGACACGCATGTATGTGACCAGGTCACAAGCAGAAAAATGGACTGACGCAAGGGAAATGATCAGAGACATCCAGTCGGCCAGCACCCCTCACGAACTGACTAAGTGGGCAGGGGTGGGTTTGAAGGATGATGAGGGCTGCTGGCGAACAAAAGATGCAAACAAATGGTTGCTGCCTGACTCATACCTGATCCCCATACTGACAATGGCTCATTCCCCCGCACACATAGGATCTGCGCCCATGATCGAACTCATTTCCAAAGTCTGGCACAACGACAAAATCCCCGACTCAGCCAGACGCCTAGTCCAGCAGTGCCTTATCTGTCTACAGCACAACCCCGGGAAAGGAACTGTGGTACCCCGGGGAGGGTTCGGGACCCCCAATCACCCCTTTGAGGTCCTTCAGATGGACTACATCCAGCTAGAGAGATGCCAAGGCTTGAAGTATGTGCTAGTCATTGTATGCGCCTTCAGCAAATGGGTAGAGGCATATCCAACCCGTGACAACACTGGCATGACTACTGCCAAAGTACTACTGAAAGAATTCTTTCCTCGCTATGGCCTTTGTCGAATTTTATGGAGCGACAATGGCCCCCACTTCATAGCCGAGGTTATCCAACTAATCCTAAAGGGATTGGGGGTGAAACAGAGATTTCACGCAGTCTTCCACCCCCAATCCGCCGGCCTGGTGGAACGCCATAATGCCACACTGAAGTTGAAATGGTCGAAAATAGTGGCCACCACTGGACTTAAATGGCCAGATGCCCTCCCACTGGCCTTGTTGTCGATGCGCTCCACTCCCACCAAACACCATTTGACCCCCTACGAGGTTGTGTTCGGGCGACCGATGAACCTCTGGACTGCTCCCAAACCAACCTCCATTCATGACGTCCCGGACGTCCTACTATCTGATTATTTGTGCAAATTAACTAAAACATTGTCTGTCATTCATCAACAGGTGCAGCAGGCCATCCCCGATGCTTCCAGGGGCCCCGGCCACGACATCCAACCGATGGATTTCGTTCTAATACGAAACTTCCAGCGGACCAAGAGTCTGGAACCCCGGTGGACGGGCCCCTGGCAAGTGCTTATCACCACCCGGACAGCACTTCGAGTGGAGGGGAAGCGGCACTGGCTGCACGCACACCACTGCAGGAAGATCTCCTCGACCCTGGCCACGACAGACAACGTCAACACCCAAGAAGAGCTCCTGAACAAAGATCGACCAACATTGAACTGTTATCCCGATACTGAGGCACTTGAACTTGCAAAATTCTCTGACCCCACTGTGCCAACCAGAGAAGGGTATTTCCTGCATCGAAAGGAGGGAGCTTCGGCTAAGTAGGCCACGGACTAAGTGGAATCTCAGAACGGTGACCTAAACGCAACCAAGGGTTACCGGGAGAGAAGCTAAACGAAGTCTGTGGTTCTGCCCGCTACCGAGCCCCTTGAAGATGATGGAAGCGCCAGATAAGAAGATGATGGAAGCGCCAGATAAGAAGATGATGGAAGCAACAGGAAATACCCACTATAGAAATCCAAAGACTGACAATTTGCACAAATCAAAGACAATCACCATCTTTATTGTCTTCCTCTTCTGCCTCCTCCTCATGACCTCCTTCTGGCTTCTGGAGGAAAGCGCACCGGCTCATGAGGCATTGCTGCCCACTGCACGACCAACCCCTATGAAAGAGCATCACCTAATCTCCCTGTCGCCTCAGCTCCGAGAAAGGCGCAGGGAATTTTGGAACAATTCCTTCGTGCAACTGTTGCACCAACACAACCTTGCTGCAAATGCTACGAACTGCTGGATCTGCGGGTTGCTCCCGCATGCCACTGGACACTCCATCCCCTTCATCCCTTCTCCTTTCTCAGTTCACGGCTCCTGCCTCGCCTGGTTGATCCTCATGCAAGAGAGCCACAAGGACAACGCCACTTCCAGCCAGACAGTGTCGCACTTCTACTCTGGGTTCTGGCTGAATAAAACGGGAAAGACCTCTGCTCCTCTGTGTCCTGCGCTCACCGGCGCCACCTTCCTTAAAGACATTCCAGCCAAAGAACGTGTCGAAGTACAAGTGCTCCACAATCCAGCTAGATCCACCTTCTCTCATCTGCAAAAACAAACTACCGCCACTGTGACTGTGGCTCTGTCTGTTATCAATGTCACAGGTCTTGTGTGTCTCGAAGGCCAGGGAACACAGCTGGTGGGTCACAGTTCCTGCCGAATCATCAGAACATTGGACTCAGTTGACCCCCCTTCCTTTGTTGCTTCTCCAAACATGTACTTTGTGTGTGGCACCAAAGCTTACACCTGGCTCCCGAAAGGTTGGAAGGGTATCTGCTACATTGCCTTCGTTCTCCCCCCCACGTATGTAGCCCCTGCTAACCATCACCGGCAGAGGCGCGCAAATGACATTGATCAAGCCGACTCCACTGGAGCACAGTTCCTGGATGCCGCAAAGGGACTTGTTCCTCTGTGGGGCCCAATGGCGAACAGCCGCGCTATCCGACACCTGACCCAGGCAGTAGAAACAATGATCAACATCACGGCTGGTATCCTCGCTAACAACACGGCTGAGCTTCAGGCGGTCCGCCTTGTGGCCCTTCAAAACCGCCTTGTTCTAGATGTTGTTCTAGCCGATCGAGGAGGAGCATGCCGCATCATCGGATCTAGCTGCTGCACCTACGTGCCAGATAACTCGCCTTCAGTCTACAGAGCAATTGAGCACCTCCACAGACTTTCCTCGGAGGTTCACCAAGAACAAGAAGGATGGTCGCTTGGGAGCTGGTTTTGGGACACTTTGAAGGACTGGGGTTGGAAGTTGTTTTCCTTCGTACTGATACCTGTTGTGATATTATGTGGGTGTTGTTTAGGTATTCAATGTCTGCCATCTTTGTGCAGCTTCGTTTCTAACTGTATGTGCCCAAAGACTTTGGACCTCCGAAATGAGCACATGAGTCCCCTCTATGAAGTGGAAATACGTGGCCTTATGGGGATAAATCCGAACTGACAAGTTGGCGAGACATGTTAAAAGGGAGGACTGTGGAATTTTAGTTTACGAGCTGAACATCATCTGCGCCAGCTTGTCATCCACGCACAATGTACACGACAGCCATTTTTAGGTATCATGGTGTCACTGTCCACGATCGATCGCCAGCGCGCTCCTCTGACCCTGCAGGCATCCTCCGCGCACCCTGGCTCCCCCCTCCCTCCCTCACATGAGCATAACCCTTCTCCTCCTGCATGACCCTGTCCTTGGCAAATCACGCCCGCGCCTGACCAACACCTCCTCTCCCTCCATGAATACCCCTCTGTTGATGAGCCATCCCTCCGATGTTCAATTGTCCACGCGGCATGAATACCACTCCTTTGATGACCCCTTCCTCCGACTGTCCACACAGATCCGAGGCCATCGCCTAAGCCGGGAGATACCATTTACTGCCCCTTATTGTATGAAGTCACTCCTCTTCAAAGGACCCACTATTGATCATGGCCTCCCCACCCCAGGGGATATGATCAGGCGCACACATCCTAAGAATCGGCAGAACACTCAGCTGCGTGATGACCCCCTCCTCTTATCAGCAGGTTGAGGACCTCTATTGTGGAGGCATGTGGGGTGGGATTGACACGAGGATTACGGGGATGTTTTTTCCTTACTTCACAATATCTTGATTGTAATAGAGAAAGGTCACATGCCATAAAGCAGTGTATAAGAGGCCAGGCCTCAGAGAGGCTGTTAGAGCACCTCGAGACGATACCTTGTTGTCTGATCTGATGTGTTCTGCTCCGTCGGAATAAAACTTCTGTTTCCTGCCTTCTGGTCTCCGGCGCCTGCCTCATTGCTTGGTAATTTGAATGGTACAAAGGCGATTAGCGCCGGGCAAATCTTGAAAAAGGTCATAGCCCTACCCTTTTTCCACATGTTCACTAACTAATCTATCGCTGGTACCTTAAACAGGGTACCCGCACCTTATTCTTGATCCGTGAAGTCCATCCCTACTAACCCTATTCTATCTTCGTGCACTGTTCCTTCATCAAGTGGATTAAAATCCCATGTGAAAAAGGGGGTTGGGGGAGTCAGGGTGGAGTGGGGTCCGACTGGAGATGGACCAAGGGGGGCAGAGACTCCACAAAAGTCAGCCCAACAATTAGGCCCAATGGGCTGAGACTTCAGGCACAAGTAGACCAACAGGCTGGGGGTTTCTGGACAGCCCTTCTCTCTTTCATTCTTCTTTTTGGTGATAGTGCCTCGTCCAGCATATCTTTGCTCTGCAGCACACCTTGGTCGTGGTCATAGGCGTTTCATGACAAGGTGCCAGGCTGTGCACCACGTCCGATCTCTCTCTTCAAATGACTGGAGGGCGTCCTGAATCTAGTAGTGAGTATAACACAAATTTTTAGAGAACTGGCAGAGGAAGACGTTACACAATTTAGTTTTCTCTCCCAATCCCAAGCAGCTGGGGAAATATGTATCATTTACCTAAAAGGAAGATAATATGGATACTCTGAATCCTTACATCTGTGTATATTATTCACTCATGAACCTTCACTGTTGTGCAGGTCTGCAAACACCTCTAGTAATTTCCAGCATATGTATTATCTCTTGTGTCCATTCCTTTTACGTTTATGGTTGTTACAAGAAATCTAAAATGATTAATTATATATCCTGTCAAATTTAAACTGACTTCTCCAGCAAAAACCTGTTGTTACAAACAAATTCCTGCAGGGCTATATTTTCTTCAAGATCTGCTAACCACAATAAAAAGTGTGATGCGCTATTATCATGGGCATACAGGTACCCTTCCTAGTATTGTGCACCATAAAGTACACAGGCTGAGCACTGTCCAATCCTGTCAATTTTTCTTACTTTTAACTAAACATCTTGACCTCAGTACCCCCTCAGCAGGGCTTACTACAACATCCCTTTCAGTTTAGTTCAGTTCCTTTTCTGTAAACATTATCCTTATTTTTACATCATCCTTTACAACCTAACTACTTCACTAGTTAACACTTTGACTGCTGGGGTTAATCCCCCGTGGTGCTGGGGGGCGGGAGGCGTGCACAGTGCCCGGTGCTCATGACAAGCTCAGCTCGTCATGGCCACACCCGTTTCCTTAGAATGCTCAGCACAGCAGGGGAATTATCCCCGCATGTGAACGTTCTAACGGCCATGATGAGCTCGTCATGAGCACACGAGCACCGTGGCTTATGATGAGCTGAGCTCGTCATGAGCATGGGAGGGGTTAATGAAGGACTTGCAATGTCCCAACAACTTTATATGGTGCCACTAAGGCATTCAAACGAAAGTCACCGGCAAATAGCTCCCTTTTAAGGGTCAGATTTGGGGACATCAGTCGTCTACCTGTCCTTTCATTTTCAGCCAATTGAATTCCACCCTTTTACAGAAAGGAGGGGCAGTAATGTTGTAGATGAGTCTAGGACTCTAGTAAATATACCCGATTTCATGCCCTTATGTGGTTATATCAAATAATACCCTTATATGGGCATAAAGAATCATACCCATATTAAGACATAGCCAATGCAGTCCAAATACGGCAAGGCTACTCCCATAGACTCCTAGAAAGCACAACGTGTTCTTAAACAAACCAAGCCTCCAGCAGCCCGGGAATTCCCCCTGCTTCTGTATTGATTCGTCCTGGAACTCCTGGAGTCCTGAAAGAACTATGAGTTCTTAGTGACGTCTTATGTCCAACCTTAAGTCAAACTCGGCACCTTCCAGGTATAAATATACCAACATCTGCCTTAAGCAACACACAGTGGTTTGGAGCAGATCGGCTATCTACTTGCCCGACGCCTAGCTGATGCGAGTGCCGAAGGAAGCCGACCCTCCCTGCTGACGCACTGAGAGAGACGCTGTCTTTTCTCCTGCGAGAAATCCAGATCCAGTGTTTTCCGGTCACCCTTGCGGGTTGCTGGGAGATCGAGTCCTGAGAAAGAGATACGCCCGTCCGCGCCTGGACCGCGCCCAGCGCCAGACCCCCTGGTTCCCGCAATGCCCAGCCCACTCGCATCACTTACGATGCCACCACTCTCCTAGCCCTTAACCCCGGCCGTTCCCCCAACTGCATCCAAGCCGCTCCTGGACACACCCATGGACCCTTCTCTTGCAACCCCTGCAAGTTCGACGGCACCAAAACCTACTCCTCAACCACCAACACCAAACATAGACCTGACACCAACCACCTAAAATGCATCCTGCTCAACACCCGCTCGGTCCACAGACACGCCATCGACCTTTGGAATCTACTGGACACCATCTCTCCGGACGTCGCCTTCTTAACTGAAACATGGATGAATGCTACCTCAGCCCCAGACATCACCATTGCCATCCCGGAAGGATACAAGATCATCTGTAAGGACCGCATCAAGCAAACAGGAGGAGGCATCGCTATCGTCCATAAGAACTCCATCCGCATCTCAACCAGCTCAGACGTCAACCTTACCAGCACCGAACACCTTCACTTCCAGATCCACACCGATCCCAAGACCACACTCAGAGGCATCCTCCTCTACCGACCACCAGGATCCAGCGCACAATTCACTGAAGACATCACTGATTTTATCACCCCACACGCCCTCCCCTCCGAGGAATACATTCTACTGGGAGACCTCAACTTTCACCTGGAAAAGAGCAATGACAGCAACGCCACCACCCTTCTGGATAATCTCGCCAACATCGGACTCAAACAACTGGTCACTACCCCCACCCACATCGCAGGCCACATACTCGACCCTATCTTCACCTCCAGCAAACATGTCTCCTTCAGTCACACCACAACTCTACATTGGACGGACCACAGCTGCATTCACTTTAGCTACAATAAGACCACAACTCACAACCATCCTCAACCTACTCTGCGAAGAAACTGGAACAAAATCACCATCGACCAGATCTCCTCATCGCTTCTTCAAAACCCCCCTGCCCACTCCTCAAACCTCGACCAAGCAGCCATTAACCTCACCCAATGGCTATCCAACAGCGCCGACATCCTAGCACCGTTGAAAAAACGCCAAATCAAGCTAGGCAGCAAGAACGCCTCCTTGTTCAACGACGATCTTAAGAAATCTAAGAAACTCTGTCGCTCCCTCGAAAAGGCCTGGAAAAAAGACCTAAACACCAGCACCAGGGAAGCCTACAAAAACGCCACCCGCACACACCACCAACTAATCCGGTCTGCCAAGAAAGCCGCACTCAAAGACCGACTAGATAACAACGCACACAACAGCAAGGAATTATTCAACATCGTCAAAGAGTTTACCAACCCCTCAGCCAACTTCAACGACATCACCCCCTCTCAAGCCCTCTGCAACTCCCTAGCTTCATTTTTCCACAACAAAATCGCAGACATCCACAACAGCTTTGACAACCGACCCGGAGACCAACCCAACCAACCCTCTGCAGGACCTTCACCCCCCTTGAACATCCTTAATGACTGGAACCCAATCTCCACTGAGGACACCATCCGCCTGATGAACTCCATCCACTCAGGATCCCCCACAGACCCATGCCCTCACCACATCTTCAACAAAGCAGACTCCATCATAGCACCACACCTCCGAGACGTCATCAACTGCTCCTTCAACTCCGCCACCTTCCCGGAAAGCTGGAAACATGCCGAACTCAGCGCCCTTCTGAAAAAACCCACAGCTGACCCCACCGAACTCAAAAACTACCGCCCCATCTAGCTTCTTCCATTCCCGGCCAAAGTCATCGAGAAAGCTGTCAACAACCAGCTCGCCGCCTTCCTCGAAACCAACAAATCCCTCGACTCCTCAGAGTCCGGATTCCGAGCCAAACACAGCACTGAGACCGCTCTCATAGCTGCAACAGACGACATTCGAACTCTACTGGACAACGGAGACACAGTCGCCCTCATCCTCCTCAACCTCTCCGCTGCCTTCGACACAGTCTGTCATAACACCCTTCTACAGCGCCTCAGAAACGTCGGAATCCAAGGAAAAGCACTGGAATGGATCACCTCGTTCCTCACCGGAAGAACCCAGAGAGTCCGCCTCCCACCATTCAAGTCAGAAGCCACTGAAGTCATTTGTGGCGTGCCACAAGGATCTTCTCTCAGCCCCACCCTCTTCAACGTATACATGAGCCCCCTCGCGGCCATTGCTCGCCAACACAACCTCAACATCATCTCCTACGCTGACGACACTCAACTGATCCTCTCACTCACCAAAGACCCTAACACCGCCAAAACCAACTTACACGAAGGAATGAAAAAAGTAGCCGAGTGGTTGAATCACAGCCGGCTGAAACTGAACTCTGACAAAACAGAAGTCCTCATCTTGGGCACCTCCCCCTCCGCCTGGGATGATTCTTGGTGGCCAGAGGCCCTCGGTAAAGCACCCGTCCCGACAGACCACGCAAGGAACCTGGGCGTCATCCTGGACTCCTCACTCTCGATGACCAGACAAGTCAACGCCGTCTCATCGTCTTGCTTCAACATTCTTCGCATGCTCAAAAAAACATTTCGCTGGATCCCCACCGAAACTAGAAATACGGTCACCCACGCACTGGTCACGAGCCGCCTGGACTACGGAAACACCCTATACGCCGGTACCACCGCAAAACTCCAGAAAAAACTCTAACACATCCAGAACGCTTCAGCCAGGCTCATACTAGACATCCCGCGTAAAGAACACATCTCTGGTCACCTGAAAAACCTCCACTGGCTCCCCGTAAATAAGAGGATTACTTTCCGCCTCCTAACCCACGCACACAAAGCACTTTACGAACTTGGACCCGAATGCCTCAACACACGACTGTCCTTCTACACCCCCACCTGTCAGCTACGATCCTCCAACCAAGCCTTTGCCACTGTACCTCGCATCAACAAAACCACCATGGGAGGCAGATCCTTCTCCTACCTGGCAGCTAAAACTTGGAACTCTCTTCCCACTCACCTTCGCCTTAATCAGAACCACCTAGCATTCAGAAAACAACTCAAAACTTGGATATTCGACAAGTAATTCCCCTCCCTTCCTCAAGCGCCTTGAGACCCTATGGGTATGTAGCGCGCTATATAAATCTCTTGACTTGACTTGACTTGACTTGACCTCCTTCATTCTATAACCAAGGTACGGAGCTGATTAGACCCACAGAGAATTCTTGATTCGGATTCTTGGCAAAACTGTAACTCATCTACTCCTTCCCTTAGGCTTAGGTTAGGTACACTGGGGAAGGTGTATCTTAGAAACACCAGTTGAGTACGTTTAGTCATTATTTCATCATTGAATGTATTTTATCCGTTTTAAGTATCTTATGGCTTAGAAACCATATAAATGCTTTTACCATATTATTTCATATTACTCATTTTACTGTACGCACTTTACTTTATGACAAGTATTGCAATTGCGGCAATTCACTTCTCTTGCATGAGAAAGTAGGCTGCTCAATAAATAACCCTTTTATTGAAAATGCCCGTCTCTCTATTTCTCTGCACTTCTGGTGAAACTAAGCATGCACGATTGACTGAGTGAAATAGCTATCTATTGTTTCCGCGACTCTGGAGATATACTCCTTGTTCTGGGGGAGCAAAATTGTCATGTTTATGCGGTTGTCAGAAACTAATCCCTTTTTGTCTATTCAGGAAAGTTAACACCTTCTTGTTTACTCGAGAAATTTTCTAGTGACCTCTGAGCTAGCTGGCACACATAATTAAGTCTTACATATTCAATAGAAACCTAGTTGACCTCAGTCCTATGTCTACACTGTTGTTTATGTTATTCCAATGCGCGGAGCCTATTGGGAATACAGGAACTACACTACAGTAACATGGCATAATATGGTATTTTGTTTCTGTCAATTTGTTCAAACACTGTTGTGTTAAAGCCAATTAGACGTGTACTTCTGAGGTACAGTGTCTTCATTTATTCAAAAGCGTATTCACAGCATTCTGTGAAGTGAATGGCTAAGAGTGAGTCCACCCAGTTGTCTTATGGAATTTGTCCCAGCATGGTCATTCCTGGACAGCGTAGGTAGGCTCAAAGAGAGTGGAGAGAGAGAGAGAGAGAGAGAGAGAGTGAGTGCACAACAACAAACTATCCAGTGCACTTACCACATAAAACAGTACAGGACAATTCTCATAATAAGCACATAAGCCAAAGGAAAACATAAAACGCACAGTCTTTGTATACACACAATACAGAATAGGACGCGACAATACATGTACCAAGCACAGAAACCGAAGAAAAACGCAGTGTTAGTTGCACAAAAGGACTTTTTCATGCACGTCGTGCATATCATAGTTCATTTAATTTACCCAGGGGCCAGGTTCCTTCCTTCCCCTCTTTATGACAGTAGATGACCTAAGGAGGTGACCTTCTTTTGAAAATACTTACTCTTTTTAATGGCTGGACACAAGCACAGTCGTACTAATACTCACAGTGGTGTCCCCCAACATCTAGCAACGATAGTCCGAGTATAGGTATTGGTGTTAAGTTGGGATGCCAGTCAGATGTGCAATGGTACAGCTCTTATGTTTCTATGTGGATGGAAGAAGAAGGGGTAAATCTGAAACATGACAATGTCTCTAACTTCTGGGTGGAGGGAAATAGGATGAACCCCAAACCAGGGGACCCTCCACTTCTCCATTTGGTCAGTACATAAATCAAATTCATCATTCTCACTAGTGTGTGTTACTTTAGTCTAAATAGGATAGAAAGTGTTCCTAGGAAAAGTGAAAGGTCGCACACTTGTGATACCTACTGGAGCCGGGCTCTTTGTATTGCAATAAACCTTCAGGCTCCTGATGTAAACTGCCTTCCCATTCACTGGCTTCCAGAAGACACGTTTTTAGTAAGGAATGTGTCATATTTTAATGAAAATGCTATTTGTCTTTCGCATGTGGGCACCAGGTTCGGGCCTGTTTTTCACATCCCATTGGCCACTTGGTTAGCAACCCAGTCATATAAAAGCATTTTCATATTGACCAATATGCACATGACACGTACACATACATGCTATACAAATATTTCACGCACTCAGAGATAGTCCCTACACACAATGCACAATCTCATAACACTAGCCTATTTTCGCATAAAAGACAGTGTGCTAAGCCTTTCCAACCTACGGTTGAAGCACCGCTATAACCTAAAGAAAAGGGGGGGGACAGCATCTAAAGCACATCAATACGCGTGATGATGAAGATTTTTAACCTACCATGAATCAGACTCATCTCTGAGATGCAGTCCTTGGCGCCTTAGTATTGAAGCCCAGAAAGATTGTTAGTGCGGCAAGGTTAACTAATGGAGGAACATTCATTACAAAGATCATTCAAGTGCAGCATTAAGACCGCATGTAGGAAAAGGTCAGATGCCAGAGGTATTCAGTATAAGGTAGGGGGATGATGGATTAAGGCTTTCAATAAAAAAACAATCTACAGTGGTCTGGGGCTGTCCCCATTCACAGAATAGGGAAACTATAGAAGGTAGCAAGTTTCATTGGGTGCTTCCTTGTTTCTAAGGGTGTACATCTTGGCTACAGTGGCAAGACCACTAAGAAAGTCATTTAATGTTTGCATGGAGATAAGTTTGCGGACGGATGGGGGGAAACAGTGCAGCTCCAGTTAAAAAAACGTGGGTGCATAGCTGTGCCTGGAAACCACAGATTTGTAACTGCCAGGACTGGCAGACCTACCCATGGACTCCGCAACCACTGACTAGGACATGCCTTAAATGCTTGTGCAGGGTGCACCACTCTATATGGCATAAAAGAAGCTGTGCCTTTCTAAAACCAGCAATATGTGTTTGCGCCTGACTCCTAAGATGCGGTGCCTAGAAAAGCTTTTCCATATTACAATCTAAACAGATGACCTTTTTCCTAGGAGGTTGTGGGTGGTTAAAACAGAGCAAGACTTTCCTTAAATGCTCATTCAGGTCATGTAACTTGTGCATGGACATCAAATGCTAACGCTTAAAATGAGCTTTCTTGTGATGTTTCTCCGAGCCCTGACTTTGGCAATGCAAGCAATATGTTTAGGGAAGATATTTTCTCTCTTTTCATTTAATAGATTTACATCTCACTTCTGTCTAATGTTAGACTGGATAGCATACCCCTGGTAAGGCTCAGGAGCATTTGAAAAACCCCTCTGAAGGGTGGGAAGGTAGGTGAAACACATGGTGTGCAAAATAAAGATTACGATGTTTAGGACCCCAAGAACCAGAATGCACCTGGGGCTCACCGTCAACCAATATCTGGCTGAAGTACTCATTTGGAAACTATACAATAGTAGTACCAAAATGTTAAACGTGAAAAATGTGTACTTTTGCTCCTTCAAGGGAGCTGCGAAGTAAAAGAGGCTGAATTTACTATCCTCTTCATTGACATATCTAAACGCCAGGATCTTACAAATTGCTTATGTTGTAGAAGTGCAAATAAACAAAACATATCTTGACTATTCTTTTAACGTGGTTTCTGCGTATTGCATCTTTTTAGCTTTTTAGAATTGAATTACTCATTCTACTGGCCACTGAAAATCGAGTTTCTTCTTTGTGTATTTGTTCCACAATGAGCCATACATTATGGGACAAATACCGTACTTTATATCTAACAAACGATTTGGGCCTAAACAACCATTTTTCAACAACTTTAGAAAAGACAGGCATGATGGATATCGGTTAAAACAAATCTCTCAATTAATCCTAAATTCAGACAAGGAGTCTGCATTACCTGCCCTTTACTATTTGCAAATAGTAACTTCTGTTCAAACAATCAATCAATCAATATTCATGAGGCTAATTAATTTTGAACGTACATGTCTTTGTTAGGGGTGCCTTCCGGCAGAGCCGGCTGACTGTCCTATCACAAACGGTCCGGTCTAAAACAACTACAAAACAATCTAGAGAAAACAGGCATGACCTATTAACCGGTCAAAATGAATATCTCAATCAAACAATTTTAGACAAAAAGCCTGCACTACCTGTCCTTCGCAGTCTGCAAAGAGAGAGAATATTCCTATTCTCTGTTGTTTGCAAGCAGGGAATATCTCAAATAACTCAAAAAGGAATACTAGTATTCGATCAAACTATTCAATCAATCAATCAATCAATTTGTCGCTTTTTCACGACCTAACCTGGACCGTATGGACAGTTCTTCGTCTTCCCCTTCCAGCGCCTGTTTGTCCTCTCACTTCAATATCAATCCGGCACTCCTCTAAGGTCCTAGTCAGGAAGGACATGAATAAGCGCAGCCTTCAGATCACGCGCTGAATGCTAATTGGCTGTCAAGTGCTTGTCAACATTCGAAACTTGAAACTGTTGGCAGACATTTTATGCCTCGATAGAAGGGAGGCTGAAGAAGCGTGTGAAATGTGAGTTTAAAACATGGAAAGGGGGAGGGTAGACACACCCTGACCCTCAAGGTCTGCTCAGGTGGTTCCACAAGGAACCCCTTGGCCCCGATTTATTTTTAATTTTTTGTAAAATCGCGGGGTGCGCGTATGATCCGCGCATTCTAGCGATATAAAAAAATAAATAAAAAGAGACGCGGTCTTCCGCGCGTCTTTGGTCATTTGCATTCTTTCAACTGTTTAGAGGTGATGTAGCAGTACTGGATTCAGGATCCACCCCTGAGTAAGAAAAAGTAATAATAACACTATTTACCCGCTAAATGAATGTACTTTCATAGGCTGACATTGACTGGTTTCAGTTGCAAATTTTTGTAAGTGTGCAGTATTCGAACGTTAAAATATTCACCTTAAGTCATCCGGAGAGCGCATTCAGATTTATCCATTTGTTATCAGGAGAGAAACCAGTGCTGCATCTTTTAGCCCAGCACTGACCCTGAAAAGTGGTTTCAAGCATACTTACAAGTAACTTGTATTTCCTTCCATAGGAATCCCATTCCTATATAAAAAAAATGAATACATTTAGATTTGCGAGTCAAGCTCTGGGGATGGGGTCCAGGGCCCAAAAAATAAAAAGAAGGGGGGGCCACACAATGTAATGTAATTTAAAAAATAAAATATCTAAAAATAAATAGTTTTAAAAAAAAATAGTAAAGCAGTATCAAAAAAATACATATAAGAACAAATATATTTAAAAATAGTCATTTATAAAACCTTTAAAGTTCACTGAAAAAAACATAGGCTTTAGACATGTTATAGTTAGGAATTAGCATTTAAAAAACCTTTGAAATTCACTGTAAAAACCATAGGTTTCAGACATGTTATAGTTAGGAATTAGAATTTAAAAAACCTCAGAAATTCACTGAAAAAAAACACAGGTTTCAGGGGTTTTATAGTTAGTTGGGCATTTCACTCTTACAAAACCATTGAAATTCCCCCGTTATAGTTAGTTGTACTAACTATAACTCACGCACACGCAATCCACTGCTGATGATGTCACATATTACATCATTCATGACATGGTCAGTGACATCACTGGTGACATCACTTATGATATCTCAAATGACATCACTGTTGACATCACTGTTGACATTATTCATGTGACAAACTGATACACCTCATCATACAGTAGCATAACCTTTCAACACTCATTATAAAATATGAAGTACCATATTTGAAACCAATGACACACCAGCACAAGTTTCTAAAAACCCACTCAGTGATTCCTAGATCTACAGACACATCTAAACACTTACCTATAGATTCACTCATACATGCTAACAAAGATCAATAGAACACTATTAAATAGACTTATACACCTATATCAACATTACACACCAGCACATATCCTATTCACTTATGCAGACATTCTACTCACTTATGCAAATAATTGATCATATTTATATTTACTAATCTACACACTTACACAAACACCACTTTATTTATTCATATAGCTCATACTTAGTGGATGTATATATATATTATAAAATCACTATTACAACTATACAGTTATCAATAACACACACATACAATCACTGAGTCTTATGTATACTTATTTATATAAAACAAGTCACATACACTGCCTTTTAAAGTTTTAGTTTGTTGGACATATATCTTTGAGAAATATATTTACTCATCACCATACCCAAAAAGAGATTCACTCACCCAAACAACTGTTTCCACATACAGTACTATTAAATCAACTATTTCATCATTCGACAGTCACACACGTCCCACCCAACTACACACACATTCATTCACTATCCCATACAAATACTCACTTAACTAATTAATAACTAATCTAGAATTTCAAATACCTAGTAACCAACTTATGTAGTAGTTTACACAACAAGATATAGAGTGATACAGGTATTCACCTTTAATCACTATCCCATATATTTAGTGAGACACTTTAAATTCGTCACTTAGACGCTCAAACACTTTGCTACTAAATCCTCCATTCAGACACTTATACATCCACTCAGTGTTCAAGGCAGATTCCTATATATATAATACGTATTTAAATATTGAAGCAAACCACATTCACTGGATGATGTAATCAGTGATGTCATCAGTGATGTCATTTGAGATGTCATCAGTGATGTCATCAGTGATGTCACTGACCATGTTATGACAGCAAAACCTCCTCATAATACCCAGGACCAACAGAGCCCGATCTGGGGACCGTCTCTTCTCGCGAAATGCAGCAAAGCTGTGGAATGCCCTCCCTCTCCCACTTTGCCAAGAACCCAGCCTGCTTGCATTCCGAAAAAAACTTAAAACAGCACTGTTTCCCAAGACATAGATGAGCTGGCTCCCATATCTCAGATCCTTGTCTACTCCTTCTGTTCAACATCAAGCGCTGGGATGCTTCCGAGTAGCCATGCGCTATACAAGAACCTCTTCAATTCAATTCAATTCAAGAATGATGTAATATGCAAAATCAACAGTAGTAGATTACGTGCGCGTGAGTTATAGTTAGTACAACTAACTATAACAGGGGAATTTTAATGGTGTTGTAAAAGTAAAATGTCCAACTAACTATAACACCCCTGACACCTGTGGTTTTTTCAGTGAATATACATATATATATATAAAACCTACTGCCGCTTACCAGTAGGTAGTTGTAGTTAGGACCAAAGTGTCCTTTAGAAAAGCATTTTTAGTTTTGCCAATAACTCCCTAGGACTTTAACTCTCAATAATGTCCGGGCGTGTGGACCCATCCAGCCCCAGGAACCACCACCTCCCCGGGACTTTATTAAAAATAAATGCGGGGTTGCGCAGCCCCCTGCTGTCCCGAAGGCCACCACCTCCCTGGGTCTTTAACTTTCAGTAATGGGGTGGGCCACATAGGCTGCCCCAGTCCCAGGAACCGCCACCTCCCTGGGGCGATATTCAAAATAAATGTGGGGGGCTTTGCAGTTCACAGCAGCACAGGGGACTGCCACCTCTTGGGGAAATTACCAGAAAAATGCCAAGGCCTGTGCAGCCCCCCCGCAGCCCCTGGGACTACCACTTCCCTGGGGCTTAAACTATATAATGAAGGGGGTTCGTTGAGGACCTCCGGTCCTGGGGACCAGCATCTCACTGGGGGGATATGTAAATAAATGAGGGGGCTGCAATGCTCCCTTCCTGGAGCCAAAGATGGTCCTGGAGACCTGCAGACTCCAGGGCTAGCTACATCAATGTCCCAGGCTGCCCACCCCCAAGACAGTGCAGTTTGTCAAAGCCTCCCGCCAAAACATAGCAAATTCTGTGCTACTTCTAGTAAGCAAGAGCATGTAAAATGTTCTTACTTACTCGAAGCAGAGAAGAATTGCTTTTGGATAGAGGGACATGCATGTTCAGCAGCCCCCCTCTGTCCAATAGCAATGCTGGCTACCGCAGGAACCTTGAGGCTCCCCCTGCAATTACCAGCAGATAAGAGTGGGTACCCTGGGTGGGACCAGGGTACCTCCAGTAAGTGCACACAGCGGGAATACAAAGAGGTCTTTGGAGGCCACGCCCCCTTAGAAATGAATGAAATGAAATGAAAGAGACATTTATAAAGCGCATGGCTCCCGTAGGCCTCCCAGCTCTAAGAAGAGAGCGTACAGGTAAGAACTGATTATCTGGCTGGGAATAGATGAGTCTTCAACATTTTTCAGAAAGAAAGATGATCTTTTGTCCACCGAATATGTTCCGGAAGGTCATTCCATTTCTTGGAGGCAACATAAGAGAAACGTCGTCCTCCACTTCCGGCCCTCTTGATTTTTGGTACTATGGCCATGCGTTTACTTTCAGACCGGAGAGCTCTTTTAGGACAATATGGGGAGACCGTCTGATGAAGTTTGGGTGGACCATTAGAAGTTAGAATCTTGTGCGTAATGCAGAGAGATTTCAATTGAATTCTCTCAGCAACTGGAAGCCAGTGGAGAAGATTCAACGCTTTCCTCACTGATTCCCATCCAGGCTGAGATTTCCTCAAGGCACCGAGGGAGATGGTGCACACTATCTCCCGATTGATTAAGGGATACAATTAATTGTGTATCATTGGCATATGTCACTATTTGTATGCCAAATGGTTCCACAAATGTTGCCAAGGGGTGCATATAAACGTTGAAAAGAGTAGGGCTCAATGAAGAACCCTGTGGCACTCCAAATTTCAATTGCATGATCTTAAAAATTGTATCGTCTTCAAAGACATGAAAAGATCGATCTTCCAGAAAAGATGTTAACCACCTCAGTGCGGTTCCTGTCACCCCCAATTCTTGACATCTGGAAATAAAAAGTTGGTGGTTGACAGTATCAAAGGCCGTACTGAGGTCTAGGAGGATTTTTGCTGCTGATCCACCTGCATCCATAATTTTTCTCGCCTCCTCAACAACAACCACCATAACAGTTTCCATGCCCTAATGAGGTCTAAAACCTGCTGTGTTGGGTGAAGGCGATCATTGTCCTCAAGATATGACGACAAGATAGAGTTTACATGTTTCTCAGCCAGTTTTGCTATTCCAGGTAATAATGAGATAGGGCGATAATTTGCCAATATCTCTGGATCAGATCCTTCCTTTTTGAGCAAAGCTCTTACCATGGCTTTTTTCCACTGAGCAGGTACCTTCCCAGCTTCCAATGACATGTTGATAAGTGCAACAATAGTGGGGGCTACTTCTATAGATACCTTATTCAAAATGGACGGAGGAGCCATATCTATTGGGGAGCCTGATTTGAATTTGTTCAATAGAGATATCAAGCCCTCAGCCTTCAGAGGTGGGAAGGATTGCCTAACACTGAATAATTTAGCAAAGTGCTTATCGGAATTGCTATATTTTCAATTAAATCAATATAAAAGCCAATGACTCCTGGCGGCCTATAAATTAAAATACCTGAAAAGGTGCATGTTGAAGTGAAACTTATGGCAAAGGAGCAGCTTTCACAATCGCGGATCAATCCGTCTTTAATTCGGCAGCTGAAAGGCTCTCTATAAATAATAACAAGCCCCCCACCTCTGCTCACTATACGATCTTGCCATTGGATATAATATCATGGTGGAAGAGCTTGGACTACAGCTGGATTAGACCAGTCCGTGACCCAGGTTTCCGTAAGAAACATAATATCAGGACTGTAATTTTCCAAAAGGTGCCGTATTTCTAGCGCATGCTTGGAAAGTGAACCGAAGTTGACCAAGCACATTTTATACTTAGTGGCTAGAGGGGTGCTGTTGGCCGCCGAACTGCCAGTATCCAGGATGAAAGGGCATTGTGGGCACGATTTATAAACAAAAGGGGTCCCAAACAAGAATGGCAACTGTGTGGGCCACGGAGCTGCCTTAACTGTAAGGCTGTATAGGTGCAAGATCTTTCCCCCGGTCGATCAGAGGTCCTGGCCCCTGGGCCAGGCTGGGTGCAGACGGGCGCAGACGGGCGCAGACGGGCGCAGACGGGCTTGCCTCTGGCGCGCTTCCGGCGCATCCGCTGCTCGGTCGCGTCATCTGTCCCTTTTGACCCCGTGCACGAAAATTCCCTAGGCAACTATGCCACTGACCCTCTCATCTCCCAAGATGTCAGCCACCCCGGAGTTTTCAACACAACTCCGTCCCCACAGGTAGGCAATGAACAAACGAATGAAAAAATTTGCAAAATAGCAATTCGATTTTAACAATGCAGTGAAGGTAATGCGGTTCTATTTTAAAATGATAATATTCAATTTTTATATAACGGGCAGAATAGCAATTTGATTTATACAATTTCACAACAGCAGCCTAACATGCAGCTTGCTACTCTGCGAGCTCTCTTCTGGCGCGTGGTCGCGCCATCTGTCCCTTTTGACCCCAGGCGCGAAAATTCCCCAGGCAACTATGCCGCTGACCATCTCCTCCCAAGATGTCAGCCACCCCCGGAGTATTCAACACTACTCCGTCCCCACAGGTAGGCAATGAACAAACGAATTAAAAAATGTGCAAAATAGCAATTCGATTTCTCCACCACTCTGCAAATGTGCCTCCTGGTGTGCTGCTGGTGGGGATGAAGTCCCCTTGCCAGATATATTCACAACTGTTATGTATGTAACAAAAATGGAGATAGTTCACAGTCACTCAAGCATTACTCAGGCAGTTATCAAATCACTCACCCACTATGTACAAACTTATTCCATCACCCAGGCACTACACATGTACTATTCCAATCATCCAGGGAGTATTGTTGTACTCACCCAGAAATACATGTTTTTACAAGATTTAGAGAGGAATATGCACTCTTTTAGAACCATCTGGTGAATTATATATGTAACCTGTTACACACTGTTTGCATGTACTCAGAAGAATTAGTGAGCTATATGCT
Organism: Lissotriton vulgaris; assembly: GCF_964263255.1. Classification (NCBI taxonomy): domain Eukaryota; kingdom Metazoa; phylum Chordata; class Amphibia; order Caudata; family Salamandridae; genus Lissotriton; species Lissotriton vulgaris. Next base: position 228,444,002 of record NC_141689.1, on the reverse strand, counting down.
GTGATACAGATTAATGTGCATATTTGTATATACAGTGTTTCTCAAAATTCTAATCTGACACTTCTAAGTAGAAATGTACTGAAACACTAAAGCTACCAATGACACATGGTGGAGAGGCACAAAAATAGCTCTTATGTTGTGTTTTCAGATTTACAGTATTGAGACACTGTATGTACTTTTACACTTTGGTTGATGTTTATTTTAAAATGTAGTATAAAAGGGATGAAGTGTTCTTTTAGCGTGTATAAGTGAGAACTGAGATATGGTGCAGCTGTGTTGTAGGAGAGGGTGCTATAATATCAAAAGGTATCTAATAAGTTAAGATTTGTGTTCGGATTTGGTACATTGAAGTAAATGCTTGTCACTGTGTAGCTAGGTTCATCTGTAGATTTAAAACTGCAACATCACATTACAACTGTTTTTGTATTATGTGTAAGCCAGTGATAAAGTAGTTAGTGCATTGGCTAGAATAAAAATTCAAAAAAAGTAGATTTTATTTCTAGAACAATATCTGCATAGTTACAAACAGGATTCCTACAGAAGCTTGGAGGAAAGGGGAACAGAAGCATACAGTATCTACACAGAACTGAGACACAAGAGGGGCAAAATGAAGAATGAGTGGTGAAGAGAAAAAAGAGCTACTGGTAAGAGGACATTTCTTAAAAATATATGTGGACATTTTCAAAGATGACAAAATAATGAAAATAAAATTGAAACTATGAGAAAGAGAAACAGTAGATAAAATCTATATAACAAGACCAGGAAAGAAAGTAACAAAGATGGACACAATTTAACCAGGAGACAGAGGCAGTTTAAGGAAATCAGAGGCAGGATGTTTCGGAGTAGAGCAGTTATAAATCAACTGAGAACTATGAAAAAGTATAGAAGAAGGAGAGAGACCCTGAAAGAGAAAGAGTAAGTTGAGAGAGTAGTTGAAAAGGCCTTTGCTCTGAAGAGGGAGCTTTTCATTTTGATTATAAATAGAATGAGACTCGTGACAAAATGGTGTTGTGCATGAGGGGATAAAAATTGAAAAAAAGATTAGTGAATAGAAGTAACTTTTGTTTAGTTTTTACTGTAGAATGCATACAAACTTTCATAATAGATCTTTCCAGTAATGAAGAAAGATATCTGCAGGATAATAGATTAGTTCAAGGTATTGATTACAGAGGACAATGTTATGAAATGGAGAATGGCACTCCTATAGTAAAAGAGGTGATTGTACTTACAAATTCAGAACAAGTTATTGGAGAAGAGGTACAAGGAAGGCAGAGTGAGGCACATGTATGCAAATTGAATTGTAGTAGTGTTTGTAGAATTCAACGGCAATATATTGATATGTTAGAGACATTTCTATTTATTTTTCCAAGGTGAAGTTTAAAACACAAAATAAGTACTTTAAAAGGATTGGATCCTTGCAAGATTAGAAAGCATACAAATTTGCAGGGACACTCACTAGTTTGTTTATCAAAGACAGTGTGCCGACACACTTTTTATCATTTCAGGATGTAGCTGTACATCACTCAACAATGCAAACTTTAGTTAGGAGTCTGTACTATATGAAAATTCCTGCTTTATGATTTAGAGAAATGTATAGAGCAATATACCTGGTACTGTGGAAGACATTGAAAAGTTGTGTGATGATGTTTAAATTTGCTTCTTTGGTCCTGAGCAGGATTCTAGGTAAAATGAAGAGTTGTTAAGAGGAGGAGTTCCAGAACAGGACAAAGATATTACAGTTGATAGTTTTGAAGAAGAGATTACAAAATTTAACACAGTGTGATCTGAAAAACCTGAGTATGTTTGCATATGTTGTCAACTTACCCACTACAAGACCCAAACATGAACTGTTGGCTTTCGTTTAAAAAGTGAAAAAGAAAATCATGAAAACTGGCAAAAGTCATAGTCCTAACTATAACTACTTACTGACAGTAGGTAATACATATATATCTATATATATCTGTTGCACTAACCCTTAATGGACCAGACACTTTCACAGAGCATACCGCTTTCCTGGCCTGGCACTGGCTGCCAGCATGTGAAGGGAGGAGGCACTGCACCCCAAAAATATGTTTGGTCAGCTCCGACCTGCTGAAAATGGGATGGGTACACACCCCTTCCCACATGCTTTGCCCATAGTGTGTGAAGTTGGCACTAACTGCTTCTGCTCTCGGGACTCGGGAGGGAGTTGGACTGAGAATGGGAAGGAGATAAACAACAATGACAGACAGAGAGGATAGGCCAGGAGAGGAAAACAAAGCACACAAAAGTCACATAAACACAATAAACACAGGGAAGGTGAGACAGTATTACAAGTAAGTTTAAAACAAGTTGGGATAGGAAAATTGAGTATCAGATGGAGTGGGATGGATTGGAAAAGGCAGCCAGCAAGGAGAGAGCAACAGAAGCCTGAACAAAAATCAAAATGGCTGTGTCCGTGTACAATAAGTGGTGCCGTTCGCACTGATTTTTCAATGCCGTACGTGCAACTGCCATGAAAAAAGCAGCGGAATAACAGGACACCGCCCATTGGCAGAATTCCACTGAATCTCATGGAGTTTTTTTGCAACTTCACGGAATTCCACTGAGAAATACTTTGCAGGTTCCACCCAGGGCTAGAGGAAATTCCAAAGTTTGAGGGTAAGACGTGAGAAGGAATGGAAGCTAGCCAGAGTGCAGGTGGGGCAAGATGAAACAATTGAAGGCTATAAGACAGTCCACAGGTATCGACTAGAAGAGACAGAGGAAAATACATGAAAATGGAGTAGGAGAAGCAAGACTTTTAATGCATGAACAATAAAGGTAGAGGGGGAGCAGAAATTGGAGTGGAAGTAATTATAGCTGACACTTAAGTTAATTTTGCATTTATAAGAAATTAGGTTATTTGTTGAGAGAGGTGGAAGCCTCACTGAAATAATAAAGACAATTTTTGTCAAGGTGAACTGCAAAAGTGACTACATAATGCTGCTTAACTCTCTGGTAGCTTGGCACAAAAGCAGTCAAGCCTAACTTAGAGGCAAAGTGTAAACAAAACACAAGAAAAATCCTACACCAATTCGGACAGATAGAGTAAGGTTTAACAAATAAAATGGCACCAAAACAACAAAAATCCAATCAGTAGACCTGGAGTTAGTATTTTCTAACTTTTCAGGTAATATTCAATCGAGTCCACAGGTTTGTGACAGCTGACAACCACAGGAATTACCTACCCATGGTTCTGGTTCCCTTTGAATGAGAGTGGGTGAGACTCAGGTTTCTTAAGGATAGCTGTGTATCCAGCCATCCATGTGGACTATCTGCTTCAAAATGACCTTGAGAACACCATCTGAAAGGAGGCGGACCTCTGATCCTACTTGGAGATGGTAAAGGTGCCTATTTACAAAAATAGAGCTGATTTTGTTTTTTTTAAATGACACCAAAATTTTAGCATTCTCTCCTGCACATGTATTTGCCAATGACTATGCCATACACTGAGCTTCATATAACACGTCTTTAATCTTCTGCATGTACCCGTAATCTCAACGTTCTAACCCTGCATTCAATACAATACACTCTAATGCTTACATCACAGTGCTTCAATTCACTATGAAATGTATGTGAGCTTCAGCCATCTTGGAATGGGTGCCAGGGCATGTAGATGCGCAAGTTAAAAGTAGTTAGCTGTGTTCTGATCTTTCCCTGGATGAAGCACGATGGTGTAGACCTCCAAGGTTCAATGCAAGGAGGCATTTTTGCTTTTGGATTTCAAAAGATAGTCTACAATGCTTGATGATCAGTCATAAACAGGAAGAGCTTCCCATACAAGAATATGTGGCAATGTTTAGAGCCCCACACCGCTGCCAAGCTCTCTTTAGCAGGTTGTGAGTATGCCACAATACTTCTTTGAGCATTAGGGTGTTTGCTGTGCAGGAATTGCACCCAACCCGACAGGGCTACCACCAACAACAACCCCAGTATGAAACTTTGGATCAAAATATGACATTTTAGTAGCGTTCTCAATAGCTTTTTTGATTTTTCGGGAACTTTGCTTGCATTTATGTGACTAAAAGGAAAAAGCATTTTTTTGTTGTTGTTTCTTAATGACGCACTGACAGTGGCAACGTCTTGTATGTATCTAGAGCAGTAGCTGCCCATGTCAAGGAATGAACATAACATGAAAACATCTTGTGAGGGATTTGTATTGTATTGTATTGTATTGTATATTGGATTTATATAGTGCTTATCACCCAGGGGGATCTAAGCGCTTGCCTTGGGAACCCGTCCTGGCTTTTCCCTGTGAGATAGCCCCTACAGGGCATCCCCAAGGTGAAAGCCAGGCATCCCGCCGCCGGGGGCCGTTGTGTAGATTAAGCAAGCTTAATGCCCAGAGTTGCAGAGTGTGAACCCATGATTAGGTCAGGCACCGAAGCGAGATTTATCGAGTCCGTGGACATTTGAGCTCAAGACCCTGCTGCGTCGGGAATTGAACCCTGGTCCTGGGTCTGACCTCTGCTTCAGGGTCTGCCTGCTCTAACCAGTGAGCCACACTTCTCCACTTCTCCAGGGATTTGCAGTTGACAAAGCTTGCACTTTATCAGGATTTGGTGTAGTGCTCTCATCAGAGAGGATATGACCAAAGAATTTTAACTTTGTCTTATGGAACACACATTTATCGGCATTCAAGGTGAAATTGGCGTCATTGAGCAATTCACACACTTGAGTGAGAGTTTTGTCAGGCTTGTGTAGTTCTGAAAACCAATATGGTATTACTGTAATTGAAAGCAGTCATTACAGGCTGTATGATACGTCAAATGACATCTTGGAACAACTATGCAGCTAATGACCCGCCAAAACATAGTCTCTGGTAAAAGAACAGACCGACACATATAGAAAAGATTGTAATGTACCTGCACCTCTCCTCGAGTTCTAACTTCACATATCCTTTATTCAGATTCAGGCATGAGGATACCTTTGCTTGATTCAATTTTGTTATCATGTCAGCAATGCATGGAGCTGGATGTAGTTCTCTTTCAACGGCATTGTTCACTTGACGCATATTCAAACAATTCCGTATAGTTCCTTCACTGTCTGTTTTGGGTACTACCACGATGGGAGAAACCCATGGAGTTAGACCTGTAGAACACTCAATGATATCATGCTTAAGTAAAGATCAAGCTCCTTTTCAGCAGCTTCCTGTAAGTGCTCTGCTATGCATTTTGAAAGTGTGTGGTTACTCAACAGTCCTCCCAGCACTTAAGGTATCACTTGTAGGTATCACTTGAAAAGGTGGGCTTTGAGAAGTTTCCTGAATTTGGTTCTTCAATAATCAGTTTTAAAGAAAATTGCAATGAATACCACAGTCTAGACGACAGGTAGGTGAAAAAGCACCCTCCGCTTCTGGCTTTCTTGATTCCAGGTATTGAAAAAAGCTTCTGGTCTGCAGACGCATAGTGATTCTTTGGGGGTGTAGGGGGTTAGCAGCGTCTGGATTATAAGGGAGGAGGAGACTGGGTGGTGCTTCGGGATCGTTAACAGGATGCGTGCTGCAGCATTCTGGATTATTGGTAGTCTATTCACTACATATGGGGCTTCCAAGGTAAACTGAATTGCTGTAGTCAAGATGAAATAGGACAAGACCTTGGACAATGATTCTTCGAGTGGCAGGTGAAAGAGCACTCAGAAACTTCTTTAGTGTCTGGATTAGGCCGAAACAGAAGGCTGCGAGTTTCTTGATTGGGCCTCCATGATGAGATGCTGTCAATCCAAAAACCCAAACTTTTTATTTCAGTTTGAAGAGAGGGTAGTTCACTTAGTCCGGCCACTGAAGTTCCGCCAAGAGGGTGGAGTTGTTTCCAACTATCAGGACCTCTGTTAAGTCTCAGGTGAGTTTAAGATTGCTGCTGCACATCCAGTCACTGAAGTCTATTAGGCAGGGATTAAGTTGGGTGGAGTATGCTTCTGTGTTTGCTGTTAGAGTGATGATGATCTGAGTATCATGATCATATGATATAGTTGAGAATCCATGCCCCATTATAATGCCTGTCAAAGGCTGTGCATAGACATTAAACAAAGTAGGGCTTAAATAGGCCCCCTGGGGTACCTCATATTCCGTGGGTAGGGTATATGAACAGAACGAATCCTTTCACACTTTTAAGCTTCAATTCTGTATGAATGAGGTTAACCATTTTAAAACTGTGTTTTGTGAAAGGAAAGTGAAAGGCAATGTGTCTGTGTCTTTGAGCAATAGGACATGCATCCTCATGAATGTGTAATTGGACTTTTATAGTCTTGAGCCTTCCCAACCCATGAAACAACAAAGGGAATAGGCTTATTATTTTGTGATGAGCATTCATGTTATAGTCAGGGCCACTGGAATTATGTGACAGGAGAGGGTAAAAAACTTGCAGCAGGGATGAATAAATTATGCGGCATGAAATGTAAATTATGCAGCATTTTGCAGAACAATTTTTGATGTTGTTACCTCATTATTTTGTCATTGTTAAACTTGTCAACACTGTCTGGGCATGAGTTGTACCTGTTAGTACCAGTTTAACACCAAAATATAGCAGTGAACTATAGAAAGGTGACCAGTCAACCTGTGCAAAGGTCATTTCACTGCACTGCAAAACGTGTCACTGCTTTCTTACTAAATGTTGTTGTTGTAATCTGCGGATTATGCTGTAGTTGACGGATTATGTGGCAAATCTACAATTATGTAAAAATCCCTGTGGCCACACAATCACTTAATTACAGTGGCCCTAGTTATAGTTCACTGATATCAGTCCCATATCAGTGGCTGTGGTAGAGCTGTGTAAACAGGCACTTGATGCCGTACCTTGAAGTACTTTTTAGGGGTGTTAATACAGCCCAAGTATACCCTTTAGTTTTCAATGGCCTAAGTCGGGGCACTGGAGAGAGTTAATTATAGTTCTCCTCAGACATTATATTTATTGATTCAGCACTGTCGATAATGAAAGGTACTTAACATCACTGACCTTTAGTGTGTTCTTTGGACAGTATTTGAATGACTTTGCTGCATTGTCATGTCGGTTTCTCTTGGACCGATGCTTTTCCTCACAGGCCATCAATCCAACATGTGCATGCTTCTCTGAGGTGTACAGTGATATGACATAACCATCTTCTTTACTTCCACTTGATATTGACACAGGAGAACTATTTGATGAAGATTTAGATGTTGATCAACATCGTTTGATGCTGATTTACCTCAGCTAATGTGGTAGCTTAGCCTTTTTCTGTCGCCTTGCACACATCACAAAACGGTTCTAATTTCCACAGTATTTTCAGACCTTCCCTATGACGGGACATTTACCTTTGTGTGGAAATTAAAACCCACACCTGAAACACAACTTCCTTTTCTGTGGAAAATTCACTCTGGGTCCCTCGGCCTTGTGCTTTGACTTATTTTTCAAATTAATCTCTGACACATTCTGGGCACCTCCGGCCTCCATGTCAGCAGCCTATTGATCAGTAAATTCTTTAGCTCTGGCAGTCATGAGAACTCACTCCAGACTAAGACTTTCCCTCAGCATTCGTCATCTGAAAGAATCTGAGAAGCATCCGTCAATCACTCAGGGGCGTATAGCTTCATCATCTAATTTTTAGCGTTTGATGAGTGTATCCCGTCTCTCAACAAATTGAATTCAAGGTTACTTTGAGTTGACTGTATGTAATTGTGTCAGCTCGTGGAATTTTCTGTATGCCTTCTTTCATGTATTTACCAGCAATATTCTTAAGGTACTTGATCAATTTTCTGTTATCTGCTTCTTCAATCACATCAATGAAATAATCAACTCATATCCGGTGAGCCAAGAGGGCCACCGGATAGGTGATTTGCAATCGCAGCTCCTGGGTTTCTGGGATCCCAACTGAAAAATATCCCTAATTAGCCCTGACTATCGTCTCCCACAGCAATGCATTACTTTCAGATGAATACTCAAAACACGAGACTCGAAAGACAAGCAAGAAGAGTCTCCTACTGCTCACCTGAGGAACTTTGAGGTCGCCAGCCATTTCCTCCATTGCGACCGAGTCACTCCGTTGTCGCTGAGGCGGCAAGTTCGGGCCGGCTCGTCCGAGGATTGGTGCGGGGACCTGCAGCATTTCACAACACCTGGGATCCAGCACTACATCAGGCTGAGGGAGTGCCTCCACGATCCGCAGAGTAGCAAAGTACGGAAATTGGGCGAGTGCTTCTCGCAGTGCTCACATATAACGGGATCTGGCAGCACAGAGGGACCTGATGGCAGGCTGAGAGATTGCCTCCATGATCCTCGGAGCCGCACCCGAGAGGAGTACGTAGAGCTTCTTCTCCCACCCGCCTCTTCACAATGTCTGGAACAGTCTCCTATGGGAGCCTTATCCCTTTATCCAGACGCTGGCTGGATGGTCAAGAGAATGGGTTGATTCCACTTTCTCTCTCTTCTCTGCTGCCTTGAGGCATCTCTCTCGCTTCCCCGCCACCTTGCAGCATTTGGCACTGGCCAACAGAGAGGGCTCATTTGGCAGAGGTGAGCCTGTGAACTTCCATCCGGGCTACTGCATCAGATTTTTCATGAAAGGGAGGGTTAGGCTAAAAAGGAAAAAAACAAAAAGATGGGGGGATTCAAGAAGGGAAACTACAAGATTAATCAGAAATCAACCCACCATCAACCCACCATTTTAGTTTGGCAACACAAAGTTCAATCAGATAATTCACACAAGATGGCCCCCCCCTGTGGACTGAACTGAAAAAGAATACATTCTTCCCTAGAAACCAAACGAGGACAACTGCTCTTACCAATACAAAAAACCCTGCACAACTGGAGGCCATCTTTAAAAGGAACATTAGATATTGGCATACCTTCATTCTTAACCCACCATGATTGATATAGACACCTTGAAAAGAGCTCTTGATAAGAAGAATACTTTATTCCTCACAACTCAAAATTACCACTAGCAAAAGTCCTAGCACAAATAATCTGGTCTGTACAACTCGAGTATTCCTTCATTAACCTACAACTGTAGAAGAGGTTTTAGAAGTACCACCCACTAACTTTTACAACCCCAGGAGGTACCTCCCAGCAAAAAATAATGGACAAAAAAACTGGAACCGTTGGGCCACAATTCCCTTTCTATTAAATACCAACCAACCTCTCTAAAAATGCATTAAAAAATCCTCAAATACCAATTACTCAAAACTCATCCAGAAACTCTAATATCAGACCCTTATCTTTGTACCACCAAGGGAACCCAAGCTAATGACCTTACATTTCATACAAAAGAAGAGCCCAATTGAGAAATATTTCACTCTAAATGTTAAGCATCACAGACACCAGAATAACACTTCACTGACTTAGAATATCTGTCTCTTCCTCTTCCTTCTGTAATGCAAATGCTACCATATCCATTTATAATAATGGGATTATACTAATACAGGCTTCAATTGAAAATGTAACCTTAATCAACAAAATCTTCCCTATTCTGAAAAAGGGGGTTTACAATGAGCCCAAGCTTCCCACCGAAAATCGCCCTAACGCTCTTGATGAAACATCCACATCCTCATTAATGCACATGGCTACTCCTAACTCAGTCGACCCAGTTCCAGTCACAAGAGATTACCTCCCCACCCTCGCTATCCCCCTGTCAATCCAGAACCATCTTCTCAATCAGAGATTGAGAAACCTACTAGGAATAGTCGACCCAACTCATCAGCTCCCCCAATATCAAAACTAGCATTGACCCTGACTTCATGGAACTTTCCCACCCATTCCATCCTTTTACCTCCCCGGGGCACACCAATGAGTGGAGAAGTGTGGCTCAATGATTAGAGCGGCAGACCCTGATGCAGAGGTCTAGCCCAGGACCAGGGTTCAATTCCCCGCCTCGGCGGGTATTGGTTTCAAAATTCCACAAACCTGATCATTCTCGCCTCGGTGCCTATTCCAATCATGGAGTCCCACTCTGCAACTCTGGGCAATAGCTTGCTTAATCTCCACAATGGCCCCCACAACGCTAAGGATGCCTGGCCTCCACCTTGGGGGTGCCCAGCCTCACAGGGAAAGCCAGGATGGGTTCCACAGCGGTATTCGTACAAGTGCCTTGAGACCCTTGCGGGTGAGTAGTGCGCTATACAAGTATCAATTTACATTTACAATGAGTGTCCTCCAATGAGGGTCCTCCAATCATGCCCATATCGATCCCCCATACATGGAACAATAATGTCCACAAACACATATCCCCTCACCAAATTGAGGTTCCGTGACAATTGTAAGTGGTGTTTTCGACTCGTTCGAGTTTAGTGGGTGTACGGGTTTTCGCCATGCTGACCTAAACCGTTCGTCCGTTTCGTGGGTTTCTTCGTTTGAACCCACGGGTTCCATTTTAGATACAGCATCTATTTTGTCTCTTGCCCTTAAGTAGCCAGCGAACGGACACTGTCCGCTTCGTGACCCTGGGGTTCCCAAACTCTTGCGGAAGACACGTGTTCCTTTGAGGGTGTCTTTATGATGAGGGGGATGACACTGCAAAGGCAGATGGCCCCGCTCGAGGCTCATCTTGCCGTGCCGGTCTATTGTTTCAGCCGTGCATTCATTAGGCATGTCTCCTTTGATCCTGCAATCGTGTTTCCGATATCACCCCCCTACACTCTTTTTCAATCTGTTGACTATCTTTGTCTTCCTCTGCACCTGTTTTAGACTCTTCCTTTAACTCGTTTACAGCCGGAATGGAATGCACTAATGGTGGGAAGACGCACTTTTACAGTTGGGAACCGGCGATGCTACTGTAATTATGTTCCGGGATTCTGAATACATGAAAGCGAACCCCTATGAAATTTACTGTGGGAACTGGGTTGTAACCTTTTGTCTGCCATGTTGTTCTATGACGAAAAACTGTATAAAAGGAGCGATCCACAGATGCAATTTGAAGCAGTCTCCTAGAACCTACACACGTTGTACTTCTTGTGACTTCTGTGTTCCCTGCAATAAATAAACCTCGATCTTTGACGCCGAAGGAAGTGTCCCGTGTCTCTGTCATTTGTACGCCGGAACAGGTAACCCACGAAGGTTTCAGGTGTTGTCCCCTGGCACCGCTGGGTCTTAGCAGAACCCAGTCCTTCAGTTGGCGCCCAATTTGGGGCGACATCAGCGGTACCGGTCCAAAGCCCGACGATCGTGAGCAACTTCGTGTGAAATCTCCGAGGGAAGGTGAACCCCGCTTCATCGATCCTGTTGTCGAAATAAGTGGCCCGAAGACTTTTCCCGCGAAGATCCCCACCTCCTGACGGCTGCGACGGACTGATGCCCTGACTGTCGACCTGTTTTGGCGCCTGGCGTATTCCTTGGTACAGCGAGACGATAGACGGGCCTTCCTGGTGACGCCATTGTTCTTTCAGTTAAGTATTTGTGGGTCACTCCCAGAGTCCTTAGTTGTTGTTAGTGCTTAGTTGTTGCATGGTTCCATTGCATTTGTGGTTCTTAGTATTTGGTTCTTAGTAATTTTATTTGACGATTGCAGTCGCCAAAAACCGAGTGTTTTTGCACTTTTGCGAGGACATCGTAATCCGATAACCCTTAACGTTTGTGAAACGCGGTTAGTGTGTACGATGCCTGGCCGTAGTACTTTGTTTAGTTGCTTTAAAGGTTGCGGTGCGGATTCCCGATTGGAGGACTCATGTCCGATACCTCCAGTTGGAACTCCTGTCTATGAGTTATATAGTCGACATGGAGTGGGTCCTAGTGCATATAATGATTGCTGGGTCCGCTACACTAAAAATGATGGTGTTCTTAGTTGGCCACCTCATGGTAGTTTCGAAACCCCAATTTTGGATAATATTGAAGCTGCATTGTTTAAAAGGAAAGCTAGGCCGGCTATGTTTGATTCTTTTCGGTTATGGCGTAAAGAAGCCAAACAGAAGGAAATCAAACAGCTTAAACGTAATAAGAGGGAAGGTATCGTTACAACAATGAAAAATGCAGAGCAGTTTCAGCGAGATAAAGAAGAGAAGGAAAAGGACGTTTTTGACAGACTACAACGTATGGCGGTGGATAAGTGTTATCCCGTTTTACCGTCGAGTACTGATACAAAGGGAGAGGAAGCAGTAGAGGACCCTTTGTTGTCCTATCTACTGAAGTCGCCACCTGCATATGCACAGGATACTACAGCTCCAGCGGTTCCCCGGTTCCTCCACCTCTTGTTCCGGCAGCTGCTCCTCAGCCTGTCGCTGGTCCGGTCCTTGCGAATCCTCTTGTCCCTATTCCACTACCTGCTACTGTTCCTACTGCTCCACTGCCTATACCTTCTCAGTCTGCTGTTCCCGCTACTTCTGCTCTTTTGACTACTCCTACTGCCCTTGCTGCCCCTGTGTTTGGTCCTCCTGTTGTTACCCCTTTACTTCTTTCCTCTTCCCTGTCTGTTCGGCGACGTATTCCTAATATTGTTGCTAATTTCTACTCTCCTCTTGGACCGATTCTTGGGTCCGATGTTTCTGATGTTCCTCAGCGACGAAGTCAACTTCCTGGTGGTAGGGAGAGCGATACGCTGATAAAAATGGCGCGAAATTGGATTAGGTATCCTGTTAAAAAATCCCCGCGCATAATTTTTGACACTTTCTCTCAATTCAATGAGCCCACACAGAGATTTGTGTTTGAGGAAATGTGTAAATGTTTACGTGAGGTGATAGAAAATGACGAGGTATACAATGTACCGTCCGACTTGACTGAACTTCAGCATCAGTTTTCGAGTGGTATGATTGTGGGTAGTAATGTTCGACGTGCTGTAGAACATCTTCTATCTTTTTGTCCACTGTAATACCTCGAGCATTGTTTAAAGATGAAACTGAGGAGTAGATGGCAATGCCTGGTCAGTATCCCATGCGTGAAGTTCCACCAGTGTGGATGCCAGGTGATGCGCAGGCTAATCCTATCATTCCGCCACGCTTCCAGAGAGTTTGGATACACCGATCGGAATTTTTGCAGGTAAAACAATCTTTGCCTGATCCCCGTAAAAATCCTGCAGGATACTATAAAGAGTTGTTGCAATTAGTGGATGCTACGATTATGAATCTTGCCGACATCGACATGTTGTTCGGCAACGTAGTACCTCAACCGGTTTGGGCGAAAATTCGTCAAGAAAATCACGCAGCTGAGTTAGGTGGTGATTGGCCGGCGCTTGTAGCGGCTGACGCATTGCAGGTTGGTGGGGATAAGCATCAGCAGTTAATTACGGCTTTACCTCAAAGAATCATTACACTAATGAAGACACTTATGCCAGCAATGAAAGTCAATTGGGATAAACTGTCTGCGTGTAAGCAAAAGAAAGACGAGAGTGTCTCCGATTTCTTTACGAGATTTGAGGAGGCATTCATCGATCACAGTGGTCAAGATATGAGCACTGAGGGAGGTCAGAGGTTGTTCGTAGATAAATTTGTATCGAATTTGTTACCTGACCTTAGTAACAAATTAAAGAATTCAGAGAGTTTGTGGGCTGTTTCTACCTCTGCTCAGATATTAGCCACGGCTCAATATTATGAAAATAGGGAGAAGGAGGAAAATGATCGTGCAGATAAGAAAACAAAGGAGCTCAAAACGAAAGTGCTGTTACAGCAAGCGTATCCTCGTCGCAAAAATCAAAATGACTCTCAGCAGCGGAATAGATCGCAGTCGCAATCTACCAGGTCACAGTCGCGAAATGACTCCTCCACACAGAGATCTATGCTCGGATATAATCAATGCGCATATTGTAGAGGTGAGGGCCATTTGAAGTATGATTGTCCGATTTTGCGTGACCGAAATAATGGTGGTTCAGCTAGAGGAGGTCGTAGTGGTCCTCAACAAGCTTCGCGAGGTAGAGGTCGTGGTGTTACCCAAAATCAAAATGAGCGTACTAATAATTTGTCTGATTCCAATAATTGCTTTGATCAGCGTGGTTCAACATCGGGTAGATCTGCGCAGTATCATGTGGACGATTATTACATCGAGCATGATATTGATGATGGTAACTATTAGGACAGCCACAGACAAAGAGAGGGAGTAGTATCAGTTCCGGTTGATCAGAGAGGGCCTTACGTCGCAGTTGCCACATCGGGCGTAGTTGAGCCTTTTCTGTTGGACACTGGTGCAGCGAAAAGTTCCATCATGCATTCGAAACTCCCTGGCGCACCTTTGTCTGGCTTAACGAATGTTTCCGTTGGATTCTCTGGCGCCCCTGTTAGCAATCCGGTTTCTAAACCTTTGCCCATTACAATCGGGCCCCGTGAGCTGAAAGCTCCCTTGATTTTGACTACTGGCTGTGGTGAAAATCTTTTGGGCCTGGATTTGCTGAAACGGTTATATGTGACTTTGTACTGTTCTCCTGCGGGGGTGGAGCTTACTTTGGGACAGAGAGTGATCTCTCCTGTGTACTTGTCATCTGATAAGCTCCCACCGGAATTGAGTTCTCTTCCTGCATCTTTGTGGGCAACAGGTCCCAATGACATGGGCCTGCTTGACATCTCCCCTTATGTTGTTCAACTGAAGTCGAATGTGCAATTGCCACGTATTCCCCAGTATCGTATCTCCCTTGATGGTGAACGAGCATTGTTAGCGATTATCTATGATTTGATCGATAAAGATGTTATCGAGGAGACTCGGGGAAACATGTGCAATAGTCCTGTGTTATCTATCTTGAAACGCACTGATCCATCCAAGCCTCCTGTTTACCGTTTTGTTATTGATTTACGGGAGGTGAACAAAATTGTGATTCCACAATTTCCTGTGGTGCCTGACATTATGGCTTTACTGACTCTGATTCCAGCCTCTGCTTCTTGGTTCTCAGTGATCGATCTGAAGAATGCTTTCTTTAGCATTCCGATTGCTGAGGAAAGCAGAGATCTATTCGGTTTCTCATTAGGAGGTCGCAGCTTTAGGTTTAAACGCGCTCCTCAGGGCTACAGTGAGAGTCCATCGATATACAGCCAAGCCCTGAAGAGTCAACTTGATGCGTTTGTGTTACTGGCTGGTGCGGCCTTGATCCAATATGTTGATGACTTGTTGGTGGCTGCTGATACAAAAGAGATCTGCAAGACTGCTACGGTGTCTCTGTTACAGCATCTTTGTGACTTACATCACAAGTTGTCACCTTCTAAACTGCAATATTGTTGCCAAGAAGTAACCTATCTAGGTCACTTATTGTCAAAGGAGGGAAGAAGGTTGACCCCAGAGAGAATTGCAGCAATTGCTCGAATGACTGTGCCAACGACTGAGAGAGATGTGCGTGCCTTTCTAGGTATCACGTCATACTGCAGGCAATGGATTCCACATTTTTCATTGCTAGCGAAGCCATTGGTAGCCCTCACGTGCAAGGATGTTCCAACTCCTTTGCCATGGACGGAAGAGTGTCAGAAAAGTTTTTCTGAACTGCGTGATGCGTTGTGTTCGGCTCCTGTGTTAGGTACTCCTGACTACAGCAAGCCGTTTACACTATACGTTCACGAGAGAGAGGGTTGTGCGTTGAGTGTTTTGACGCAGCAATTTGGCGGTAAGCAGCGTCCATGTGCATATTTTTCCGCGACTTTAGACCCAGTAGCTAGCGCTTTGCCGAGTTGTCTAAGAGCGACAGCGGCGGCTGCGGTGTCCATTCGACAATCTGCAGGATTGGTCATGGATAATATGCTTACGGTGATTTGTTCCGCATGCAGTTGACACTCTCTTAAACCGTACGAAAACTCAACACTTGACGAGTGCGAGGTTGTCTGGTTACGAGTTGACGCTTTTGGCAAGTCACATTCAAATAAAGCGCTGCAATGTCCTAAACCCGGCGACGTTGTTGCCAACTAATATGGAATCAGATGATGTACCACCACATGATTGTTACTTGCGAACTGAGGAAGAAACGAAAGGTCGTGTTGACCTAAAAAATACTCCATTGACAGACCCGATGGTACTTTATATGTGGATGGTTCGTGTTTTAAGTTGCCGAATGGTGATGTGACGACTGCATATGCTGTGGTAACGTTGAGTACGGTGTGGAAACTGCGAGATTGAATCAGAATTCTGCGCAGGCGGCAGAGTTGATTGCGTTGACGAGAGCGTGTGTTTTGTCAGAGGGAAAGCGAGTGAATGTTTTTACTGATAGCCAATATGCTTTTGGCATTGCACATAGTTTTGGTCGATTGTGGCGAGAGAGAGGCTTTATGACATTGCATGGCACAAAGATCCAACACAGACAGCTTGTGAACGATCTTTTAGACGCACTTACATTGCCCAAGCAGGTAGCGATTATTAAATGCAGTGCGCACCGTAAGGTGAGGGATGATGTTGGTCGTGGCAATGCGTTTGCGGATGAGACTGTTAAAGGGACAGCTAGAAACCTTGCAACTCGAATGTATGTGACGAGTTCGGTAAGGTGGCCTGCAGAGACTGGTATGTGTGAGGACACTGTTCAGAGCGTGAAAATGATTCAGAATGAGGCCACCGAAACTGAAAAGACTAAGTGGAAGGAGAGCACAGGAAAGTTGGATGCGAATGGATGTTGGAATGATTTGTCGGAAAATCAGAGGTGGATGTTGCCGAATGCATATGTGCTAGCTGTTGTGACTATGGCGCACGGCTTGTCACATATTTGCGCGAAAGGTATCTGCAAGTTGTTGTCCTCTGTATGGAAGAATGATGGTATCGCTAAGTGTGCTGAGAGACTGGTTAAGCATTGTATGGTATGTATGATGTACAATCCTGGCAAGGGCACCCCTACACCACCTGGCCATTTTGCTCCTCCTACATGTCCCTTTGAAGTTATCCAGCTGGACTTCATCCATATGGAGAGATGTAATAACCTGAAGTACGTTTTAGTTGTGGTTTGCGCATTCTCCTGATGGATCAAAGCCTACCCTCTCAGAGACAATACTCCCCTGTCCACAGCGAAAGTCCTACTGAAGGAGTACTTTCCTCGGTATGGAATGCCACGGATTGTATGGTCTGATAACAGAAGTGAGTTTGTAGGGAGTGTGATGAAGAGTGTGTGTAAGGGCCTTGGAATTACACAAAAATTCCATAGCGCCAATCATCCCCAGTCAGCAGGTTTGGTTGAAGGGTACAATGGTACTCTAAAATTGAAACTCGCAAAGATTCAGGCTACGACTGGTCTGTCATGGCCTAATGCCTTGCCTTGTCACAGGGTTTCCGTTCTCTCACAGAACTGTGCACAGAGACCTAGAACCTGGGTGAGTCAGGGTGACCCACAACTCACCTATGTTTCAGAAATCCCCTTACCAAGCTAGCTACAGTATCTCATCGGCAGTGAATACTTCCTGATGTCTTAGACAATCCAGAACATGAACTTAGAATACCTCAGGTATCGTGGAACACATGAACACTCTTTCGTTATATTATCATTACAAACCGAAACTGGGAGGCAATGAAAACACGTGCTAGTTTGAAATGTTTATTTTTTCAATGCAGCATTCTCAAACGCAGTATCTTGTATAATACCAACATACATATTATAAAAACCAGAGTCAGCAGCATAGTCACTAATCCGTAGTAAGCAAATTGTGATAACATAATATGATGCAAAAATCTATAGAATTCTGTATCACCTATATTTCGCGCACCCTAATTAGCATATTATATTATATCTAAGAAGGTCTCATCTGGGCTTTAGCTGGGCGAACCCATACCTCAAATTCTCAGTAGGAGGAGATCACATCAACAGCTACCAGCTCTCAGCATGTCCAGCATCAAGAGTGTTTTCTCATTCCCTGTAACTGTATCTTGAACTCACGTAAAGCCCAAAGTTGGCACAAACATTATTTGTGTTATGACTAACGTAGTGCGAGGATCAGGCCTACAGCAACCTTGTGTTAGAGTGTGCAGTTCTCAGTGTGCAGACAGTTGTACCAAGTGTTCCAGGCACGACTGATACCAGTACAATAATATATTATTCTGAAATAAATCACATCTTTCGTCTAGGTTAAAAGCTGTAATAACAATTAGGTGTCGTGTGCAAACCGAAGCAGAAAGAAAATATGGCGTTTAAACATTTAATAAGCACATGCTAACTTAACACAATCTATGGAAACGTAATAACCATATGACACCCCCCCAATGATCCGAGGACGGTCAAAAGACAAATATATAAGCCAATACTCTATGAGAGGCAAGACTTGAAAGCAGAGTTCAATGATATTGAGCCAAGCTAAATGTATGTAATGTATGTAAAATTTAAAAAATACAAAAAATATGTATGAATGCCTATAGTGGCCACACAAAATATAAAAAGTCGAACTTGAGGCCTAACTATAATAAATAGGCCTAGAACATATGAAAAAATCGAATGTTCGTATTGAAACTGGCACCATTCAGAATTACTAAAAAGTCACGTGCCATAAAGATGGAAGTATTCAGAGTCATTCCTCGTTGAATGAATATGCAAAATATGTAGCAACAGCTTCCAACATGAAATCACTGTCATCATCCGAAAACAGTTCAGCCATCCAATTAAGCAATGGGAAAGAACATACGTGCTCCTCCAGCACTGAATCCTCTAGCAACATCAAAGGACAACTCAGTGGGTTCTCGAGAACGCTCTGTGCCAGAAAGTCATGCGCCGCTGCGAATATGTCCCACTGACCCATTAGTCCATGCATCGCTGCCACAGCCATAACCCTTTCGCCAGAACAGACCAACTCATGAGCCACTACGGGGGACATCAGCTGATCAAAGTCGACGTCAGGAGAAGTCGGTAAACAGAGACACAAATCAATGGCCCAGTCGAAATCACAGCTCAGGCAATGAAACACAGGCTGGACACAGGTGAAATAGGAAAATCTGAAAGATAATCCAAAAGCCGTGCTTAAAGTCGCAAGCGGCAGCGATCCATAATAATCAAGCATCCGGTTGCGAAACTGCATCAGCAGGTGCTGGGCGTTTCCTTGCGCAGGATGGGCATCCATGTTTTATGAAATAAAATATCACCAGAACGCCTGCAGCCAAAGCCAGCAAAACAGGAAATCCGCTAAACAGACTAGCGAATATAGAATGAAAGAACGCAGGGATAATACCAAATACTTTTTCAAATGTAGTCACGAGACCACTGCTAACCATTTTAAAAAAATGAGCGAGGCTGGATGTGGAGGAGGCATTAAAGATTTGATGAACCAGCTCGCAAAAATGAAACGGCAAATCAGTACTTAAAAGCGCTTGTACTTCTGTGCGTGTTTTTGCTATGTGAAGGACATAAGTTTCGCGGGCAGAGTTCAGGGCCACCTGTTTTTGAGACAAAAGGGCTCTTATACGGCCTAAACCATTGAATTCAGCTCTCAAGGTTGGTATTCTTGGCCAAATTAAAACCTCTGAATTCCCATGCGTGGGAGGATACAACACATTCTGGCAGCAAACCACCCTTTCAGACACGGTAACCACATTTGCGATACCATGTTCTAACCCACAACAAAACTCGTTATTCAAAAGTAAACAACTCCCGTTGGACAACAACGTGAACGTGGGAACTATTGCAGGAACTGGTGTCCCTTTCAAAACACAGGCCAAGTTAGGTTTGTCCTGATTACAAGAACCATGCAACTGGATGTGTCTGCAAATAAGTGAGAGGTCAGGCGACTGTGTACATTCTTCACCATTCAGATTCACTTCATTCCCCTCCTTAAGGCATCTGTAAGTGTATGGTAAAGACCATGTTTCATGGAGGAAAGCGCTGCCTAATGGTTCATATCGCCCAATGGCTATATATTTCATACAATTTGTAAATTTATACAACGCAAAAGGTAATGTTATAACACCATGAATAAGCCATGTTGCTGCAGTCACTTCAGCCACCGAAAATGGCAGGGATTCTAATTTTTCAATATGTAACATAGAAAATGTAGCATCTCTCATTGACAACATGCGCTGTTTTTCAGTCAAATTAAACGGGGCAAATAATGATGATACGTTCAAAAAAGTCCATGGCACTCGACCAGACTTAAGAGTCTGTAGTGTCCACGCAAACTGCATCACAGAACGCAATTGATTTTGACCATGATATAACACGGACACTTCATCATGTACAATGTCGACAACAGAAGACACAATATTATTTAAAGTGTAAATTCGGGAAGAAAGCGTGTTAATGCTGTTATCAACCACTGCAAGCACTTTTTCCAAATTAGCTTGATCAATAGCCCTTGGGCGTTTAGCAGCCTCAACCTGGTTAACTTTCCAAATTTCATTGTAAATCGTATACAGCCATCCTTTAGATCTACCTTTAGCCGGGCCTTTTATAAAATCGTTCAAATCACATTATCATGTAATTAAGACAGATGTAGTTTAACTGCAGCTAAAGTGGAATGCTGTAACCAATTTTGACACAGCTTCCCCACAGAATAAGTCGTGACAGTATAGTCTTCGTCAAAACGTGGATCGGGCCTGAGTTTTGTGAACCCCTCAGCCAAACCCATAAAACGGCGCTGGCAAGAATCAGCACTCTTTTGCCATACCAGCCAACCCTTGGAATCCAAACTGGAAATGTTAAAGGACGAATTGCGTAAAAGAGTTTGCAACTCTTGAATGGAGGAACCAGTGAAATTACCCCAACCTGCATATTCATTTAAATCTGGGATGGTCGGTGTATTTAATTTTTTAGAAGTAGCCAATCCAAAGCATGTTGTCTGGAAAATGGTCGAATTTAAAAACAACATGTGATTCGGGATGAGACATGCACGGTGCAAAGCCTCAGTGCCTTGTACCTGCCAATCTTTGGTACCCCAAACCTATTTAAGGTCAATTGTTCCTTTCCAGAACTCGTAGCCATCTACAGCCAACCTGTCTAAAAAGGACTTCGAATACAGCAATTTTGTATCGGTAAGTCTAACTTTGGAAATGGGCTTTTGTGTCATTTTAAAATAAAATGACTCGGGATTAGACTGATCAAAGTCAGTAAAATATGTATATTTTTTCAGAAATGTATTGGAACTGCCACTCAATGTAGCAGGGCAATGTTCCCATTGTATATAATTTACAGCAACCCTCCTGGAATTTGTCTTATGTAAAAAATGATTACCATAGTGTTGAAAACAAAACAAATCACCATAATTAATAGAATCTGTATACAGATCCTCAGCATCGAAGGCAGCATAATACTTCAAATCCGAGAATAATGCTTCTACGGCCTGAATATCCCAATCATCAGAACGCACTTTTTCTTTAATCACATCTCCCATGTTTACTCTAAGCACATTTGGAACATTAATCACTTCAGTAGGCCCATGTATCTGAAACCTAACCGCATACCACACAATCCCATCAAGGACAGGCCAAGCAGTAATGTTAACTGTATTTAAGTTTCGTTTCAGTCTGTGCGCAGAATGTGAAGAGGAAAGAGGGGCCAATGTTCCATTAAGGTACCGAATTCCTGTTCTTTCTTTAACGTAGTGACCATCAATCAGGCGGAAAAAATAAAACACAAAACCAATTGACATAAAAAGATAGAATGAAAATAGGATCAACCAAATGTATGTCCAAGGCGGAATTAAAAAATGTTTTTTAAACAACGTGGCATATCTTGCTATGTTTGTGTATTTCTTTGAACTTTCCGAAACAGAGTCAAAAGAGAATCTGGACTGGCCTGCCAAACGGGTCTGTAAATCAGGCATCGATAAATCAGCAGGATAAGTGTAGTTTAGCTCATCAATGTTAGTATCAGGAATAGTATTTAATAAAGGACTGGATATGGCAGGCATCTTGAGGGACACGTCCTGTTCTGCACCAGATGTAATAGCCAGCACAGAGTGCCTCACCATGGAAGGACAGGATACAGCCGGTGTCATGCTATGAAGAATCGGCCACCCTGTGTGTCTTGACATTGTCAATAGAAATAAATCTGTTTTCCTTACGACCTGGAAGTGGTGGTAAAATGACTGTTCTTGTGCCCTTCACTCCAAGGACTCGAACTGGTGCTCGATATGAGGGACCAAACTCTTTCTTGTTATTGATCTTCTCTCGAACCAGTTCTCCAACTTGGGGTAGCCAGACAACTACCGGGATCTGCAACGCATCATCCGATGTGGAGGGCAAATGTTCCTTTGCAAGACTGTCTCTGGTCTTTTGTAGATTCTGTAAAACATTGCAATGTTCATCTACGTCAAAGGCCCCGGCCTGGGCCTTGTAGTCCGGCCCATCAAGGTCAGGTACATACATCTTGATACCAAAGAGCATTTCGTATGGGGTCCGCCCACCCAGAGACCTTCTAGGGAGATTATTAAGCGCATGCTGCACGCCTATGAGGTGGGCTAGCCAGTTTCTACCAGTACCTATAACTCGGGCTGTCAAAGATTTCTTTAAGTCGCGGTTCATTCGTTCTACTACACTATTGCCCTCGGGCCTGTAGGGACTTGAAAACTTGACTTGGACTCCCAACGAAACCATAGCAGCCTTGTATGCCTTAGAGGCGAAAGCCGGACCCTGGTCCGAATGGAAAGTACCACAGGCAAAAATTCCCACAAAGACACGCAAATCCTTAATGACAGTCCGCGAATCAGCGCTTCGATGTGGCCATACCCATACAAAGCGTGTGCATGAGTCAACTGCTACTAAGATGTATTTAAACGCAGTATCAGAAGAAAAAGGACCGCAGTGATCCAAATAAACGCAACCAAGCAATTTATTAGAGATGTACAACTGTGTCTGAGGCGGACGCGCAGCCGTAGAAGTCTTAATCTGCTGGCAAATGTCACATTGAAGAACATATTCACATGTCTGTTTGTACAGCCCCCGCCACCAGAATCTCTGTTGTAGCTGAGTTACAGTGGCCGAGACGCCCGCATGCGCAGACGCCACACCTTCATGTGCCGCTGTAATCAAAGCAGCTCTGCGATCCGAGTTGGGAACTAAATGCTCGCCAACTTCAGGGATTTTCACATAAGGAACCTTATCGGGACTTAAGTGGTATGTGTATTTAGAAGGGAATCCCGCAGGATATTTACTTCCCTTCTCCGTTGCAGCTACAGCTGCCAAGATGTCATCATCTATTTTCCTTTTGCACCTCGTGACTGCTGCAACTAAGTATTTTGATACCGCTGACTTCGCTGCTTCATCAGCAAGCGAGTTGCCAACAGCGTGGACCCCCACGCGCTGATGACCGAGAGTATGAATCACAAACACGAGTGGCAGCTTCTCTTTAAGTTCCGCCACTCGGACCCAGATCTTTTTATGTTTTATTGTGCTACCTTTGAAGTCACGAAAATCATTCTGAATCCAAAAGAACAAGTTTTCATTGTAAGACTGGACACAGTAGTAAGAATCACTTACGACCAAAGTCGTCACATTAGGATCTGCGTACTCTAATGCAAGCATCAGAGCACGAAGCTCTGCTAATTGTGCGGTGCAGTCTCCAAGCGTCTGCGTGTGCACGACACTGGACTTGAACTCATCGTTCATCATGGCACCGACCACAATGGCGCAAGCGGAAACGTAGGCATGTTTAGAGCCATGCGCAACCTGCGCCGAACCATCAGTGTAAATGATGCAATGGAAATCCTCCAACGGCCGCATTGCTAATGGAGCAGGATGAACTAATTCATACTGTAAATACTCCTGTGACCGTAAAGTGGCGTCAAAAATAAACGTGACATCCTGGGACGTCAAGGATGCAGCCCATTGAATCCACCGAGGGTGCAAAGCTTTGGAATTAGGTACACTGGCTTTCGTAACCGCCTCTAAGGCAGGACACGGGGTAACAACCAACATGCGCTTTCCTTGTGACAGGGCACGTTCCTTAAGAATTGCCATCTGCACAGCTGTTAAAACTTTCTCCACAGTGGAAAAACACAATTCAGCCGAAGTGTACAAGTGTGACTTGTAAGCAATAGGTACTGTATCCCCTTCATTAAAAGTCAGGTACGTGAAACCCACCGCCCCAGGGATAATTCTTATCACCATGTTGGTCTGGTTATCACGAGTCTGTAAGTATTCAGAAGCGAGCAAATCAGCCTGCAAAGACTGCAGAATGGCCGAATGCTCAGGCAGCCAGCATGATTTGGAAAAAGATGGTTGTATCAAAGCATACAAAGGCTTGAAACGCTGGGCATATTCCGGAATGTATGTCCTCCCGAAATTCAGAAAGCCCAGAAGAGATTGTAATTTTTTCAGTGTTGTCGGAGAGCACAACTGTGCGCATTTCTCCAGGAAATGGGGTGCTAAACCCTTCCCTTCATCGTTAAGCTCGTAACCTAGAAACAACACTGTGTACTCTGCAATGTGCGACTTTGCAAAGTTAAACTTGTAACCCATGTCAGCAAAGTTACAAATTATGCTATTTACTCGACACAGATGCTCCCAAAGATCGTCGTCTGTGAGATAAATGTCATCCACATACGAACAAGCAACTGGGTCGAAGCTCTCCAAAAGAGAGACTATGCGCGCGGAAAAAACTCCCGGACTGTTCTTGTAGCCCATTGGGAGTCGTTTAAACATTTTTTGCACTCCGGCGCATGTAAAACTGGTCCATTGGGAACTTAGACCATCTAATCTATGCGCATAAAAACCATTGGAAATGTCAAGCGTGGTTTTGAACCTTTTACGCTCAAGACTATTCACTAACGCAGAGCCGTGCGTATTCTGTACTGCACAGTTACGGCAATGCGAGTTCAAATGCCTATAATCCAAAACCAAACGATATGAGCCGTCCGGCTTGTTCACAGTAAAAAGGGGGTTATTCATCGGTGACACACACGTTTCAATTACACCTTGATATTCCAATTGTTCAAGGATAGCTGCGACTGAAGCTTTCGCTTCACGCCGTATGGGATATTGTGGTTGAGGCTGTGGCTGTGACCGTAAAGGAATCTCATGGCTTGGTGACAGTTTATCCCAGCCACATTGATTGCGGTACACAGCCGGCGCAAGCGCCAGAGCCCACTCTTCTGCAAAATGCAGCGCCTTCACCCTCGGCACTGTGTGCGCGAAGCTGGGTAGGATTACCTCCTCCCCTCGCGGAGCTGCGAGAACAAAAGGTGGGGGCCAGTCAGCCTCCGAAAGCAAAATGTCATACGTAGACGAGAGATTTTCCCAAAATACCCCTTTTACAGTTCGCTGCATGTCACCTTCAATTAACAGGACAATTTCAAAAAGTCGTTCAGGGGGAGCAACATGCGTATCTGCTGTTTCTATCACAACATAAATGTCAGTCGCTGTCACCTTCAACAGTGGACGGAGGGCCTCTCTCACTATGGTAATCTCTGCTGCGCTGTCTAGCAAGGTCAGAGCCCACGTCAGATTCCGAAGCCGCGTTCTCACTATCTTTGGCATAACGATGCGCGGTCAGGGCAGTGACTTTCTTCGTGGCAAACTGTTGTCTCTTGGGCGTAGAGCCTTCCTGCTGATCTCCACTGGCACGCGGGCGGGGCTGACCACGTCCTTGCTGGCCACCCCGGCCCCTGCCGCCCCCTCCACCACCGGTTGACGGAGCCGATGAGTCCTGAAAGGAACGAGGAGAGCGTTGTTCAGAAGCCTGAAACCTCTCAGGCGATTTAATCATCGCGCGGTCGCGCAAATCATAAACACGATCCGACTGCGCAGGCAATGGAGATGCAGGAGCAGAAACCTGTATTTGTTGTTGTTGTTGCTTACCCTGATTCTGCTTTTTAGGCCAATTTTTTTTCTTGGACTTTTGTTGAACACTAGTTTCCGATGTCTGACCCTGGGGCTGTTTCTTCTCCTTATCAGGAAAAGATTTAACCCCCTTTGCATTGCGGCCCACCATTTTGTAAGCATTCACAATTATCTTTGCTAACTGTCGGGGTCGGTCGGGCTCGGGAACCAACGCTAACGCGTTAGCAACTTGAAAGTTCACTGCATCCCCCTTGACATTCGCAAGGATCACACCGCAAACTACTTCAAAGGAGCCACACAGGCGCATGCCCAATTCAACAGCCGCCTCCGGTCCGTGTTCGTCCTGAACACGTTTAAGGACCCCACCTAGATTGGTCACAGACGGGGAGCCATAGCACCTCGAATAGACCGCTGCAAAAGTTTTTCCCCATGTTTCACAGTCAGCAAGGTCAGGAGCCAGATCTTTCGGAAAACTCAGTGTAAGAATCCGGTGCTTATCACCTGGACTCGTATTGGGAAACGCAGCTTCCAGCTGGCCGAATTTCTCAGCAAGCCAGAACGGAAAATCGTCCTTTTCCTGGGGCTTCTTACCCATCACGGAATTAACCATGACCGGGTTGATTTTCAGACCAGCATGTTCTGCTCGAAGCTGTGCGCCTCTAGGGGCCGCGTCCTGAACATTACGGCCAATGTAATGAACAAGCGCTCTAATCACTCCCACCGCGACTTCATGAAGCTGCCGCAGTTCGGCCACGTTACAAGCGTTACGTCTAGGGTGAGGAGTAAATCCAGCCAAAGCAGGCCAAGGAGTGCCCGGAATGGACAAAGGACCTAACCTCGGAGCGGTCAAAGCGTGCGGTAGGGCGCCACCAAACCAAACTCCATGCTGCCAAGCGTCTATAGGAACCTCCAGTGCTCTGTACGGAGCGTACGCAGCCGGTACAACCGAAGCTGTGTATGTGTGGAACACACCAGTATTAGCGTCCACCGCTGGAAATGTCACCCACGAATAAAACAGTTCGTACGGGTAAGCATGTTCCGCGCTCACCACCAGAACCACAGCCAAGCCTTCCACAGGAACCTCATACATCCGCAAATGGTCACACACCGCAATGCGACTATGCTGCGGGATGTCCACGGCTTGAGCCATGTTAGCACAGGAACTAGAAAAAACAAATTATACTTTGTAGCACAACTGAGTAGTAATTCAAAGAAACCGTTTTAGATAGATTCAAGCTTGAAAAATACCTATTTCAAAAATAGGTAGGTTTCTCCGACACTGCCGTTTTCCGGAAACGGGAATGAAGGCGTTAAGGTTTGAATGATATACTACTCGAGCGTCATGTTATAAGGCCAACCAACGTATGGGCGCCATGTCGCAGGGTTTCCGTTCTCTCACAGAACTGTGCACAGAGACCTAGAACCTGGGTGAGTCAGGGTGACCCACAACTCACCTATGTTTCAGAAATCCCCTTACCAAGCTAGCTACAGTATCTCATCGGCAGTGAATACTTCCCGATGTCTTAGACAATCCAGAACATGAACTTAGAATACCTCAGGTATCGTGGAACACATGAACACTCTTTCGTTATATTATCATTACAAACCGAAACTGGGAGGCAATGAAAACACGTGCTAGTTTGAAATGTTTATTTTTTCAATGCAGCATTCTCAAACACAGTATCTTGTATAATACCAACATACATATTATAAAAACCAGAGTCAGCAGCATAGTCACTAATCCATAGTAAGCAAATTGTGATAACATAATATGATGCAAAAATCTATAGAATTCTGTATCACCTATATTTCGCGCACCCTAATTAGCATATTATATTATATCTAAGAAGGTCTCATCTGGGCTTTAGCTGGGCGAACCCATACCTCAAATTCTCAGTAGGAGGAGATCACATCAACAGCTACCAGCTCACAGCATGTCCAGCATCAAGAGTGTTTTCTCATTCCCTGTAACTGTATCTTGAACTCACGTAAAGCCCAAAGTTGGCACAAACATTATTTGTGTTATGACTAACGTAGTGCGAGGATCAGGCCTACAGCAACCTTGTGTTAGAGTGTGCAGTTCTCAGTGTGCAGACAGTTGTACCAAGTGTTCCAGGCACGACTGATACCAGTACAATAATATATTATTCTGAAATAAATCACATCTTTCGTCTAGGTTAAAAGCTGTAATAACAATTAGGTGTCGTGTGCAAACCGAAGCAGAAAGAAAATATGGCGTTTAAACATTTAATAAGCACATGCTAACTTAACACAATCTATGGAAACGTAATAACCATATGACAGCCTCTGGCTCTTTTGTCGACCAGGGCGACTGTACACTCTCGAGTAGGGCTTAGCCCATATGAGATTGTGTTCGGCCGTCCTGCAAACATTTGCGGGGTTCCTAGACCCAGGTCTTTCGACAGTCTTGAGTATCCAATGTTAATTGATTATCTTCATGATCTGACTGCTAAACTGAGGTTAATTCATCAACAGGTCTTTAAAGCACTGCCGGCTCAGACAGAGGGTCCTGGACATCGGCTCCAACTGGGTGATTGGGTCCTCACCAGAAACTTTGGCCGGAAGCGGAACCTGGAACCTAGATTTGTGGGACCTTGCCAGGTTCTACTCGCCACGAGAACTGCAGTTCGTCTGGAGGGCCGCAAGCATTGGGTGCATGCCACCCATACAAAGAAGGTGCCTATACTATTACCAGCGGATTCGTGGGTGAGGACCGGCATCGCCGCATCAGAAACAAAAACTCCGGTGAACTTTGTGCCGTTCAGTGATGCTCAGCCTGTAGGAGACACTTCAGTGCACTCAGATAACTTTGTTGAACCTTTGCCATTGGAAAACTCAAGATCTGACCTATCATCTGATCGACAGGACTCTGTCCTGGAAGAAGCAGATATTTTCTTCGTTCCCATACCAAAGACTAATAAAAATCTTTTTGCTTTTTCCCCTTTTTGAAAATTCACATTACCCCCCTATTGTCATTTTGGATAATATGAACAATTGCAACATTCATTAATTTTAAGTTCTTTTCCACGTGTGTTTTTCCACAGCTAGGAGATTTTGTATTATATTGTTTGATTAAAGAACCTTACATCCGGGTTGACCGTAGGGCCGTGCGGGTACTTCCTTCTGTTTAGCAGGTTCCTGACACTAGGTCGGTACTTTTGTCGATTCCTAGGAACTCCTGGGAATTGATAATCGCTACTCAGAACGAAGTGCGTCAATAACGTTGCGGACGGTTTTTAGAGGATGGAAATCTCAAAGATGTCGGAAATGGAGAAGACTCTAGCGCACAGATCAGTACTGCACAGGGTCATACGAACTAAATGCTTTCTGTTTCAGGTCTTCCTGCTGTTTTTGACTGTTTCCATGTTATTGCTGGGTGGAGTATATTTTGCAATACAATCATTATTGCCTTCTGCTTTACCTACTCCTTCTTCTGAACCTAAATCTGCTCCCACTATTTCTCCACATTCCTTTCACCCTCTACCTCAACACGAACAGGTTAGACGTGCGGAATTCATGAATTCATGAATAACTCCTTTGTCCAGCTTCTTCATCAACATCAGTTGGTGATGAATACTACCAACTGTTGGGTGTGTGGTTTAATGCCACATACCATGGATAGGGGAATTCCGTATTTGGTCCTTCCTTACAGTTCCCAGGGATCAGCTCGAGCATTCCAAACTATGTTTCGTAGCGCACTAGATTCTTACCCCATCAAGAGTCACGCACTGCAGATCATGGTCCTGGCCCGTACCACAAGCCTTTGGCAAGAGCGATTGCCGATTTAGATAGGGATATCTTTGACACATCGCTTATCCCAGAGGAAGAGGTGCGGGCATACAGAGATCTGAGTGAGGCTGAGTATAGTATGTCAGTGGGTGATCGGCAGCTTAAAAGCTTGTCTCCGATCTGGATTGTACCCCATCTTGGTAACTTCTGTCTGAAAAGTCTTGGCCGAAGCCCGCAAGCTCAGCTTGGGAGGAGTGCCTGTACTGAAACGTATGTTTTACCAACGACCTCTTCCCCTGTTCTTTTGACTGCCAAGGGTACATATTTTGTATGTTATGACCGCGCATATACATGGTTGCCTCGTGACTTCTCAGGCACCTGTTATATTGCGAATCTGTTGCCGCCGACCTTCACTGTTGGGTCGGATTATCACAAGACCAGAGTTGTGAGAGGCATGATTAGCGAAGAAGACACTGCCGGTCAAGAAGCAGGAGACTTCTTTAAGGGTTTCTTGCCGTTTTGGGGACCTATGATCAATAGTAGGAACCTGAGACAGTTGACTCGAGTGGTGGAATCGACTGCTAATATCACTGCAAGTGCCCTTGGTAATCTTACAGCAGAGCTCCAGGCGGACAGGCTTATGACATTACAAAACCGTATGGTTTTAGACGTTGTTCTTGCAGATAGAGGTGGAGTATGTAAGGTGATCCATTCGAGTTGCTGCATTTTCATCCCTGATAACGCTCCAACTGTCTATCAAGCCATCTCGAAGTTGCATAAGATCTCCGAATCCATACACGTGGACGTAGGTGATTGGACGCTACTAGGATGGTTTTGGGGCCTGATGTCGACGTGGGGTTGGAAGATTCTGATGATTATTGGGGTTGTTGTAGCATTTCTGTTCACGTGTTGTCTTTGTGTACAGTGTGGTCCAGCCTTATGTGGCCTCTGTGCTACGACGTGTATAAGACGGCCACCTGTTACCAAGGAAGCACTGATGGATAGAATGATGTTGCAGCAACATCTGGATGGTCTGATGAATATTGAGATCGATTCTGATATCGACTAGTGCTTGCCTACATGAGGGCAAAAGGAGCACCTGAGGTTCCGTGACAATTGTAAGTGGTGTTTTCGACTCGTTCGAATATGGACGAGTTTGGTATCTATGAACCGCAAATGACGAGTTTAGTGGGTGTACGCATTTTCGCTATGCTGACCTAAACCGTTCGTCCGTTTCGTGGGTTTCTTTGTTTGAACCCACGGGTTCCATTTTAGATACGGCATCCATTTTGTCTCCTGCCCTCAAGTAGCCAGCGAACGGACACTGTCCGCTTCGTGACCCTGGGGTTCCCAAACTCTTGCGGAAGATACGTGTTCCTTTGAGGGTGTCTTTATGATGAGGGGGATGACACTGCTAAGGCAGATGGCCCCGCTCGAGGCTCATCTTGCCGTGCCGGTCTATTGTTTCAGCCGTGCATTCATTAGGCATGTCTCCTTTGATCCTGCAATCGTGTTTCCGATATCACCCCCCTACACTCTTTTTCAATCTGTTGACTATCTTTGTCTTCCTCTGCACCTGTTTTAGACTCTTCCTTTAACTCGTTTACAGCCGGAATAGAATGCACTAATGGTGGGAAGACGTACTTTTACAGTTGGGAACCGGCGATGCTACTGTAATTATGTTCCGGGATTCTGAATACATGAAAGCGACCCCCTATGAAATTTACTGTGGGAACTGGGTTGTAACCTTTTGTCTGCCATGTTGTTCTATGACGAACAACTGTATAAAAGGAGCGATCCACAGATGCAATTTGAAGCAGTCTCCTAGAACCTACACACGTTGTACTTCTTGTGACTTCTGTGTTCCCTGCAGTAAATAAACCTCGATCTTTGATGCCGAAGGAAGTGTCCCATGTCTCTGTCATTTGTACGCCGGAACAGGTAACCCACAAAGGTTTCAGGTTTTGTCCCCTGGCACTGCTGGGTCTTAGCAGAACCCAGTCCTTCAAAATCAATCTTAGATCATCCAGATACTTTAACAATGTCACTACCACCCTTACTATACCTCCTCCCCTCACATTCAGTCATCCTCCTTCATATCCACAACAACAGTTTCCAGCTAATAATAACCCTCACTCTCAACAGGGCATCCCTTATTACCTCATCCCACCCCCGGACCTCCCTACGCAACCCACCTCTACCTGTAAATCTTGTCTAAAACATGTTAAGGAGAATCTTCAGAGACTTACATCAATTAAATCTGATCTTCGGCTCTCTCCCAGCTCAACTAGCACAAGGATAACCAGAACTGACTCCCATACAGACATCCCCCCACTCCATGTCCCACACACAACCAATCTGGGATTGAAAACTGCACCATTCCCTAATGATGCTTCTCGCCCAAAGAGATCAAATCAAGATTCATGAACTCCTCCTCTCGTATCATCTTATAAGTGCCTACTCATTAAATGCAGATCTGCAAATAAACACGCAGCAGATATCTCCAACCTCATTCTCTCATATAAATTCAATACAGTTATCTTCACAAAAACTTAGTTAACCAACCCATCTCATCCCATCATAAATCTACTCGTCCCACCTAGTCATAAGATCATTTTACTAGATAGACCCAAGAAAACGGGTAGTGGAATAACATGCATCTACCACAATATTATTTCAGTACGCCAATTGGAATCAATAGCTTTAAGGACATGCTAATATCTTAGCATTAATATGTCTTGCAACAACAAATCCATTTGCAATATACATGCCATCTATCACCCTCTGGGCAATAACTCTTTGTTCATCAAACAAATCATAGAAATTATCACAATGAATGATAATGTTCAAGGACCCCATATCTTCCTGGGTGACTTTAATCTACACTGGAATGACCTGAACGACCGCTCAGTAAATAGCCTAAAATCTTTCCTATTAAACTATGAGTTGTCTCAAATTGGCGACAGGCCAACACACAACAAGGATGAGACTCTGGACCTTATTATCCCAAAGACGGACCATGTCACTGGATAGACCATTAACACATCACCTTCATCATCAATTTAAAGGCGATCACAAAGAATGGTCAACAGAAGAAAATAAAACATTGGAAAAGGAATCTTTGTAATATAAACCACAATGACCTAACTAACCTATGCAATGATACCTTGATCTCACAGACCAACATGGATGATGTCAATGACCATACAGACTACTACAATTCTTCCATATTGGAAATCTTGAACTCCATTGCGCCCCTTCAACAGATAAATATATCCAATAACAACTCAAAGCCCTGGTTCATTAACAACTTGTAGAAAGTGGCTGTGCACTGCTTGGTTATCTGTATGGTTTAAGGCGTGCTTCGTGCTCCTATGGGATGCCCCCCGCTCGGGAGTATGTGTAATATTTGAAAACAGCACTGGCACAACATGTGCAAGTGTCACCTAGGGCACAGAAATCTGCGTGCTGTGAAATCCAGCTATTTTATTCTCCAAAACGGTTTTAGATAAAAGTTTTTCAAATAAAGTTTCTTGCACTTTATGTCTTCTTCAGTATTTTATTCATACTATTGCTTTGTTCTATATGATATCTTCTTCATATACATTGGTTATCCATCCATTTATTCAACTTTCTTATTTTTTGCAAATAAAGAACCACAATTTTTTCCAATGCATTTCGGCCAGAAAGGTCTTCATCGGGGAAATCTGTGAAACAAGACATGCATCGATCACTCTTACTGTATAGCTCAAAATATATACTAAATAAAACACAATATGATAATCTAAAGTAAAAGTTTATAATAAAATAATGTGTTCGACACTTCATAATGTGACATGCACTTTTAGCCAAAGGTGGTGGGCCCTTGTTTAAGCATTCAGTTCAACAAACAACCTTCCTTCTAAAGGTTCGCCGTGATATGTGGTATCGTGTTTAAAACACATATCATACAACAAAAGTCGGGTTTTATGGTTGTTAAATCAAGATGGAATTATAATTTATCTGCCCGCATGAGACGATGATTCTAACTGGCGTATTCATTATTCAAAATATACCCTATGTTGAAACAATGTTACGCGCATTCAAACAGGGTTGCTACCCACATCTGTTGGTTTGTTAGATAAACATCTCCGTTATCAAATATCTGCTGGGCGCGTGAAGTTACCGCGTTCATCTAACGCTTACCGGGTTCTCGCCGTTGAAACGTTCTAAGCCGCTGCACGGAAAGCTATGTTCGGTTTGGAAAAGTTTCCGTGTGACGCGTGGGGTGTGGTTTGATATATGAAATTACGCGCGTTAACTTCAAGGGCTAGGAGCATTGGTTTAAAGGCACACGGCACAATACTGGCTTGTATGTAAAACTAGAGGAAATACTTAAACAATCAATGATTCAAAGCAAACATCATTAAAGTACATATACATTGAACTGCTACTAGGAACTTTGTGTGTTTATCAACACAACGCAAAAATCAATGTGATTCAAAATAAAATGAATAAAATAAAATCGGTATTATGCACAGCACAAGAAACATGGAATTAACACATGTTTTTGTAGAGTTCATAGGTAGCAACTAAATTCTGTCCGTTCGTTTATCCCATTGGGGGTCAAGGTCTGCAAGTGGTATATCCAATGATTCTCACGTTTTAAAAGAGTTTTTTTATTGTCTCTTTCTTCTTGTCTTTCCACCACTTCTAATATGCAAGCTTTATTTTGATTCACTTGCTGGTTATGTTCAGTGAAGTGGGTTGCCACTGCTGATTTTAACACTTTAGTTCTGATGTTGCTTTTGTGCTCCGTGAGCCTTATTTTAAGTTTCCGTTCTGTTTGCCCAACATAGGCTTTACCGCAAGGACACTTTATCATGTATATGATGTTTTTTGTATCGCAGGTTGCATTTACTCTTAACTTGATTTTATTCCCGCTCATAGGATGCGAGATGGTGTTGCCTTCCATTATATTGTTGCAATTACTGCAATTTCTACATGGGATTGTGCCTTTGAATTTTGTGTTGGTTTTAATGGTAGTTGGGCTTTTGATGATTTCCCCTAAGTTTCTTGCTCTTGTAAAAGCAAATATCGGTTCTTCCGCAAAGATGTTGTTGAAATAGGGTTCAGTTTGTAACATTCGCCAATGTTTTTTAATGGTTCTTTTGAACAGTGGACTCACTGTTGAGTACTTGCTTACACATGTTATCTTAGGTTCTTTTTTGTTGTTAGGTGTAGATAGTAGTGACCTTCTCTCTTTTAATTGGGCTCTTTCCAATGCTGAATTTAACACTGTCTCTGGATATCCTCTTTTTTTAAAACGTTGTAACATGATTTGTGCTTGCGTCTTTGATTCCTCGGGCTCTGAGACAATTCTCTTAACTCTAAGGAGCTGTGAATATGGTAGATGTTGTTTGAGCAGAGTTGGGTGGAAGCACTGATACTTTAATAGATTATTATGGTCTGTGGTTTTAGTATGTAGTGTAGTTTCAATTTGGTGACCTGTTTTTTTAATCGTTACATCCAGATAGTTGATTTGGTTGTCATGAATTTCATAAGTGAATTTTATGCGTTGATCTATTTCATTTAGTTGTTGCATGTTGAAAATCAAGTTATCCTTCGAACCCTTCCACAATATGAAGATGTCGTCAATATATCTAAGATATAGACGTAAGTCTTTTTTCCATTGATCTTGTTGCAGAATGTGAGTGTTCTCATACAGATGCATGAAAATATTAGCATAGGATGGGGCTGCCGGATTTCCCATTGATGTACCCGACTTTTGGAGGTACCACTAGTTTTCCCATCTGAAGTAGCTATGCATCAACGTGAAGTTTAGTAGTTCCAATAAGAATACTTTCATGGGTTCTTCGTAGTCCATGTGGAGCAATGCTTCCTCAACTGCTTCTAACCCCATATTGTGGGGTATAGAGGTATAGAGTTCTTGAACATCTATAGTGCACATGATAATGTTTTCATCACTTTCAAGATGTACATTGTCTAGTTTGGTCAAAAAGTCTGTAGTGTCCTTAACATAAGATCCCATATTGCTTTAAATCATTGATTGTTTAAGTATTTCCTCTAGTTTTACATACAAGCCAGTATTGTGCCGTGTGCCTTTAAACCACTGCTCCTAGCCCTTGAAGTTAACGCGCGTAATTTCATATATCAAACCACACCCCACGCGTCACACGCAAACTTTTCCAAACCGAACACAGCTTTCCGTGCAGCGGCTTAGAACGTTTCAACGGCGACAACCCGGTAAGCGTTAGATGAACGCGGTAACTTCACGCGCCCAGCAGATATTTGATAACGGAGATGTTTATCTAACAAACCAACAGATGTGGGTAGGAACCCTGTTTAAATGCGCGTAACATTGTTTCAACATAGGGTATATTTTGAATAATGAATACGCCAGTTAGAATCATCGTCTCATGCGGGCAGATAAATTATAATTCCATCTTGATTTAACAACCATAAAACCCGACTTTTGTTGTATGATATGTGTTTTAAACACGATACCACATATCACGGCGAACCTTTAGAAGGAAGGTTGTTTGTTGAACTGAATGCTTAAACAAGGGCCCACCACCTTTGGCTGAAAGTGCATGTCACATTATGAAGTGTCGAACACATTATTTTATTATAAACTTTTACTTTAGATTATCATATTGTGTTTTATTTTGTATATATATTGAGCTATACAGTAAGAGTGATCGATGCATGTCTTATTTCACATATTTCCCCGATGAAGGCCTTTCTGGCCGAAATGCATTGGAAAAAATTGTGGTTCTTTATTTGCAAAAAATAAGAAAGTTGAATAAATGGATGGATAACCAATGTATATGAAGAAGATATCATATAGAACAAAGCAATAGTATGAATAAAATACTGAAGAAGACATAAAGTGCAAGAAACTTTATTTGAAAAACTTTTATCTAAAACCGTTTTGGAGAATAAAATAGCTGGATTTCACAGCACCCAGATTTCTGTGCCCTAGGTGACACTTGCACATGTTGTGCCAGTACTGTTTTCAATCATTAACAACTTGAACACCAAAAGAAGCAATCTAAGAATAGAAGAAAGAGCTTGCAGATCCTCCCCATCCTTGGAAATGCTAAAACGCTTAAGAACAACAAGGAACACATACAATGGAAGAATAAGACAAGTGAAAGCTAATAGCCAAGCCAGAAATAGGCCCAAAAAATTATTCGAAATAGTCAAGCAGCAATCACTTAACACATAAAACTCGTTATACTCCGGATCCAGCACCCTTCCAAATTGTGAAGAATTGGCCGCCTTCTTCAAGGAAAAAAACACAAAGATAGAGAACAAACTTCAACCAGTGAAGGAACTACTACTGACCACCCCATTTGGTTTTTCATACACCTCCCAGTTTACGGAAGGGAAGGAACCACCCGGGCCCCTCTCCTAAAACAATGCCTCTTCGAACACCTCCTCCCAATCAGCAAACATGACATGTACAACATTCTTTCTTCTTTAAACACATCTAAGCAGTTCAAGGACCCCGTACCTCCTCACATATTCTAAGAGATCAAAACCTGTAACCCTATGGACTAAGGGGCAGATTTACAAGCCCCATGCGCCTCTTTTACGCCGTTGTTGCGTCACTTTTGTGATGCAGCGGTGGCGCAAAGCCAGCGCCATGCTGCGGGATATTTACAATGCGACGCATCTGGGGGATGCGTCAAGTTGTAAAGCCCTGCGCCACCTGTAGGCGTTCCGGGGCAAGGGGGGCGTTCCGACGCAGGAACGCCTCCTAAAAGTGGATGAGTGAAATCTATTTCACTCAGCCACTTTTAAGGCGATGCTGCGTCAAAACCCTGCGCCTGCTTGAAGCAGGCATAAGGATTGACACAGCATTTTAAGGATAGGACACCCCGAGCCTTGCTGGAGGTGCGCGCTTGTGACGCAACTCCAGTGATGCGCGGCCTTTACGTCAGCAGATGCGTCACGCATCTGTCCATTTTTGCCCCATGGTGCGCTGCATTGTAATGCGGCGCATACATGGTGGCGGACAATAACTTCTGCATGCCTGCTGATATGCAGGGATGTGCCAGTTATTGTAAATCTGCCCCTAAGATTGTAAACGCCTCAGTACGTCAAGGCACTATCCCTGACTGCCTAAAAGTAGGACAAGTAACCCCCATTTAAAAAAAAAACTATGGCTACTGCTCTGATCCTAATAACTTCTAACCCATCTCCAACATCCCTTCTCCGACAAAGTTCTTAGAAAAATGTGTCCAGAGCCTCCTTGATCAACACCAATCAGGCTTCCATCAAGATCACAGCACGGAATCTGCACTTACTCATGTCCTGGATGAGATACTAAAACTGCTGGATTAACATGAATCATGCCTTCCGATATTGCTTGATTTATTGTCTGCCTCTGACACGGTCAAACACAATAATCTACTGAATTTACTGGAACAAAGGATGGGCTTATCAGGT
Organism: Lissotriton vulgaris; assembly: GCF_964263255.1. Classification (NCBI taxonomy): domain Eukaryota; kingdom Metazoa; phylum Chordata; class Amphibia; order Caudata; family Salamandridae; genus Lissotriton; species Lissotriton vulgaris. The sequence goes on along the minus strand of NC_141689.1, from coordinate 228,406,242 downwards.
ATCGCATTACAATGGTTCTCTTCATTCCTACAAAGCAGATCCCTAAGAGTCAAAATGAATTAATCTCTGCCTAAGCCCCATGTGATCACTCTTGGCGTTCCTCAAGTATCTGCTCGCTCACCCATTCTCATCAACCTATTCCTAGAACCACTGGCAAACTGCCTAAAATCTTCTAACATCCACTACCATATGTACGCTGATGATCACACTGCTGTAACTTAAAATCACCTTCCCAGAGGACATATGGCTGAGATACCCGCCACCCCCTCTCAACACAATCCCCAAGAATTGGGAAACCGGAAACAGTTCTTGAACTTTTGGAAGGCGGGAAGGGAGTTACCCTTGCCGGCCGTATTTATTAAAATATGAAACAAAAATAAAACATTAAAATAACAGTTTCATATTATGTACAATTTCATTTCCACATTACGATGTTTGGCTAACCTTAACAGATCTCTAATACAAAGGTTCTCCTAGCCGAACTAACATCCTACAAAACATTTGACTTGAAATTGTACATCCTAACGTTAAGGGCCAACGGCAAGGTCGTAACCGGTGTCAGATCCCTAAACCAGAAATACCCCCCTCACTTGTGAGAGGAGCGACCGCACAGAGGCGTACCTCAAGTGCATCTACCAATTTCCCTTTGTACTTGACGGGGGCCCCAATAAACTCGACGCCATTTAACGGTCGTTCGAGGACTCGTGTGAGGTGTCTAAAAGGTAGCGTAAACCCCCTCCCGCACCCCACACAACTTACCCATCTGCCGTCGCAGATGTCCTGGCCCCGGGAAATTCCCCAGGAGGGGCAGTAGCCCCTCCTATCCAGGAAGGGGCCTTGACCACCTTTCCTTTCCTTCCGGCGGCCTCTCCTTAGACAGGACCGCCTCCCCGTTGAGGGGCCAATTGGCCACCTCCCCCGAGCGCTCCCATCCGTAATGGGTGACGCCCCCTCATAGGGATCTTCGAATTACTGCTCACCGATCATGACCTTACCGCCACAGGCCGGATAGTTGACCGGCTATCCGGACCCCCCACAAAACACTCCTACCTAAAGGTCATGCTGTAAACCCCTTAACCAGGCTATGAAGTCTCCTATGAGTAACTCGTTCCCCACCCGGGACAAATGAACACCGTCCCCCAAATACATACTGTCCCCTTTGATACAACCATGCGAAACAGAATGCAGTGTATTTGAACGAAACAATCTACTCACTTTGTTATTTATCTTTCTTACTGAATGATTCAGTGCAGTAACCGAAATAGCCCCCCGCCACACTTTCCGTGGCATCATATGGGACCATGCAATCGTGCACCCTGGAACTCTTCTTGCCAACCAACTTACTGTGGAAAGCATTGCCTCGAGAAGAAGTCGTCTACCAGTGGCCACCAGATCGTTACCCCCAAGATGGACTATGATTATAGACGGCGGTGACCTCGTCCGCTCTAACAAACCCTCAAAAAAGATTTGAAACTGGTCAATACAGAGCCCGCCCTTTCCGTAGAAGGACACCCTGTACCCGTATTCCCCAGCCATGTGACTCATATCACCTGCTTTGAATACGTCCGCGGCACGCCTCACATATGAGTGGCCCACGACCCACACCTCCTTATTCGCAGACGGTGATTTCTGACCGCTGGTCCCCAGGAGTCGGGTCGACTGTACAGTCCGCCCGCTTCGTAAGCTTGCGTAACTGAAAATCAAACAGAGACAAGAAGCGTGAGTATATCATTACAGCTTCACAACATGTGCGACCGCACATACCTTTTATAACAATTAGAGGACCAACGCCCCACACGTTTTACTTGCTCCACACTCAGACCCCTGGCTGTAGCCTCAGTAGCAGCCCCTATCCGAAAGGAATGGGTCCCGAACTCACCGGGGTTCAAGCCCGCGGCCGAAATAGACATCGCAAGCACCCTCCGGAACTGAAACCTCATCAGTGGGGTGGCGTCAGCGTGTCTCAACAAGGTCCCCCCCCATGCTGCCACCCTCTGCGCTAAATATTCCTCTACGCACGCAACAGGGCACATGGAAGACCCGGGGATCCTCTGAATGATTACGCAGTCCCCGATTGCACCCTGATCGGATTTGGACCTAACAAACGAGACCGTCATCGTCTCCTCCCTGACCTGAATGTGTTCCCGGCACAGTCCCCCCATCGTATCCCGCTTGTTCTTTGCCACTAATTCGCTTACATGCATAGCCCCATGGAATGCTAGTGCAAATGCGGCTCGGAACAACACTGCTTCGTACTGGGATGAACACGTTGCCGGTAGTACGGACAATAACAGGGTCAACCTATCCAGACCTATCGGGTGCCTATCGTCTACTCTGCGACCCTCAAGGCGTTGCCTCCCACGTAGCGCTTTCTGCACAACGAAAGACGCTGTCGGGTCCTGGATCCCATGAGCCTTTGCCATAAAGGAAATGGCGGCCCGATGCCTCTGGGCCGTAGCTACTGACTTGCCTGCCTGATGTAAAGAGAGCAGGAATCTCACTACAAACTCTTCCTGACCCCAAAGCTCCCCCCCGGCAGTACCCAAAAAGGCCCAATAGGAACGGAACGCCCCTTCATATGCCTTCCTCGTCCTGGGTGCTAAACTCTCTCCCACGAGGTTTTGTAGTTCGGGGCACCGAGAGACCAGAGAGCTTCGGGAAAGGGTGCCGCCACCGGGTCCGCTGTGGGCAAAAAACCCCAGAAGGCCTGCATACGGAAACGAGAAAGCGCATCAGCCGCTTGGTTCATCACCCCCGGCACGTGTCGCGCCCTAAACAGTACATTCAGTTGCATGCATAACAACACAATTTCCTTGAGCAGTCTCAGAATCAATTTGCATCGTGCTGCCTGACTATTGATACACTCAACCACGGTCATGTTATCAGACCAGAACACCACAGAGTGATCCCTAAACCCTTCAGGCCATGTTTTCAAAGCCACCAGAATAGGGAACAGTTCGAGAAAAGCAATGTTACTCGTCAACCCGCACTCATGCCACCATGACGGCCATTTTTGAGCCGACCATTGTGTACCCAATATGGCGCCAAAACCCATACTCCCCGCCGAATCTGTCCAAAGCCCCAACTCCTCGGAAGACACAGCTGGTTTGTTCCAGACAATTCGACCATTGAAATCCGCCAGGAATGCAATCCAAATGCGCATGTCCTGGCGAACCTCTGCCGAGAGTCTCGTGCGGTGATGTCCTTCCTTCAAGCCGACCATGGATTGTGCAATCGAGCGGGAAAAGGGGCGCGCCATCGGTATCACTCTTAGGGCAAAATTCAACTGACCCACCACCTGTTGCAATTGATGCAGGTTTACTTTCGTTGCACGAATACATTTCTCAAGGGATAACCTGAATTTTAACACTTTTTCCTTGGGTAATCGAAAGCAACCTTCCACCGAGTCGAGCTCGATCCCCAGAAACTCGATCAAGGTCGAGGGACCCACAGTCTTACCTGGCGCCAATGGCACACCGAATTGATTCATTAGGACACAAAATTCATGTAAAGCCTGTCCACACTCAGAATCCCCGGCTGCCCCCAAAAACAGAAAGTCATCGAGATAGTGCATAACATGTTGAAAACCTGTCTTCCTTGTGAATACCCACTGCAGAAAACAACTGAACTTCTCGAAATAGGCACATGAAATCGAGCATCCCATTGGCATACATCTATCCATGTAATAGCGACCCTGAAACTGAAAACCAAGGAGACGCTGATCGTCTGGGTGTACCGGGAGCAACCGGAACGCTGACTCGATGTCCGATTTTGCCATCAGCGTCCCGGGCCCCAGGCGATTCAACATGGCAACGGCCTCATCGAAAGATGCGTACCGCACCGAACACACTTCCGGGTCTATCGCGTCATTCACGGAAAGACCACGTGGGGCTGACAAATTATGTATCAGCCGAAACTCACCCGGGTCCTTCTTGGGGACCACCCCTAGAGGAGAACAAACAAAGTTAGCAACCGGTGGCAAATCGAATGGACCGGCGACACGACCTCGAGTCACCTCTTTCCCAATCTTTACCTGCACCACCGCCGTGTGCTGTAAGACCGACATTTGATTCTTACAGTTTGGTACCCCCTGAAAATCCCCCACTGGGATGCGGAAACCATATGAAAACCCGTTTCGTAACACCCCAGCGGAAGCATGATCCGGGTATTCGCTGAGCCAAGGAATCATTGCCATGGTATCAATCGGGGTCGGTAAAGGCGCCCCCCGGACTATATTAGACCTGTTTGGCGCCTCCCTTACCACCGTTATCACCCGTTTTGGCTCTGCACATGGACTCAGGATGGGATGGCTGCCCGCACCCCCCACACTCATGTCTGAATTTGCATGACCCCTGGGGCCTCGTACATTTCCCTCTGTTAAAATTCCAACAGATCCCCCTTTTACCTGTGTTGCCACTCGGCTTCGAGTGGTACTCGTTACCTGCACCCGTCCGAAAGGGTGTCCCAGAGTTTTGGCGGGAAGATTCCCCCCCGTTACTCCCTACCAATGGCACCTTCAACATCCCTGTACTCTCCATTTTTTGCCATGACACGGAGTCGTAACAATCCCAAGTCAACAATGGGTTGTGTTCTTTAGCTTTTCTAAACAGATTGTCATAGCAGAACCACTGATTGCCCCCATATGCCACAGAATACTCCATAATACGCGACTGATAAATGGGTAATTCGGTCAACAACTCGGGCCTGCGCTCACCCATGATGGAAGTAAAAATGCCCCACGCTCTGCCCCAAGTACCAATGGTCTCGTCGACCTTAAAGGCGGCCATTTTTGCGCGCCAAACACTCGGATGCATGAGCTCCTTTTGACTCTTCACATGCTCAATCTCGTAATGGTCGGTAAGCAATGAAAACATGTTTACATATTTATCCGCCCAAATCAATTCCTTAATTTCTTGTGGGACGTGCTGGGCAATCTTCTCCCTTCGAGAAGGTACAGACCCCTCCCCCGCAATCGGCAATGGCCGCTTACCTGAAGTAGACCCCGCGCTTGTCGCCGAACTTGGGCCTGCTGTACTTCCAGCTGCCGGAACCTGCGGGGGAACAGAAGATGTTGCCTTCGCAGCCTCCCTAGATTCCCGCAGTTGCCTCATTACTGCCCGGGCGTCGTCAGCCGTGGCGCCCTCGCTATCGTTTCCCAACCACGCTGCCAATTGTGCCGCTAACTCGGGGGGCATATCCTCCCTGTTCACGGGGGTGACCACCACAGGGATTGGATTCCCCTCTTTCGGCACCGGGATTGGCTCCTCTCGTGGGGTTTCGGGAACCGGGGTCTCTCCCCCAAGTGCTCCCCTTCTGGGCCTCTTGCTTTTTCCACCGGGGATTGTTCCCTGCAAAGGCCGTTTCGGTCCTCCCTCCCCGTCCTTAGCCTCCACCTTTTTCTTCAGATCGGCTATCTCCTTCATGAGCATGCGGAGCATCTCCTCGCTACCGACCCGCTTTCCGACTTTCTTGGGCATTCTCAGACGGGATATCTGTAAGACAAAAGAAAGATTACAACGCTCAAAATTGCTCTTCGTTCCGTCTCGAGCTCACGTGCAGCGGGGAGGTGCAGCTTCAGAGCACAGGAACAAGAGGATGCTTTCTTGGCTTCCGCTCCTTTTATCCGTCTTCAGGGTGGGCGTAAACCCGCCCCCGCCTGCCTCCGAGGGCGTGGCCGGCCGCGTCGGTGTCTAGGCCAGCCCACTCTAGGGCGGGAAAAAGGCGCGCCCCGGCTACGCCGCTTCGGGCATACCAGCCGAGACTCGCCTCCCGCCCAAGATGGCTTCCCGGGGGGATCGTGGTACTCCACCATACGTTCGGGGGGACCGAATGGTCGCCCCTTTCCATTATATCCCTCAATTTCATCTTACAAAATAAAACATCTCGGGCTAACGGATAACCATCTCAAACTCTACACTGCTAAAACTGAAATTCTTATCATCTCTCCGCCGAATGACAACTCCAAGATTGTTCTTTGGTTGCAACATCTTACAGCCCTCAAATGCTCGCCCCACATCATAGACTCTGTCAGATCCTTAGGTATTACATTAGACAAACACCTAAGTACGCAGGATCACCTTAGCAAAGCCACCAAAGGAGCAAACTACCAACTGAGCATTCTGTGGAAACAAAACCCTACCTACCACACAAAGACCTAAAATAAACAGTCTCAGCTCTAGCATTGACCAGACTGGATTATGGTAGTGCTACACTATGTGGCTTACCTCAATACAAATTGCCCCTCTATGAGCCTCCCTCAATGCGGCAGCCAGAATTGTCCTCGGAACTAAAAGAAACACACACAACTCACCGGCCCTAAAATCTTTAAACTGGCTACCATACGAAGCAAGAATCCAACTGAAAATTGATTGCATGATGCATAAAATGTTACACTACAATACCTCCAGTTATCTGGCTCAGAAGCTAGAAAAATAAGAGGACAGCAGATCATCACAAAGTACGCTCATCTTGCTTCTGAAACCCCAACGAACCCACATAAAGAAAACGGGTGCCAGAGCTTTCTTGGTTATTGCACCCAAGATATGGAACTCTCTACCACCGGACGTTTGCCTAATCTCCTCTACTGCCTCCTTCAAAAAAGAAGCAAAAGCTTTTCTTCTGACTAAGGGGCAGATTTACAAGCCCCTTGCGCCTCTTTTGCACCGCCATTGCATCACTTTTGTGACGCAGAGGCGGGTATTTACAACATTACGCATCTGGGATATGCGTCACGTTGTAAAGCCCTGCGCCATAGGAGGAGTTCCGGCGCAGGAGGGGGGGGCGTTCCTGCGCAGGAACGCCTCCTAAATGTGGCTGCGTGAAATGTACAAGATTTCACTCAGTCACTTTTAGGCCAATGCTGCATCAAAACCCTGCGCCTGCTTGAAGCAGGCGTAAGGCTTGATGCAGCATTGGACAGGTAGGGCACGTCCGAGCCTTGCTGGAGCTGCGTCGCGCTTGCGACGCAACTCCAGCAATGCGCCGCCTTTATGGCACAGATGTGTCACCCATCCGTGCCATTTTTGTTTACCAGTCCAATTGTTACTCCACTTCTCATCATGTAAAGTGCTTTGATACCAACTAGGGTCATGCTTGAGCTATACAAATCGTTACAAATCAAATATCTTTATCCAGGCAGTCCATCTACCATCAATATTCAACTTTTTTGCCGTACCGAATGGCAGTGGTCGTTTCAAGAAGACTGTGAATTTGTAGCTATTGGTTGAACCTACGATGTGAAAATTATAATTCTCTCCACTACTGCTTGGTGATCTTGTCCATGCAAACCATCTTTGAGGCATTGCCACTTTCTGGCCTCTGGATCATCTTTGATAATGCCAGGTAACAGAACCCCTTGCTTGGTCTCCATTGGAGAAGTAAATGATCACAATTCTGATCCCAGTTCTCTGCACTTTGGAAACCTTTGGCGTTGTCCTGAGTCCCACTCGGCAACTTGGTTGGGGTCACTCCCTCCAGGACTGTGGCACGGTCACTCTCTTTACTCAGAACTGGTAAGCAGATGACTGTTGCTTGTATCCCTTTGCATTTAAGTTTATTTCTGTTCTTTCTGACACCTGGTTGATCTCTGCCTCACTGCGTTTCCACATGCAGTGTTATCTTGCACTTTGCTGCTCTTTTGAAAACGGGTTGCATACAGCTCTAACATTGTCACCATATACAAATCTATGGCTTTGAGTTGCATAATAGTGCAGTACCTCTTTGTGGTGTATTTCCAGCATGTTCTCAGCTACTGATGTGTAGACTTTTAGTGATGCTTTTATCAGCATCAAATACTTTTCACAGAATTGGGACTGTGCTTTGACTCCACATCCACCAAATGTTGATTCCGCACTACTGACGGAGGCACACGTGGCACACACGCGCAGTTTGCTGGACCTCAGCAAACTCTCTGGAAGAGCACTGCATATCTTTGGGTTACTTATTTCTTACTTCATCGACATTTGCAGTGCCCTCCCCAGCCCAGGTACTTGCCAATGACTACAGGGTGCTTAGTATAACACATCTTTGTTGTTCTAGGTATAACCACAAACTCAACATTCTAAACCTGCATTGAATGCACTACATTCTAATGCTTATGTCACAGTTCTACCGAGTCCATTAGGAGCCACAAAGGCTCCATCATTACATGCTCACACAACACTACACAAATGAAAAAATACCAATCAGTAGAAAGAGATTTAAGATTTTAAAGCTTTAGGTGGAAATAGTGTCAAAAAGCACAACTGCGCTAGTCTCAAGTTCAGGCTGACAGTGATGGAGCACGGGTTGGATATAGGGACCAAGTTCATCTCACTGAAGAGTTACATTCTCCAGTTTGGAGCGCTGACATTTTTCAGTCCCTCACCCCAGTCACAGATCTGGGTTGAACACATCATCGTTCTTTAGCTCATTTCTCCACCCCAGTTCAGACCCAGTCATATGCAAATCAATCTTGACCCTGTACCTCATGGGAACCGTCCAGCCGGAACTGCCAAGCCAGGTCTTCCCTGGAAACAAGCATCCTGGGACCGGTGTGGGGGTAACACCCCTCATCTTTTAGGCTAGCTTGAATCCAGTGGTACAGTGAGCAAGGGACATTCTTCTATCGGCGCACAGTACTGTCATATTGAAAGTTCAAGTATTTTGTCTCCACCAACTTTCAACAACTCTAAGATGTGTTTTAACTTTACTTTGGTCCTTATTGGATAATTGAGAGGAGATTTGTTTTTTTCTGTGATGCAAGTAGTGTCCCTAGTTGTGGCTGACAAGGAAAATCTTTTACTCTAAGAAAATGGTGGTGGTGTTGCAGCATTTGTTTTATTGGATCAGTTGGCTTTATTTGATGCCATTGATGATGACCAACTTATGTTATATACATTTGTAGTGAGCAGAAGGACTAAAGGGGAGGACAAAAGCATGCCTGGTTCATGTGGAAGATCCATGTCTTGAGGATCCATCAGAACTCCATGAGGGAGGGGAACATTCTAAGGTGTTATTGCAGGTCAGTCCAGGTCTTGGCTGTGAGATATGAGAAGGAGCACCCTCTGCATCTGCTTTTCATGAGGCGAGGGAGGTGTGATCTTGCCTGAAATGTAGATCGAAGGTGTGTGGTGGGTTGGTAGAAGTTGAGGTGGAGGTCGAGGTAAGCTGGACCGATTTGTGGAAAGCTTTGTAGGCATTGGTGAGTGGCTTGAACTTACATCTTTCCTGGACAGGGAGCCGGTGGAGGTTATTGAGGTGTGCAGAGGTGTGGTTATTTTGCGCGATGTCCAGGATGAGTCTGGTGGCGGCGTTCTGTGTGGTTTGGATTCAGATGTAGAGGGCATTTCCGTAATCATGTCTACTTCTGATAACAGCCTGGGTGACTCTTTGTCTGGTGTTCAGTGGGATCCTTGAAAAGCTTGCATAGCTTTTGCAGGATGTGATAGAATGATGAGGATACTGCAGTTATCTGTCTGCTCATGGAGAGATTGGTTTACAGGATGATCCCGAGGTCCTTGGCATTGTCCCCAGGGATGGGTGTGGGGGGGCAAGTTCTGAAGACCACCAAGGTAGTTCCAGGGGGAGTGGTTGTTCCACAATATGAGGTCTTCAGATTCCTTACTCAATTGGGGTTGACTAACATTTGAGAGTCTTCATTTACATGTAATTTCTTCACATACTGATCATTGGCAAGTCATTCTAATTTTACCTCCTGTATCTTCACCCAAGACTCTTATGTTTGAAGCTCCACTGTCATCAGACATTTTGTAACTCCTTTTTAGCATCTGCGTCACCCCAATAGCTTACTTAGTGCAGCCACCCGGACTTATTTTTCTCTGGGTCTGGATCATTCTCAAGGCTTATAATGATTTGGTTGCTGTCCTGGGAACTTTAAATCCTTTAAGTAATCAATGATGTGTCATAATGCCCTTTTATGAAATCAGTGCAACATTTTACATTTAATGACTCTCCAGTATGGACTAATACATTTTTGACCAAGTTCACTGAGTCTCTCATCAAATATGAAAAACATTGGCTCCAATGTTTGCTCAGAATTGACCCTGGCTCTTCAGACTGAGCGTGTTTGCTAAATCCTACTTCCCCTCATTCAGCTCTTTCCATTCCTTCACATCATCTAAATAATCTAGTACCCCCACTGTAATGCTATAATTTCAGGCCTCCCTACGCCTCTCTTTCTGAGACTTCAACTACTTCCAGATTTGGGGGTATATCTGCTACAAGAGTAAAACATTCAACATCATAATCCTATCTTGACAGGACAGCACAGCTAAGACACTCACCCCACGTTTCACTCAAATACATTTCCGGTTTACTCCCATAGTCTCTCTCTCTGTTCTAACTACTCTATGTGACTGACTATCTCAGTCATAGAGATAACTTAGCTTGGGTGGAGAGCAATCCTTTGCCAGGCAACCCTAGTTGGCAACCCAGTTTGGAACAAACTACCTATGGATCTCCACACTTGATCAGAAAATCTCAAGTCTAGAAAATACTTTAGCCATCTTAATTTATGTTCTCTTTGTCAATAACTCACTCCTACAATTCCAAAATCTTCAACACATGCATTGCACTTACGAATTTAAAAAAAAACAATAGCAAGAAACATATTGTGCACAACAGATTGTTCAACATGTGCCTGATCCTCTGAAAATGAGACCGTGTGATTCCTCCATTAATGTTCTGCACTGGCTTCCAAAGCAGTGACCTGTGCACAAATCTTACAGGTATGAAGATCCCTCTACTTAGAGTGACTAGCACTTCTCTTCAGTCAGGACTTTCCCAGACGCCACCAGCCATCTGATCCACCAAAAAGGTTTCACCTGAAGTCTCTAGGAATTAAGGAGAAAACGCAGGAATACCTTAAACGTAGCCAGAGGGGCTTTAGAAAAATTCCTGGCATCCAGCTTGCAGGAAGGTGACTGAAGACTACACCTCAGATCTTTTAATTTCCGCTGTTATGCCAGCACTATGAATTTACTTTGAATGGGACTTTTTAGGTTTATACAAAGCTCCTTAATACATAACTAAATAAAAAATAATAAATAAATTGCACATTCAGCAGCATGACTTGCCATCACTGTGAATCGAGTTTACTTGGCAAGTCCATGCTAATTTTTAGAGGGTTGAATGCAGTGATAAAAATATAATCAGAGGAAGTAATTCATGACTGAGCACAGCTCTTAACACACGTGCAGACTACCCATGTGAATATTGTATTATTGGTCTGTGCGGATGATGCCTGCCCTTCTAGAAGTAGGCTTTAAGGACAGGAAAATGGCCTTTGCAGTATAATAAACTATTAAATAGTGACTGGCTTAAAAGTTCACAAAGGTTTCAAGTGAGACAGGTCCGCTGGGAAAGCAGCAAATTTCTTTGAGGGAGGTTCAAGAGAGAGACATGAAATGGGGAAGAAGTGCAAAACCTTAGTTCTGAAATATTTTAACGATTTTTACCTAAACAGTTTAGGTACACCAATTGCGCTTCAGTGGGTGTCCTGAAGGGACCAACGTAACATCTGGTTATATGATTGAGGTAAAAATATAGATGTGAGGGTCATAGCAAATAAAAACCTCTTCCTTGATTTTATAGAGATAAAACACAAAACCGATAGTGCAGAAAACCAAGGGGTTTATTATGGATGCCCCAGTGTCGTGGACGATAAAATCCTGCAGGAAGGCGTTCGGATTTTATCATGTGTGATAATAATCACCTATCACAACCTTGCTCCCACATAATATGTGTATTTTGGGGTTTACCGCTCCCAAATCCTCATGTGCCAGTATTTTCGGGGCAACAATCTCCTGCTAAGTTTTGACTGGTTTCACCTTCGCAAATGTATCTGGTGGATGTGGATGTTATTACATTTAGGGGTATATTCACAAGAACGTGTGATAACTATCAACATAGTAATTTATTGGTAGAAAAGTTAGTACTGCGTAACCCCGATTTTTTTCACCGTGATAGCGTGGAATTCACAAGCCTGTGCTACATGGCAATAATTACCGTGAACGGCGGTGAAAACAGGCAACAACAACATTGCAATGGCGATAGTTATTCTTGCGTTAGCAGGCGATAGCTGTGGAACAGCACATCAGCGCCAGATAACTCACCTTTCTCAACCCAGGCAATATCGCATTGCGAGCATGGCCCTACAAATATTAGGATGTGAGGGTTAGGATGTCAAGTGACTAACAAATGCAGGAGACATTATCTGGTTCATTTAACTTTTGGCATGTACCCTGAAAGACTGCAGTGTCAACAGAGGCCCTTTGCCCGACCTCTGTACCCCCGCTCTATTGAAAGACCCTGCCAGCCATCACCTACAAGTGGTAGATGGAAATGCATTCACGGGTGAATGCTGAGGGGTTGGCAGGTTATTAAAAAAATATGTTGGGGCCTGGGGGTGGTGGCGGTGGGTGTTGTGACCCTCATCTGTATTGGAGCTGCATGATCCTTGCCTCGATGGCATCTGTGGGTCTTCAGGTGTGGCTCTTGGATGGGCTCCCTTTCATGCTGTGGGTAGTCGTCCTGCTTAGCTCCAGCAAAAGGCAGGTGTAAAATCCCTGGTTCTACCGCGGTTTATTCCCTGTTTTTATTTCGCTTTGCAGATCTGGCAGTTCGTTGTGAATGTGGTGTTGTGGTTTTCGTGTGTGTTTTTGCACAGGAACACCGACTCTGCATCACATTAGTGTTAGTTAGTGGTGTCTACTGTGGAGATAAATTTGGGGGTAGTTATCACGGGAATACTGGTGTTGTCTGCAGTTTGCAGCAGCTTGTGAATTAGGTGTTAAATCTATCTCCACTTTTGCTGCGTTAATGTGGAGATAAATCGGATTCAACACCTTGGGAATATGCCCTCCAGTATTTTCCAGGTGGGTTATTTATTTATTTATTTGTAAAGTTTTATATAGAATATCGCTGTCATTTATAAACCCGTTCCTGTTACCACACATTTAATTACACCGAGCACTTGTAATGAGCTCTACAATGCTCTAAACAATGTGCATCTACATAATAAGAGTGATAGTTTGGTATTACATTAGAAGATAAGTCAAATGGAATTACTTTTCCTTGCTCAGATATTCTCTGCTACGGCTTACTGTACACTCAATTTCTTCGATTTACTCATAAATGTTTTACTGTCTACCACTGGCGGCCAAAGGTAACATCTGAGAGGATTAGCGAGACGTAGTGAAGGGGACAGTGTTCAATGATTTATTTAAAAGATCTTAGGTGAAGTCAAATACAATTCTATTACTGTGTTCCTGCGGACAATGGGGACATTAGGTTTTAAGATGCTCAGTAAATGCACAGAGAGAATTGCAATCAAATCATGTTGAAGAGAATTTACAGAGTGGTGATTCAAGTGGATCGTGATTAAATGACTTCTTATTGGCGACAGCCGAAGATTCTATTTCCATTCCCCTCTCAAGGTGCAATACATAATGTGGCTGAGGAAGAGACCTAAAGACACAGAACACCGATCATCATAGCTCCTGCATCTAGGCAGCAGTAGACTAGCACTATATTAGCATATATATTTTGATCCAGTCTAAAAAAGATTGATTAGGGAAAATACCCTTTTAAATGAATTTCAGATAATTGATACAGAAGAAAGATATACAATTTAAGGTAGATGGAAGATAAGGACTAGACATGCAGTTCACTTTCATGTTTTGCAGCTTCGCAGATCTCATTCCTAATGTGGGCCGGATCACAATTTGACTTGTGGTGAATTAAGGCAGTGTTTACTCCAGAAACCTTTTACCATTGTATTATGAAAATAGATTCTATAGGTGGGTGTTTGACAAAAAGGTTTGTTCATATTTCTTTTATCGCTTTTCATTGTGATGGTGATGTAATATGTTGTTTTTTGTGCTGCTGTGTTTTTGTGGTGCATCATTGCACTGTGATTTTGTTGTACTGAGGTACTGAGGTCTGATGTGTTACCAACATCTTTGGAATCTTCAGAAAGCTTCCCTGGGAATGCATTCCGCCCAATGTTTACCAATGGCTTTGTGGTTTGTAACAAACATGTGCTTGCTTCTATTTTATGGCTTTATTTGTTGAAGGCTTTCCAGCTTGAGTTTGTCCATTCCCTTGCCCAACCCCTATTTATAGTATACTTCCACCAGTACTGAATTTCTGTAAACAGGTCTTTAAATCTTGTTGTAACCTTGTCACATTTGCTGTGCATTCAAAGATAGAGGTCAAATGTCAGGCTCTGTATTCCAGAGAGCTTGATGTTTACTTTTCTTTTTCTGACTTCCAAGTGAGAGGATTTATGTGAGAATCAAGTTGGCACTTGGGGTGGGCTGTAAAATGCTATGGGTTTTTTTCTACTACAAAATTAAATGTAAATGTCTGTAAATTAACTGTGCAGATATTTCAGAGCGTTTAAAGCACAAATATAGCTAATCTTTTGGTAATTCATATGTGTGGTGGAAACAAATATTTTAATACGATCAAAAAAATCAATACATTAGGTGATAACATTTCCACACATAATTACACCGGCAGCTCCTCCCCTATGGTAGAGGAGCATCGCCCCACTTCTTCAACTGCAAGATTAATACAAAAAATAAAAGAGTAATAACATACCGTTATTATGATTTCGTTTTTTTGTATTTAGGTTGCAGTTGCAGCCAGGCAGGCGAGGTTGGGCTGCCTATGTAACAGGGGGAGTACGGTGGTAGCACCTTAAGTGTGCATGATGGGTTTGAAGGCCGTCATGTGAACTCTGCATGTTCTCCACGCAGGCTGCATCACAGCTTGGGTGGACAACATTCACAGCCTGCCAGGCCCTATCTGAGTGCTGAAACATGGCACTCAGACCAATCACAATGCTTTCGTAAGGTAGCGGTGTGATTGGTCAGGGGATTCTGGAAGGCTGTGTGCTTCCTGCTAAGTGCAGAGATGAGGATGGAGAAACAAGAGGCGGTGGACGGCGGTATTAAGGGAAGTGCTATTTTTTTTATTATTTACCACATCCATCCCACTGCCCCCTCCACTCCCGGACCACCACCCCTGTTAGGTAGCTGCTGCTACTGCATAATTGTTTGTGTAGTGTATACTTTTATCAGCAAAACTGTATGTCTAGCGCAAATGTAATGGTTGTTTCAGTTGAAGATATGTTTTCTATAATGGCAGTGCGCTGCTACAACATGCATACTGCACTTTACAATCACTACACTGTACTATGCACCATTGGAGATGTCATGAGTGATGTCATAGAATATGTCATGAGTGATGTAATATGTGAGGTCATAAGCAGTGCATGGCGAGGCACACGTTATGACTAGCTCTGCTAACTATAAATGGTGAATTCCTGTATTTTTTTAAGTTCAAAACATTAATGTTGTCATTGACATATTGTGACAATTTTTGCCAAATTATTTTAGTTGATGTCTCCTCTGGGACCGCCCCACCCCCCATGTGGCCTAGATGATCGGGGGATTCCTACCCTGCCCACCTATATATTTTTTTAACATGTTCAGGACAGAGGACTTTGTCCCCGAGTCCTGTAAAAGCTGTCAACAATGCTTTTCCTATAGAGCAGCCAACCTAATTTTAACTACCTAGTGGCGATATATATATATCCACTAGCATATTGAAATTTAAAATATCATAGTTCGATTTAGTAACAGGATTTTAACATGCATTAAAACCCAGAAATTCACAAAGAACAATGTTAAAACATAGTTATGGTTACAGACTAAACTTAGAAAACTCTGAAATTCACCAGTTATAGTTCAACAAATAAACTATAACTTACACCCATGTCATGTACATCTTGCTTTACTCATAATGTGTTATATTGATGACATTACTGGGGATATCTAGAATGATATCATTGATGACATCACTGATAACATCATCCAATGTGAACAGAATTGTGTTGCACCTACATTGTACATTCTTGTACAATGACTCAAAATCTATAGGGAATAACTACAATTAAGCATCCACAATTTTTTTAATCTCATCTTTACATATACTTTGTCAATAGCAGTGTAATCCAACCATTTAAAATGGGCATATCATGCCAAGGCGCATTTGATTCCAGAGCATACCCTAAGTATATTCAATGCAGTTCATATGTACACACGGTCATTTTATGCAGAATATAATTCGATGGCCTTTACAATCAAATTTGTTTTCCAAAATGATAAAAGGGTTTATGGAGTAATGTCGCTAAGAATATCATGAATGATATCATTGGTGATGGCATCTATGATGTATTTTGGAATGTCCTCTGTGATCTTATCAATGATGTCATTTAACAAGTCCACATGTGACCAAAAGCAGTGCATGAGAGGGGTACAAGTTGTAGTTAGCCCACTGAACAATAATTGATACATGTCAGTGTTTTTAGCTTTTGTTTTGTAACAGAACTACATTCTACCTGTGTTTTTTGAAGAGAATGCTGTAGTTTTTAAATATAATCGAAAATGAATTTTATGGACATTTTTCCTGTTTAGGTTCGGTTCTGTGCCCAAACCGTCATGGGCAGTCAACCTCTGCTGTGCATGGCCTTTGGGCCATTGGGCATCGACTGCAGGTCTTAGCTGGGAAGCTGTCCCACACTGCAGTCCAACACTCCATGGGCCGCCGATCCCTGCTGTGCACAGAATTTACCATGTGCTGCGGAATCAGTGATAGACCCTGGGCTCTAGCCAGACCCTGCATATAACCCACAGTGGGGTTTGGCTCCAGAACCTGGCCAGAGAATTAGCCCTGTGCCAAATCCTGTGGTACTGGATACTCCTTGTGCACCTAGCGGAAGTTTGGGAGCATCTGGAGTTGGCTGCCTGCAGATGGGTGGGGGCAGAGTTTTGCTGAAGGGTTGGCTGAGGCCCTGCAACCAACCTTACTCAGACAACCCCCCCCCCGCCGTGGTCCTGGCCCTACACTCAACACTTCCCATGAGGCCTACTCCCTGAGCATGCCCTGCACATTAACAGTTGGCCCAGGGTGTGGTCAATGGCCACAATCATCCAACTTTTCTTTTATATATTTTAGGATCCCATATGACCAGACCCTCCCATCTTTTTTTTAAATACATTTTTGGATCTTACTGGGATTTCATGATCCAGGGAAGATATGCCGATTCACATGAGAGGCACTGGATCTGAGAGTCGCATGAACAAATGTTACTTTCTTTATTTTAAACACAGGCAGGGTCCTCTTGAGACTCCACCATATGGCCTGGGGATTGGGGTAAGCTCACCTTGCCCCATTGTGTGCCGTCTTATTTCAGTGTTAAGAACAAGGGGACCAAGTCCACAAGTACTGTAATTGCGAATGTTAAATTTTCTTATGGTGCCAATTAGATCTTTTCAGATCTGGCGATCCTTCCCAGAATCTGGTTTCAAAATGGCTGATGGGAATAAAACAACCTAAGCCAATAGTATTTCTTATTTTTAAAACATTTTTAATCAGCAGATCTTCCAATGATCCAACATTAAGATATCTCTATCTTTTTAACCTCTTCTTGCCTATCCTGAACACATTTTTAATGCAGATTTATCAAAAACAGATTTACATAAATGCAGACAAGGACACTTCCTTGTGAAGAGTTCTTCGTCCATGCCAAATGTTGTGCAATTCCATTCAGCTGTTTTTTTCTCCTTCAGAAAGCAAAACTTCCTATATGGTGTAACATGGGAAATTGCACGTTTTGGATCAGCTTTCCCTTTTTCTTTGCCTCTCCTAATCTATTGAAGCAATTGAAGCAAACCATTCCACGAAGAAGCCACTTTGGATGAACCTATTTATTGGAAACCTTTGTGCAATTCGTCTAACAGTGCCGAAGTTAATTAAAAATGCCTTTCCTATGGAAACTCAGACCATACTATAAGTACACCTTTATATTCAGAGCCAGTGCAATATATGTTATATACTTACACATTTGCGTGCGTGTGCTCTTTCTTTACAGAGTAAATTTTGTTACCACTGTTTCTAGCCAGATCTTAAAAAGAAGGTGTCTGTCTGATTTAATCATGCAATGCTTTCCTGAAGAGGTCAGTCTTGAAATATTTTGTGGGTCATAGATATCATGATTGAACATTTAAAATGAAAAAAACATTTATTCTGGAGCTGTGTCTATTAGACTTTGAATGTCTTATCACTGTGCTTCTTCCTGTCAGCTGCCTGTCTAAGCATCGGTTGGGACTGACTTCAGTATCATCTTAAATAAAAGATTTAAGGGAGCTATAGACAAAGGTCCTTGAGGCTTGTGCAACAGACATCCTCATGGATGATGGACTAATCCCAAAAGTTAAGCCTGTACTCCATCAGTAACCAGTGGAGAGCTGCAGACCATTACATACGGTTATGAACCATTATTGTACATATTGGGGCACATCTGTTGCCCAGTATGGGAGCTACCCTTTCCATCATGCCAGTAGACACTGGTTATGTACTGAACTATTGCTATCTTCATCCATAGACCAATAAACATGCCAATATGCAAAGCAATATTTCTATCAGCAATCATATAGCTCTAATATTTAAAGAAACAAAAATTCAATTGTAACCATGAATCTTTGGCCACTATCCAAAGCACCATTGCTAATATGCCGTTATACCCGATTTATGGAACTGCAGCAAATCCCAAGCATGTAACACATCTTTACTTCCATCCATAAAATCATCACCACATTACCCCTTTTGAAAAAGCACAATACCAGCTTCAATGCCCGAATCTACATTTTCCTGAATATACATTTACAACTTAGCACTAAATACAACTACAAATAACAGTGAATACTATCTTTTTGTAATAACCATGCTCAAGCAACATCCCCAATGCCCATCAGAGTGAACAACAAAAGTCACAAAATGACCTGTGCTTAACCCTCTGCTAGCTGGGAACCAAAGCAGTCAGGCTTAACTTTAAGGCAATGTGCAAAGTATACATGTAGCACATGTACAGTAATAAAGTGAAAACACAACACAAGAGAAATCCCACACCAATTTAGAAAAATAGAATACATTTTAATAAAGTATTTGACACCAAAATAGCAACAATCTAATTAGTAGATTTGGAGATATGACGATCTAAAGCTTATGGTAAAAACTAGCGCCTAAAAGATCAAAGCACACATGACTGGGTCAAAGTTGACAAATATGGCAGACCACGATGGAGCACAAGTTGGATATAAAGTGGATTTTACCCAGTCGGTGCTTACTTTCGAACTTAGAAGAAATTTATTAAAAATGCTCTGAGAAGTTAAAGTTCAGTGGGGCAAGTCTGCAAGCAGTGACCAAGGCGGAACGTCATCGTTGGGGAGCCGCTGGAGGAAGTTGCATTGAAGATTTTTGTTCAGAATGAGTCACTTTTTCAGCAGTCAAAAATCTTTCAGAGGGAGGAGGCTGAAGGCTGTAGCCAATGAGAGGTCCAAGACGCCAGAAACACCTTTGGCAAAGGACTACTGAACAGTATTGGCTGCTGTGGAGAAAAACATAGCAGGTGCTCGTGGGAAGTCTGGTCGACCAGAGATGCAACCTAGGCAAATAGACAAGCAGATTGGTCCCAGCCGCCACATGCTTTTCGGAACAGTTTTTTGACAAAAATGTTGTCTCAAGTTTAGATTTTGGCTATCTGTGCATCTTTAACACCACCATCAAGGATCCAAGACAGGAAGGGCACCACATGGGGGGTTAGGACTCACTCAGGATGAGCCTAAATGTGGGTTCAAGATGGTTAGATCTTTTTCTGTCCCTAAGTCTCTGATCAGGAGGCGAGTCAACTAGCTCTTTGGGATCACTCCAGTAGTTCTGAGTTTAGCAGTAGAGCAGGACAAAACTTTGAGGGTTCAATGCAGGCTTCAGGCAGCAAAGAAGTCTTTCCATGTGCAAAAAAGAAGCAGTCTTATGAAGTACACTTCAGGCCACAGCAGAATGAAATCCTCTGAGAGTCCTTCCGCAGGTCCAGAAAGTGAAATGGAGAGTAGGGGTGAAATAGGAGAATTTTCTAGAGAACTCCCTTTGAAGTGCTTGTAAGTCCCTGACTACCCTGGCTTCAAGCAGGCTGCAGAGACAATGTGGAGTTGTCAAGCCATTAGTGTGGAGCCGGAGCACAGTCTATTGATTTCTAAGTGAGGCTGTGCTCAGCTCCACCACCCCATTCTGCCAGTTGATGGCCCATCCAGGCACACCTAATCCCTCTGTTTTGTGCATGTCTGGGAGGATTAAACAATTTCTAACTGCAAACTGCACCCAGTCAGGTGGCCTAGTAACTGGCTATGGGCAGAAATTAATTAGTGCAATAAAATGGCAATTTTTTAAGTGGTATTTTTAAAATTGTAACTTAAAATCTGACTTCACCATAAAAGAGGATTTTTGATTTACATTTCCCAGACATAAAACATAATATGTTTATCTGTGCCCAATCAATATTTTGCACTTATTAAATGCAATAAGGAAACCCAATGTATCCTATGGGAGAGGTAGGCCTCACAGTAGTGAAAAACTGATATAGGAGTTTTTCACTACCAAGACATGTAAACAATAAAAGTACATGTCCAACTATTTAATTACCTTGCATCCTGCTTTATAGGCTACCTAGGGCATATATTAGGGGTGACCTATATGCTATAAAAGGGAATTTTAAGGCTTGGTAATAGTGTTATATTGACAAATCAAGTTGGCAGTTTAAAACTGCAATAGGGCTGTAATTGCAGACCTGTGACATATTTTAAGGGTCTACCTAAGTTGGGGGCACAACAAGAACTGCTGATCCACTAATAGCATTTATTTCACCAGCCAGGAGTATATGGTATACCACTTTACTAGGGATAATTTAATCATATTTCTAGGTAGTGAACGAAGGAACTTAAAACTGATCAACAGTGGTAAAGTGCACAGATTGCTAATGCCAACAAAAACAAATTCAGCAACATGGGCAGATGAAGGCAACACATTTAGCGAAAGACTACCCTAAGATTGACAGGTCTAACAAGGTTTTGTCTTTTATGTTGTAAAATTTCCTCCTATTATACAAAACAAGGGAAACACAGAAGGTATGCCATGGGGACCTTGGGCAGTAACATGTTTGAGAGAACAGTGGTCCCTATTTTGGAAGGAAAAATGGACAACTACAATAATCATACGCTTAAATAGATCGTATGTCTTTCGTCCAGCCGGACAAGAATTTATTTTTATGTAAGTTCAGTTGGTTGTGATTCAAAACATTAAATGACAAGTGGGCACAGCCGTGACCCACAGAACACAAGACAAACCAACGAAAAACAGAATGGCCAAAGGCAGGGTATAAGATGTGTCTGTTTGTTTGTAATCACTATGACAGACTTAAATATCCATTTTCACACCATTGATCATTACAATATTATAAAATCATATTGCATATGGTGCCTTTAGTGTCGACGACGTTTCGATGCTATTCACAACAATATAAAGCATCATCTTCAGGACAAGGGATAGTTCATTGTTGTCTTAAGCTTATTCACATATTTTGCCTATATCGCATTACTGTATCAACATTTACAAGGGAATAAAAGGGGGGAGAAAAATACAAAAAATAGAGATAAGTAAAACTAAACCGCTAGGCATCTGATTGGTGACTTCTGTGAGGGTGAATTGATGTGTGACACAAAGAAGAGGACATCCGCTTCAGGACTAGAGTCTAGTTGCACAGTACTCATGCGGCTTGTGCCCGAGATGTCAGTGAAGGTTAAAGGCGCAATGGTTTAGGGTGTTAAAACGGCAATGTCAGTGAAGGTTGAAGGCGCAGTGGTTTAAGGTGAAAAAACGGTGATGGATGAAACTACAAAAATGGGGTGGAACCATTGGGATAAAGGCGTATCATAGTTGTTCATGGGATGCGAATCACAAGGAGTGGTGGCGGGCGACGCGATGCACGTGCGGTGAATTAAAAAAAAAACGATAGTGCTGTTGTATTTAAATTGTGGCTTTAATTTCTCGAAGCAAGCATTAGTATTACGTTGCTGGTGTTGACTATTATTTATTTAGCAGTTCGGTACAGATTGCCCAAAGTTAAACAGTGTTGTTAAAACCTTCCTTACATTTGAAGGATGAACAAGGTTCAACGGTAATGACACGCTTGAAATACGGCCCAGTAGATCCGTAACAGGGGCTGACAGCCACTAAATCTGCGGTGACAAACAGTCTATATTAAAACTGGCATTCAGATGTGATTTTAAAAACCCAGGAAAGGGCAAACAACCACAGAGATGGCCCAACCCCCCGAACCCTCCAGGCGAACGGTTTACCCGCCGCCAACACTACCGTTGGTGATTTCACCCGAAGAGACAAATACAGGGAATGTGGCAGAATTAGAGACAGATCTTCTGCCCATCTTTAACCTCACCAGACATAGCTTATCAGATAATGAAATGTCTCTCCTCAGTAAAGGGTTATCATTCGTCCCTAATACGCCCTAATTTCCTAGATGCCCAAACGGAACTATTAAGATTCTTCAGGAAAATAAGGCTACACAGCTTTTTCTTGTTAAACCCCAGTCCACCGAAGCATTACAATACCCCATTCAAGCCACCGTCCAAATTCTCCCCTACTGCCGGGATGATACCACTTGAAATCCAGACCTTTGAAAAACTAGTCTTAAATGACCTTACAGCATTAGAAAACAAGAGGAGTTTCATCCCCTACAATATCACGATTGAGGAGAGAAAGGCCATTTCCTCCCTCAAGAACAACCAATCACTGGTTATAAAACCAGCTGATAAAGGGGGAGGGATAGTCATTCAGGAACTTGACCATTACAAAAGCGAGATACTACGACAACTAGGCAATACTGAACATTATTGCAAATTAACATGCAACCCCACCACTAAAATCCAGAAACTAATAGTACAAGTAACTACAGAAGCGTTGGATTCTGGTTTTCTATCCAATAAGGAATTTGATTTTCTGAACACAAAGTCACCACGTACACTGGTAATTTACTGTCTACCCAAAATACATAAGAACTCTGAATCTCCCCCGGGTCACCCCATTGTCTCAGGTTGTGGCTCGGTACTTGAACCTCTTGGGCATTACATTGATTTCTTTATAAAACCATTTGTAGCCACAACCGCATGCTACATAAAAGACACAATGGACATGATCAACATCATAGAGGACCTCTCGTTTGATCCAGCACCATGTGTACGCTGGATGTGGAATCACTCTACACAAACATTCCTCAGTATGAATCATTACGTGTCATCGAAAAGGTTCTTGAGACACGCCCCCGACCACATAATGTCCCATCAGTATTTATCCTCCAATTGTTAGAGATCTGCCTAACAAAAAACTTTTTTCTATTTGAGGGTCAGTTCTACGGCCAGGTAAGGGGAACTTCAATGGGAGCGATTTTTGCTCCCAATCTGGCCATTCTGTATGTGGACCATCTTGAGACATCCTGCATCTTGGATGTATCAAACCCTTTCCACAGTTGCATAGCCATGTGGAAACGATACATTGATGACATCTTTCTACTGTGGTCAGAACCCCCAGACAGCCTAACACAGTTCCACCACTGGCTCAATAACAACAGTGCAGGACTGAAATACACACTAGCCACCAGCAAAGACTCACTACCATTCCTAGACCTAGAAATAAAACACATTGAGGGCCGACTTTTAACAAATCTACACCGTAAACACACAGAGAGAAAGACCCTGCTTAACTATGCCAGCCATCACCCTCGCGCTTTACGTGACTCTCTCCCGTTCTCACAATTTCTACACATCAGGAGAAACTGGTATTTTAAGGAAGATTACTTCACAGAGGCAAAGGTTCTGAGCAAAAAACTCAGGAATAGAGGGTACCCACGCAAATTTGTACGTAGGTCTTTGAAACGAGCATGGTACTGCCCCAGGGAAACCCTCCTTGAACCCAAATTCAAACAACCACAAGACAGGCTTATATGTGTTACCACATTCACTCCAGCATCTAATGCCATCAGAAAAAGTGTGTTAAAACACTGGCCGGTGTTAAACGCTGGCCCGCTTAACCTTGAGCGTCCAATGTTTGCCTTTAAGAGGGCCAAGAACATAAAAGACCATGTAGTACATGCTTCCCTCCCACAACAACCAGTAAAGGCCACACTTAATGATGCATCGGGCCTTTCAACTCTCTCAGGGCATGCCAAATGTGGCAGCTGCGTCTGCTGCGATACAACCATAGAAGGAAAATGCTTTGAATATGGTGACATTAAATTTCAAAGAAAATATTTTTCTAACTGCAATTCGTCCAATGTGGTATATGCAATTTTATGTCCCTGTAAACTCATCTATGTAGGTCAAACAAGCCAGAAGATCAAACTAAGGATTGGACAACACCGGAGTCGGATACGCTGCAAGACACCCAACGCCCCGCTTGTGGATCACTATACTGAAAAAGGACACAATGAGAGAGATCTTACGTGGACTGTCATAACCATGATAAAACCCCCACCTAGGGGAGCTGATGTCTCAACGTTACTAAATAAGGAGGAACTGCACTGGATTCTGAGGACTAATAGCATCAGGAATGGACTCAATCGTATTGAGGACTGGACCTCCTTGCTATAATAGACAATCAGTGATATTCCTTCCAATACAGAAACTGGATATAAATGTTACAAGTGACTCAATGTGTTGTACATAATCATGCTAGAAATTTGCATAATCTATGTCACTTGCGCCCGTTTAAACACCACCAGCTCACCGTTTTTTGTCACACGCGCCGGCAGCACCTTAGTTATTATCACTGTTTCCCACTCCTCTCTGACTTTCTAAGATGGCCGCCACCGTAGAAGGCTACACGAGCACAACAATTTGCCGTTCCAAGATGGACACCGCCCCTGGACCATGAGGCTGTTAGTCTCTTGCCTCTTTCCATCACCCAACATTTTTGGCTCCAAAGTCATAAAGTAACTTGGAGACTCTGCTTCACCTCACACGCTATCCAGCGCCAGCAGGAGCCCCTGTGCCCTGACTTTCCGCCGTTATTCAAGTAAGTAACCAAAACTCTGGCAGACCGTGTTTGCGACCTGCCCCTTTTAATTTAAAATTTGAGACTTAATCTGATAATTGGATGCTTTGTATTTTAGGAGGTGCAACCTGGCACCTAGCGGAATTGTTACTTAACCAAAAGCCTCAAGTGCGATCCGGCACTGACATATGTTGATATCAGGAATTAAACCATACAAGGAAGGCCCATAGCCTATTGACGGTAAATGACTTTTCACTGCGCCGTTTTGAGCACCCCCCATTTTTAAAATCATATCTGAATGCCGGTTTTAATATAGACTGTTTGTCACCGCAGATTTAGTGGCTGTCAGCCCCTGTTACGGATCTACTGGGCCATATTTCAAGCGTGTCATTACCGTTGAACCTTGTTCATCCTTCAAACGTAAGGAAGGTTTTAACAACACTGTTTTACTTTGGGCAATCTGTGCCGAACTTCTAAATAAATAATGGTCAACACCAGCAACGTAATACTAATGCTTGCTTCAAGAAATTAAAGCCACAATTTAAATACAACAACACTATCGTTTTTTTTAAAATTCACCGCACGTGCATAGCGTCGCCCGCCACCACTCCTTGTGATTCACATCCCATGAACAACTATGATACGCCTTTATCCCAATGGTTCCTCCCCATTTTTGTAATTTCATCCATCACCGTTTTTTCACCTTAAACCACTGCGCCTTCAACCTTCACTGACATTGCCGTTTTAACACCCTAAACCATTGCGCCTTCCACCTTCACTGACATCTCGGGCACAAGCCGCATGAGTACTGTGCAACTAGACTCTAGTCCTGAAGAAGATGTCCTCTTCTTTGTGTCACACATCAATTCACCCTCACAGAAGTCACCAATCAGATGCCTAACTGTTTAGTTTTACTTATCTCTATTTTTTGTATTTTTCTCCCCCCTTTTATTCCCTTGTAAATGTTGATACAGTAATGCGATATAGGCAAAATATGTGAATAAGCTTAAGACAACAATGAACTATCCCTTGTCCTGAAGATGATGCTTTATATTGTTGTGAATAGCATCGAAACGTCGTCAACACTAAAAGCACCATATGCAATATGATTGTAAAATATTGTAATGATCAATGGTGTGAAAATGGATATTTAAGTCTGTCATAGTGATTACAAACAAACAGACACATCTTATACCCTGCCTTTGGCCATTCTGTTTTTCGTTGGTTTGTCTTGTGTTCTGTGGGTCAAGGCTGTGCCCACTTGTCATTTAATGTTTTGAATCACAATCAAATGAACTTATATAAAAATAACTTCTTGTCCGGCTGGACGAAAGACATACGATCTATTTAAGCGTAGGATTATTGTGGTTGTCCATTTTTCCTTCCAAAATAGTAAAATTTCCTCCAGCTACAATTCTTGTACATATTTGCCTCTTGGCAACAGTTAAATCAATTGTAGATTGTAATTCTCTCTTGGATAAGGTTACATGTCCCTCCTGACTCGGCGCATCATCCTCCTAAATAGTGGAGTAATTCCAATTCACTGAATGGTTCTGAAGATCCATTCTCAAAAACGGAATCTCATGTAGTGGTGGCCAAAATAGATGTTAGACCTGAAATCCTTTTAGTGGTATTCCCACACACTGTTGACTTCACTTTTCCTGTTTTGCTAAATTAATTTTTGTTGGTTCTAGTACTTAAGTGCTTGTGCTCGCTGCCTAAAACATGGTACAATTGGCATATACCTGATTGGTATATTTGATTTACTTGTAAGTCCCTAATAAATGTTACTACATGCACTCAGAGCCTGCATATTAAATGCTACTAGTGGGCCGGCAGCACTAATTGGGCCACCCAGGTGAGTAGGACTTTTTAAAACAGGGCTTAGGCCTGCCAATAACAGCCGGAAGTGTAGTGTTAGTACTTATAATTCTCCCCCAAGGGCTTACAGGGTGGGGTGCATTGTATTTAAAAAGTAGGACATGTGTTCTTACGTTTAACATGTCCTGGCAGGGAAAGATTCTTCAGGTCATTTTTCATTGTGGCAATGCCTATCTATCCCATTGACTAACTCTGGATTCCTTTATTAGACTTACAAAGTACTAATTTGGGATTGGGAACAGGTAGTAATATGCGTTTTACTCTCAAATGAATTGTATTGGAAAACCCTCTTGAATGGTAAAGTCACAATTCTGAAAATGTCACTTTCTGAAAGTTGCAAAAAGAACAATTAATGGTGACAAATGCAAAAAGAACAATTGATGGACAGAATCCAGAACAATGTCATACATTCACCACAGTACAGAGATCTGGGCCTAGATCCATTGTTTTTCTGCACACCATGACATTTCAGTTTGGACCCAGCCATATACAAATCTGCATTGACCCTTTGCCCCATGGGAACAGCCCAACCCGAACTGCCAGGCCATGTTGTCCCTGGACTGGAAGGAAGTATCCTAGGACCGGTTTTGGGCTTTCAGCCCTCATCAGCCAGGGTAGCTTGACTCCAGTGGCATGGAGAGCACAAGACCTACGTCTGGGCATACCGATCCCACTCAGGGTGACATATGCAAAAAGAACAATTGATGGACAGGATGCAGAACAATGTCATACATTCACCCCAGAACAGAGGTCTAGGCCTAAATCCATTGTTGTGTGGCTCACCATGCCATTCCAGTTTAGACCCAGCCATATGCAAATCAGTCTTGACCCTGTCCCCCATGGGAACAATCCAGCCCGAACTGCCATTCTAGGTCCTCCCTGGACTGGAAACAAGCATCCTAGGACCCGTTTCGGGCTTTCAGCCCTCATCAGCCAGGATAGCTTGCCTCCAGTGGCATGGAGAGCACAGGACCCATGTCTAGGCATACCCATCCCACTTAGGGTGACAAATGTAAAAAGAACAATTGATCAACAGAACAATGTCATACATTCACCCTAGTACAGAGATCTTGGCTTGGCTGATGAAGGGTAATACCCAGAAACCGGTCCCAGGATGCTTGTTTCTTGTCCATGATGGACCTGGTTTGGCAGTTCGGTCTGGACTGTTCCCAAGAGGCACAGGGTCAGGACTGATTTGCATATGGCTCAGTCTAAACTGGGGTGGCATGGTGAGCAAAAGAACAATGCATTTAACCCAGATCTCTTGACTGGGGGTTAAAGTATTATTTATTCAGAATTACGTCCATCATTTATTTGCGTAGCACTTTTCACCCTAAGTGGGATGGGTATGCCCAGGCATGGGTCCCTTGCTCACTGTGCCACTGGATTTGGGCTAGCCTGGCTGATGAAGGGTAATATCCAGAAACCAGTCACAGGATGCTTGTTTCCAGTCCAGGGAGGACCTGGCTTGGCAGTTCAGTGTGGGCTGTCCCGTGAGGCACAGGTCAAGACTGATTTGCATATGGCTGGGTCTAACCTGGGGTGGCATGGTGAGCAAAAGAAGAATGGATTTAACCCAGATCTCTTGACTGGGGGTGAATGTATGATTTAGTCAGCATTCCGTCTATCAATTGTTAGCGTAGCACTTTTCACTCTAAGTGGGATGGGTATGCCCAGATGTGAATCTCTTGAATACTGTCTCACTGGGTTCAAGCTAGCCTGGCTGATGAAGGATAATATCCAGATAACGGTCCCAGGACGTTTGTTTCCAGTCCAGGGAGGACCTGGCTTGGCAGTTCAGTCTGGATGGTTCCCTTGAGGCACAGGGTCAAGAGTGATTTGCATATGGCTGGGTCTGAACTGGAATGGCATGGTGAGCAAAAGAACACTGGATTTAATCGAGGTGTCTTGACTGGCAGTGAATGTATGATTTATTCAGCATTCCGTCCATCATTTGTTTGTGCAGCACTTATAGCAAGTAGGAGTTTTCTGTTCCGACCATTTGTGCCTTCTGTCAGTGTCGTGTGTCACATGACTGTGAGGGGCTCTGCTGTTGAGGTTTGGGTATTGCTTCCAGACATAAACACAAAGACATAAAGAGGGCTTAGGTGAGGACAGGGTGGGCACTCCTGGCAGGATGACTGGAGAGGAGCTGTATGCAGCCCCACGTACACTTCAAATGGCTTTGCCTCCTACACACACAAAGGAACCTGACACCTGTCCTGCCTTGCCTTTTGTTACCCCCAGACAATTAGGAGCCTTGACAGGGGAGGAGGAAGAACTTTCCGGAACTCGAGTTGGGGGATGGGACAGGAAGTCCTCCTACAAAAAGGTTAACACCAGGTAAAATAGTGGATCTTCGGAGCCACTCTTCAGAACACTCCTGGACCTGTGGAAGTTTCAGAAGAAGGACTGACCTGCTGCCACAGGACCGTCCTGTTGCTTGAAGGACCGCCTTGTTGTCTAACCCCTCCGAGGCTATTGACGAGCTGGGCTCGTCATCGCGCTTACCTGTCCTGCGCGGATGACAAGGCCAGCTCGTCACGTAACGCGGTAATTTCGAATTTGCCGCGCACAGCGGGAAAAGCCGCCGCAGCGATGCGGCTAAGAAGGAAAATTGGACTTGGTTGCCATCAACCCAGGGATAGGCACAGTGACTCCTAATCCACTTGACGACCTCCTTTGTGAGCTACAGGGACATGCTTCAAAGGCCTCTCTACAACTGCCCAGCTGACCTGCTGCAAATACACCAGCCTGAGCCCTGCTGGTATCTGCTGGATTGAGACCCAGATCCCCAAGAAGTGCTTCCCCAGGTTCTGGACCCTTGGTTGGCATCAGAGTCTAATCCTTCTGATGAAAATGTTAAAATCCTGACATTTGAGCTCCTCACGACTGCAAACGTGTCCGTTAGTGCCATGACCTTCACTTCCCACTACATCAAAGGCACTCCACGGTGACCGCCAATATGTAGCTACAACAATGACCGTCCACAACACCCATCCTGCTCTTCCCACTACAGCAGTGACCATCAGTGACACTTAGCCCCCTCATCACTGTCCCTTTCAATGTGAACGGAACTCTTCGCATTACTCAGAAAGTGGCTTTTCAGCTGAAGTAACATGGTCCCTGTATCCGACCCACCCTCTATCATAGTCGGCCTGAACTCGTGACTTTCCCCATGTCTAGTATGACCAGATGACAATAATATTTTCTCTTACCTTTCATCTGTTGACAGAGGCAACATATTGTCTCAGAAAGAGGAAAGAAAGCAGGAAATGTGCTTGACAAAAATGTTGTGTTTATTTGTAACATGAAGTGGAGGAGTCATATCAATAAAAAATGAAATGCATTAACTTTTTCATATAGCTTATGTACGCAGGGCAGTTATAGATCCCTGTCTTATGGAGCAGAATGTTCAATCAGTGGACGACAAAGGTGGACAAGGGGGTAATGTATTTTTAGAACCTGCAGTTCTTTCTGAAGGCATGGATATGTGTTTTATTTTCAACATTTAAGTCCATTCTGTGCATTTTCTATTTGTTATTAATTTCCTGGGGCTTAGGTTGCAAGCCAATAATCTCAAATGGAGTAATAATTCTAATATATGCCAGTCCCATAGGGAAGACCACGCCCTGCCAGATGCACTAAACTTCCTGAGATGATATAGCATGATTTGACCTGGAGAGAAGTTGTCATGAGAATACATGACAGAGAGTTGTTTTGAAGCTCGTCAAAGCTAAGGGGAGGGACTAGACAGAATAAATTAGTGAGATGGAAGACTTCGATGAAAACAAAGAAAGAGAGAGAGAGAGAGAGAGAAAGAGAGGCGGTGATGGTTATAAAGACACTTCATTGAGACTACTTGTGTCCTGATAGCTATGAACAACCAGCATCGAAATTGTAAGAGTTGGTTGGTGCAGAAGTGTTGTGATTAAAGCTCTGACGTCAGAAAATGAAAAAAAGTGAGAAGAGTCATCACTCATTCAAACTGTACAGGAAATAGACACAAGTAATGTAAAATCTTCATTAAGAAATGCATTTTCTGAACCCTCTATGATAATTAAATTGTTTGAAAGGACCAGAGTTAAACAGTTTTAGGAATCTGAAAAGGAAATTAGTAGAGTCTGTGGAAATGGACAATTGAGATTATGTCATTCATTAAGTTAACACTGCAGAATGAGATTAATATCTATCTAAGAACAAAATATTACCTTGCGTTATTTAATAACTGCACAGCAGAAACACTTATATGTCATTTTCAGCTGAGAGATAAACAGGACACCCCTTGAGAGATGTCACCATAGGGGAAATACACGTATTTCTGTGAAATGCACATAAGAATCAAACTACGACAATGTAGTCTGGTACTGGAGCACGTATGTATTTTACGCTTATTTTATAGATGTATTGAATAGCATTTAGAGGCTGAAACTGAGAGATTGTATGTATTGGTGGTGTAGGTATTGGTGTAATGAGTTGGTGTTTATATTCATTACATTGCTTAAATCGTTTGCTTCCTTCCTCTCTGATAGATCCCAAATGATCAAAATAGCGAACAGTCTTTTACCTCCTTCGGCGGTAGGTCAAGGTGTTCCTCAAGGCTCTATACTTGCACCCACACTGTTCAATATCTATTTACAACCACTGGGAGATCTCCTGAGTAAATGCGGAATCCACTATCATCTCTACGCAGACAACACTCAAATCTACCTCAAGGTTGCCTCTACTCACGATCTCTACGTCCTAAGCTCTACTCTGGACTCCATTCAAAATTAGATGTCAACACATCAACTGATTCTGAATCCCTCCAAAACGGAATTCCTCCTCCTCTCCTCCTCACTCTCCCCTCCCCCAGTTCAATCATGGATGGATCAGATGAATCTACTGAACAATAAACTCATCATTATTGACAGCGCAAAATCCCTGGCTGTCATACTCGTCAAAAAACTCAATCTTATCTCCCACATCAACTCCATAGCAAAGTCTGCTCGATACCAACTGTGCC
The DNA here is from genome assembly GCF_964263255.1 of Lissotriton vulgaris. Classification (NCBI taxonomy): domain Eukaryota; kingdom Metazoa; phylum Chordata; class Amphibia; order Caudata; family Salamandridae; genus Lissotriton; species Lissotriton vulgaris. The sequence goes on along the minus strand of NC_141689.1, from coordinate 228,374,390 downwards.
TTATTTGGGGAATTTGTCGCTTCTTCCCAGAGCAAGACCTTAAAACCCTAGTCCAATCGCTGGTCCTCTCCAGACTGGACTACTGCAGTTCTCTTCTCACTGGCCTCCCCAAATCCCACCTGTCCCCCCTTAAATCTCTTCTCCATTCAGCAGCTCGCTTCATTTATGGGGCCAAAAGAAGCAACCACATCAAACCCATGCTATCCACCCTCCGCTGGCTTCCCATCGAGGCAAGATCTATCTACAAGACTGCCTGTATCACCCACAAAGCCTTGCAGTCCTCCTCTCTTCGCTACCTGGCGAATAAACTGAAACTCTCTGGAGGTTCTAGACCATCACGTAATGCGGAACATTTACTGATTGAACCTCCTACTTTCAAGAAGGAAAGATCAATGGCCCAATCCTTTTAAGGCAACGCAGTGAGAATCTGGAACTCACTTCCGCCTCAGCTCTGGACCACCACCTCCTCACAGGCCTTCAAAACTGACCTCAAAGTTCTCCTCCTTCAAAGACACTTCCAAATGTAATTCACACCCTCTCTATTATCTGAAGGAAGACCCTCCACTATAGAGAATCCTTTTATCCATGACTATGGTAGTGCCTTCCCAGTGTGTTCTGCCATTTACTGCAGTATTATCCTACTACCTGTGTTTGGTACTCGTTTGTAACATGCACACGTCACTTTTCTCTTGTAACACACTGTTTGCTACATTTTACATTTTGTTTTCCTTAGATACTTGCACTAGTGCCACCACTGCCTACTTAACATTTGTTCTTGTGTTTGAGTGTCTGCCATATATTGTAGCACTATACCTCTACTTGTACTTTGTATGCTTTTGTAACCTGCACACATGCTACTTTTTCCTCCTGTAATGCACCGTTTGCTACCTCTTTATTATGTTTGCTCACAATTGTCATTTTTGCCTCATGTAACTTAACGTTTGCTTTTGTAATTTGTTCACTTGTAATGTTCTCCTCATGTATCAGTTTTGTTCCTATTGTGAAGAGCTCTGACACCTATGGGTAAAGTCCGCGCTATATAAAAACACATAAAATAAACAGGGAAATAGTCCACACACTGTCACGCAGAGCGTTGTTGGGCCCGGCGTTCAGCACATGATTGTGTAGCCTGGTCTCCTTGCACACTCCCACATATCCACAGTTACAGCCACTCAGCGGAGTGTACCATGAGCATGAGTGTCCAGCACATTGGGCCGCACTGGGTGTGCAGAATTCAGCTTCGGGTGAAGGTCAAACTTGGGCTTCATAATTTGCCAAATCAACGCCATGAATTTCAGGAAAATTGCATGGCAGCCTTATAGACTGCTCTTTCCAAGATGATGGCGTATCCGTAGAATGTTATCTGAGGTTCCCAATCCAAGATTAAGGTCAACCTTCTCCTATAATGCCAGCTTCTGTTTGAGTGTTTTTTATAAACAAGGGGACCCCTTAAAGTTGAACCTGGGGTAGAATTATGCTTTTTAAGAAACAATGGTTCAAGGTAGGCCTAATAAGGTCCTAAGGAGAAAGGTGAAAGTAGCGAGTATTTAATAAACGCTAGGGAGCGAAAAATGTAGGTACAGGTAGGAACTTTTATTTACTCTTTCTTTTTTTATATATATATATATACACAAATCTTTATACTGTATTTCAGGTGCTCAAGTGAGTAATACGGTGCAGGACGTGACATAAGTGATCAAAGTGACCTTATTAGGCCTACCTTGAACCATTGTTTCTTAAAAAGCAGCTTCTGTTTGAATCATACATCAGAAAGCATATGGAATTGCATGTGTCACAGCCATTCAGTTTCCTTATTTTTTTTGTGTTCTTTACCCAGTTGCTATAATAGTGTCCCTGATTTTTTATTCCAATCCAAGCAACATCTACTGGGTTCTTCTGGATATTATTTTTTTTCACTTTCCTGATGTCAGGGGCAGTTTGGTGCTTTCCTGATCTCTTCAGTATTAATCTTCATCTTCAAGGAGCAACAAGGAGGCTTGATTTGTTATTCACCCCTTTGTATTTTTCATCTTAAGGACAGCAGATAGTTACTATCATCAACTGTGAGGTTGAGTCAGCCAATAAGAAAGCATGGAATGCAGATATTTACTAAAATTGTTTGCCTGCATTTACTGTTCATTAAAAATCTGAAAATTGTACAGGAATTAGCAAGAACAATGCTCTTGGTTGCACACCTGTCATTAATGGGGTCACCAGCAGTCGAGACCAGGACCCCTGGGATCGCCTCGAAAATCCCCTTGCAACTCCTAGCCGGAGAGGAGGTAGAAGCAGTGCTAAGAACACAGGGGCAGCTCAGCGTCATGACACAAATCTACTTGTTTTCTGTCCATTTGATACTAATAAAAAGCAGTCTATTATTCGACGAATCACTGACAAAATATCGAAGGTCAAAAAATCGACCCACAAAAATATCGGAACAAAAATATCGATGTCAAGAATATCGGCATCCTATCTACAACAAGGTATGTACAAAAATATCGAAAAAAAATATCGATGTAAAAAATATTGTTATAAGAAACATAGTTTTATTTTTAGTTATTAAAAATATGTAAAATCAACTAGATAATACTTATAAGTATAATAAACATAGTTATAAATATGTTATAATGTTTAAAAGTAATACTTAATATATATATATAATTTAATAAAACATTAATTAAACATATACATATAATATATAGTATATAGAATTAAAAATCAGTTTCAATAATTATTTTAATAACATCAATTATTAAAAAATATTGTACATTACAAATACCTCATACACACACAACAATAACATACAAAAATTACATAAATATGTTAAAGAATTAAAATAATATTTTCTTAAATTAATTATATACTACATTAGCTAAATAATACAAAAAATATTGAAAAAAAAAGAGAGAATAAAACTACTATTCTAACTCCCAAAAAAAGAACGGTAAGGAAAGTGTTGAATAGCGCAGGGCTTAAAATTACTATTCCAACTCCAGATAGAGGAACAGTAGGGAAAGTGTTGGATAGTGTAGGGGTAAAAATTACTATTTCCACTCTAGAAAGTGCAACAATAGGAAAAGTGTTGGATAGCGTAGGGGTAACAATTACTATTACCACTCCAGAAAGTGCAACAGTACGGAAAGTGTTGGATAGCGTAGAAATTAAAAACAACATACTTATAAATAAATAAATAAAATATTTAAAAATTATTAATGAATTAATTATTAAATAACTCTAAACTATTTACAAATACCCCAAAATAATTAAAAACATAATAACCAATGAATAAATAATTAACAATAAATTAATGATAAATGCCAATAAATAATATTTAATTAATATTAATGAACAATTAATAAATATTGAAAAATACAAAACATGTAATAACAAAAACATATTAACTACTAAAAAATAATTACCAATGAACAAATATTGAACAATTAAATAATGTTGTGTACCAAAAAATATTAATTATTAAATAATAACGTATTAATAAAGTCATTAAAGATGTCAATACATAATTTAATAATATTGAATTACCAACTATTGATTAAACAACAATAAAATAATTTCCATAACAAAAAATATAATTGTAAATTATTACCATTTAATAACTATTGTGCAGTAAACTAATTATCAATACCCAACAATTCATTTAATATTTACTTAATTACTTTTCAATTACTTCCAACATTATTCCTCTATAAACGCACAACACACATTCCAATAATAAAGGAATCCACTTAACATGATTATCAATTGATCAATTAATAAAAATTAATTACCAATTAATAAAAATTAATTACTAATAAATAATTAATTAACAATAATATAATTATCAATACCAATTAATAAAAATACATGATTACTTAATTACATTTAAATTACTTCCTACCCTATTCCCCTATAAACCCACAACCCGCTACAGAACTAAAACATAAAATTAAATAAAAAAACATTATTAACAAAACATTATTAACATATAAAAATTGTATACATATATTTTAAAACTTGTAGAACATTTAACAAAAAACATATAACACATATATATTACATAACAATAATACAAATATAAATATTATTAACATTGATATATTTGATATCAATATTACTAACTTCGATATTACTTACATCGACATTAGTAAGATCGATATATTTGATATCGATATTACTAACTTCTATATTAAAAACATTGATATTACTTACCTTAGGGTCGATATTCTGTCCATTGATATTCGTAACATCAATATTCTGTCCCATCAAAATTAAAACATCGATGTTATTGTTGGTCGATATTTTAATTTCGATGTTTTGGCTACCATATTCAACATTACTCTAATAACAAATTGAACACTTGGAGCCAGAAGAGGGCCTTTGCTGGCAGCGGAGGTATGTAAACAGAAAATTATCTTAAATGTATGTTGAATATGTGAAAACGTGTATGAGAGTCTGTTTGTGTGATCGAGTGGGAGCCATGTATGAGGATGTATGTATGTGTGAGCAAGTATGTGAGAAAATGAGGGTAAGTGAGGAACTTTGAGTGTCAATAAATGAGTATGAGTAAATCAGAGAGAGTTGTTGAAAAAGGTAGGGCTAGGACCTCTCTCAAGATTTGCCCGGCGCTAACCGCCCTTGTACCATTCAAATTTACCAAGCAATGAGGCAGGCGCCGGAGACCAGAAGGCAGGAAACAGAAGTTTATTCCGACGGAGCAGAACACATCAGATCCGACAACAAGGTATCGTCTCGAGGTGCTCTAACAGCCTCTCGGAGGCCTGGCCTCTTATACACTGGTTTATGGCATGTGACCTTCCTTTACTACAATCAGAACTTTGTAAAGCAAGGAAAAGACATCCCCGTAATCCTAGTGTCAATCCCACCCCCATATACCTTCACAATAGAGGTCCTCAACCTGCTGATAAGAGGAGGGGGCCATCACGCAGCTGAGTGTTCCGTCGAGTCTTAGGATGTGTGCGCCTGATCATATCACAGGGGGGGTGGGGAGGCCTGGATCAATAGAGGGTCCTTTGAAGGAGAGCGACCTCATACAATAAAGGGCAGTAAATGATATCTCCCGGCTTAGGCAATGGCCTCGGACCTGTGTGGACAGTCGGACACGGGGTGAGGGGCCATCAATGGAGTGGTATTCATGCTGCGTGGACAATCCAGCGCAGGAGGGAGGTTTATCAACAGAGGGGCATTCATGGGAGGAGAGGAGGTGTTGGTCAGGCGCTGGCGTGACTCCCAAGGACAGGGTCATGCAGAAGGGTCATGCTCATAAGGAGGAGGGAGGGGGAGCCAGGGTGCGCGGAGGATGCTTGCTGGGTCAGAGGGGCGCGCTGGCGATCGATCGTGGACAGGGAGACCATGATATCTAAAATGGCTGCCGTGCACGTAGTACATAGGTGACCTAGAATGGCTGCCGTGCACGTAGTACATAGGTGACAAGCTGGCGCAGATGATGTTCAGATCGCAAATTAAAATTCCACAGTCCTCCCTTTTAACATGTCTCGCCAACTTGTCAGTTTGGATTTATCCCCATTAGGCCACGTATTTCTACTTCATAGAGGGGGCTCATGTGCTCATTTCGGAAGTCCAAAGTCTTTGGGCACATACAGTTAGAAACAAGGCCGCACAAAGGTGGCAGACATTGGATACCTAAGCAACACCCACATAATATTACAACAGGTATCAGCACGAAGGAAAACAACTTCCAACCCCAATTCTTCAAAGTGTCCCAAAACCAGCTCCCAAGCGACCATCCTTCTTGTTCTTGGTGAACCTCTGAGGAAAGTCTGTGGAGGTGTTCAATGGCTTTGTAGACTGAAGGCGAGTTGTCAGGCACGTATGTGCAGCAGCTGGATCCGATGATGCGGCATGCTCCTCCTCGGTCGGCTAGGACCACGTCTAAGACAAGGCGGTTTTGGAGGGTCACAAGGCGGACCGCCTGAAGCTCCGCCGTGTTGTTGGCGAGGATGCCAGCCGTGATGTTGATCGTTGTTTCTACTGCCTGGGTCAGGTGTCGGATAGCGCGGCTGTTTGCCATTGGGCCCCACAGGGGAACAAGTCCTTTTGCAGCATCTAGGAACTGTGCTCCGGTGGAGTCGGTTTGTCCAATGTCATCTGCACGCCTCTGCCGGTGATGGTTGGCAGGGGCTACATATGTGGGTGGAAGAACGAAGGCAATGTAACAGGCGCCCTTCCAACCTCTCGGGAGCCAGGTGTAAGCTTTGGTGCCACACACAAAGTACATATTCGGAGAAGCAACAAAGGAAGGGGGGTCAACTGAGTCCAATGTTCTGGTGATTCGGCAGGCACTGTGACCCACCAGCTGCGTTCCATGGCCTTCGAGACACACAAGACCTGTGACATTGATAACAGACAGGACCACAGTCAGAGTAGCGGTAGTTTGTTTTTGCAGATGAGAGAAGGTGGTCCTGGCTGGGTTGTGGAGCACCTGTACTTCGACTCGTTCTTTGGCAGGAATGTCTTTAAGGAAGGTGGCGCCCGTAAGCGCTGGACACAGAGCAACAGAGGTCCTTTCGGTTTTGTTCAGCCAGAACCCAGAGTAGAAGTGCGACACTGTCCGGCTGGAGGTGGCGTTGTCCTTGTGGCTCTCTTGCATGAGGATCAGCCAGGCGAGGCAGGAGCCGTGAACTGAGAAAGGAGAAGGAATGAAGGGGATGGAGTGTCCTGTAGCATGCGGGAGCAACCCGCAGATCCAGCAGTTCGTAGCATTTGCAGCAAGGTTGTGTTGGTGCAACAGTTGCACGAAGGAATTGTTCCAGAATTCCCTGCGCCTTTCTCGGAGCTGAGGCGACAGAGAGATTAGGTGATGCTCTTTCAGGGGGGTCGGCTGTGCAGTAGGTAGCAATGCCTCATGAGCCGGTGTGCTTTCCTCCAGAATCCAGAAGGAGGTCATGAGGAGGAGGCAGAAGAGGAAGACAATGAAGAGTGCGATTGTCTTTGATTTGGGCAAGTTGTCAGTCTTTGGATTTCTATACTGGGTATTTCCTGTTGCTTCCATCATCTTCTTATCTGGCGCTTCCATCATCTTCTTATCTGGCGCTTCCATCACCTTCAAGGGGGCTCGGTAGCGGGCAGAACCACAGACTTCGTTTAGCTTCTCTCCCGGCAACCCTTGATTGTGTTTAGGTCACCATTCTGAGATTTAACTTAGTCCGTGGCCTACTTAGCCGAAACTCCCTCCTTTCGACGCAGGAAATACCCTTCTCTGGATGGCACAGTGGGATCAGAGAATTTTGCAAGTTCGAGTGCCTCAGTATCGGGATAACAGTCCAATATCGGTCGGTCTTTGCTCAGGAGCTCTTCTTGGGTGCTGACGTTTTCTGTCGTGGCCAGGTTTGCAGAGACCTTCCGACAATGATGCGCGTGCAGCCAGTGCTTCTTCCCCTCCACTCGGAGTGCCGTTCGGGTGGTGATCAGCACTTGCCAGGGGCCCGTCCACCGAGGTTCCAGACTCTTGGTTCGCTGGAAATTTCGTATCAGCGCGAAATCTCCCGGTTGGATGTCATGGCCGGGGCCCCTGGAAGCATCGGGGATGGCTTGCTGCACCTGTTGATGAATGACAGACAACGTTTTGGTTAACTTGCACAAATAATCAGATAGTAGGACGTCTGGGACGTCATGAATGGAGGTCGGTTTGGGAGCAGTCCAGAGGTTCATCGGTCGCCCAAACACGACCTCGTAGGGGGTCAAATGGTGCTTGGTGGGGGTGGAGCGCATCGATAACAAAGCCAGCGGGAGGGCATCCGGCCAGTTAAGTCCAGTGGTGGCCACTATTTTTGCCAGTTTCAGCTTCAGTGTGGCATTATGGCGTTCCACTAGACCGGCGGATTGGGGGTGGAAGACCGCATGAAATCGTTGCTTCACCCCCAACCCCTTTAGGATTAATTGGATAACCTCAGCTATGAAGTGGGGGCCATTGTCGCTCCATAAAATTCGACAAAGGCCATAGCGAGGGAAGAATTCCTTCAGTAGCACTTTGGCAGTAGTCATGGCAGTGTTGTCACGGGTTGGATAGGCTTCTACCCATTTGCTGAAGGCACACACAATGACTAGTACATACTTCAGGTTTTGGCATCTCTCTAGTTGGATGTAGTCCATCTGAAGGACCTCAAAGGGGTGATTGGGGGTCCCAAACCCTCCCCGGGGTACTACAGTTCCTTTCCCGGGGTTGTGTTGCAGACAGATAAGGCACTGCTGAACTAGGCGTCTGGCTGAGTCGGGGATTTTGTCATTGTGCCAGACTTTGGAAATGAGTTCGATCATGGGTGCAGATCCTATGTGTGCGGGGGAATGTGCCATTGTCAGTATGGGGATCAGGTATGAGTCGGGCAGTAACCACTTATTTGCATCCTTCGTTCGCCAGCAACCCTCTTCGTCCTTCAAACCCACCCTTGCCCACTTAGTCAATTCGTGAGGGGTGCTGGCCGACTGTATGTCTCTGATCATTTCCCTTGTGTCACTCCATTTTTCTGCTTGCGACCTGGTCACATATATGCGTGTCACCGTCCTATTCTCAGCTGTGGTTCGTGCAGTGATGTCGGCTAATGCATTCCCTTGTCCGACTAAGTCTGTCACTCTTTTGTGTGCCTGACATTTGATCACCGCTAATCGTTTGGGGAGGAGAACTGCCTCAATCAGAGCGGACACTAAATCTCCGTGGAGGATAGGGGTGCCGTGGGACGTCCGGAATCCCCTCTCCCTCCACAGGAGCCCAAAATGGTGGACCACTCCGAAGGCATACTGGCTGTCCGTATATACGTTCGCGGTGGTCCCTGCGGCTATGATGCATGCTCGGGTGAGGGCTATCAGCTCTGCTGCCTGGGCAGATCGTTGTGTGATGCAGGCTGTCTCAATTACTGTTCGGGCTGTCGTTACTGCATAGGCAGCTGAAGTGGTGCCATCTGGGAGTTTGATGCATGAGCCGTCTACCCATAGCTCTCCATCGGGGTCAGGAAAAGCAGTGTCTCGGAGGTCAACCCTACTCCTAGTCTGTTCGTCTGTGAGGGTCACACAGTCGTGTATGGGAGGAACGTCGGGGTCTTTTTCAGGCAGGGGTAACAATGTGGCAGGATTCAAAGTCGTGCATCTCTTTAGTGTGATGTGGGGTGCAAGCAGAGTCAACTCGTACCCTGTCAGTCGTGCGCTAGTCAGGTGTTGGGTCTTTGTCTGGTTCAAAAGGGTGTCAACTGCATGGGGCACTAATACAGTGAGGGAGTTGGAAAGTACGATTCCCTCGCTCTGACGGATAGAGACAGCAGCGGCAGCTACTGCTCGAAGGCAGGCAGGTAAAGCTCTGGCTACAGGATCAAGAGTGGCGGAGAAGTAGGCACAAGGGCGCTGCTTAGGGCCAATCGATTGAGTCAGGACAGACAATGCGCATCCCTCCCTTTCGTGGGTGAAGAGGGAGAAGGGTTTGGAGTAATCCGGCGTTCCGAGGACGGGTGCTGAGCAGAGTGCATCCCGTAATTCCTTAAAGGAGGCTTGACACTCAGTGGTCCAAGGAAGCGGGGAGGGGACATCTTTGGTCAGCAGGGCAAGTAATGGTTTCACAATGAGGCTATAATTAGGCAACCACTGTCTGCAAAAAGAGGTTAGGCCAACCAAAGAGCGGACCTGTTTTTGTGTTTTTGGGATGGGGGTGTCTAGGATGGTTTGGATTCGGTCAGGGGTAAGTTTCCTCCCTTCTTTGGACAGAAGATGGCCTAGGTAAGTCACTTGTGGCTGGCAAAACTGTAACTTCTTTTTGGAGACTTTATGGCCATTTTCTGCAAGGAAGTGTAGGAGTTGGACAGTGGCTGTCGTTGCAAGCGGGGTGGTGTCGGCCGCCAAAAGGATATCATCGACATATTGGATCAACACCACTCCCTCTGGTAGCTGGAAGGCATCCAGCTGTCTTTTGAGGGCCTGGCTGTAAATGCTGGGACTTTCAGTGTACCCCTGGGGAGCTCTACAAAATCGGTACGAGCGGGACTTTAAAGTGAAGCCGAAGAGATAACGGCTGTCTGGATGGATGGGGATAGAGAAAAACGCGTTCTTAAGGTCGATAACAGTGAAGGTGGTGGCGGTGGACGGGATGAGGGTCAAAATGGTGGTGATATCAGAGACTACGGGATATTGGGGTACAACCACTTTGTTAATCTCTCGTAAGTCGATGATGAAGCGGTACGCTTTCTCATCTCCTTCACCTTGCTTCTTAACAATAGGTAGGATTGGGCTGTTGCAGACGTTGCTAACCACCTCTTCAACCACTCCTGCATCTACCAGAGACTGAATGATCGCTACCAGTGCCTTCTCACCCTCTGGGGATATCCGATATTGCGGGAGTTTCGGGAGTTTCGGGAGCATAGCGTCCTGTCGTACAGTTATGTGGATAGGATCAATCATCATTCGCCCCACATCAGAGTCGTTTTTGGCCCACAAGTACGGGGGCAGGGCGTCAAGCAAGGACATGTCAGCGTCAGTTATGGGGCACATGTGTCGTGGGGGACGGGATCTGGGCATGTCTGGGTTGTCGTATAGGATGACTCGTATTCCATCTGGGGAACACCTAATGGTAGCTCGAAAGTGTTTCAGTAAGTCAATGCCCATAATGGCGTCAGGGGAGTTGGAGGAAAGCAGGAATGTTGCGTCAGTGGTGTTGTTTTCTAGATCAAAGGAAATAGGCACGGACAGGGGGTTAGTGGAGGGCGTTCCATCGAAACCTATCGACGTTATGTGTGAGCCAGACAAGGGTGCCCTTGGAATCAGTCGTTTTGATAACACACTACGTGTCGCCCCAGTGTCTACCAAGAATGGAGACTCTGTACCCAAGACCTTAGCGGTGACATAAGGACCTTGCTGGTCAACACAGAGCTCGACTGGATCCCTCCCTTGCCCCTGGCAGTCCTATGCAAAGTCGGGGGCATGTTCACCTTCGGACAGCTGATATTGGTTCTGCCGGGGACGGTCAAAGGTGTTCAGCCTCCCTGATCTGTCATTGTTGGTGCCGTTGGCGTGCCCTCGTCCTTGTACCCCATTTCTTGGACCACTTGCCACATCCCTGGAGTCCCTATTTCTATTCATCTCTAGCATAACCGGACACTGGTATTTCCAATGGCCGAACCCTTTGCAGAAGGCACATTGGTCGTTGCTAATGTCTCTACGTCCAGGGTGGGGTGTGGGAGCGTGATCTTTAGGGGGTGGATCTCTGGGGGTGGCTGATTGGTAGTTCCCTCTTTGAGGTTCCCGTCCCATCGTTATACCTTGTATCTGGGCTATCATTACCCTTTCCTTTAAATCTTTCTTCTTTTTCTCGGACGCCCTATCAATCTCATTCTTTTGGTGCTCGTAATACTGAGCCATCTGAAGGATAGCTGCAGGTTTGGAGGCCCCCCAACTACTCTCACTTGTCTGCAGCTTTTGGGAGACCTCTTGTGTTAGACCCTTTACGTAATTTTGTACAAACAGGTGCTGTCCGGTTGCGGTGGTCATGTCTTGGCCACTGTAGTCGGAGAACACTGTCTCGAATCGGGAGAAGTATTCTGACACATCTTCCTGCGGTTTCTGTCGACAGGCCGTGACTATCGACCAGTCTACCTTTCTTTCCGGGACCAGTGTTTTTAATTTTTGAACTATTTTGTCTGGGAGTTCTAGTATGTCTTTCACTGGTTTCCTTCCAGGTTCTCGTTGTCTATCTAATTTACCGAGTTGGTCCCAGGTATGCCCAAACAGATCCGTGTGGTCAGCCTTCCGGATTTGCTTCCACACATCAGCTGGCAGACATAACCCAAAGAACAAGTCAATGTCCGCTAAAGTCATTATTGTCGAACCCAAGGCTGTGCCTAATTCGGTATAAAATGCCGTCGGGTTCTTTCTTAAATCGGGCAGGGTTTGTTTGAAGGTTAGGATATCCTGTCGGTCCCATGGTTGGTAAACCCAATTGTACACAACCCTCCCTTTTGCATTTTCATTATCAATATCATCGCTCGTTCCCTGACCCCGTGGCGGGATCCAGTAAGGAGCCGCTTCTCTGATAGGCATCATAGTATTGGTTACTTCTGCCGAGGTTGTTTCAGGGACCGTAACCTTGGCTTCTGGTTTCTGTTCCGCGAGGTGGCGGAAGACCTCAAGCATTTGCATGAAGAGCTCCGTCGCCTCACGTTCAGTCCCATCTCCAACATCAATTTTCCTATACAGTGTTGTTAGTTTAGCGGGACCCTTGCTCTGATACCTATCTTCATACGCGTTCAGGGTGTGGTAGCTGAATCGCAAGATGAAATGCCGTCTGTGGCTGTCGGCATGTGAATTATATATGCTCATTGTGTATTCTTCGCTCTCCCTTCGTTCTACCAATGTCTTTGCTATTTTGTCGATCCCATCCCGCTCATCTTTGCTCAACCTATTTAGTCTGGCTGATGATTGTTTGCTAGACTCGGGGTCGTCTGATGAGGTTGTTAATGTGGCTGGTGCAAAGGCCGTGAGGGCTGGTGCACTAGCACTGAGATCGCTTTCGCTCACACTCGGAGCGTGAAAGCTTTGTCGGCAGGGGGCATATGGAGGGGGCATGTAGATGATTGGGGGACCTAGTAGTAACTCATCGTTCGCCCGTTGTTTGGAGGGCAATTCAGGGTAGAGCGCAGAGGGGGTCCTAACAGGACATTGGCCTGTCGACCCTGATTCTTGGTTTTGCATAGTATCTTTTCTTTCCTTTATTTCTTCTTCTAGTTGCTTCGCGGCTAGGTGGGCTGCCTTTTGTAATTCTTTCCCTATTTTTGCTTCTTCTCTTTTCTTTCGTTGTTCCGTTTCTTTGCGCCACATGCCAATACTGTCGAGCATAGTGGGCGTGGTCTTATTCTTCTGGAGCGCTATTTCTAATGTTTTTATTTTATTTTCGTCAAAGGAACCTATCAGTGGCCACTGACTTTCAGGGTCCTTTTTCGTATATTTATGCCATAGTTTAGTGTAAGCTATAGCGACTAGTCCATACTTAGTGAACATGTCCTTATTAGGGGTGCCCTCCAGTGGAGCTGGATGGTTCATCTCTAATAAGCGGCCCGGGCTAAACAGGCTACCAACCAGTGGGGAGAAGACAGGCATGACGGATTACAACGGGGACAAAAGTCTGCACTACCTATCTTATCACGGCGGACAAAGACTAGACAGAATATTTCTATTCTTCGTTGTTTGGAGGCCGTGAATACCTCAAAAGAACCAATACCGAATAATCGGCCAATCAAACAATCCAGTGGGGAGAATAAGTGGGCACGAAAAGTTATCGTTACCCACTCTTTCTCTACCTGCAAAGAGAGACCTTGTTCTTCCCTGTTTGCAGACTAAGAATCTCCAGACAATAATCCACGAACGACAGTTCGGGAAACAGTGGGGGAGGAAGATAGGCACGACGGATTACAACGGGGACAAAAGTCTGCGTTACCTATCCTTCACTGCTTGCAAAGAGAGAGCCTGTTTGTTTTTCCCCGTTTGCAGACAGTGAATCTCCAGAGGGTTTCAACAAAGCGTAATACTAGTATTATCCAAACAAAAACAATTTTCCTCAATTCGTCGTGTTTACACGACCTTACCCGGACCGCATGGACGGTTTCCTGTCCTCTGGATCCAGCGCCCGATCGTCCTCTCTCCTTCGTGATGTTCGCGGCACTCCTGATGGTTCCCAGTCAGGACCGTAGATCACTCGAGAGAGGTCTGTTCAGAACTAGTGAAGGTCGGATGATCGGCTGTCAGACGAGGGTCTATCGGACACGAGCTCTTCCCGATCGTTGCAGTCGTTCACTCTGTCATCGGGACCTCTCCCACTGGATCCACGTGTCGCTGATGGGCCCCACGCTTTGGGACGCCAATTGTTGAAAAAGGTAGGACTAGGACCTCTCTCAAGATTTGCCCGGCGATAACCGCCCTTGTACCATTCAAATTTACCAAGCAATGAGGCAGGCGCCGGAGACCAGAAGGCAGGAAACAGAAGTTTATTCCGACGGAGCAGAACACATCAGATCAGACAACAAGGTATCGTCTCGAGGTGCTCTAACAGCCTCTCGGAGGCCTGGCCTCTTATACACTGGTTTATGGCATGTGACCTTCCTTTACTACAATCAGAACTTTGTAAAGCAAGGAAAAGACATCCCCGTAATCCTAGTGTCAATCCCACCCCCATATACCTTCACAATAGAGGTCCTCAACCTGCTGATAAGAGGAGGGGGCCATCACGCAGCTGAGTGTTCCGTCGAGTCTTAGGATGTGTGCGCCTGATCATATCACAGGGGGGGTGGGGAGGCCTGGATCAATAGAGGGTCCTTTGAAGGAGAGCGACCTCATACAATAAAGGGCAGTAAATGATATCTCCCGGCTTAGGCAATGGCCTCGGACCTGTGTGGACAGTCGGACACGGGGTGAGGGGCCATCAATGGAGTGGTATTCATGCTGCGTGGACAATCCAGCGCAGGAGGGAGGTTTATCAACAGAGGGGCATTCATGGGAGGAGAGGAGGTGTTGGTCAGGCGCTGGCGTGACTCCCAAGGACAGGGTCATGCAGAAGGGTCATGCTCATAAGGAGGAGGGAGGGGGAGCCAGGGTGCGCGGAGGATGCTTGCTGGGTCAGAGGGGCGCGCTGGCGATCGATCGTGGACAGGGAGACCATGATATCTAAAATGGCTGCCGTGCACGTAGTACATAGGTGACCTAGAATGGCTGCCGTGCACGTAGTACATAGGTGACAAGCTGGCGCAGATGATGTTCAGATCGCAAATTAAAATTCCACAGTGTGGAAATGCAGTGGAGTAAGAGTGACTGAAATTAAGGCAAAGGGATCACTGATATAATATTGTTGCACACAATATCGAAATACAAAAATATCAGAACATAAATATTGTTAACAAAAAAATTGCCTTCCTATACTTAACCAATATAACCAAAAATATAGAGAACATAAATATTGTTGTTAAAAATGAAAAACAAAAAACAAAACAAAAACAGAAAAACAGTGGGCTACATATATCAAAATTGTAAAGTGAGAATACCTAATTGAGAATGTCTAAGGATTGCAATTAGGTAATTGAAATTTACAATGTACATCGATTCCTAGGAGGTCATATATCGCTCTACCTCTTTAATATTAATGTGGAAGATCACAATGTGAGACCCCCTAGTAATCTCTAAAATCACGGGAATGGTGGCCGTGATTGCTTTTAAATCTAGCAATATTCGTCTTTTTTTAATTCAGCGAGTTTTCCTTAAATGAAAACGGGATGCGTTCAAAAACAAAAATGAAAAGTTTTCTTTTAATTTTGTAAGATTAGGCAGTGGTCTGTGGGACCACTGCCTACTCTTAAAAAATGCTATAACAAGCATTCACAAAGGGTAAAGGGTCCTCATTCCATTTGCGAATTGGGTACCACGTACTTCAAGTAGGTGGTAAAATGCAAATGTTTTGCGACTGCTTTTCGGTCACAAAATATTCATACATACGGATGCAATTCTGTATTAGGAAGAGATACGCTAAGCATGCCCCTTCCTAATAGTGGATCACAAAACTATTTTGTAATTCGGTAACAGGTTACCGAAACACAAAATGGGTTTTGATACATATAAAAAAACCTTTTTTAGCATTCGCAAACTAATTGGCCTGATTGTGAGCTCTAAATAGCTTGATACAAGTAGTCCACTGTTTGTTTAAAATAAAAATAAGATATATATAAAATATCGTCTCATACAAATTTGCCCACAATAATATTGCCAAAATAATTACATTATCACTAATAAACATAAAAAAATGTTTTTACAATAAACAAATAATTACAATAAACAGGAGCTGATTGCGATATCAGGTGGATTTGCATCCACCCGACATTGTCTCATAAACATCTTGTAAATGGGACTGACCGACTTCCAGTCGGTGTTCCTGACCGCCAGTCGGTGTTCCCGACCGCCTGATTAGGATGTTGTTCTGTCGCATTCCTATATTTACTTATGGGAGTATGTGTTACGGCCATAAACCAGCCGTAGTAAATGCCCCCATAGGGAAATGAGAGGTAGTGTTAATCCTTGCACCTCGAGGTGCCTGCCATGGGGTGAAGGGATTAACATGGGGGTATCATAGGTACCCCCTCGGCCCACATCCAGAGGCCGCTCACACTAGGGAGCCCTGATGGGGAGCACCCAAACATGCTTTTCCAACAGGGTTTCCATGTCTGAAAGGCTGGCATGAAAACCCTGCCGGAATTTGTGCATTATAATTCCAAGGGCGGAAAGGCTGTCTTTGGATTACGCCTCCGACTGACCAACAGGCTCCTTGAGCCCATCGGAAGCCAGCTGGAATGATCGTCTGGTTTCAATTCCAGCTGGCTGATTCATAATCAGCTGGTCAGAATTGAAACTGACAATGGAGGTCGGTAAGCTTCTGATGGAAGGTCGGTGGCTTTCCGACCGCCATCATAATAACCACCTAAACTATATATACACATATTTGAACACATTTGTAGTTCACCCCATAAAATATATGACTAAATACGTAACGAAAAAAAACTATTTTCATAAACTACAAACATTTATAAAACATTCTAAAAGTTAATAAAAAAGGAAAAAAATAAATATATCTATATATTTTTTTTCTAACCTACTGGCAGTCCCTAGTAGGTAGCTATAGTTAGCACGTAGTTTCCATAATAAAAGTATTTATTGTTTTGCTAATAACTTTGGGGTCGTTTGTCGAATCTTCATGACATTTTCAAAACTAGTTTTCCATTGACTTCATCGGGTGTCTTTGACAGTGATTTGTCAAGTGGGGGCCAAGAAAAAGGGGGGTCCCAAAAATGTGCTTTCCCCATGCAATTTTCCATAGGGTTTTTAGTACTACAGCCCAAACTGCTGAACACAACTACACCAGATTTGCAGGAAAGCTAGATCTCTGACCAGAAAGATCTCTTTTTGTACTTTGATGTAAATCTGTTCAGTAACTTATGAGTTTTTAACAAAAAATAATATGTGTATCTAGGGGTACATATCCTCCTCAGATACAACAGATCTCATGGTGAGATCTGACTGGCTGCTTCCACTTCAACCAGGAAGTGTTGACAGCCATCTTGACTCCCTAGAAAAATGCAAAAAAGTAAGCGGGGTGGTTGGGTTGCACAGGAACCCCTTTTTTCCCTTAATTTTGCTACAAATACGCAGAGGATCCGTGGATCCACAGCAACATTTATTTTAAAAAAAGCATGGTTACCCACGCTTCTTTTTTGTGGCCTCCTAGATAGCTTAGGTCCTTGGGAATTTATAATATTTTTATTGGGGAATGGTGGGCGAAAATGGCCCCCTGCCCAGGCTGATTTTTGCCCTGGGGACACCATCCCCTAGGGTCCAGCCTTATTATATTTTGGGAAGAGGGTCCCCAGCCCCAGGTCCTGGCCAATGTTAAAAAGGGGGATGAGGCATGCATTCCTGCTCCCAAAGCCAATTTAGGCCCTAGGGACCCCATCCAGGGTGGCTTGCCCATTACAATAAATTGAATGGGGGGCACCTGACCCACTTCCTGAGCCAATTTTGGGCCTGGGGACTCATACCCCAGGGCCTGGCTGTAATTTGGAAAGGGGAGGTTGCGCAACCCCCCTCGAAGTAGCCATTATTGCCGCTGAGACCCTATTCCTGAGGGCCAGCTACTGCTATATCCTGGGAGTCAGCCGCTCTGGCAGCTGCGCCACATAACTCCCATTGCAATCTGTTAATACCTTGAGCTATGGGCAATAACAAGATAGTGTGTGATAACGTATTATTGTATTAAATTACAAAAAACTAAGATAGAAAAAGCATGATTTCCAGTGAAAAGATTGTATCTTGTGGAAAATGTTATAAGCAAAGAACTATAAGTTAATGGCATCTAAATTGGCACCTATGGCGACAAAAAATATGAATGCATATTCTGAATTTACAGGCTTTAATGTTACTAAAATAAATCTCTGAATTCTCTGGTACAAGTAGAAGAAACCCAGGAAAAAAAACCTTTCTGGGAATAATTGAAACGTATTTAAAATGAATGGCAAGTGTGTCCTGGTTTTACATCAGCGCTAGTCGCTTTGATTAAGAATCAGGATCCACAGAACACATCTTCTTAATGGTTCATAAAGCTGAAAATCTTCAAAAGTTTCAGGAGAAAATATTGCTTGAAGCAAAATTGGATCATAGTATGTTATTAGTATCTCATCAATGTCACTCGCTGCCGCGGAAATTGAGCAACCAGACACCCAATTACGCAGGCCTAATGAAAGAGAGTGATAGCAGCATCTTTAAGTGCTAGTGAAAAAAAAGTGCCCACTACATACCGGCAGAGAACTTTATACTGAATGGAAGGACAGAGGTAGTTCCAGATGGAATAATTTGTTGAATGAAATTGCAACAGACAGGCACTGGCTAGCTAGGAATCAGTAGCATAATGACATTCAATAGGTTAGGGCAATGGGTTACTTTGTTACACAATAAATCCAGGCACTAGCATTTAGAATATTACAGAAACTGAAGTGCCAATAACTTTTATGTGGTTTTTTTTAAATCTCCAAATTACACAATGTTGTCTAGCATGTCCTTCCAATGCTTTCTATGCAGTTCTGAAGGATGTTCAGTACTGAAAGAGGTTATGGTTGGAAACTGGAGAGCAAAACACCCAGGTGCAAATTGAATTTGCGGTGACTGTCGTCCTACTACCAGATTTACAGTTTTGGGCAACAAGTGACAAAAAACTCATGAAAACAGTATTTTTTCTCGTTTTCCTGGTTGCGCATAGTGACAGAACTGCACGAAGCAGAATTTAAGCGCTGATGGTAAAATCTGTGCAAATGCATTTTGTGCTTATTTTAACAAAACCATCTAAATGAGGCCCCAACGATTCACCGGATTTTTTTTTACTTTTGCCTCTTGATGAATTTTGGGCCTATAGAGGTATTTCTCTTTGCTGCAATTTGTTAACATCTCTGGGCAGCTGTATTAATTTTTGGAGCAACGCCGTTCAGCAACTAAAATTCCTGCACTGTATTGTGGGCCATATTTATTACAAATGGCCTACTTCTGCTCTCATTCCCTGCACTGGTCAACATAGAGGTTTGCACCAATAAGTGTGGGTGACGTCCATCATAGGATTTGTACAGGAAGCATACCCTTCCACTATAAATTCACATGTCTTGCCAACTTGTAATAAATTCCACACAAAAGATGTGTGCTGTAGAGCGTAGCCCACATGGTGTGTGCAACTAGGAGAAATAAATACATGTCACAATTTGCTCTCAAAAAATCCTCCCATGACTTTGCACTTGTTTGCATCACTTTGCACGACTTTGCACAAGGGCAAAGTCTTAGTACAAATGAGCCACTGTTTGTTCAATATTGCGATCATTTTTAGTGTCTGGCTACAGGCAGATTTATCTTTCTGCTGTGAACAGTATTGTAATCAATACAGTGCCTCAACATTTGATGGATGATATTTGATATTTGATATTTATGGGTATTTGTAAAGCGCAAACTTTCGCTCCGGAAGGAGCATCTTGGCGCTGAGCATGCGTGTAGGTGGTAAGTGATACGTGGTGAGAATCTGGGTCTAGATGGCTGCCAGTACAGAGGTGTCTGATTGTTGGTATACCCATGTCTTAAGGAGTTTCCTAAAAAGGCTCTCCTTTTCGATTAATCTGAGATTAACGGGTAAGTTGTTCCATGCCCTTGCTGCCAGGACAGTGAAGGTTTTCCCACCCCTAGTTTTGTACTTGAACCTCGGGATCGTGATGAGATTGGTCCCAGAGGATCTCAGACATCGTGTGGGGTTGTAATGCGTGAAACGATTAGCAAGGTAGTGAGGGCCTGTATTTTTCATGGATTTGAAAACAGTGAGTAGAAGTTTAAAAAGGATTCTTTTATGAAGTGGCAACCAATGGAGGGAGTTTAGTGCTGCCGAGGATGATGACTTTCTAGGGAGTTTCAGGACCAATCTAGCAGCTGCATGTTGTATACTCTGTAGCTTCCTAAGGGTGGACTTCTTCACTCCAGCCATTAAACCATTGCAGTAATCAAGTCGGGAGAGTATTAGAGCCACCGCGACTGATTTTCTAGCTGCAATAGGGAGGAAGTCGAAGAATTTCTTTAAGGATTTAATAAGTCCGAAGCAGCGCCCAGCAGTAATCCTGACGTGGTCGTCGAAAGAGAGCGATGAGTCAAATTGCACGCTCAGGTTCCGTGCAGAAGACACTGCACTGGGTGGGGCCTCTGATCCTTTGGGCCACCAGTCTTTCGGGCAGAAAGATAGGTCTTTACCCAGCGGTATGATTTCGGTCTTCGCACTGTTGCACCTCAAGTGGTTTTTGTTCAGCCACTGGAATACATCGGAGAGACAATTACGGAATCGCAAATCTGCGTCCATACACTTTTTATCGAAGGTGACGACAAGTTGAGTGTTGTCGGCGTATGACGTGACGAGGATCCCATGAGATTCTATCACAGCGAGGAGGGGAGCCATATAGATGTTAAAGAAAAGGGGGCTTAATATGGACCCCTGGGGCACTCCTGATGTAATGGGTTTTTCGCTGGATAGGTAGGGACCCAAAGACACAGTCTGGGACCTGTTAGACAGGAAGGATTTTACCCATGCCAACACTGTGTCTGTCACGCCAATCTCTCGCATTCTATTAATCAGAATGACATGAGAGATAGTGTCGAACGCTGCTGTTAGGTCAAGCAGGATGAGGACGGCTTGCCTTCCTTCATCCTGCAGGAACTTGATGGAATCAGATAGTTCTATCAAGGCTGTTTCGGTGGAATGACCGGAGCGAAACCCCGACTGTTGAGGATGCAGGATGTTGTGAGTCTCTACAAATGTTTTTAACTCTCCATGTACTAACTGTTCCGTGATCTTACCTAGGACAGGTAGTAGTGAGATGGGGCGCATGTTGGTGAGATCAGTAGGGGACTTGTTCTGCTTCTTCATCAGCGGCTTCACAATAGCCTTCTTCCAGTCGCTGGGCACTATCCCCGACTCAAGAGATTTATTGATAATGGTATTGATGCAGGGGTTTACTACCTCAATTAGATGGTGAAGGATGCCAGGAGGTCAGGAGTCGGTAGGGGCTCCTGATTTTCAGGCCAGAATTGCCTTGCGTGTTTGCTGAAGAGAAACAGGTTTAAAGCTGCAGAGAGGGGGATAGTTATCAGTTACATCATGGGGAGTGATCGAGGGAGGAGGAAAGTCTCTCTGAATATTAATAATTTTATCCACAAAGAAATCTGCGATTTGATTACACAGAATTTCGGACGGTGGAATTTCAGGCATGAGAGCTTTGGGGTGGGTGAAAGACTTGACTATTGAGAAAACAGTTTTTTGTTTTTGGTGAGCTTCATTTATGGCCTTAGTAAAGTATTCCTTTTTAGCCACTTTTATGCTGGAGAGATATAATTTCCTCTTCTGGACATAAAGTGTTCTTGCGGCCTCATCATAAGTTTTTCTCCACTTCCTTTCTGATTTTCGGCAGAGGAGATGGCTATCGGTTAGGGTCTGGGTAAACCAGGGTGCGTTTGGCTTTCTTTTGTGACATTTCACATGATGGCCATTGGGGTCGGAATTATCTGAGACGATTTGATCCATCCAAACATGGAAGTTGCGAGAGTCAACTACTACGTCTCCAATTAGTTTAGGGGCCTTGGCCAGGGGTTGGGAGTCCAGCTTAATACGTTCCGTCACTTTCCTCCAGTTGACTGTGAAGGAAGGGTAGGAGCGCTTAGTGCTGGGTAAGGCGTGGGCTTGTATCTCGATATCAAATGGAATGAGACAGTGATCAGTCCAAATTTGAGGGATCGGAGGGGACATGGTCAAAGTTATAAGATTAGAGCAGATGCCATCGAGAGTATGGCCCGCATGGTGGGTAGGAGCGGTGACAAGTTGGGATAGTCCAAAGATATTTAACGAGTGTTGAAAGGAGATGGGATGGGGGTCGACACATGATTCTAAATGTATGTTCATATCCCCTAATAAAGTGAAGTTAGGATAATGTAGCATAAGTGCCCCGAGAACATCATCTAAGGAGTCCAGAAAGGGAGTGGCATTGCCAGGAGGGCGATATATCAGTCCCCCCGAGAAGGAGGTGGAGGCATTAATTTTAATCGAGAAGCCTATGCCCTCACTTCCTTTAAGATGGCCTACGTCAAATGTATGGCAAAGGAAGGTTTTCTTAATAGCAAGTGCTACCCCGCCTCCTCGCCCAAGAGGTCTGTCCCGCCTAAAGATAGTAAAATCTGAAGGGAGGGCAGTTGCCAGATCAGGATTGGATGAATCATTGAGCCAGGTTTCAGTGATAAAGAGAGCATCCAAATCGTGGCATAATATTAAATCATGTATGTCTTGGCAGTGACAGGATAGGGACCTGGCATTAATAAGGCCTCCCTTAAAATAATTGGGATTATACTTTAATGGGGAAGGCGTTTTATGTGCTTCAAAAGCTGTCACAGGGGGCATCCATTTGCAATGTAGGCATGAGAAGGGGCCCGAGAGGGGGTCGATAGGGGGGCAGCCCTTACAGTGGTCGCCCATTTCAGAGCGTAATACGAATAACTCATTGCTGTCATACCTGATGATAGTGGGTTTTTGGGCAGCATGCCCTACGCCCGGCGCGGTCCGGTCGCGGACGGGCGCAGACACGCTTGGCTTAGGCGCGGCTTCGGCGCGCATCCGGCGCGCCCGCTGCGCCAGCCCCCTGCGCCGTCTGGCCGGCCTACACATGATATAGGGAGAAAAGAGGGCGGGAGGACGGCGCGACTAGAGCGCTCTCCCCGCCTCACTAAAGATGGCGCCCACCGCCGCCGAGTGTCGGCTAAAAAGCGGCTGGGCCGAGTGAGGGAGATCGAGAGATGGTCAGAGTGTCAGTGTGCCTCAACAATTCATTCCCCTTATTTCTCTGAAAAGCCCCCAAGATAAAAACGGAACAATATTAAAAGCGCTCCAAGTGCAAATAGCAAATTAAAACAGGTAACAGAATTAGCACCACGTTGAAATCACATGCAGCTCGCAGCCCCAGTTCCCCTCACCAGGGAGAGCTTCTGAAGGGCACCGAGCGCGAGAAGAGGAACTGTTAAATAATCCAATAGGGCGGGAGGACGGCGCGACTAGAGCGCTCTCCCCGCCTCACTAAAGATGGCGCCCACCGCCGCCGAGTGCCGGCTAAAAAGCGGCTGGGCCGAGTGAGGGAGATCGAGAGATGGTCGGAGTGTCAGTGTGCCTCAACAATTCATTCCCCTTATTTCTCTGAAAATCCCCCAAGATAAAAACGGAACAATATTAAAAGCGCTCCAAGTGCAAATAGCAAATTAAAACAGGTAACAGAATTAGCACCACGTTGAAATCACATGCAGCTCGCAGTCCCAGTTCCCCTCACCAGGGAGAGCTTGTGAAGGGCACCGAGCGCGAGAAGAGGAACTGTTAAATAATCCAATAGGGCGGGAGGACGGCGCGACTAGAGCGCTCTCCCCGCCTCACTAAAGATGGCGCCCACCGCCGCCGAGTGTCGGCTAAAAAGCGGCTGGGCCGAATGAGGGAGATCGAGAGATGGTCAGAGTGTCAGTGTGCCTCAACAATTCATTCCCCTTATTTCTCTGAAAAGCCCCCAAGATAAAAACGGAACAATATGAAAAGTGCTCCAAGTGCAAATAGCAAATTAAAACAGGTAACAGAATTAGCACCACGTTGAAATCACATGCAGCTCTCAGCCCCAGTTCCCCTCACCAGGGAGAGCTCCTGAAGGGCCCTGTGCCATTGGTTTTACCTTATCATTTGTTTATGCAGCTAGTAGTTCCACACTGCACACAGCCAGCCCAGATCTGTCAAAAGCAGATGGAGTTTCTTTAGTCCTAGCAACGTAACTTTCCATAGGGCTCTTTACACCGTGCCCGCCAGATATATTGGCTTTGCCAATGCTTGTTTTAGATCTGGTCACAAACGTCTTTACCTTGGTGGAACATCATATCATCAATTCTTAAAAAGTACAATAAGGAGTAGGAAGAGAGCATGGGCTTGGGGTCAGTCCCTTTTAGAAACTGGCTTGCATGTGTTTTTATTGGTTTCGGATTGCTTAAATATGCTGCTAATTAAGACCACTGTATTTGGAGGTTGGTTACATTAGTGCTCTTGCTAGAGTTTGATAGTTTAGCATCATCAAGACCTTTAGTTAGACTGCATATTCAGAATGAAGTATTTTTTTTTAAATTAAAGACAGTGTGATATTTTATGTACTGACTTTTTAATTTTTGTTTAGGAAGTGCTTGTTGTTGGGATGCCTTAGCTAATTGCTTATGTTTATTTACTTGTTTTACTTTGTCCTCATAGTCATATGATGTTGCATTTACTGGTTTTGTTCATAAAATTAAGACATGCATAATTTCTTCAAGATGAAACAAGAGTACAGGCCCTTTGTTAAAAGTATCTGCGTTATTTTACTGCGTATGCTTAACAGTTCACCACTTACAACACACCATATTTTGGTTCCGTTTCCTTTAGGGTACAACTTAACGCTACTAATGTAGTCTGTTGAGCAATGGGCCCTGTTCCCAGTTTCCATGTAGTTACAGTCCAAAATGTTTCTTCATCATGGCACGTTTTGTATTTCAAAGTTAACAATTTTAAGTGATCCTAGTTCAAGAGGTAAAGGGTTAATGCACCCGTATACAAGATATAAAACACAGAAGGAAATGTTGACAACAAGTTCAACTGACTTTAAATAGTCCACTGTGCTACCAGTGCTAGCGTGCTGGTGCAACTAACAGGCAATAGAACACCACCAATGAACTGAAAGCTAATAAACAGTGGCAGATCGATAAGAGTACACCATACAGGAATTCAATTATGTGCAGGCTGAACCACATTCTGGGGTCTGTAATTTACACGAATAGAACAACTGTAGTGTAGTATGTAATCGAATGCTGTGAGAATGTACCTTGCAGCAGCCAGGTTATTGACAATCAGTGGCGCTGCCAGCTCTGGGGAGAGTTGGGGAGGGCAAACCGCCCCTGGCATGGACTGTTACCAAGTAACTTAAAATACAAAAAGCACATACATGATGCATAACGAGGCCCCGGAAAAAGAACAGTAAATAACGGGAGAGAAAACCAAATACATTAAAAAAAAAAGTCAAGTACAAGGCTGCATGTCCTTGCCGGTCCCGTTCTTCTTCTTGCTCTAGCATGGGCCCAGCCACCTCCCTTGACCAATCCTGGCGCTGCTCTCATGCTGTGAGAGCAGCGTCCCGATTGGGCGGATGCTCCTTCAGGCCCTGTAGTCCTGTGTTTTGTCTCCACCCAGCTCACTTAGACAGCTAGATGGTGAGCTTCAAAGTGCGCATGCCACTTTGGCCGTCGCAAGGGCAGCTGGACTCCTGTCCTCAGTTGCCAATCAGTAAAAGAGGACATGCCCCGCATGTCTCTGGGCTCGGGACTGCTGCAAATGCGCACATCCAAAAAATAAGATGTCAATGAAATGTTTTCATTGCCATTTTAGTTTTTTCCTTCGCAGCTCGCAGCAGGGAGAGGGGGCGCGCTACAGGGCTTGCAGATATCTTTATTAGTGCATCCCTGGGCCAGGATTAAAAACATGGCACTGTGGGGAGTGATTAAGTCAGCTTTTAGTGTCAAAAAGGTCAACATGTTTCAGCCTATGACCCTCAGAAGAGGTGCTGTTTTTTTTT
This sequence comes from Lissotriton vulgaris, assembly GCF_964263255.1. Taxonomy (NCBI): domain Eukaryota; kingdom Metazoa; phylum Chordata; class Amphibia; order Caudata; family Salamandridae; genus Lissotriton; species Lissotriton vulgaris. Next base: position 228,348,678 of record NC_141689.1, on the reverse strand, counting down.
TCAGGACCTAACTTTCAGCGCTGCTGCTCAAGGTCCTCAAATCAAAAGGCAATTTGTATTTATGACCTATACAAAACTGTCCAGTGATCCTATTAGACATCACAAGTTGAAGGTTTCACTGGTGGTAACCCACTACTGTCAACAGTCATGCGTCAACTCACCCTGGCATGGGGCTCAGGGTGCTCTCTGGTAGCAAAGATCTGACACGAGGAGCTAACCTCCCGTAACCTGCTTAACTTGTTGTATGGAACGCCCACATTGCTGCGAGGCATTCCAGTGAAACTCTGTTACTCAAAGGTAAAAGACTAGGGGGGTCATTAGGATGTCGGGCGGATTTGCTCCGCCAGGGTGGCGGTGGCCACCGCCACCCTGGCGGAGCAAATCCGCCCGACATCCACAGCCCAATTCCCCCCCGCCATATTAGTATGGCGGGGGGGACCGCGGCGGTGCAAAACACCGCCCGCATGTTTTCCGCCCCGGTCGCCTTGCGGCCGGGGCGGAAAACCAGTAACATGGTGGCGGTGTCTGTTAGACACCGCCCGCCATATTACCATGGGCATTTGTCAATGCCTTTCCGTGGCGGCAATGCCGCCACGGAAAGGCATGCGGAGACTCCCTGCGGGGGCCCGTTGCGGGCCCCCTGGGAGTCCGGGGCTTGGGGGGTGCACATTGGGGGTACCTATGGTACCCCCCCGCATTTGAATGTGCAACACGGCAGGCACCGCGCGGTGCCTGTCATGTTGTGCTTTGAAATGCACAACGTGCATTTTTACCATTGCGGCGGGCGGAGATTTCAGCTCCGCCCGCCGCAATGGTAAATATACAGGATGCGCCCGCCTGTGTGGCGGGCGCATCCTAATGCCCATTTCGGGACCCCCGCCCTGTAGGCGGGTGGTCCACATCCCCGGTAGGGTGGCGGGCGGCCAAAGCCCGCCCGCCATCCTAATGACCCCCTAGGTGCTGCTGCCGGCTGTTTCCTTTTTTTATTATTTATGTTTACTTATTAATGGTGGGTTGCAATTAATTTTCTCTACCCTAGTCCAGAGTCCTTGCCCGATTAATTCAGATGGCACATTGTTGACTAACTTATGGAAAACTAAAGAATATATCCCAATTGGCAGGGTGAGTAAAATTCATTGGGAAGGCTTAAATAAATGTTTTTATGTTCAGCCATTATCCTCAGCTAACCCAGTTGCTGCTCAATTTTCACAATGCGAACTTTGGTATTCAGACAGAATATCCGGTTGGAAATGTCGACGTACACAAATATCGAGTTGGAAATATCGTGACACAGCAACATTGACAGCAAGAATATCGTGGTCAAGAATATCGAATTTAAGGTAAGAAATATCTCTTTAAATATAGAAGTCATTAATATAATTTGCAAAAATATAAAAATAAAAAATAAATAAAAATAGTTGTTTTAAATATCGACTTTTTAATTAGTGGTATGTAGTTTAGTCTATATAAAAAAACGTATGTGTGGTATGTTTTTTTGTATAAGTATTGTTTATGTTTTTTAATAGATGTGTTCAATTTTTTGCAGTTATCAATTTTGTTTGTAAATTAAAATTTGCATTTTTAAGTTCTGTAGCGGGTTGCGGGTTTATAGGCTAAAAGGTGGGAAGTAATTTAATTATAATAAATTAAGGAATATTTTGTATTTATTAATATTTATTCAATTGAGATTTTATAGTGTTTACTGTGGGAAGTAATTTATTTGTAATTATTATTAATTGGTTGTAAACTAATATTAATTAATTAATTGATAATTAATTATGGTAATTGTGTAATTCTTTTTGGTGTGGGTTGTGGGGTTTCTAGGGGTAAAGGGTGGGAAGTAATTTATTTTTGATTAATTAATAATTAGTTGTAAATTTATATTGAATGAATGAATTAATAAATTAGGTTTTTGTATAGCGCAACTGCCACCCTACGGGTATCCTAGCGCTCATACTTAAATAGACCAACCTAGACACAGACCGGGTCAACAGTGGGGGCAGACTTTAGGATCAATCCTAGGAAAGAGCCAGGTTTTCAGGCTCTTTCTAAACTCGGCCAAAGAATTGGCTTGTCTGATATTCTGGGGCAGCTCATTCCATAAGTGGGTGGCTGCCACACTAAAGGTCCTCCCCCCATCCTAGAGCGCCTAAATATTCATTAATTAATTGAAAATGAATGATTAATTTCAAGTGCGGGTTGTGAGGTTTATAAGGGTAAAGGGTGGGAAGTAACTTATGTTTAATTAATTAATAATTCTTTCTTAATTCATAATAATTAATCAATTGTAAATTATTTATGGAAATTGTGTAATTAATATTAGGTGAGGATTGTGGGTTTTATAGGGGTAAGGGTAGGAATTAATGTATGTGTAATTAATTAATAATGTAACTAATGTTTAATTATTTCATAATTAGTTGATTATTAAAATTAATTATTTAAGTGATATTTAATTTGAGTAATTGTTTATATTTTTGTGTGTGGGTTTTACTTTTATAGGGGTAAAGGGTGGGGACAAATTAATTGTATTTACTTAATAAGTGGTTGTTAAATACTATTACTTTTTATTTGAAAATACAATTTATTTGCGTAATTAAATTTTTTTACAGTATACTTGTAGTTGTGGTGTGTGGGGGTTATGGGGTAAAGTGTGGGAAGTTATACATTTTCATTAGTTGTAATTTGTTTTTTAATAGATAATATTTATTTAGTTGTAAGTAGGAGTGATAAATTGTGTGGTGCTATAGGGTAGGAAATAAAAAAAGTAAATGTATGTAATAATTTAAGTTTCTGTTTCTAAATAATTTCTAAGTAAAAATATTTATTTATTTGAACATTATTTTTTATTTTAATCAATAAAATATTTGTAGGTATTTGGCATATGCATTTATCATTATATGTTTTTGAAATTTGTAATATTAAATACATTTGTGTTTGAATTTTTAACATACTAATATATTTTTGAAATATTTAGGGATCTTTTATAATGGCGGGCGGATCATCACCGCCCATATGTTGGTGGCGATCCGCCCGCCATTAATCACTGCCTGCATGCAATTTACCCCTCCCCTGATATGACGGCGGGGTGTACTGTGGCAGAGTCGACCGGGAGGAAAAGGGTTGAATATGGTGGAGGTGTCTGCTAGACACCTCATCCATATTAGAATGCATGCATAACGCAGCCTTTGCGTGGCGGCATTGTTTTTGCAGTTGTGGCCCATTGTGGGCCCCAGGATTTTGGAGCGGTGGAGGGAAAAATGGGGTACCTATGGTACCCCCCTGCATTTGCATGCACAACAAGGCAGGCACTGTGCAGTGCCTGCCATGTTCTGCTTGCAAATGCACAATGTGTAGCCACAGCATTCTGGCGGCGGTGCTAAGTGCACCAACCGCCACAATGTTGTGGATGGGGGATGCAACCGTCACCGTGGCGGTGGCATCCTAATGGCTGGTGTGGGACCGCTGCACCATTGGCGACCGGTCCTAGCACCACTAGGGTGGCGGGCAGGCCGACAAAAGTTAATTATAAACTCACTGGATTGAGAATATTAATTGTGATCCCTCCACAATCCAAAACTTTCCCTACTGTTGCACTGACTGGAGTGGGGATAGTTATTTTTGCCCCTCAGCTATCCAACACTTTCCCTACTGTTACAATCATTGGAGTGGTGAACAGTCAATTGTATTCCTCCGCAATCCAAAGTTTCCTTACTGTTGCACTAACTGGAGTGGAAAAAATTATTTTTACCCCTCTGCTATCTAACACGTTCCCTACTGTTGCACTGACTGGATCGGGAATTGTAAATGTTATCCCTCCGCTATCCAACAACTTCCATACTTTTGCACTCACTGTAGTGGGAATAGTAATTTCTGGAATATCTAATGAGAAGGAAATTTTAGGATGGTTAGAATTCCTTGACTCTAACGAGATCAGGGGCCCGATGTAGGTAAATCCCATTTACCGATTTTGAAATACGGAATTTTACCGATTCGGTATTTCAAAATCGGTAAATGGGATGTAGGTCCCAACATCTGGATCAGTTAACGATTCTGTAAAAATTCGGTATTTACCGATTCGGTAAATACCGAATCGGTATTTGCTATAGAATCCTATGGGCCTTTGAAGCCCATAGGATTCAATTCAAATACTGATTCGGTATTTACCGAATCGGTAAATACCGAATATGTCAAGGGTGCAGGGGGTGTCACTTTGACACCCTCTAGCACCCTCAAAACGGGCATTTGTGCAATGTGGCACACAGACATGCCCTAAGGGCACGTCTGTCTGTCACATGGCACATGTGTACATGCACAGATGTGCATGTACACAGGAATTGGTATTTTACCATGGATTTGTATTCCATGGTAAAATACCGATTCTGTAAGCCATGTGCCAATGGAAAATTGGCTACCTACATAGCATTTTCGGTAATTTTACCGAATCGGTAAATATTACCGAATCGGTAAATATTACCGAATCGGTACATTTACCGATTCGGTAATAATAACGATTCGGTAAAATTACCGAAAATGTGCCCCTACATCTCCATAGCCCTTTACCGATCGGAAACGGCCGAAAATCGGTATTTTCGGCCGATTCCGATCGGTAAAGGGCTACCTACATCTGGCCCTATATGTCTGCAAGAGACTTGGGGGGTCATTAGGATGTCGGGCGGATTGGCCCCGCCAGGCTGGCGGTAGCCACCGCCAGCCTGGCGGGGGCAATCCGCCCGACATCCTTCCCTCAATACCCCCCACCATATTACAATGGCGGGGGGACCGCAGCGGAGAAAAACACCGCCCGCCACTTTTCTGCCCCGGTCGCCTTGCGGCCGGGGCGGAAAAGGAATAATATGGTGGCGGTGTCTATCAGACACCGCCAGCCATATTATGATGGGCTTTTGGCAATGCCTTTCTGTGGCAGCGGACTTTACTCCGGGGGCCCCGTGCGGGCCCCCAGAGTGAAGGAGAGTAGAGAGGTGCACACGGGGGGGTACCTGTGGTACCCCCCTTCATTTGCATTTATGAAGCGTCAGGCACCGCGCGGTGCCTGACGCTTTGTAAATGCAAATGTAAATGCAAATGTGAAAGTGCATTTTCAGCATTGAGTACCATCCGCCCCAATGCTTAACAGGCAGGATGTGCCCGCCACTGTGGCGGGCACATCTTAATACCACGCCCGGGACCCCTGCCCTTATGGCGGGCGGTCCCGAGTCCCTCTATGATGACGGGCCGACTAAGTTCGCCCATCATCATAATGACCCCCTTTGATGCGTACAGGCCTCAGCAAGGCCTGTAAGTGCAAAGGGTTCGCTCTTCTGTGCACGAAGTCCTCAGACTACAGAAAGAATTTGGCATGGAAACTGAAAATACAAAAACATAGTTTAATAAACCTTTAAAGGTGGTCCTACAACCCACACAACACTCTACAGCATGGTACAGGGTAGCACAAAGAACTCAATCAAGTAGTCCACTTTTATACACAAAGAAGGGGCTCATAAGTAGGCGGGTACAACTCAGAGCATGATTTACGACCATATATGGACATTTCTGAACATGATCAATACATGGGTGGAGTTAACTGTTCTTGAGGCCTGCGAAAAAGCACATTCCTATCTACGCTAATCAAAGACAGATGTGACTTTTACTGAGCAGGCGCTAGACGCACAAAGGACTATTTATAGACTGTTGCTGGGCAGATCCTAAGGGCGACTAGCGAAGAGATAGGACTCTTCACATGGCGAGCACATGGCAATATGTAGCAGACAAAATTGAGGACAGAAAATAAGATGGAGTCTGACCGTATCAAGAGTTTGAGTGGGAAAACGCAACAAGTGAATTACGATATCATGTCTTTAGCTAATGCTTAACATTATCGCTGTTTTATTTACAACACCTTGGTGTACAGGGAACATCAATTTAGTTGGTTTTACTTCTTATGAGTTACCGGCATTAAGATCAGGACCGGGTAGAGCCAAGGGGGGGCTCGTTATTTTAATATCAACTAGAATTAATATGACCGTAAAGAAGCACATTAAATCGGGTTTCATTCTCAGATTTTATGGTTGCAACAAAAGCATGTTAGAGATGTACTTTTAATTAATTTCTACAATAATGTGTTTGACAATACCCGGTTTAAGGTTGTCCTGGAATTAGAAAATGTTATCGCTAAGCTACATGTGGGCATGATGGCTTCGTTTGACATAATATGGGTGGGAGATTTTAATACTCCCACCTGCCCACTTTTTAATACTAGGGTAATTGGGGGGAAGAAATGATCTAGGAGATGATGGTATTCATTTCCCCCACAATCTATTCGGGGAATCGCTTAACAGCATCTATGGCAAACTATGATTTAGCCATTCTGCCATGTGCAAGGGATGGAATGGGAAATGTGGTCCCTACCTTTAGGGAAGGAATGCAAAAATGATTATCGACCATGTTTTAGTATCTGCCAGTATTTCCCCAAAGTGTATTACCCCATGGATAGAAGAACTTATGCTCAGTGATCAAAATTGCATAATTGTAAAGGTAGATATCTGGGACACCATGTCTGAGAGTATACCGGTAATTGTTGACCATATTGCACCCACAAGGCCAAATGGGGTAAGAATTAAATGGAAAGGAGTGAACCTGGAAAAAACGATGGGAAATATAGTCAGAAATAGTTATTAAGAAATAATAGAGAACCTGAATGATAGTAACTCTCCCTCGTTGATTTTAACAAATGTTTGTAAAATAAATATTAACATCAGTACTATCCTCAACATAGCATCAAATAAGGAATTTGCAGGGGTTAAGGGCTGGTTCAATCATGCCTGTACACATTCACTAACCCTGCTGAAAAAGGCGCTGGTAAGTTCACCCAGGGACCCGATTCTGGTAAAGAAGCTAAGGGTAGAAAATAAAGATGTTCTTAAACTGAGGAAGAGAGAACTGCAACAGGAGGCATGGGATAAGCTTAACCAGGCCGCAGATACATCTGACAGCCAGTTGTTCTGGGCTACTGTGAATTCCCCTTTTCTAAAGAATGAAGCCTCGCCCGAATTATCATCCAATTGAATAGTGAGTCATGGGTAGCACATTTTCCGAGCATTTTTAAAACAGAGGTTGCTAATAACCTCATAGATCTGGAAATCCGGCCAATCTTACCTCTTAATATAAACCTTGATGAAGTGGTACAAGGTATCAAGAGTAGTAAGGGGGAAAGGCCGCAGGCCCAGACGGGGTAGATGTACCCCGTAGATGTAGATGTTTACAAATCATTACCAGCTCTGTGGGGACCCCTCTTAAATATTGTATTTAATACAGCAGTAATGGAAGGCCCACCGGATTCTTGGGGAGAATCAACCATAATACCAATATATAAAAAGGGGGCGAAATCGGACCCAAAAAATTAGTGACCGATCTCGCTGTTAGATTCTTCACTTAAAATACTGAGCAGGATCCTACTAGTAAGATTACAGGAATGGGCTGAGGACAATCAGATTTTAGCCGATTCACAATATGGTTTTAGAAAAGGTAGAGGTACCCTTGAACAATGTATTAATTTAGATTTGATCATTGGAAAATATACTTGTGCCAAGCAAGGGTCATTATATATTTGTTTTGCTGATCTTAGCAGCGCTTTTGATTTGGTGGACCATTCCATTTTATGGCCAACTCTACTAGGCCTTGGTGCCCCAGAACCTATAATCTTCTTCCTGGCAAGGCTTTATGAAAGGCTTTTTACATCTGTACGGTATGGCCAGGGTGGAGAATGTACTTCTAAATTCAGGGTAAGATGTGAAATCCGACAGGGTTGTGTTCTGGCCCCATTATTATTTACACTCTTTATTAATGGGGTAGACTCAACCCTCAAACAGGTTAAATCGGATGCGCCCAAGGTATATGATGTCTCAGTGCTGCTATATGCGGATGACGCGGTACTCTTACCAAGAATTCCATTAGGGCTCCAGCATCCACTTGATGCATTTGTTGATTTTATGACCGGGAGGAAAATGGTGATTAACAAAAGTAAAACTTATGTTATGGTGTGTGGCCAAAAAAGGAAAATATGTAAATCCTTTTTCATAGAAGGACATAAAATTGAGACAGTTGATAAGTTTTGTTACTTAGGGATAACATTCACCGGGAACGGTACATGGTCAATTAAATGTACAAGCAAAAATGGCTGAAAGTTCCTATGGTGTTTTTAAATTTGTCGCAAAATTGGGTGACCGCCGAATTAAGGATATGTTCCATATATACCTTTCCAGAAGCACATCCATCGCACTATACGGTGCGGGGGTCTGGGGTTACGGCTGTAACAACCAATTACAAATAACTGAAAATAAGTTTTTTTTAAATTTGCTTAGCCTACCTAGTTTGGCATCAACAGAGCTTATCCACAGTAAGGGTGGGCGAAAAATCCGTTTCGCGGGCGAATTTGCGGATTTTCCGCGATTTCGCGAATCGCGAATCTCGCGAAATCGCGGTAAAATCCGCGAATCAGCGGGGACGAATTTTCAGCCAAGCAAGGGTTACAGCAGCAGGTGCAAAAGTTGAACCTAATTTCTTTGTAACCTTTTACAAAAGGGTTACAAACAAATTAACTTCAACTTGGACACCTGCTGCTAATTGCTTCCTGGCGCCTCGTTGCCTACTTGCAACTATTCTCTGACCCTGCTCTGACCCTTGAAGCAGGGTCAGAGAATAGTTACAAGTAGGCAACGAGGCACTGTCCAAGGAATTAAACCTCATCAGGAAGCACTTACAGATATAAAAAACAGGAAGAAGGGAGAGGATGGCAAATACACCCATTTTGAGTTGTCAGGAGGGGTTAAACTAAAAGAGACCTTTACAGCACAATTTTCATATGCATTTTGCTAAAAATAAAAAGCTGTATGTTCTGTAGGGGCAACTCAGGAATCTGGCCCTTCAGAGATCCGGCCTCTCTTTCTTTCTCTCGTTCTCTCTCTCCCTCTCTCTTTCCGTCTCTTTCTCTATCTATCTATCTATCTATCTATCTATCTATCTATCTATCTATCTATCTATCTATCTATCTATCTATCTCTCCCTTTCCCATAAACGACTGCATGGGTAACTTCGCTATGCAAGCGGCTCGCGAAGATGCAAAAATCCCCGCGAACACGCAAAAAATCCCGCGAACACGCAAAAAACCCTGCGAACACGCAAAAAACAAAAATCCGCAAATTCGCACAAATTCGCGAATTTTGCAGATCGCGAATTCGCAAATCCGCAAATTCGCGGATCGCGTATTCGCAAAATTCGCCCATGCTTAATCCACAGGGAACTTGGTATTAGTTATTTGTCAGACAAAATAGCGCTCAGACCTTTATTGTCCTGGAGACTAATATGGAGTAAAGAGGAAACAGCTTTTAATAGATTAATTATCCAAGATTGTCTCCGGCTGGAGAATTGGTTTAAGATCCCCTGGCTAAACTATGTTGTGCAATGTTTTAATGACATTTTTAAATTAAAAATTAAGGACGACCATGTGGTAACATTAGAATTGACAAAACTAGAAATTAAGAATCTGTTTTTATCCAATAGAAGTAGGGAGAACAATAGTCACACTGAACAGTCAAATACTTGTCAATTCTACTCTTACTATTCAGACGCTGTAGGTTTTCAAACTTACTTGAGCTCGGTAACTAGAACGTCCCATAGATATGTCCTTACCAGGATAAGATTTGGGCTCGCGCATCACCTGGTTGCCTTCCCTAAGATTAAAGAATACCCAGCTTCCCCCTGTCCGTGTGATGGTCACACCAAACAAAGCACTCTGCACTTCCTCCTAGTCACCGTTATTTTTAAAATACCGTACTTTTACAATTGATGCTGCTATGAGGCTAATTGTTTCAATGAATGAATTGGATGTTTGCTTCTTTACTGCAACGTTTCTGCTTAAATCCATTGAAGCAAGGAAAAGCATGATGTTTTAATCCCACCCCTTATTGACTGCTGCACTTTATTGTTACTATTTTTTAATTATGAATGTAATGAATGAATTTTTAATGATGATGTATGTACATGCTTTTATGGTTATTTTTAATGACCCTAATAAAGCTTTTTGAAAATGAAAATGACTGGAGTGGGAATAGTAAATTTTCCAATTGTAATCTTCATATAGATTCAATATACAGAAAACATATAAAATTCCATGTGAACATAAACAATAACCTCAATTTAAACTTAAAAAAAACTAATGTCCTTAAAATACTTATTATCAGTTTGATGTTTCAAATCAGTGTATTTTTGTATTTTCATTATCATGTACAAATGTGAATATTGTGAATGTAAATAATTTTATTTTTATAATAAAGAATATATATATATACATTTTACAGAGAAAAAAGTATCATTCATGGCTTATTTACGTTTGTGCATACATGTAATTTTTAATACCTCCTTGGGTATAAAATTGGTTCAGTAAATGAGTTAAATGAGAAAGAGCACAAAAGGGGAATCACTTATTTCTTTTAGTTTATTGACTTACCCAGTCCCTTTTGGCTGTAAGAGGGTAACTTTGTTTTCGGAGTTTTTTGAGCAGAACCAACGCAGTGTAATACATTTCCTCGCAGCCCTACATACGAGCTGCTGCTGGACAATGCATCTCTGACACAGGATCCCGCAGCTCTTCAGTACCGTAGCTCCATGGTATCTCCTCAGCGCATGAATTCTCATCGTAACTTCTAGGAAACAATGCTAAGCGATGCATCCTCAACACCGAATCTCAAAACGCTACGCAACCAGGATTTAAGGTTCTTTGTTCAGCAAGCCAAACTTTGTCCCTACATCCAGCCTGTGCTTCATCTCAGTCAGACTGAACTAGGGACGTTGTCCCAGTCCTGTGCAATCAGATAACCACAGGGGGTTTTAAAGCACAAATTTTACTTAACTGTTTCAAATTGCATACCACCGGTTTTACAAATTAGATTGTTGTTGTTCGGTGACAAATAAGGTATTACTTTCTACTCAGTTTTTCTTGTGTCGTGCTTTTACTTTATCACTATTTGGAATGCTACATAAATACTTTACAGATTGCCTTTTAGTTCTAGGATGCCTATTAGGATAGTGGACGGACCTGTGTCCGTCCTCCACCCCGAGGTGGAGGGACCGTCCGCAGGGGCAGGAGCGGTCCCTCCATGTAAATGCAGGGGGGTACCATAGGTACCCCCCATGTGCACCCCCCACCCCCGACACCCTGGGGGCCCGTAAGGGCCCCCAAGAAACAAATCTCCACATGCTTTTCCACGGCGGTAAAGCATGTTTGGACACACATAGTAATTTGGCTGGCGGTGTCTTGCAGACACCGTCACCAAATTGCCGTCAACACCCCGCGTATAAGCGGTGGACGGATCTGACGTCCGCTGCTGATCCCACCGCCATTATGATCTGGCGGGGGTGTTTTTAGGGTCCGCGGCGGTGAATCTGCATCCTCCGAGCCGGACGTGGCTTCCACCGGCCCGGAGGATGCGGATTCATCGCAATCATTATCGACCCCTAAATTAGGCTTGAGTGCTTTTGTGCCAAGCTACCAGAGGGTTTAGCAAAGGTTCATTTGGGGTTTGCTTGTGTTTCACCCTGACTAAAATTGTGGTTGCAGCTTGAATAGAGTTTGAGGTTGCTGCTTCAGTATAGGTTCACCCCCTTCAACCCAATTTCATACAGCAATGCTTACAAATTAGTGCATTTTTTTCAAACTAACACGCCAGAGAAGGAAAACCTTCCACCTCTTTGATGCATGCATTGTAATTTAGGCTGCAAGTGAAGATGACCTTGAAGAGATCCATCTTGAAATGAAGAAAAAAGTAGCATTCCCTTTCATTGCTTCCATATGGTAACTAGTCACAATATCGAAAAAAAAATATTGACTGGACAGAATATCACGTTTTTTATATCAAATGGACAGAATATCGAATTCCACAATATCGATAGTAATAGTTAGTAGTATCAATTTTTTTTGTATGTTTTTAGTGTTAGTATATGTGTTAAAAGTATGTATATAATTTTTTTAAATGTATGTTTGAATTTTGTGAAAAGAGTGAATTTTATGTTAATTAATTTTGAGTAATTTCATTCAGTAGCGGGTTGTGGGTTTATAGGCGAATAGGGTGGGAAGTAATGTAATTATAATATATATGTTTAGCATCATTTAGAATGAATTAATTATATGTTACATTTTTTTTGCGTAATTTAATTCTGTAGCGGGTTGTGGGTTTATTGGGGAATAGAGTGGGAAGTAATTTAATTGAAATAAATTGATTTATTATTTTATTACTTAATAATTTAATACTTAATATTTTCTATTGTTAATTAAGTTAATTAATGTATTAATAATTAATTATAAATTGATTAATAATAATATTTGGTAATTATGTTAATTGTGTCATATTTTTTCTGAATTAGTAATTAAGTAGATATTAATTAGTAACAATGAATTTGTAAGTATGTTAATTAATGATATTGTTAATTGTAAATCATTAATTAATTAATTGATAATTATGTTAATTTAGTAATATGTTACAATATTGTAGGTGATAATCATAGGGGAAAATGGTGAGAGATAAATTAGTTTTTACAAAATAATTAATAATTAATATTAATTATATTTAAGGAATGGGTATATTAAATTATTCCCCTATGCTATCCAACACTTTCCTTACTGTTGCACTGGAATGGGAATAGTCATTTTTACCCTCCCGCTATCCAACGCTTTCCCTACTGTTGCACTCACTGGAGCGGGAATAGTAATGTTTACCCTCCTGCTATCCAAACCTTTCCCTACTGTTGCACTTTCTGGAGTGGGAATAGTAAATGTTACCCTCCCGCTATCCAACACTTTCCCAACTGTTGCAGTCCCTGGAGTGGGAATAGTAATTTTTACCCTCCGGCTTACTAACGCTTTCCCTACTGTTGCACTCCCTGGAGTGGGAATAGTTATTTTTACTGTCCCGCTATCCAACGCTTTCCCTACTGTTGCACTCACTGTAGTGGGAATAGTAATTTTTACCCTCCCGCAATCCAACACTTTCCCTACTGTTGCACTCACTGTAGTGGGAATAGTAAATGTTACCCTTCTGCTATCCAACGCTTTCCCTACTGTTGCACTCACTGGAGTGGAAATAGTAAATGTTACCATCCCACTATCAAAAGCTTTCCCTACTGTTGCACTCACTAGAGTGGGAATGGTAATCTTTACCCTCCCGCTATCCAACGGGTTCCCTATTGTTGCACTCATTGGAGTGGGAATAGTTATTTTTACCCTCCCGCTATCCAACGCTTTCCCTACTGTTGCACTTACCGGAGTGGGAATAGTAAATGTTACCCTCCTGCTATCCAACGCTTTCCCTACTGTTGAACTCACTGGAGTGGGAATAGTGAAGTTTACCATCCCACTATCAAAAGCTTTCCCTACTGTTGCTCTCACTGGAGTAGGAATGGTAATCTTTACCCTGCAACTATCTAATACTTTCCCTACTGTTGCACTCACTGGAGTGGGAATAGTAAAGTTTACCCTCCCGCTATCCAACGCGTTCCCTATTGATGCACTCATTGGAATGGGAATAGTAAATTTTACCCTCCCGCTATCCAACGCTTTCCTGACTGTTCCACTCGCTGGAGTAGGAATAGTAATTTTTGTTCACCCGCTATCCAACATTTTCCCTATTGTACCACTTGTTGGAGTGGAAATAGAAATGTTATCTTTTACGCTATGTAAATTTTTAGTATTGTTTACATTTAATGTAGTGTAAAATATTCATTTTTTAAAATAATTTTAATGTTTTAATTTATTGGATATAATGTATTTTTATATTTATATTATAGGTTTATTTACATATATATGTAATTATATTTAAGATTATGTTTTTAACATTTAATTATTAAAAATATTAATTACTTTTTAATAATATTACGATAATATATATGCAATAAAAAGTAAAAATACATTTATTTTTATATTTACATTCATTATTTGTTAATTTTAAGGTTATTTAAGTATTTTTAAGTATTTTTTACTTAATTATATTTATTATTTTATTAATTTTACATTACTTTCAGAACATTTAAAAAAGTTGATATTTTAGCAAATTATAATATTTACAAGGATAGTAAGGATTCAATATTTTTGTACTTACCTGTTTGTAGATAGGAATTCGATATTCTGGTAGTCGATATTTTGTCGGCGATATTCTGTTGGGTCGAGATTTAGATCGTCGATATTCTGTCAGTGATCCCTTCCATATGTGTCTGAAAAGATGCATTGTATCAAATTTTTGTAGCAAAGCAGGAGCTGAGCACGGATCACCTCTCCTCACTCATTAAGATGTCACTAGCAGTAAAGTTTATAAGGTGCATGGGTGGCGTTAAAGACATGGACCAGTTACGGAGGAGAGATCCTGAAAAACTGAATTCTCATTGCTTAACAATGACAGCATATGGTATGCGGGGACACATTACATGACTTGGCCTTATATGGTTCAGTAAAATAATAAAGCCATGAATGTTGGGTGTCGAAACTTATGATAGGCACATTGTGCTGGAGGTAGACTAACAGGTTGGGGATGTGTGATGAATATGATTGGGACTTTTTTAAGCTCTGCCCTAAACAGCATATTATCATCTGATTTGATTTCGTAATAATCATGATCATTCGGATAAATTCATAAAAATTACTTCATGATAAATAACTATATAATTGGAAAGTGCCAATCATTATGTGTGCATATCGATACAAGGGTACAAGGATGGGACTCTATTTTCTCCTTTAGATAATAGATTCACCAACATGATTGTCTGGCTCCTACCACTCCCTGCCTGACAAAGCATAACTCGCTGGAGGAGGAGTGAGAGACACCTGCCAGTTCTTCTTTTCTCCAAAAAAGGTCACAGTCTGTTTTGGGGAACATGGGGATCAAGGAGCTGTATTCCCAAAAATAATTGGGTGAAAATTACACAAACCTTCCTCAAGAAATAAAAAGCATGTAATACTTCCCCTTCTAGGTGACATCTCCCCCTTCTGTCCTACATCTTCCTCACTGTTTCTTCATCCCACCTCACATGCCACACTACTTTTGCAGACATTTATGACTTGCTCAGATCAGGTGGTAAATGTTGTGTTTGGTAAAGCCCATGGAATAGGGAATTTTATGTGGAATTCCAGTTGGTAAATTCAGTTACACACCTGTGCTGGTGGTGGTATTTACAGGGGCAGAGTTTTCACCCTAGCAGTACCATGCAATGCAGAATCGGGCCCATGTGGGTAATATGGGATTTGGTTGGGCTTTTGTCTTTTGACCATTAGCTGATTTCAGTACCTTTTGTTCTGATTCATACTATCAGAAGTGAATTTTTTTAACTGATTCAAAGCTTACAAGATGTTAAGATCATCTTTCTAAATATAGCTTAGTAGATGTGACTTACTCCTGGAAAGTGAAGTATAAATCACAACTGCTATAAAAAAAAGTCCTAGACAATTGGGTTAAAAATGTTTCAACCTTTCAGTCTTGTATATAATTAAAGGATAGGAGTTTCCAGGAGGCTGGAATAAGAAATATTGTTCTATATATATATCAAGGCTGGGTGGTTAACTCCACTCCTCCAGTGAAGTTTGTGGAGTTGTAGAACTCTGAACTCCGTTTGGAATGCGTAGTTTTCCAAAACTCCACAATCACAGCGGAGCAGACTTTACCAGTGCCGCTTAGGGGTTACTTGAGGTTTCGCTGCACCGGGGTAAATCCAAAGTTCAGGCTGACCACAATAGAGGGCAGGCTGGCTATAGGACCCACGCTGGTCCTGCTAAAAAGCACCTTGGATGGAGCAAGAGTTGGCGTTGAAGAATCGATTCCTTGGTTCTGATCCATGCAGTTGGGTAGATGCGTCATTGTTGAGCCTCACAGTCGGGTCCTGTGTCATTGTCAAACTCCTTACAATGCAGGCACTGAGTCAACGCATACCATTACATAGTGCAACAATAGGGTAAGTGTTGGATAGTGTAGGGGTTAAAATTACTATTCTAACTCCAGGAGGAGCATAAGTAGAGTAAGTGTTGAATAGTGTAGGTGTTAAAATTACTATTCTAACTCCATGGGGTGCAACAGTAAGGTAAGTGTTTGATAGTGTAAGGGTACTATGCGTTATGATGGTATGTGTTGTAATGGTTTGCGTTGTAATGACTGCATTGTAATGACATGCGTTGTAGTGGTATGCATTGTAGTGTCATGCGTTGTAATGGTTGCGTTGTAATGGCATGCGTTGTAATGGATGTTGCGTTGTAAAAGTTTTGTTGTAATGGTAGTGCGTTGTAAAAGTTGCATTGTAAAGGTTGTTTCCCATTGAATTTTAGTAAAGAAACAGCTGCAGAACCCACTTCCAAGGCCCAAGTCCGCATTGGCACCTCTTGGCAGGGCAGGATTCAAAGTTGAGTCCAGTAGCTGAAGCAGAGTTTAAGGAAGTCTTTGCACGCCCTGAGATTTCAAATCAGGAGGCAGGCCAGCACGTCCTTGGGGTCTCTTAATTTCTTGGAGGATGTAGAGATGGAGGTCCATCCCAGGTACGAGACAGCAGGCCAACTCGGCAAAGCAGTTCAGCAGAGTGGCAGTCCCTCCTGGTAGCATAGTAGTACTTCCTGGCAGAATGTCCGCAGATCCAGTAGTGTACTGAATTGGTGTTGTCAGGGGTCCAGTACTTATATCCATTTGAAAGAGGCCTTTGAAGTACACAAGGTCCCAGCCTTTCCTGCCCTGACTCCAGACCCACTACAGGGGTGTATGTAGGTCTTTATGTGAGGACAGGCAAAGCCCTATTCAGGAGCAAGTATCTGCCCCTCCTTCCAAGCCTGGTGCTGGGCCATCAGGATGGCATACCCACAGGGAATGCATCAAGCCCAGCTTTCACCCACCCAAGACATGTATTCAGAGGCAAGCAGAGGCATAACTGGAAATTTAATTTATAAACTGTAACAAGGTAATCCCAATCTTAACCTAGGGGAGAGATATGCCTTGTAGGAGTGAAAAACAAACATAATATTTTTTTCCTATGGATATGTAAAACTCAAAAGTATATGCCCTACCTTTTAAATACGCTACACCTTGCCCATAGGCCTGCCTAGGGCCTACCTTAGAAGTGCCTTATATATAATAAAAGGGAAGGTTTTGCCATGGCAAGTAGGTTAACTTGCCAGTTCGAAATGGCCACAGCACCCACAGGCTCTGCAGTGGCAGGCCTGAGATGTCTTTGAAGGGCTACTGAAGTGGATGGCACATGCAGTGCTTCACACCCACTAGCAAAAGACACACAATTGATGGACGGAATGGAGAACAAATCAAAACATTCACCCCCAGTCAAGAGATCTGGGTTAAATCTATCATTCTTTTGCTCACTATGCCACCCCAGTTTAGATCTGGCCATATGCAAATCAGTCTTGACCTTGTGCTTCATGGGAACAGTCCTGCCCGAACTGCCAAGTCAGGCCCTCCCTGGACCGGAAACAAGCATCCTAGGACCGGTTTCACAATGCCACCCCTCATCAGCCAGGATAGCTTGATTCCAGTGGCACAGTGAGCCAGGACCCACGTGTGGGCATACCCGGCACACTTAGGGTGAGAAAGCAAATGACACAAAATTGACGGATGGAGTGCAGAACAAATCAAAACATTCACCCCCAGTCAAGAGATCTGGGTTAAATCCAGACCCACTAGTACCATTTAATTTACAGGTCCTAGGAACATATAGTGCACTTTACTACGGACTTATAATTAAATGAAATATGGCAATTAGGGATAAGTCAATGTTACCATGGTTAGAGTATAGAGCATATGTACTTTAGCACTAGTTAGCAGTCGTAAGAATGCTCAAAATGCTCAGTGCTCAAATTCATAAAGCCACCAAAATGAATTCAGCTAAAAAAGAGGTCAGAAGGCAAAAAGTCAGGAGGAACCATGCCACGGATGTCAGGTCTAATAAAGACATTTAGTGCTCTCCTTACCCCCTTCTTTCCAATCTTAGCCTCGTTTCAGTGTGTGAAGTGGGTGTATCAAAACAGAATGAAACTACAAAAATAAATCAATTACAATAAAATACAAAATTGTTAAAAAAGAACTTTTTTAACAATTTTGTATTTTATTGTAATTGATTTATTTTTATTATATGAAAATTGATATGTTTGTAATGATGTGTTATGTGCAATGAATTCATGCTTATTAGCAAATAAAATAGATAACGAATAGACTCTAAATGTCCGGGTTGTTATTAATGTTTTTTTTAAATAAAGAATAAATTCCTTTTGGTAACCTACTTTAGACCGACTAAATAAGAAATAGAATCGTACACATCACACATTAAGAATTGTAATTGATTTTTTGTAGTATTATACACCCCCTCCCTTTTCCAGTTGAAAAAGGGTACCTCCTTCTTGTTTTTAATCAAAACAGAATGATGCCCGCCCACCCAAAATGATGTGAAGTCACTAAAAATGCCAATATGGTGAAAGTCTCCAAGGACAGCGTTCCCTCTTGCACAGCACCAGCAAGGGTCTTTGACAATCAATTGCATGCTCTACTACAAAGAAAACTGTTTTGGGTGGTGGCTGAGAGAGATTTTAGGGCATGTTGTATAGTTGGCGGAAATGAAAGACCACTCCATCTCCGCACATTGATTGGCTTTCTAATACAAACTCTAGCTGGCAGGAGTTCTCAGAGATGGAGTATCCTCTCTTGAAACAGGGGCTTCAAATAAGTATGATTGACATACTTATGGGAAAGTTACGCAGCATCTTTGCAAGTCACCCTGCTGCGCTTTGTTGCATGACAGGGAAAGGCAGTAATGTGCCATATTTAAGTGCTGACACAGGCAACCTTGCACCATGGCCTCATGAATATAACCTCATAAATATGTACCATGGTGGAAGGGTGCCTTTGTGGCATGCAGGATTGTTTTTGTGCAAGAAGGGGAACCTTTTCACACAAAACAATCCTCTGAGGCATATTACAGTTTCTATGGGTGATGGAGAGTGCAGCGCACATAGAAAGAGGAAGTAGTGAGCAGAAATAAAGATATTTCTCCACATTACTCCTCCCCTGAGAAGGCGTATCTTTTTGGCACATTCTCTGGTTTGCCAGTTTTGGTAAATCTGGGAATGCATCAAAACCATGGGAGTTGCTGGGAACATTCCATGCAATGCCCATGGAATGCCTTCCCAGGGCAGAGTAGCACAGCACAGTGATTTGCACTGCACTGTGTTACTCCAGATATATGAAGCCACTCTGGGCCACACACATTTGCCTTGAAAGGCTTCATAAATCTCATGTATTAGCTGTGCCTCACATGCACCACTTTGGGTAGTGGAAGTGCTGCACAACTGGCCTCATAAATATGGTCTTGAGTGCACAGGCTGTGTAACAAGTAGATAGCAGTAAAGAAAAGCGTCCACTGGCAGCAACTGGAAACCCTTGCGATCATATCTAGGAACTCCATTGGTGAGAGTACATCGCAGCTCCTGAAGCATAACCCACCCTCAGCTCTGTTCACTACTTTGTTGAAAATGGATGCCCTCCCTTCTCGGTCTTAAAAGATACGCTGTGGAATCTCCTCTCCTAGTGTACTTCCCACACTACTTTCACTACGAAGCACGAACATGGATGAACTTGATCATCAATTACCCAAGTCATTTAATCAAACTTCAGACCCGTATAGATCGCTGGAGAATACAAATTATGTTATAGCATATGTGGAAGGAGGAATTATTCAATGTCTTTAACAGGTCCCACAGCTTGATGTCAGGGTTAATCATGCCTAACCTGCATAACAACAAATCAGACATAAATCAATGGAGTTGATGAAACTGTCACTCTCAAGCGCCCAGACCCTTAAAAAGATTTTAAAATACTCTAGGTTTTCTGGCTGTGGTTTTTGAAAATATGTTGTGCTACTGTTATGATACTGTATGGTGGGTAAGGCAAGTTGAATTAGGAAAGTGTGTATTTGTGAGTACCGACTACCCACGATTTAAATTAATTTCAAGATGTGTCTAGCTAATAGTGGTTATGGCATGAGCCAAGTCTATCAGGGAAAGTAACTCCTTGGAGATGTGAGCAGATGTAGAACTGCTACCCTCTTAAGTGAACTCCATGACCACAGGTCAAGGCGGAAGGAGTGGCCTCCTCTGGACGAATGCACAGTGCTGCTAGAAGGTTAGCCTTCTCTTTGTCGAGTGTCAAAAGAGAAGACGGAGGAAGCAAAGCAGACCACAACACAAATAGGGATAATGCTTATGCTGCAGTGTCTGACTAACCCTCCTAGCTGAATCTTTCTAATGTCTTCAGAGAAACTGGCACCTATGCACCTCATTATGATCGATGCATGTCCTGGGCATTGCGGCCCAAGGTAACACCCACTCTCTATTCTGATGGTGACTCCTCTTGGTTTCCTAGATGATGACGCTGTAGTCTAGCACCTTATCAATGGCTGAGGACATATGAGGAAGTAGCTGTGGCTAAAGTGAATCAAGCAGCAGACTTACTGGACACAATAGTAGCATGACCTCCTGGCTGCCGCCTCCCCTAAGGCCAGCGGTACCAACATGATTCTTCTGCCACCTGTGAAGGGTGCAAACCTAGGACCATGCTGTGCCCTCTGACTCCCAAGTGACATCGACATCGCCAGACATGTCGGCATGCAGTAATTGGGAAACCTAGAGTCACCCCCTAAGCCTGGAGCCACGAGCTGTACCATGGGAATCGAGATTGAAGCATCATGCCTCCACCACTCACCATACCCTAGGAGAGGTGCCTCGGCTGCTGCTACTGAGAACCATGAACCTCCACTGCAGGCATTGGATGCCTTGCTTTCCTGTCAGGGAATGCAATGGGAAGTAGGGGGTGCAACACATGTAATAACAATACTTAACAGTGATATTGATTCAAACTGAGGATGATGAATGCAAAGGGCTGACCCAAAGGTACCAACGACTAAAGGGTCCTTACGCAAAGCTCCATTCTGGGCTTCATTAAACGTGCTCGGTGTGGGGTTGCTAATTACTCAGGCCCCGGAATTAGTAATTCTGGGGGTCCCATTAACTCAAGAAATAAGGAATTATCAGAGATTGCAAGTTGAACCTTCAGAATCACCTGAGAAATTACTGGGGGAATAAGTAATTCTGGATCTGATTTCCCCTGTAATTCCTCATGCCACCCAGACTTTCCAATGATATTTGCCTACTTCCAGAAGTAAAACTCCCAGGGCAGAACTCACAGGTCCCCAGTTACTATGTGGACCTTATGACCCCAAAAGCGGCCAGTGGTAGGGTTACCGGCCCCACCAGGAATTACAAACGTTTTTACACAGGACCTCTGTGCAGGAGTATGGTTTACTAACAAGAGGTCTGTCAGACAGCGAAAGAAGTCTATAGCCAGCCCTGCAAATTGCCAACGACAAAGTATTTTCTTACAACTCGCCTTCTGAATGAAAACAGCAGTGCATACAAAGTAGACCCACTGACTGTACATAAAGAAAACTACTTCAAATGTAAAGTTCATACTTAGGGGGTCATTAGGATGGCGGGCGGGCTTTGGCCGCCCGCCACCCTACCGGGGATGTGGACCACCCGCCTACAGGGCGGGGGTCCCGAAATGGGCATTAGGATGCGCCCGCCACACAGGCGGGCGCATCCTGTATATTTACCATTGCGGCGGGCGGAGCTGAAATCTCCGCCCGCCGCAATGGTAAAAATGCACGTTGTGCATTTCAAAGCACAACATGACAGGCACCGCGCGGTGCCTGCCGTGTTGCACATTCAAATGCGGGGGGGTACCATAGGTACCCCCAATGTGCACCCCCCAAGCCCCGGACTCCCAGGGGGCCCGCAACGGGCCCCCGCAGGGAGTCTCCGCATGCCTTTCCGTGGCGGCATTGCCGCCACGGAAAGGCATTGACAAATGCCCATGGTAATATGGCGGGCGGTGTCTAACAGACACCGCCACCATGTTACTGGTTTTCCGCCCCGGCCGCAAGGCGACCGGGGCGGAAAACATGCGGGCGGTGTTTTGCACCGCCGCGGTCCCCCCCGCCATACTAATATGGCGGGGGGGAATTGGGCTGTGGATGTCGGGCGGATTTGCTCCGCCAGGGTGGCGGTGGCCACCGCCACCCTGGCGGAGCAAATCCGCCCGACATCCTAATGACCCCCTTAATGTAAGTAAAACATATATGATAGAATCCAGCTACACATGAAATCAGCACCTTAAGTAACAACTTGACAAATGCTGTCATGCAAGAGCAATTCAATTAGCCATACATGGAAATGCAGATCTAAAATATTTGTTTAAATTGTTTCTCTTCGTGGCTCCTTCTCCGTGCCTCATTAAAGACGGTTCAGTTTTTTTCCAGCTGTGCAAAGAAAACTATTCCGTGCCTGTTGATTCCCGAAACATTTGGAACAAATTACTTCCACTTCTGGAGCCTGAAAAAAGGAATGTTAACCTCACTAGACAAATATGGCGTACAGGGCGGGATTCGCAGAAAGCTCTTGGCCTCTTTTTTCAGGTTGGAAAATATTTTGGATTAGAAAAAAATGATTTAATGTGTTTAACTTGACTGCTGGAGTTGATTTATTGGACTGCTGTTTGTGTCTAGATTTGCTTCTCTTATCCTTCTTAATACCTCAGTTGCCATAATGAAACTCATTTTTATGAAAATAACAGAACACCATTTAATGTAGGAATAACAAGAAATGTCAGAACAGGTCAGCGGTTCAATCCTTTCTTTAAAGTAATCTTTATTATATGTAATGCACAATACCTATAATTATAAGAGGATTTTTTTTATATCTCAACCAAATTTCTGCGAAGGATAATTTAGTGGCCAACTTTAATTTACAGAAAAAAAGAAGACAGACACTTCTCCGGAAAAAAACCTTTAAAACAAGCCACATCTAGTACTGCCAGCTGGCTTAGTTCGAGGGCATAAATTGGTGCCTGTTGAAATGCAAGTTGTTGGGGTAGTGAGTCACAATCCGAAGAACAAAGTAAATATTAAAGCAAAAAAACTTTCTGCAATGAATCACTGATTCTCATCTATATGATGCAGTAAACAGATTTGTGATCCGTTTATGACTCAATAAATGGCAAGTGAACACCACCCATGAAATGTGTGGGCTGCTTAGTGCCTGTGTTAAAACACTGCCATGTTAGTTTGTGGTTTATAAAAAATCCTCACAGCAATTGACATGCAGTCATGTAATCTATAGTTTATTTCCTGTCAGGGGAATTAACTTAAAATGGGGGCGCAGTTAAGTTAATAAACTAGGGGACAGATGTATCAAGCCTTTTGTGACTCGCAAAGGCCGAAAATAGCAGAATTTCGGCCTTTGCGAATCGCAAAAGGTCTTTTTGCCTGTTATGGCATGCATCAAAAATTCGCACAATAAGAAATAGCAAAAATTTGCGATTACTTATTTTGCCATAGCATTTAAGGAATCGCAATTTTGCGATTCCTTAAATGCTATGTATGTAGCATTTTTGAATTGCGATTTTTGTTTAAGAATTCGCAAATTACCACCAAGTTGTAGTTGATGGTAATTTGCGAATTCTTTAAAAAATGCACAATTTAGCATTTTTGATGGTGGCATGTGACGCACACAAATGCCCATAGGGCATGTGTGTGCGCCATATGCACACACATGTACATTTCAGGGGTGCAGCAGGGTGTCTTTGAGACACCCCTGCAACCTTGAAATAATTCTCAAATTGCGATTAGCAAATTGCGAATTCGCAATTTGAGAATTACTTCACAATCATTCCTATGGGCCTCCTGGCCCATAGGAATGCATGGGAAATTATTCCTTATTTGCGAATTCGCAAAATGCAAATTCGCAAATAAGGAAGATTAAGGAATTGCAAAAAAATAGCGATTTTTTTCATACATTCTATTTTGCGAATTCTAAATAGTGATTCCTTAAAAATCGCTATTTAGAAATCGCAAAAATGAATCTTGATACATCTGCCCCTAGGTCATACCTGTGTATCTGAATCAGCTTTGAAGTTCATCCTCTTTCACAAGGTGAGGAGGCATTTCATCTCCAGGTACTTGTTAAGCGTGCTACTAGCTCGGAACCAATGACGTTAAGGTTGTACGTCAACAAACATCACATTGAAATTGCCAGTGTTCCAACATGGCTGCGCTTGCGTAACCTCTACATGCCAACATTGGTGTTTGGAATCCAGTATTAGCTATATGTGCCATATAGTCATGCACATGTCATGCCAAATGGAGGTTGTGATCATGTTCATTTAATGGTTTATTCAATATCATGCCAATCAATATAATTATCGGCTTGACAATACGGTACTGTCCTTATATATATCAGTATTGCCCTGAAATAATAAAATATGTATTATTATTATTATTATTATTATTATTATTATTATTATTATAAACAAAAGAACTGGGGAATGGGGTCTAAGCACAATTGCACCTATCCTCAGTATCGCTTTTAGTTTTGTTGGTGCCACGGACCGGAGACTCAATATCCTCTAAATCTCCTAGAACAAGAAGTGTCCTTACTTTCAATTTAAACACAATTATTCAACAGTAACCAACATTATTATGTTTTAAACCTGAAAAATAATGTATATATTGTGTATAATAATTGATTGTATATATATGTGTTATTTGTAGCCCTGAAGAAGTCCGTGGAGGACAAAACGAGTTGGCTACAGTATTTTTATGAAGATTGAATAAAGAATGAACTTCAAAACTACGTTATTGATTCTGCTATCAAATGATTTACTACTGTGCATAATAATTATGGTTACTGTTGAATATTTGAAAAGAGAAATTTGTGTGCTGGGCCAAATTGTGTTTCAATTATCATTATTATTATTAATATTATTATTATTATTATTATTATTATTATTTTTATTATTATTATTATTATTATTATTATTATTATTATCATTATCATTATTGTTGTTGTTGCGATTATTATTATTGTTCTTGTTCTTGCTGTTATTATTACTAATGTTATTATTGTTGTTATTTTTACTATAGCACTTCATTGCACTGCTGTGTCATTTCTAAGGCCCCAATATAAACCCCCCACCCCCTCCCCCAAAAATATCTTAGGGGCCACCCTCTAGCATGTGTACCATGGAACACGTAGCAGAGGAAGGGACCCATATTGAAAGGATCTTGCAGCATATTTAAGTCTAAAGTAGATCTTGTGCACAAGTCTAAGACCTTAAAGGGGATTACGTGCTTCATAGAAAGCCAATGAAGCTGTATCTAAGCAGTTGAGTCTGGTCAAATTTCTTCAAACTGGCACCTTCTTGACTGCAGACTTCTGAAACTGAGACAAGAATGGGCAAAACCAGAAACTATGCATATATGACATTGACTTCATTTGGTCCCAGTTTTCATACCCTGCCTGTCACTGGTAATATGCCCAACCATACAAGTGGGGTAATGTTTTTAGCAATAATTTAAGGAAAATCCATGAATATGGCGAAAAAATGACTTTTGCAAGGCACTGATTTGCCCTGAGGAGGCATCCCATGCAACCACTCACAGTTGTTGATGCAAAAGCATAAATACCAACAATACTGGGATTTGGATAAAAAACAATGCTTCCTCAAAGCAATTGTAAGGGTGAGGAAACGTTTTAATTTCTAATAATGTTTAAAACTTTGCATATGTGATTTTTTAATTATTATTTATGTATTAACAGTTAGCCATGCATATAGACTTGACATCATTCCAGATAGCAAAAGACCTGCACAGTGAACATAGTTTTATAATGAGCACCCATTGCATAGAACAATTTAGTGACTCATATCAATCACATTTAAAGGAAACATTTTATATTATTGTGGTTGACATCCATACTTCATCTAGATATGTGTACATTGTACATTAGCGACAAGGTGGCTAACTATCCATGAATCATTTGTCCATTTAATTGTACACTATGAGTCAGGAGGGACTGTCCCGCTATGGTTTGGTGGAGTCGAATTTCTGCGGAGGAAAGATGAAGTAAAGGGATCCCAAATGTCATGAGGTCTAGATCGCAACAGCCTTAGTGTTCCAGAATGCAGATAGATGTTCATGACAGTACGTGAGGTCAATGAGGCAAATTTGGACTGTAGGAGCTATTGACCTGCCCCACTGTATTGCTATTAAACCTTTGGCCACGAGGAGCATAATAGCACCCAATCTGCGGGTATCATGTGGCATGTCTTTGACATAGCCAAGGAGCCCAAGGAGCGGAGAAGGAGGGGTTGGTGTGCCAGTGATGTCCACTAGTATGTGGAAAATGTCAGATCACAAGGCAGCAATCTTGGGACAATACCAACATTAGTGCTTGAAATCAGTGAGAGGTGCATGACAGTGCTGACAGTGAGAATCAGAAATGTTATGTTATGTTATGTTATGTTATGTTATGTTATGTTATGTTATGTTATGTTATGTTATGTTAGAAGTTTTTCTATAGTGCACAGCTGCCCCAGCAAAGGGGCGTCCCGGCGCTGCAAGATCGAAATAGCACACACAGCTGGAAGGTCATCACAGATGACACGAAGCCAGTCCCATATGTGGTGTGCGACAGAAGCGATGCAGAAATTTCAAGTGTATGAAGTGGAGCCACTTATTGGGGGATAGCAGTTCAAATTGGCAACAGCAGATAGCCCCCTGGGTGTCAGAGTTCCAGGCTGCTTGGGCTTTCATAGTCAGGCTTGGAGCAGACTGTCGAACGTGGATGTACAGGCGCATTATCAACTTACGTTGGTATGTAGCAGTGTAAATGTATTCTAGTGTTGTGAGCGTCTGTAGCGGAGTGGGGAAAGTGGCGTTGAGTGCCCAGCAGGTGGCCTGCAGCTGGAAATATAACAGGGTGTCTAATAGCACATGGGTAGGAATAGTGGTAGCAACAGAAGGTGGGAAGAAGTGATCATCGGGGTATAGATCCACAAAAGTATTGATGCCAAGTCTGCCTTATCATGTAGTCGTAGTAGCAAGGGGTGGTTAGCTGTAGGGACTGAAGGGGCATATAATAGTGGGTTGCCAGCATGCACATTGGGTAGTGTCGATTGTAGGCCCTGATGGTTTGCAGGGGAGGAATAAAGCTGTGATGACCAGCCGTAGGAGGCTCTGTCTAGTTCAATTGCCACATGCGGTTGAAAAGGTGTGGGGTGTATCTATCAGTATAGGTACTGGGTTTGAGTGTATCATTTCATATCTGCCTGCAATTGTGGCAACCCGAGGTTGATGGCCAGCCCATATCAGCGTGATCAGGTTGGATTGTAGTCGTTTAAAGAAACAAATGGTAAGGGGGACTAAAATATTCACAAATAAATACAGGAATTTGGGTCATTTGATCATCTTAGCCAGGGTGACGCAGCTCGCTAAGGACAGAGGCAATCTAGTCCACACCGGGATTGGATCTCCTAGCCTGTTAATGGCCAATCCGTAGTTGGCTCGCCATAACTCCTCAGGGTCCCTACTATTGAATATGTGCTTCATTGTATAGCACACATAGAAATTTGTAAAAAGTTGTGAAATAAGTCTAAGCCCATTTTTTTGTACTGGAAAGATAGCTAAACAAACCCATCGGCCACAGTACAAAAAGATAACTAGATATAACACATGCACCTTTACGCCATGGAGCAAAGGTGTTTGTGTGGTGTTAGGCACGGATCACTGAAATATTATCGACGGTCACATTATCGACTTACCAAAATATCGTTGAAAAATTATCGACCACAAAAATATCGACTTTCTATACTTATTACACAAATTACAAAAATATCGAGTAAAAAATATCGAGTACTAACTATATCGAATGCATAAATATCGCTTCAATAAATATCGACTACAAATATATCGTTGGACATGAAATTAGCCCTAACACTACAAAAATATCGACTACAAAAATATAGACTACCAAAATATCGTAAAAAAAAAAATATCGAGTTCATGTTTGTACACTTTCATTTCTAAAATACCATCTTTATCATCAATAAAAGTCATTTCTCTATACAAAATACATTTCACATATAATACCTGTTACTTACATAAAATTACTATTAATCCACATTTGCTATACATTCTATTACATGCATTTTCTCATTTTCTACATATTCTTTGCATTTAACTAACATTTTCATTACTTATTTTCACATAAAAATATATTTCATTTAAAAACGAACCTGCTTTAATGCGGCAATCACCACATACCACCATTCTCACATCAACAAACACTCCAATTAACTAAAAAAAATCAAACTAGCCTATACAATGCTTCCTTACATCCTACAACCAATCAAATCAAAGCACACATAATACATATACTATAAAAGGGATACATGCATTCTACCATTTGTTGCTGCTACCTCTCTGGAAAGTAGATGCCAACACTCTGAAGATTTTGTTGCAGAATAAACATCTTTAAAGATCCAGCTCACTAGCTAATTAATCAAGTAAGTAACACAGCATTTTTGTAGAAATCTAAATTAGAAGTGCACTATTTTCCTTATATCTCCTAAGTCTTACACTTATTTTATTTTCATCTCTTCCTACATTTCTGATAGAAACTACTCCAACACAATTCCTATTACATGGTCATATTTCTTCACGTGCAAAATCAGATAGTAAGTATATAATAATGCTCTGTTATACACCAACTGCTGTTTTTAAACACTAATTTACAAGAGTATTTAATTTTTAAAAACATTATATTTACAGATATACTGAGATTGTCCTATTTCTACACCAAAAAGGATAAAACTACACTAATTACACATGTAAGTATAGATGTGTTTGTTATAAAACAGCCACTTTCATTTCATTGCACATTTCGAATCAACATATCTTGCTTTTTACATCTTCCCCATAGATCATTTGAAAGATCCAACATCAACTATACCAAAACACAAGAGTACCCTTCTAATTGTAATTTGTCTAAAAGTGGGCACAAAAAACGCTAACTATATTCTTAACACCATGTTATATATTTTGAATTGCCTCTACAGATATTCTGAAAACATCATACATCTATTCTACATATCCTATGAAAACATCCAACACAAACTATACCAATATACAAGAATACCCTTGTAAAAAATGTAAGTATACTTGTCATTTCTCAAAAACTGCCGAAAATAACACAGACTATGTTCTTAACAACATGTTATCTATTTTATATTTCCTCTACAGATATTCTGAATACATCATACAGCTATTCTACCTACAACAAAGAAAACGACTTATTTAGAAGTTAGCATACTTTTAAATATTTTCCATTTCCAAATGGTTCAATATAAAAATTATAATATTTTGCATTTATTTCTTCTATCTACTCTACAGATCAGACCTGTACTAACTTGATGTACTCCAGCAATTACTACTACTCTACTATTTAAACAAGTAAGTATATGTAATGTTTACATCAAATGTACAAGTAAGCAAAAATGACAACTGCTTTTGAGTAGGAAATACGTTTGTTATGTGTAAACATTAACGTTGCTTTTCTATATTTTCATACCAACAGCAAATAAAGACATACATACAAGAACATCCTTCAAAAGACATTTCTGCTTCTGTGACTACTACTTTGATTAACTGTAAGTATAAATGCATCAATAATGATGTTAGCACCACAAAAGGAAAAAAATGTGTTCTGATTTTGTTTCTTTCTACTCTTTCCTAGAACAAGTAAATCAAAATGACTGAAGGTGCAGAATTTGTCATGTCTCAGAAAAATAAATTACTATTATGCTACATGGGTTATGTGTATAATCAGGAAAGACAAAATGGTAGAAAAGTTTTTTGGAAGTGTACCAAATATTACTCCAACAAATGTTATGGGAGGGCCACTACTGAGGAAACTAATGTGCTATTTACTAGGGAACACAATCATCCCCCAAATGTCACAGAAATTGAAATTAGAGATGCTTTAGAAAGTATTAAAAGTGCTAGCACACAAAGTGACAAACCAACAACACAAATCCTTAAAGAAGAACTGGTAAAAGTCCCAGCCCATGCTTCAGGTCAACTACCCTCTATTGACTCCCTGAAACGCACAATTGCACGCACTAAACGACTCACTAGCACAACCCAACCCAACCCAACAACTTTTGAGGAAATTATTATTTCACCAGAAATGGCCATCACACACAATAAAGATACATTTATTCTTTTTGATAATGAAAGCAGTACAAACAGAATAATTATGTTTGCAACTGCAAGTAATTTACGAAAAATCCAACAGTGTCCCCAATGGATGATGGATGGAACATTTAAACCCTGCCCAAAACCTTTTTATCAACTGTATTCCATCCACGGTTTATACCATAATTCTAACATACCTTTCATTTACTGTTTGCTACCCAACAAACAGCAAACCACTTACACAGAAATATTAAATGTTCTCAAAACGGAAATCAATAATTATTTTCCTGAAAAAATAATTATTGATTTCGAATTAGCTATGATTAATAGCATTTTGAGAACATTTCCCCACACAGCAATCCAGGGTTGCTATTATCATTTTAATCAGAGTATATGGAGGCATCTCCAAAAATCTACTTTAAGTATACTATACTCTACAGATAGCACCTTTGCCTATCAAGTTAAAAAGTTAATAGCCCTGGCCTACGTCCCTGTTACAGATGTAGCTGAACATTACAATTTATTAATTGACAGCGCATATTACAAGAGGAATGAGGATAAACTAACCCCATTACTGGACTATTTTGAAGACACTTGGGTGGGAAGGTTGCACAGATCTGGACATCGACGCCAGCCCAAATTCCAAATCCCTTGGTGGAATGTCTATCTTAGTACTTTAAACCAAGAGGCTAAAACAAACAACAGTGTAGAAGGGTGGCATAATGCTTTCCAAGCAACAACAAACAGAGGCAAACCCACATTCCATAACCTTCTAGAAGCTTTGAAAAAAGAACAAAGCTATCAGGAACTAAGAATGGAACAATCAGTGTCACAAATAGGTCCAAAACTCACTAAACAAACAAAACAAATGTTCCGACTACTTCAAAGTCAAGTCACACTATACCCTACAACTAGAGGATTAGAATACCTGGCAATAATAGCTAAAAGTCTATTATAAAAATGTCAACTAAATATACGAATGTCTTCTTACAATAATAGTAAAATTTACATGTCATAAACATATATAATCAATTATAAATAATACATATTTGTTTTACAAACTTATTAAAATTATGAAAAAAAATTCGTAACAAATATGCAATGTTTATAATATATTCACACATACACATAACATTAAAAATCGACATTTCCCACCCAATCAAAATTGTAAATTAAATACTTACAATTTTTGGAGATGAGAGACGCAATCAAGGAAAAAGCAATCCATACAATCCAATCCAATATCTTACTATTCCAATATGGGAAACCCTCAAAAACCCGAAAATAAAGTGTAAAATGTAAAAAAACGCTCCAGGAAATCCCGAAAACAGTAGTGTGGACACTTTAGTATTTAAAGTGATATACACACAATTTTTAATAAACGGTCACGCATATCAATGTATCAATCCGAATCGAAACCCTCAAAAAAACCAGAAAAAGGTTGAAAAAGTGTTAAAACCGCTCCTGGCAAACACGAAAAATAGGAGATAAATGTCAAAATATAAGCATAATAACTCAAACATTTGTTTCTCCGTAAAAAAACACGTTTCCTTCCATGTAGTTTTCATGCGAGGAACCGAAACCTGTAAAATAACATACATAACGAAACCCACCCACAAATACCCCCTTCACATTTGTAAATATACTAACAATTAACATTAACCATGTAAGAAGACATTTCCGAACACTTAAAATAAGACTTGAAGGAAAAAAAGCACGACACATCTATAACGGAGACTTTTCGCCCAAACGCTACTTAAACTATTAATACATACACCAAAAAACACTACAAAGTTCGATTATACCCTCAAACATGACCACTTACTTATAATTTGTAGGTAAAAATAACCTTACCTCTCTCCACGCGAAGCAACTCCCAACCGTGAGCTTCTCCAGTCCAGAATGGAGCGCAATAACCTTACACGGTAAAAAAGTAGTCCCCTTAACCCATTTGTGTAAAAGGATAATAGAAAATACAATGTAATATTTAAAAAATATAATACATACACATGTATAATGTAACAAATTAATACACTATACTCATTACAATTTTCCTTATTTAAGAAAAATACATATATTTAATATAAATTAATATATAATAATTATTATATATTAATAATATTAAAAAAATATGTAAGACTTTGAATAAAAGATGTAAATATTTTGTTATTGTGTATATTTATATGAATAAGTTTGTGTTTATTTTTAAGTAAACATTATAAATGTTTATGGTAATAATTAATAATGATAAATAATATAACTTATTTATTGTTATTAATATAACAATTTGAACCATTTACTATATAAACAATGGCCAGAAAAAAGTAATTATTTTACCTGTGAATGTATATATTTTTGAAAATAATAAATGAATGTTTATGTTTATTAATTAATAATAATAATAATTAATAAAATAATTATTATTTTTTATTAATTATTACAAAATATTTTATAATAATTTCTAACTATAACAAAAGTATATAATAGCTTAACTAATATTTTTGCAATACCAGATATTATAATTAAACATATTGTTTCCCTATACAATTATAAACTTTACAACCGAATCGATTTCTATGTTTAATGTAAAAACAACATTTTCTGAAATATACACCAAGAAATATTTTATTTTGTATTTCAATTTCTTCTAACAAATGTAATAATAGTCATGTTACTTGTTAAAATAAAAAATGTTTTATATATATTTAATAATATTAATATTTAATATTAAAATTATTAAATATTAATGTAAGAAATGTATAACAAATCATTGTTTTATGTATTTCTATATAAATACTTGAAACTGTAAGTGACTGATGGGAATATGTAAAATTTACTGAAAGAATGTTGTAAACAAATTTATTTTTATTATTTACAACATGTATATAAATGTAAATATGTTATTCTGTGAATACTAAAAGTCAAAAAAATTTGATGTTATATTTGTTTGTGATTGTATTGTAGTACACAATAAAAATTAAAAAAATTGTTTAATAAAGTTTTTTGAAAACATCCATGTTGCATTATTTTTTAATATTAAAAGACAGTAATGAACAAATGTATGCAAATGTGCTGCACACTGACCAATTTAATATGTCCTATTGCTACTCCAGCCAAGCTAATATCATAGAAGCTGCAGGACACTAGCTAAAATTTTTTTACTATTCCTACTCCACTCAAGCTAATATCATAAAATGTGGTGTAGACTGACCAATGTTTATTTATTAATCCAACTCCAGTGTAGGTAATATCAGTGATGGTGCTGGACACTAACCAATTAATAATTTGAATTCCAACTCCACTCTAGCTACTGTCTGGAAACATGCTAATACATATATTTTTTAGATCAAAGTAAAACTTAATAACGTAAAGTTATATTATTTTGTATTTTCCTGTAATAGCTTTAATGTATAAGTGTTTTATGTTACACTATACACCTGCACTCTAAAATACCCAAAACTGTCCCTAAACACTAAAAATACCCCTTCACCCCAAAGCCCAAAACTGACCCAGAACCCTACAAATACCCCTTTATCCACAAACTTAAAACTGACCCTGAACCCTACAAATACCCCTTTACTCAGAAACTGAAAACTGACCCTCAACCCCAAAAATACCCCTTTACCCAAGAACAGAAACTTGACCCAGAGCCCCAAAAATACCCCTTTACCCACAAACTGAAAACTGACCCTGATCCCAAAAAATACACATTTACCCAAGAACTGAAAACTGACCCTGACCCTTTAAAAAACTCCTTTACCCACAAACTGAAAACTGACCCTGAACCATACAAATACCCCTTTACCCACAAACAAAAAACTGACCTCAACCCAAAAAATACCCCTTTCCCCAAGAACTGAAAACTGACCCTGAACCCCAAAAATACCCCTTTACCCACAAACTGAAAACTGACCCTGATCCCAAAAAATACACCTTTACCCAAGAACAGAAAACTGACCATGAACCTTAAAAAACTCCTTTACCCACAAACTGAAAACTGACCCTGAACCCTACAAATACCCCTTTACCCACAAACTGAAAACTGACCCTCAACCCTAAAAATACCCCTTTAGCCAAGAACTGAAAACTGACCCAGAAGCCCAAAAATACCCCTTTACCCACAAACTGAAAACTGACCCTGATCCCAAAAAATACACCTTTACCCAAGAACTGAAAACTGACCCTGAACCCTACAAATACCCCTTTACCCACAAACTGAAAACTGACCCTCAACACTAAAAATACCCCTTTACCCAAGAACTGAAAACTGACCCAGAAGCCCCAAAATACCCCTTTACCCACAAACTGAAAACTGACCCTGATCCCAAAAAATACACCTTTACCCAAGAACTGAAAACTGACCCTGAACCTTAAAAAAAGTCCTTTACCCACAAACTGAAAACTGACCGTCAACCCTACAAATACCCCTTTACCCACAAACTGAAAACTGACCCTCAACCATAAAAACCCTTTACCCAACACCTGAAAACTGACCCTGAACCCTATAAATACCACTTTACCCACAAACTGAAAACTGACCCTAAACACTATAAATACCCCTTTACCCACAAACTAAAAACTGACCCTGACCCCAAAAAATACACCTTTACCCCTGAACTTAAAAATGACACTGATTATTAAAAAACACCCCTTAATCCACAAACTGAAAACTGACCCTTAACCCTTTCAAAACCCCTTTACCCACAAACTTAAAAATGTCCCAAATCCCACTAAATACACCTTTACTCACAAACAGGAAAATGACCCTGAACCCTAAAAAATTACCCTATACCAAAAATTATTAAACTGACCCTGAACACTATAAATAATAATGAACACAACATTAAACATTAATATTTAATTAACCAAAAAATAATATTTAACAAGAACAAAAAGAAAATATATTATCACATTAGCTATAATAATAAATTTGATTAATTAATATTGTTTAATTCCAATTAATTAATTAACATGAACATACATTTATACATTACATTTAAATGTATCCAATTAATGTAATTAAGTCATTATTATAAAATAATTACCAATTAATTATTTTAAATAATATGCAAAATATTAATAAGATCATTAGCTAATTATAATTAATTTGTTAGCAATTTATAAATTTCAATAATATGCTAATTCATAATAAAATAAATCACTAATTATTAATAATTAATAACCAATTTATCAATTAAAATAATATACAAATCAATTAAAAAAACAATAATTAATAATAATTAATTAATCAATTAATCAATTAAATAATATGCTAAATACTTAATAAAACAATTAACTAATTAATATTAATTAATTAACAATTAAAATCTAATTACAACAATTACCAAACATATATTGATTAATTAATTATTATTAAATTACTTCCCACCCTATTCCCCTATAAACCCACAACCCGCTCCTAAACATTAACTACTATTTATTTATATATTATATATATATTATTTTTTTTTACATTTTTTTCTACATATTCTCGATATTTTTTACTTTCACTATATTTCGATATTTTGTCTGGTCGATATTTTTGAGTCGATATATTTGTATTCGATATTTTTGGGTCATTTTTTCAGTCGATATTTTGTCCAACGATATTCCTATAGTCGATATTTTGTTCATGTCGATATTTTTCCGTCGATATTTTGTCCATTCGATAATATGTAGTCGATATTATGTCCAGTTACCGTTAGGCACATGATGTGCCAGAGCTTCTGAAGAGAGCAGGAGCGCCATATCTTTGTAGATATGATGTTTCTCTGCTCTCTTCTCTTCTCTTCACTCAACGCAGTGCAGTATCTTTGATTGCTGCACTAAATTGTGTGATTTATTAATATATTTGCCCCATAATTTTTCAATATGGTATTAAACTTTTCAAACATCAAATTAAATAACATTTAGTTCACAAACAATGACATTATTTGCTTTATTTGACATTGTTAACATTATTACATTATTAAAAAATATTTACTTTTCAACTTTAAGCTGGCCGTATCTTTGATTGCTGCACTAAATTGTGTGATTTATTAATATATTTGCCCCATAATTTTTCAATATGGTATTAAACTTTTCAAACATCAAATTAAATAACATTTAGTTCACAAACAATGACATTATTTGCTTTATTTGACATTGTTAACATTATTACATTATTAATAAATATTTACTTTTCAACTTTAAGCTGGCCGTATCTTTGATTGCTGCACTAAATTGTGTGATTTATTAATATATTTGCCCCATGATTTGTCAATATGGTATTAAACTTTTCAAACATCAAATTAAATAACATTTAGTTCACAAACAATGACATTATTTGCTTTATTTGACATTGTTAACATTATTACATTATTAAAAAATATTTACTTTTCAACTTTAAGCTGGCCGTGGAGTAACTGATCCCAGCGAACTGAAAAACATTGGAGTTGAAGGAGGTGTGAAATCATCTAATTCTAATAATATATGTTAATTGTGTACCTTTTAAATAACATGGTGTAGGAAAGTAGGATCTGCTTCTATTGTTACCCCCACTTTTCGCTTGATATAATTATGTATATGACTAGTCTGACTGGGATCCTGATAATCAGTACCCCAGTCTTGCTGCTTTCTCCCCATAATGGTGATCGTGAGTACTTTGGTACAACCTAGATTGGATACTGGGGCACCCTTATCGGTCCCTAGTATATGGTACCAAGGTACCGAGACCATAGCTACCCAAGAGGTCCCCCATAGGCTGAAGCATGTATAATGCCACCAATGACAGACCATTCAAACTATGACTACAGGCTTCCCATAGCAGCCTTTGTGACCTGGTGCTAGCACCACTTACAAAATATATAGGTTTTTCAGTATCAAAGGTCACTGCACTTAAAACCTATAAGTCACCCCTACTGCAGACATGTTCAATCCTGAAAACTGGGTGCTTGGATTTAAGTGTGAGGGTGCCCCTGCATGAGCAGGACACCCCTACAGCCATCAGAGTCCATTCTCCTGGGTTGTAAGTGAAACATGTTCTAAACAAAGTAGGAGAGCAAAGGGATTTTATCCACCTTGGTGGACGGAAGGGTACTCCCGATCCCCAGGTTAGGCAACTGTATAACAAAATAAGGAGTACCACCAAAGATGAGGCTAGAAGCCGATATCGGTGGGATGAGACTCTAATGTAGAAAAAGAAGAAGTCCTTCTTTGTTTTTAAGGAACCCCTCACTCACCGACCTGGTCGGTGACATGCTTCATCATCGGGGCCACCTTGACAGCCGAGTGCCGCAACACCTGAGATACAGTGGAGCGGGTATGTGAGTGATGAATGTAAAGAAAAAAAGTCAGTGAGTTAAAAATTGTCCTAGTATGACTTATCCAAAGATTATTTATTCTAAGACTACTGGACAATGCTAAAAACAGTGTATGTCGATACAATGAAGGCTTAATTAAGACCAAATGTATCTGTGATATGTGTTAGGTCTACATGTTTCAAACCAACAAGGGGATTTACCGGTTTTTCTTCAGGACCAAAAAATAAAAAGGAATTGGGTGGTCAGGGTACACTAACACCCTGCCATACCTGCAACCCTTTTTGGACCCAATAACATATTGCTATGAGGGTGAAAAAAATGTAACCCAGAAGTGGTTACATTAAAATGCAAAAAACCTGTGAAGAAAGAGAGGATCATAAGTCATCAAAACTGGTTACATGCCTGCAATGTAGTGAAGTGACGTAGTCCGCTCTATCTGTGAATCATACCACATTCATTTAATGCGAATTATCCATAGTGTGGTGAATCAGCATTGTTTCTCAGTGGAAGTTTAGATTCTAACAGAGCACACATATCAATGTAAGTTGAAGGTGAACACGCATATATATTTTTTATAGCCAGTTTGTTACAAGCTAGATAGTGCGTGCCTCAGTCATATCCATATATTAATAGTGCCAGGGATTACCGACGTGATAATAGTTCAACTTGATCCAAAGTTACATACAATACAAAACAGACGACACACTAGACACATAATGCCAAAGTTTAAAAGCGCTCACTCCTCAATGGGGGAATATTGGCTGCACAGGGATTGAGGGGAGAGGTCACAAAGCTCGAAACATATTCTGTAAATTTAAATAGAGGGGAACAAATCAGTTCGAAGTCCGGCAGAATATACTGCAGTGTCCTCCTTCTGCACGAATGAAAAGGAAAGGAAACGGACGCGTTTACTATTTTTACAATCATCCTCTACTTACAGTTTCTGATGTTCAACATCAACCATCAACCTATGCCGCCCCTCCGCGCACCCGTGAGGAAGCGAAGGCAGCGCCGAAGGTAAAGGTGGCCGCCATTGGGGGCGGGGTGGGCATGGTTAACGTTGCGTGTTGACGTCACATAGCCACGTGATCGTAATACGGAAGCCCGTTTGGGAAGAGGAGGGTTGCCATAGGAACGTGGGTAAATAAACCTCCGTTCCGCTCGAAACTACGGGCAAATCATAATGGATATTACAATAAACCATGCAAGGAGTGTTTACAGAAGGGAAAGGGGCGAGCCTCAAAGGTTTCCACATTATTATGAAGGACTGCTCGATCGATAGGGATCTTGGCAAACAGGCTGGAATTGGAGTGTTTTCAGAAGGGAATGGGGCGAAACCCAAGGGATTACTCATTACAATAGGGGAATCCTCAATATATTCGGGGCTTGGCAATAAACTGGAACGAGTCTAAGTGAAGAGTTGTATTAAAACTGATGGACAAAAGGGATGTGTCCGAAGCAAAATACAAAACCCACTAGATTATGTGCAGCAGTATCATAGCATGAAGGGATTGCTTTTCATAATCTAGCTGGGCAAACAAACAGTCAATGAGGGCTGGGTAGAATGTTCAGGAAAGTACATTTGCCCAGGGTATATTGTCATTCAGACCATGTTTGTGGGTGGATAGTCTATATACCCATCTCTGCTCCTTCTCATATAGGCGTTTCTGTATGTTTGGTCCCGGAGTCACTTGCTCAATGATAGTCCAAAACATATCATTAGGTGTGTGGCCTTTCTCAAGAAAATGGTCAGTCAGTCGGGTTGCATTTTTCTTGCAGCGTATGGTGCTGCGATGTTCGCATATCCTTTGTTTGACCTTTCGAGTTGTCATCCCGATGTACCGTTTCTTACAAGTGCATTCGATCAAGTATACTACATTTTCACTGTTGCAGTTAGTATGTGAAATTTGCCTCCAGGTCTTCCCAGTTTCTAGATCCAGAGTTTTTGTATTCCTGGTCAAGTGGCACACACTGCAATCTCCGCAGCGATAATGACCGGTTACATCCGGTAGACCCCAACTTTTGGTAATGGATGGTGTGGTAGGAGCCATCTTTGTTTTTGGTCTGGTATTGACAAGAGTGTCTTTTAAGCTCTGTGACTTCTTGAAAGAGAACAAAGGTTTTTCCCAGTGTAGATTGCCAGTGTTTATGATATTCCAATGTTTATTTATACTTCTGGTCACCTGGTTTGATATTGAGTTGAACGTAGTCACACATGTTAGAGGTACTTCCTCATTGGTTCTGGTCTTTTCTTCAAGGAGTGCATCTCTGGGCTGGTTTCTGGCCCTCTTTTGGCATTTTTTCACTATCTTATTAGGGTATCCACGGTTCCCTAATTTTACAGATAGGTCCTCCGCTTGTTTCTTATATTCAGACAGTTTGCTGCAGTTTCTGCGCAGTCTTAAAAATTGCCCATAGGGTAGATTCTCTCTGAGCGGTCGAGGATGGAAACTTTCGAACCTTAAGAGATTGTTTTTTGAGGTCGGTTTGTAGTGAGTTCTTGTCTCCAGATGATGGCCTTCTTTGCTGATTACTACGTCGAGAAAAACAATTTCCTCTTTGTCGTAGCAATTTGTGAACCTGAGGTTGTTGTCACAGGTGTTTATCCAGGCGATAAATTGATCAAGGAGTTCAGTCGGTCCTTGCCAAATGGCAAGGACGTCATCAATGTAACGTCTCCAAAAAGTCAAATTTTTGCGATATGGATTTGTGTTGTTCAGAACAAATTTGCTTTCGAAGTCATAAACATACATACCAGCTATGCTGGGGGCAAAAACGCTGCCCATTGAAGTGCCCCCGGTCTGTAAAAACAGTGTTCCTTCAAATTCGAAGTAATTGCGTGGTTTATTGTAATATCCATTATGATTTGCCCGTAGTTTCGAGTGGAACAGAGGTTTATTTACCCACGTTCCTATGGCAACCCTCCTCTTCCCAAACGGGCTTCCGTATTACGATCACGTGGCTACGTGACGTCAACACGCAACGTTAACCACGCCCACCCCGCCCACCCCGCCTCCAATGGCGGCCGCCTTTACCTTCGGCGCTGCCTTCGCTTCCTCACGGGTGCGCGGAGGGGCGGCATAGGTTGATGGTCGTTGTTGAACATCAGAAACTGTAAGTAGAGGATGATTGTAAAAATAGGAAACGCGTCCGTTTCCTTTCCTTTTCATTCGTGCAGAAGGAGGACACTGCAGTATATTCTGCCGGACTTCGAGCTGATTTGTTCCCCTCTCTTTAAATTTACAGAATATGTTTCGAGCTTTGTGACCTCTCCCCTCAATCCCCGTGCAGCCAATATTCCCCCATTGAGGAGTGAGCGCTTTTAAACTTTGGCATTATGTGTCTAGTGTGTCGTCTGTTTTGTATTGTATGTAACTTTGGATCAAGTTGAACTATTATCACGTCGGTAATCCCTGGCACTATTAATATATGGATATGACTTAGGCATGCACTATCTAGCTTGTAACAAACTGGCTATAAAAAATATATATGCGTGTTCACCTTCACATTTACATTGATATGTGTGCTCTGTTAGAATCTAAACTTCCACTGAGAAACAATGCTGATTCACCACACTATGGATAATTCGCATTAAATGAATGTGGGATGATTCACAGATAGAGCGGACTACGTCACTTCACTACGTTGCAGGCATGTAACCAGTTTTGATGACTTATGATCCTCTCTTTCTTCACAGGTTTTTTGCATTTTAATGTAACCACTTCTGGGTTACATTTTTTTCACCCTCATAGCAAATTGTTATTTGGGTCCAAAAAGGGTTGCAGGTATGGCAGGGTGTTAGTGTACCCTGACCACCCAATTCCTTTTTATTTTTTGGTCCTGAAGAAAAACCGGTAAATCCCCTTGTTGGTTTGAAACATGTAGACCTAACACATATCACAGATACATTTGGTCCTAATTAAGCCTTCATTGTATCGACATACACTGTTTTTAGCATTGTCCAGTAGTCTTAGAATAAATAATCTTTGGATAAGTCATACCAGGACAATATTTAACTCACTGACTTTTTTTCTTTACATTTATCACTCACATACCCGCTCCACTGTATCTCAGGTGTTGCAGCACACATTGACGGCACTCGGCTGTCAAGGTGGCCCCGATGATGAAGCATGTCACCGACCAGGTCGGTGAGTGAGGGGTTCCTTAAAAACAAAGAAGGACTTCTTCTTTTTCTACATTAGAGTCTCTTCCCACCGATATCGGCTTCTAGCCTCATCTTTGGTGGTACTCCTTATTTTGTTATACAGTTACCTAACCTGGGGATCGGGAGTACCCTTCCGTCCACCAAGGTGGACAAAATCCCTTTGCTCTCCAACTTTGTTTAGAACATACCTTGGCAGCGCACAGCTGCGAGAGTCTACTTTGTCCTTCTTTGATCCTTAGTTTATCTCTTCAGACACCTCACCTAAACACATTTTTTGCCCAACATGGGGGAAAACCAAGGCCTCACGTACTCCACAGAGGAGATAGATGCCATCTTCGGCGAAACCTCTGGTTTTGCAGACGCAAGCATCTCCCCGACAATATCACAGACAGGCGATTGGGAGAAACTCACAGAAATGAAAAGGGAACGTATAAGAACGATACTACATGGCACCATCCTGAAAGAATATGTTACAAACAACATGGCCCTCAAGGGCCTTCTGGTTACAAATGCCCCACGGATTTTCCTAAATGATGCCCAATTTAGAAAGGACTGGGCTCTAATAGCCTGGCACTGCACGCACGATTGGATTGTATTAATATTGAAGACAGCCCTAAGGTTGTCAGAAACTATCCAAATCGAAATTCAAA
Organism: Lissotriton vulgaris; assembly: GCF_964263255.1. Lineage (NCBI taxonomy): Eukaryota > Metazoa > Chordata > Amphibia > Caudata > Salamandridae > Lissotriton > Lissotriton vulgaris. The sequence goes on along the minus strand of NC_141689.1, from coordinate 228,306,400 downwards.
AGACAGAAACACATATCAAGACGAGTATAACTGGATACAAAAGAAGACTTGATGAAATAAATAAGGAAATAACTGAATACAAGGACAACCTGACTCAACAAAAAGTCACGAAATTCCAAAAGGATCTGAAAAGATTTTTGTTTGTTAAAACATACCCCTACTCTGACCCTGATTACAAACCACCTGAAAAGTCTACATCTGACTCTGACGCATCAAGTAATTCTTCAGGCAGCAGTAGTGGGTCAAACACCAGTGTTAATAAACAAAGAGGAAGAGGAGGGAGAAGAGGGCAAGGAAACTTCTGTCCTGGATTCAATCCCCCCATGTTCCAAGATCCTTTTAACCAAACAGCAAATTTCCAAATGTATGGATGGCAACCTCCTTTTCAGCCGCATTTCCAACCTCCCCCTTTCCATCAAAATCAGTTTCGGCCCCCTTTTTTTCACAGGGGCAGAAGGGGGAGAGGAAAAAACAGACAACCCAACCAAGTGCACTGGGAGGAAGACGACCCAGTGAGCAACAGAACGAAGAGCAAGGCAGGCACGAGCAGTGCGAAACCTTAGTCACCAATCTATCTTCAAGACCGCTAACAACCATTGAAGAGAACGTTCTTAACAAAGGACTTGGTTATGTCCCCACAGCCCGGTTGGATAAATTTCAATTACACTGTGAATTGGCCAATTTCTTCAGGAAACTAAGGTTAAAAGCCTTTTTTGAAAAGCAAGGCCAATCGAGAGATTGTGAAGTGGAGAATGAGAGTGGACTAAGATTGAAATCCACCTTTATGCCACCTCCACACACCACCCCAGTTGAACTAATGGCTTTTGAACAAGCTGTCTACAATGATGTGGAAAAGATGCAGGCATCCTCCCATTTCCAAAACCTAAGCAATGCAGACAAGACAGCCTTAAAAGAACTACGCACTTGTGAAACCACTATAATAAAACCAGCTGACAAAGGTGGTGGACTGGTAGTTATGGATATGACTGCCTACCACGAGGAATGTGTCCGACTCCTTAGCGACACAAGGAACTATCAAATTTTAAACACTGATCCCACGAGTGATTTGAAAGCTGAAATCTGTCAATTAGTTGAAATTGCAGAGTCCAATGGGGCAATATCCAAACAAAAAGCGGATTATTTATGTACTACTGAAGGAAAAATCCCCTATTTTTACATCTTACCTAAGATGCATAAGGGTAGATTACCCCCCCAGGACGTCCAATTGTTTCTGGCATTGGCTCCTTACTAGAACCTCTCTCTAGGTTCTGTGATTTTTTCCTTAAGACTATTGTCCAAAAATCAACCACTTATCTGCAAGATACAAAGAGCCTACTGAATCTGTTACAGAATGTAGAGGTTGATGAAAATACTGTGTTACTAAGTTTCGATATTGAGAGCTTGTACACAAGCATACCCCAGGACGATACCATCCGAGTCCTGGGCAATACCCTAGAGAATGCAGATTGGCCTTTTCACACTCCCAGGGCCTTCATTTTGGAATGTGCCACTTTGGCCCTAAAACGCAATTACTTCGAATTTGAAGGAACACTGTTTTTACAGACCGGGGGCACTTCAATGGGCAGCGTTTTTGCCCCCAGCATAGCTGGTATGTACGTTTATGACTTCGAAAGCAAATTTGTTCTGAACAACACAAATCCATATCGCAAAAATTTGACTTTTTGGAGACGTTACATTGATGACGTCCTTGCCATTTGGCAAGGACCGACTGAACTCCTTGATCAATTCATCGCCTGGATAAACACCTGTGACAACAACCTCAGGTTCACGAATTGCTACGACAAAGAGGAAATTGTTTTTCTCGACGTAGTAATCAGCAAAGAAGGCAATCATCTGGAGACAAGAACTCACTACAAACCGACCTCAAAAAACAATCTCTTAAGGTTCGAAAGTTTCCATCCTCGACCGCTACGAGAGAATCTACCCTATGGGCAATTTTTAAAACTGCGCAGAAACTGCAGCAAACTGTCTGAATATAAGAAACAAGCGGAGGACCTATCTGTAAAATTAGGGAACCGTGGATACCCTAATAAGATAGTGAAAAAATGCCAAAAGAGGGCCAGAAACCAGCCCAGAGATGCACTCCTTGAAGAAAAGACCAGAACCAATGAGGAAGTACCTCTAACATGTGTGACTACGTTCAACTCAATATCAAACCAGGTGACCAGAAGTATAAATAAACATTGGAATATCATAAACACTGGCAATCTACACTGGGAAAAACCTTTGTTCTCTTTCAAGAAGTCACAGAGCTTAAAAGACACTCTTGTCAACACCAGACCAAAAACAAAGATGGCTCCTACCACACCATCCATTACCAAAAGTTGGGGTCTACCGGATGTAACCGGTCATTATCGCTGCGGAGATTGCAGTGTGTGCCACTTGACCAGGAATACAAAAACTCTGGACCTAGAAACTGGGAAGACCTGCAGGCAAATTTCACATACTAACTGCAACAGTGAAAATGTAGTATACTTGATCGAATGCACTTGTAAGAAACGGTACATCGGGATGACAACTCGAAAGGTCAAACAAAGGATATGCGAACATCGCAGCACCATACGCTGCAAGAAAAATGCAACCCGACTGACTGACCATTTTCTTGAGAAAGGCCACACACCTAATGAAATGTTTTGGACTATCATTGAGCAAGTGACTCCGGGACCAAACATACAGAAACGCCTATATGAGAAGGAGCAGAGATGGGTATATAGACTATCCACCCACAAACATGGTCTGAATGACAATATACCCTGGGCAAATGTACTTCCTGAACATTCTACCCAGCCCTCATTGACTGTTTGTTTGCCCAGCTAGATTATGAAAAACAATCCCTTCATGCTATGATACTGCTGCACATAATCTAGTGGGTTTTGTATTTTGCTTCGGACACATCCCTTTTGTCCATCAGTTTTAATACAACCCTTCACTTAGACTCATTCCAGTTTATTGCCAAGCCCCGAATTTATTGAGGATTCCCCTATTGTAATGAGTAATCCCTTGGGTTTCGCCCCATTCCCTTCTGAAAACACTCCAATTCCAGCCTGTTTGCCAAGATCCCTATCGATCGAGCAGTCCTTCATAATAATGTGGAAACCTTTGAGGCTCGCCCCTTTCCCTTCTGTAAACACTCCTTGCATGGTTTATTGTAATATCCATTATGATTTGCCCATAGTTTCGAGTGGAACGGAGGTTTATGTACCCACGTTCCTATGGCAACCCTCCTCTTCCCAAACGGGCTTCCGTATTACGATCACGTGGCTACGTGACGTCAACACGCAACGTTAACCACGCCCACCCCGCCCCCAATGGCGGCCGCCTTTACCTTCGGCGCTGCCTTTGCTTCCTCACGGGTGCGCGGAGGGGCGGCATAGGTTGATGGTCGATGTTGAACATCAGAAACTGTAAGTAGAGGATGATTGTAAAAATAGGAAACGCGTCCGTTTCCTTTCCTTTTCATTCGTGCAGAAGGAGGACACTGCAGTATATTCTGCCGGACTTCGAACTGATTTGTTCCCCTCTCTTTAAATTTACAGAATATGTTTCGAGCTTTGTGACCTCTCCCCTCAATCCCCGTGCAGCCAATATTCCCCCATTGAGGAGTGAGCGCTTTTAAACTTTGGCATTATGTGTCTAGTGTGTCGTCTGTTTTGTATTGTATGTAACTTTGGATCAAGTTGAACTATTATCACGTCGGTAATCCCTGGCACTATTAATATATGGATATGACTTAGGCACGCACTATCTAGCTTGTAACAAACTGGCTATAATGTATATGCGTGTTCACCTTCACATTTACATTGATATGTGTGCTCTGTTATAATCTAAACTTCCACTGAGAAACAATGCTGATTCACCACACTATGGATAATTCGCATTAAATGAATGTGGGATGATTCACAGATAGAGCGGACTACGTCACTTCACTATGTTGCAGGCATGTAACCAGTTTTGATGACTTATGATCCTCTCTTTCTTCACAGGTTTTATGCATTTTAATGTAACCACTTCTGGGTTACATTTTTTTCACCCTCATAGCAAATTGTTATTTGGGTCCAAAAAGGGTTGCAGGTATGGCAGGGTGTTAGTGTACCCTGACCACCCAATTCCTTTTTATTTTTTGGTCCTGAAGAAAAACCGGTAAATCCCCTTGTTGGTTTGAAACATGTAGACCTAACACATATCACAGATACATTTGGTCCTAATTATGCCTTCATTGTATTGACATACACTGTTTTTAGCATTGTCCAGTAGTCTTAGAATAAATAATCTTTGGATAAGTCATACCAGGACAATTTTTAACTCACTGACTTTTTTTCTTTACATTCATCACTCACATACCCGCTCCACTGTATCTCAGGTGTTGCAGCACACCTTGACGGCACTCGGCTGTCAAGGTGGCCCCGATGATGAAGCATGTCACCGACCAGGTCGGTGAGTGAGGGGTTCCTTAAAAACAAAGAAGGACTTCTTCTTTTTCTACATTAGAGTCTCATCCCACCGATATCGGCTTCTAGCCTCATCTTTGGTGGTACTCCTTATTTTGTTATACAGCTTGTAAGTGAAACAGCCATATAAGATATAAAGGAGCACCGCGTCAATACGTGATTATCATTCCGAAAATGGCTGTAATGAACCTTGCTGTGTTTTGTATCAAACATGTTGGAATCATACCCCAACACCATAAACGGTGTGGGAGGTATGATTCCAAGCACTGTAATGGCCCTCCGTTATGCCCTCGGTGCTCCCGATGCCAGTCTTCTAGACCCGGACAGCAAAACTTGGCTGCTGCCGATAAGAGACATGATTCTGTCATCTTGATGCTGAGCCAATTTCAAGCAGGGGAAGGCAGAACAATAGGCACTCTGTTAGAGGGAAGTCTGACCACCTTCCACACAGGGTTTAGTGTATTGGGGCAGGGTAGGAGCACTTGCCAGAGCCACATAGTTTGCATACAGGGCTCATTTTGTGCCGTGCATGCACATTCCAGCTCCAAACAGTTCAGGGAGCCGTTGACTCTCGCTCTGGTGCAAAACTGGACAAAGGACAGGCAGTATCTTCCCCCTTGTCAGGCCCCTCCTTAGGGAGGGACACATGTATCATCCCAACCCTTTCCTTGGGGTACTTAGGGGCTTACCTGTGGGTGGGTCCTTAGATTTGTCATGCGGCACAATACAATTCAGATACCACTTCAACTTCAACCGTCTGGGCATTCTGGATTTCGCTGGACTTTACTCTGCGCATCAAAGCGGCAACCAGGAATACTCCTGCCGCTACTGATCTCTTTGTCCTGCTCATCTGCTGCAACATCCGTGCCTGTGCTCCATACCGGAACCTGTCCAGGGCCTGTGGACATCCAAGACACCTGAAGGAATCTCCTTTAAAGTTAAGGAGTCACTTCCCTGTATATGCAGGCACCACAAACAAGCTGACCGGTCTGCTGATCCTGGACTCCTACAGAGTCTGAAAGGCTCAGCAATACAGTTGGTGATTCTCTACATACCCGAGGCCTGCCCTGTCCTCTCTCCAAGCTTTGGGCCAGTATCCCTCGTTGGAGCCGCCAGAACCAAACCCATGTGCACCCGCTGACTTGCAGTTGTGAAGGCATGTTGGCTTTCTTCCACCATGATCTTCAGGCTCTTGGTAGCCCCAAATTAAAGCATCTCTAGCAACCAAGATCTTCATCCTCACCGCATCACTTGCACAGTGGGCCTGCATCTTTGGTGAGCTGCTCTAGGTCCTCTGCAACTCCAGTGCCTTCAGCTTGTTAGTCCTCTTGAATTCTTTGGGCTCCCCTGATTGCTCGGGCCTGCCCTAACTCTCCTGCTTGTGGCGAGCCTCCTGGACCTTAATGGCCCGACATTGCACCTTCTTCTACTTCCCATTTGTTTGTAGTTGCCAGGGCTTTTTGGTGCTCCCGCCAGACACAACTCCTCAGCTCTCGACATCCAACGTGGGAAAGTTCGTGCATGGTTCCTGGTCTTCCACAGCATGGCCTGGTCCTCACAGCAGAAGTTCCAAGGGCACCGTCAACCCTCTTACAACACCCAACATTGGTGGCCATTCGTCTTCCTTGCCTCCTGGTCACTTTCAAGTGGCATAGACTCTATCCCCTATGCTTTCAAGTGCTTTTTGACTTGAATCCACCTTTGGGTTTCACCGGACACTTTCACCTTCTCCAGCAGCAGCATTTTCCTGAAGTCAGCCATTGGGTTCGACAGAGGTTTCCGATGCCAATTCACACCTAAGCACCTGGCTTCCCTGGTGCAGGTATCCTGGTTCCTACGGTATGCACAGGTGGGCTCCGCAACTTCTTGTTTTCCACTGGGTTTCTTCTGGGTCCACTGGGAAGGGTCCTCTTTCTTTAAAATTGCAACTGTGACTTGCAGGTTGATTTGTACGGAGAATGCAGTTGTGTTCCCACACTGCACAGGACCTCTGTATACTCTAGATACTCACCTTGGGTGGTTCCTAAAATCCCCGGCACTTCTACGTCTTCTGACACGTGTCTTAACTCAGGTCGTGGTTAGCATACCACTATTTTAGTGTATGGTTTGGTTCCACCCTGGTGACCACTGTGCATTCTGTGCTACTTTGTTTCTATTGCAAAGAATTGTGTGCATTGTGTATATCTCTGGCTAGGAGTTATCTGTATGTGTTAGTGAGTATCTTATAATAAATACATATTTTTATCAATACACTGTGTGGTTCTTTTTCACTTAATCTATACCTCTAAAATTGTGTTCTGGTAAAACAAGGTGCTTACACTCCTTCTGGACTAAGCAAGAAGGCTGATCACCACAGCTACAACTTAGAGAGCTTTCTAAGGTTGTCTAAGACCAATAAAATCACCATAAGGGTTGCTTGGATCAGTGCAAGGTGTCCACTTACATTACTGTACATCATATACACCCAGCCTCTCCCACCTTGACATTGTTTAAGGCAATTATTTTTATTACTGAAAGTATGATGTAAGAAATCTGGGGGTTTGTTTAGGTATAACATCTAGGGTTAATCACTAGGGGCCAGATTTATGGTGACTGTGTAATGGTGCAGTGTCACAAAAAGTGTCTCTTAGAGGCTCAAAGCTTTTTAACTGAAAATGTACTTTCCAACAAAAATGCTGAATCACAATGGAAAGTAGTCTTATGGTAACATAATTTTTGCTTTGTAATACTTTGAGCAACTTTGCATAAATATGGCATCCCATGGGTGGGGCATACCCTTCACATGGAACCACCCATTGTATTTGTTGCATAGTCTTATCTACAAGAGAGGGTAGTCACAGCATAGAGTAAAACATGCTGGCAAGATCTCCATTCTGTTCACCATAACGTATATGAGTGTTTAGGGTTCCCCTGTATAGTAAGCTGTTCAAAGGTGTGGGATGATGAGTAGGGTGGCAATAGCCTTCTTTATAGTTAAGTGAGCATCATCCATGACCTGTATATCTCCTATTTATGTACTGTAGCCATCTTAAACCCACATGTATAGTGGAGACCTATTATAAAACATTTAGCACATGCATATGTCTCTATTAATTTATTTAATTGTACAAAAAGATTCAATATGTGCTTGAGATATCTCCAGAGTTCTGGATGGGTAACTCTTGCTTCCATTGTGTAGTGTTGAGGGTTAAGACCGCTGTTGGAAAGGGTCAGTGGCTGTTCATGCATTTAATCATTTTTATATAGAGACTGATATGTTTGGCTGTTGGGGCCCACTGTTTCATATTTTGTCAAGTGGTTTAAAATGCCCCAATAACAGAATAAAACAAGACTACAAATGATGTCTTACTGTTGTTTGACCCATAGACATTGAATTGCAGTAGATAATGACAATTTTGGTCAGTTTTTTTTATTTTCCATTGTACTACACATACAAATTACAATATGTTTGATCTGTCATAGCAACTAGATGTATTGTACAGGGATGTTGATTAATGTCAAACATAACTTTTGCATTTCAAGTAGTAAACGTAACATATACATTTACATCTTTTTTCTAAATGTTACATATAGGTCAACACAGTACCACAGTGCTGAGGCCTCTGAGAACCATAGCACTGTGGTCAGGTTATGTCTAGATCTCTGTAGAAATAAAAATTCACTCTTGCTTTTGGAAACTCATTCACTAGTTCAGCACGCTTGTTGAATAATGATGCTTTAGGTCAGGGTTTTATTGTCTTTAAGGAAGGCAAAACATATAGGATTAATTGTCCAGTGGAGCAATGGCGGACCTCTAGTTTCGAAACTCACGCCAGTTCCAATTGGTGATTTTGCTGCGCAGCTTACCCCAACGCCAGCTGTTGCATGACCCTACTGTGCTCCGGATCAAAAAGTTACTTTTTGTGAAATCAATGAGCGTCCATATGTCAACCTTTTAGAAAAGTGGTCTTGACGCTGTGTCGGTTGTTCTGTATCTTTTTGTATACGAAGATACAGAACAACCAACATTGCATCTAGATTTTCCTTTGCAGGAATGATCATACCTGCTATCTTTCTGTTTGGCTCCAGTGCAATACACTGAACCACTTCATATGATATTTCAAGGGAAGCTATTGCTATGAAACCACTTCATATGATATTTCAAGGGAAGCTATTGCTATGAAACCACTTTTCGAAAAGGTTGGTATATGGACTGTTGTGAATGTATCTAGGACCCTAATTAGATATTCCCGATTTATGCCCATATGTGGTTATAATAAATCATCTCCTTATAAAGGCATAAGAATCATATCCATATTAAGTCATAGCCAGTGCAGTCCAAATACAGCAAGGCTACTCCCATAGACTCCTAGAAAGTACAACGCTTTCTTAAACAAACCAAGCCTTCAGCAGCCCGGGAATTCCCCCTGCTTCTGTTTTGATTTGTCCTAGAACTCCTGAGACTCCTGAAAGAACTGCCAGTTCTTAGTGACGTCTTATGTCCAACCTTACGTCAAACTCGGCACCTTCCAGGTATAAATATACCAACATCTGCCTTAAGCAACACACAGTGATTTGGAGCAGATCGGCTATCTACTTGCTCAACGCTCTGCTGATACGAGTGCTGAAGGAAGCCGAACCTCCCTGCTGACGCACTGAGAAAGACGCTGTCTTTTCTCCTGCCAAGAAAATCCAGCTCCAGTGTTTTCCGGTCACCCTTGCGGGTTTCTGGGAGATCGAGTCCTGAAAGAGAGATACAAGACGTCCTTCATTCTATACCTAAGGTACGGAGCTGATTAGACTCATAGAGAATTCTTGATGCAGATTCTTAGCAAAAAACTGAAACTCATCTACTCCTTCCCACGTACTAGGCTTAGGTTAGGTACACCGGGGTAGGCGTATCTTAGAAACACCAGTTGAGTACGTTTAGTCATTATTTTATCATTGTATGTATTTTATCCATTTTAAGTATCTTATGGCTTAGAAACCATATACATGCTTTTACAGTATTATTTCATAATACTCCTTTTACTGTACGCACTTTACTTTATGACAAGTATTGCAATTGTGGCAATTCATTTCTCTTGCATGAGAAAGAAGACTGCTCAATAAATAACCCTTTTATTGAAAACGCCCGTCTCTCTATTTCTCTGCATTTCTGGTGAAACGAAGCATGCACGATTGACTGAGTAAAATAGCTATCTATTGTTTCCGTGACTCTAGAGCTATATTCCTTATTGCAGGGGGACAAAGTTGTCATGTGATATGGTTGTCAGTAGCTAATACCTTTTTGTCTATTCAGGAAAGCTAAACACCTTCTTGTTTACTCGAGAACGTTTCTAGCGACCAATGAGCTAGCTGGCACACACAATTAAGTCTAACATATTCAATAGAAACCTAGTCAACCTCAGTCCTACGTCTAAGCTATAGTTTATGTTATTCCAATGTGCAGAGCCTATTGGGAATATAGGAACTACACTACACTACAGGACGCTCATTGATTTTGGGAGCATCATAGTTCATGATATTCCGGAACTCCTACACTGGCCATTGTGAGTGGGTACATTCGAGTCTTCACTTTCCTTTCCCTGATGAAGTTCCCAGTATGGGAATAAAACACGTTGGCTGAGAATCTCAGTTTGCTGAATTTTAAGAATTTGGAAAAATAAATTGATTTTTTACATTATTACTTGACTATTGGACTTTCTGATATGCGCACCCCCATTTCACAAAAAAAGCCATATGAGATTATCCATATCCTCTGTGGATTAGGATCATTAAATTACCAAGAAATGCAGGATTCATTGATTTCTCTATTCTCCCTTGTTCTGATTCAGAACAATACACGTCCAATGTCTGCTCATAAAAGCACCTTCTTCTTTGTTACAGAATTGGCTTTCTTAATTAAAACTTTATACACACAGGTCCACAGTAATTTGCCACAATCTTACACTTGTTATAAAATGTACAAACAACATATCAAAATACACAATACCAAACAATTGAAGGTTGCTAATCAACATTTAGTTTATGTTACATGAGAGCAGATTTTCATGAGTGTCTTAAACAATGTATAGTAGATAATGTAACCTGTGCACATAGGGCAGGGTGATCAGTTGAACACCATGCAGTGAACATTCCCATTACAACAACATTGGCAAAATATTTTTGGATAATTATAATAACAAAATCAAAGTGTTTTATTATTAAAATAAACTTTGAATTTCAGAAAACATTTTAATAAGCAGAAGAAAGCCGGAGTGGGGAAACAATCATGACAGACATCCAAACAAAGTGGCCAAAGACAACTGTCCAAACAGCTTTCTTCTGGCAATTTGTATTCCCTCTGCTAGAATTTTAGAAAACATTTTAATAACATGGGGGCTGAAAACGATGGCGGTCATAAGCACCTCTGCGGAGCTGGCGGTGGCGGAAAACATTAATTTAGTTACTTCTGTGGCGGTCCTTGTGACTACCATATTTCAATGGGCAAAGATTGCCCTTTTTCCGTACGTCGCTGTGTTCCGGATCCGCCAGAAATTTCGTTCCGCAACAATGCCGGAGGGAACCAAAAAGTAAGCACGCCATGGGGAACAACGTTTCCGACCACCAGGCAGATCACAATGCGTCACCCAATCAGTCAGAACGCCGCAGAGAAACCAGCTCTTCGAAGATGGAGGAAGTACAATTGAGGCACTAGAAACTGGAGTCCAAGACATCTCCACACATTCCTGGCAATCATGGATCCTGCTCTACAAACCCTTCCGCTGCTGTACCTGGTCCACTACCAGCAGATAAGATGCAGTTGCAGCCATCACCGCACTTAAGTCAAAAGAATTTCCCTGCATACAAGCCCAGTACAACAACAACACACAACTGTTGCACTGAAATACATGTCCTGTCTACATCAGACACCCTGGTGGAGACAGGAACATATACCATAGTCTAAGTACACATGTCATGCACGTAGGTAAATTGTCGCCTCAGCATCAGGGCATCCATCTCCATAGAAATGAGTGCATCTAGCCCGGTCGTGCCGGTCACGTCACTGCAACGTTGAAGCCACAGTAGAAAGTGCTCACAATGATGTAGGAGACCATCACATTGTCCCAGGCAAGCAAGATCATCATTACTACCTCCGCACCACATTTTTGTTTTATAAAAGACACCACTCTGCAAACCATATCTGCAGCAAGAAGTCATGTGCAGGGACACTGTCTATAGTGACAGCTCATTAGGATCATCAGCAATTGTACAGCAACATGAGTGAGGGATGAGGCAAGAGTCTCTTCAAAATGACAATAGTCATCATTTTATCCAAACAAGGGTCAGTCGACATACAATGTGGAACAGACAAGGGCATAGCAACCAGGGTGTGTATGTGTATTTCACAGTAGCCCAACAAGGTGTTGGATGAGTCAGTAAGCCAAGCAGACATTGGTAGGCTCATCACATACAATGGCAGGCCATACCACACAATGACAGCCCATACCATGCAACACAGTCCAAAATATATGACTCAAACAGCAAACTCAAAGTAAGCATCAGTGTGCATTTGACTCACTTGTGTACTGCTGCACTAAATGACACCATGTGGATATGTCCTGTACATCAACAACACTGACTACACTGACACTTCACAGAACACCTCCACACCATTACTCCACCTCAACAAAGGTAGCACCAACTATAAAGTATTGAATGAATGCCAAACTGTCAGGAAGAGTCCATCTTGACAGCAGTAAACTCTGACCAGAGACTCATGACAACCCTCCTCTTCCTCACACCTGCCTTCCACTAATGTGAATTAAAGTGAGTAATTGAAGAAATGAAGAGTCACTGTTCAGATTAACAACCTTGGAAATGTCCACTCTGCATGTTAAATCTTTGATACAGCTCACACACTTTAACTCTGCCTCAAAATAAAACCATAAGTCAGTAGCACTGTATGATAACAAGTAAACTATTCTAAAGGGGAGTGCACAGTGCAGGAAAAGCATGGAGAAAGGACAGGTACCATATATACGTTTAAGAGGTACACCATATGACAATACACTTAGGACATCAAATAATACATGGGTGGCACAGAGATTAAAATTGTGTGAAAGTAACATCTGTGCAGTATCCCTGTGAATGTTATACAGCAATGAAAGTAATGCATTGGACCAGGATGAGAAGAACTGTCATAAACTATACAGTGACCAGCCCCTCATCTGTATTAACTAACATGACATGTGTATGCCACCAGCACAACACTCATGGCTCACAGTAACATTCCCTGACTGTCAAACTCAACTATGACCTTCACACATATCCCTCATCTACCCATGTTCCACCTTCACTGCTCTACACCTGATAGAAGCTCTGATAAAGGTGAGAATACGGTCCTATGAGTTTTTCTTATGCCCAATGCTACACCCTAGTGTGTATCCACTCAGAGATGTTTGATCCTATGCTGGACTCAAATCAATTGTCAAATACATGCATCACAAACCACACCAAAAGAAGTCAAACAAGCATGGACATGTGCAGTAAAAGAGAGGCTAGGCAATGTGATCCTACACAACCCTGGAATAGATAACATTTCTAATCTAGCCAGCTGCACAGACAGCATCATCAAAATTAATCCCAAAATACATGAACAAATGTCAAATATAAACACAAACTGTGTGCAACCAGACAAATCTGCAAAGAAATTCATAGACACTCCACTGGTTACAAAGTGAGCATTGTGTCAATGTGTTGCACAAGCATCCACATTCACAATCCTGACAAGTGACTATTCACTAACCCTGGGCGAAGAACTACGCTCCGTTTGCGGAGTTTTGGCAACTCCGCGTTCCGCGGAGTTCGCGTAGCTGCCGATAACTCCGCTATCCAGTGCGGAGCGTAGTTGTCGCGCGCTAAATAACATTGTCGCGCGCTAAATAACATTATCGCGTGCGTGGCAATGGCTTACCTTGGTTCTGCGTTCGCTTTTTCCCGGTCGCGTCTGCCACCATGTTTGTAAACCCTTCCGTGCAGCTGTGCGAACGCGATAACGTCATTGGAAGCGCGATAAAGCCATAAGGACGCGCGAGTATGTTTGTTGGTAAGATCGAGTTGCCGAACACGCAGAACCTGCAATCTTGCACAGAATAACTCGCGAGAATGTTAAAAGTTAAACCATAATAATAAATTACCATTTTGGTTAGCAAACAAGTGAAAAACCCCTCAAAGTTGTACCTTTGGATGTATTTTTGGGGGGGAAGGAGTCCTCTTTCTGTTTCTACTCTATTTTTGAATATTAAGGAGGAAGGGCTCTGGAGATTACAACTTCCTGTTCCTGTCCACCAGGCTCCTCCCAGTGCTTTGTCCATGAGGTGGTCACTTTCATTTGGATTTTGAGCTGGCAGGATCACTTTCTGTGTGTGTTGGCTGCATTACTGCTTTTTTGAATCTTACTGAGGACTTTTGGATTTTGAATTCTCTTTTTCAAGTAAGTTCAGTAATGTATGAGTGAGTATGATGTTGTAGACTTGTGTTTGTTTGATTTAAAACATTTTAACTACAGTATTCATTCCTTGATTTAAATTATTGATGGGTGCCTACTTTTATGAGGTCCCAACTTGTATTTCTTTTTAAATTTCATCCAGGCTACATAGAGAGGTACCCATGGGTAAAATCATAATTCTGTGTTTAAATTTTTATTCAAGTTTGTAAACAAACATCATGGCTGGCATTGGATTATGGTCATCATTATGCAATAGCAATGTCTGCTGTGGAATTTCTGTTTGTGTAATGAAAAAGTTTTTTATTTTTTTAAGCCAATAGCTGACCCTAGTACTCCATGTAGTTAGTGTGTAGGCATGTTTGAGTTCATTGTAATAACTTTCTGTGGTTGGCCTGGCCATGTGTTGTTGGCGGCCATTTTATGTTTCCCAGCCACTTTGGTCTTGCCATAGGCCTCCAAACTTGTGGCCTACTCTTCCAGTAGGCCAGAGGTACTAGTCATAGGGTCATGAAAGGTAATCAACTGTTTTTCTGGTGTACCTCTAATTAGGAAATCATGGATGGACTGGTTTGATTTAGAAAATCTTATGTTTATGTGTGGGGTATGTCAGGTTTCGGGTGTCTGTCAATTTCTGCCATTAGGTAACCCTAGGAATACAGCTCGGGTACTTTTGGTAACGTCGCACCGTGTGAGAACGCGACCTTACCTTTTTTGTCTTGTTCGCGCGCTCAATGTACTGGCTCGGGAACGCGATAACGACTTTTTACTCGATTCGCGTTGCCGAACACGCCGATTTTGCATTCTCGCGAACAATATGTCCCGAGTTGCATAAAAGTTCCTCGAAAATGTTTAATGTGTCCCCTGTGCTACAAAAAAGTCCTCATTTTTGTGTTATTTACTTATTTGGTTGTAGTTTTGTCTTCCTGGAGCATGGGCCACTCCCAGTTCCTTTCTGTCCTCTATGTAATGATTTCTTGTTTATGGTTGGGGTGACCAATTTGGGGGGTGGTGTCTGGTGTGTCCATTTTGTGAAGCTAAGCATTGTCCCTTTGGCATAGGCATTTATTGTCTGTCCTCTCTTTCTTTTCATGTAGTGGTGAGGGCCATTTTGTGTGTACTTACTTCCTTTGTGATGATTCTGCTATGTTGTTGTTGGTGGGCAGGCCATGTGGTGGCGGCCATTTTGTGTATGCTTCCTTTGTGACTGATTTTGCCATGTGGTGGAGGCCATTTTGGGTGCATCCCCTTTCCATGTTGTTTTTGGGTGTCCCTGTCCTCCTGGCTCTATGGAGGCGGCCATTTTCTGTGTCCTTCCCTGGTTCTTTTCTTTTGCCATAGCCATCCAAGGCTTTTGTAGGTACTACCACTCACAGCCATAGGTGCATTCAAGTTAATCAACTATTTTTGTGGTGTAACTTTAATTACACCGTGTATGGCTTTGGATTGCTTCACATTTTTTTGTAATGGTGGTACTTTTAGTTTTTGGGTTGCTTGTGTGTAGCTATTATGGCACTCCCTGCCATTAGGTAACCCTAGGAATACAGCTCGGGTACTTTTGGTAACGTCGCACCGTGTGAGAACGCGACCTTACCTTTTTTGTCTTGTTCGCGCGCTCAATGTACTGGCTCGGGAACGCGATAACGACTTTTCACTCGATTCGCGTTGCCAAACACGCCGATTTTGCATTCTAGCGAACAATATGTCCCAAGTTGCATAAAAGTTCCTCGAAAATGTTTAATGTGTCCCCTGTGCTACAAAAAAGTCCTCATTTTTGTGTTATTTACTTATTTGGTTGTAGTTTTGTCTTCCTGGAGCATGGGCCACTCCCAGTTCCTTTCTGTCCTCTATGTAATGATTTCTTGTTTATGGTTGGGGTGACCAATTTGGGGGGTGGTGTCTGGTGTGTCCATTTTGTGAAGCTAAGCATTGTCCCTTTGGCATAGGCATTTATTGTCTGTCCTCTCTTTCTTTTCATGTAGTGGTGAGGGCCATTTTGTGTGTACTTACTTCCTTTGTGATGATTCTGCTATGTTGTTGTTGGTGGGCAGGCCATGTGGTGGCGGCCATTTTGTGTATGCTTCCTTTGTGACTGATTTTGCCATGTGGTGGAGGCCATTTTGGGTGCATCCCCTTTCCATGTTGTTTTTGGGTGTCCCTGTCCTCCTGGCCCTATGGAGGCGGCCATTTTCTGTGTCCTTCCCTGGTTCTCTTCTTTTGCCATAGCCATCCAAGGCTTTTGTAGGTACTACCACTCACAGCCATAGGTGCATTCAAGTTAATCAACTATTTTCGTGGTGTAACTTTAATTACACCGTGTATGGCTTTGGATTGCTTCACATTTTTTTGTAATGGTGGTACTTTTTGTTTTTGGGTTGCTTGTGTGTAGCTATTATGGCACTCCCTGCCATTAGGTAACCCTAGGAATACAGCTCGGGTACTTTTGGTAACGTCGCACCGTGTGAGAACGCGACCTTACCTTTTTTGTCTTGTTCGCGCGCTCAATGTACTGGCTCGGGAACGCGATAACGACTTTTCACTCGATTCGCGTTGCCGAACACGCCGATTTTGCATTCTCGCGAACAATATGTCCCGAGTTGCATAAAAGTTCCTCGAAAATGTTTAATGTGTCCCCTGTGCTACAAAAAAGTCCTCATTTTTGTGTTATTTACTTATTTGGTTGTAGTTTTGTCTTCCTGGAGCATGGGCCACTCCCAGTTCCTTTCTGTCCTCTATGTAATGATTTCTTGTTTATGGTTGGGGTGACCAATTTGGGGGGTGGTGTCTGGTGTGTCCATTTTGTGAAGCTAAGCATTGTCCCTTTGGCATAGGCATTTATTGTCTGTCCTCTCTTTCTTTTCATGTAGTGGTGAGGGCCATTTTGTGTGTACTTACTTCCTTTGTGATGATTCTGCTATGTTGTTGTTGGTGGGCAGGCCATGTGGTGGCGGCCATTTTGTGTATGCTTCCTTTGTGACTGATTTTGCCATGTGGTGGAGGCCATTTTGGGTGCATCCCCTTTCCATGTTGTTTTTGGGTGTCCCTGTCCTCCTGGCCCTATGGAGGCGGCCATTTTCTGTGTCCTTCCCTGGTTCTCTTCTTTTGCCATAGCCATCCAAGGCTTTTGTAGGTACTACCACTCACAGCCATAGGTGCATTCAAGTTAATCAACTATTTTTGTGGTGTAACTTTAATTACACCATGTATGGCTTTGGATTGCTTCACATTTTTTTGTAATGGAGGTACTTTTAGTTTTTGGGTTGCTTGTGTGTAGCTATTATGGCACTCCCTGCCATTAGGTAACCCTAGGAATACAGCTCGGGTACTTTTGGTAACGTCGCACCGTGTGAGAACGCGACCTTACCTTTTTTGTCTTGTTCGCGCGCTCAATGTACTGGCTCGGGAACGCGATAACGACTTTTCACTCGATTCGCGTTGCCGAACACGCCGATTTTGCATTCTCGCGAACAATATGTCCCGAGTTGCATAAAAGTTCCTCGAAAATGTTTAATGTGTCCCCTGTGCTACAAAAAAGTCCTCATTTTTGTGTTATTTACTTATTTGGTTGTAGTTTTGTCTTCCTGGAGCATGGGCCACTCCCAGTTCCTTTCTGTCCTCTATGTAATGATTTCTTGTTTATGGTTGGGGTGACCAATTTGGGGGGTGGTGTCTGGTGTGTCCATTTTGTGAAGCTAAGCATTGTCCCTTTGGCATAGGCATTTATTGTCTGTCCTCTCTTTCTTTTCATGTAGTGGTGAGGGCCATTTTGTGTGTACTTACTTCCTTTGTGATGATTCTGCTATGTTGTTGTTGGTGGGCAGGCCATGTGGTGGCGGCCATTTTGTGTATGCTTCCTTTGTGACTGATTTTGCCATGTGGTGGAGGCCATTTTGGGTGCATCCCCTTTCCATGTTGTTTTTGGGTGTCCCTGTCCTCCTGGCCCTATGGAGGCGGCCATTTTCTGTGTCCTTCCCTGGTTCTCTTCTTTTGCCATAGCCATCCAAGGCTTTTGTAGGTACTACCACTCACAGCCATAGGTGCATTCAAGTTAATCAACTATTTTTGTGGTGTAACTTTAATTACACCGTGTATGGCTTTGGATTGCTTCACATTTTTTTGTAATGGTGGTACTTTTAGTTTTTTGGTTGCTTGTGTGTAGCTATTATGGCACTCCCTGCCATTAGGTAACCCTAGGAATACAGCTCGGGTACTTTTGGTAACGTCGCACCGTGTGAGAACGCGACCTTACCTTTTTTGTCTTGTTCGCGCGCTCAATGTACTGGCTCGGGAACGCGATAACGACTTTTCACTCGATTCGCGTTGCCGAACACGCCGATTTTGCATTCTCGCGAACAATATGTCCCGAGTTGCATAAAAGTTCCTCGAAAATGTTTAATGTGTCCCCTGTGCTACAAAAAAGTCCTCATTTTTGTGTTATTTGGTTGTAGTTTTGTCTTCCTGGACAGGCCATGTGGTGGCGGCCATTTTGTAGGTACTTCCTTTGTGCATTTATCATTGGCCTCCCTGCTTTTGGTCTGATCTGATAGTAGGCCAGAGTCCCAGAGGTGGTAGTTACTAGTTAGCGGGGCTGCTTTATGTAGCTGTTTCTATTTGGTCTATTTAATTTTTACCATCATAACGGCATGTGTGTATGCCATTGCATTTCCAAGTTTGTTGTCTGGGCAGGGGGGTAGGTAACTTTTTTGTGTGTGTAATAATTTTATGGCTTGTATGTGTTTTTGCAGTGAAGTTTTACAAACTCTTAGCCATGGGGTATTTTGATTTTCCTTGCATTAACCTGTCATGACTCATGTGTAGCAGGCATCCTCCTTTTTCTGTCCATATTGGTATATGATAGGCCTGCTTGACTTTATTATTGGTTCTTTCTGGACTTCATGTGGCTGGGAGCTGTGGTGCTGGTAGTATTAGTCTTCTTTTTTGTGTTTTATACATTGGCCTGTGTGTCTTTCAATTGTTCATGTGCTGGCTTGCTGCTTGTTTCACTGACGTGTTCTGTCTTCTTTGCTTGTAGGTGCACAGAAAAAGACTGAGGAGGTGCGGGTTGTTTTCATCCATCGCCCGTTCAACTGCCAGACGGACGTCCTTCAATTGTACGCCACGTGTGGTGTGTGACTAATCTGACCACACATCTCTGCAATTGGTGCTACTGAGTGCTGCTGTGTGCTAACATCAGAAGAAGATGGGCCCTAAGAGAGCAGGTACCAGGTCCTCCACCACCAAGAAAGTTGCTGAGAAGAAGGTACAGAAGAAGGAAGTGTCACTTAAGGCTGGTATGGACCCCCAAACCTTTTTTGGGCCCCCAAAACGTACGCCTGCAGCAGCGGTGTCCGTGGTGCAAGCTGGGGCCAGCACATCTGCATTAGCGGGGGCAAGCCACCAACCCAGGGCCAAGCACATGAGGGTCGAAGAGGTAGCCAGCCTAGTGTTACAAAGCAGTGATACTGAGCCTGAACTTAACTTATCGCTGTCTCAAAGTAGCACACAATCCACGCAAGATGAAAGTGCTCAACAACCGCCGCCAGCAGTAGATGTTCAACAACCACAACCACTTCCCGCAATAGTTGTTGAAAAACCACAACCACCGCCCGCAATAGTTGTTCAACAACAACAACCAAATCCCAATAGTAGTTGTTGGAGAACCACAGCACGCTATAGTACTTCCTCAAGAACAACAACCACCGTCTCCACACGCAATAGTAGAAGTTGTTCCTCCCGATGTCGGGGCAGTTCAGGAAGTAGAGCCTCATTCCGAGCAAGAAGAAGAGGAAGCCACTTCTGGAGGTGATCTACTGTCTTTAAATTTACGAAAGGAAAGCAGTGTTAGTGGCAGTGCATCGAGTTCTTCGCATAGCATCCCTTCAGATGACCTTGATAACGAATGGCGTCCACCACGAGTAACTGAGCATTCAAAGGAGAGACATCCTAAGACCAGGCTTGGAAAAAGGAAGGATCCGGCAAGGCTTGAACTTCCGGAGTTCGATGTAGGTGAGCAGGATACTGATGGTGATAAAGACGGGTCTGACACTGACAATGTCATCATCACAAGCGTTATTCCTGGTGCAGAGGATGTAGAGACCAGCATTTTCACCCTATCCAGAAGGGCTGCGATTAGTGATGAGCAGATAGCACGTGTAACTCCTACACACTCAGCGCCCAAAGTAACACCAGCTCCCATTTTTGCATCAGCGAAGGCCCGGCAGCGTGCGACATCCAGCACAAGCGCCACCTCAACAGAAGGAGGTAGTGGCAGTACTAGTACTGAACTGTTACATAGGGAAATTCAACAAAAAGGCTCCAGTTCATCCGGGATTGGAAGTGGGTCCTCCTCTTCCTATGGCAGGAGACAAAAGTTTAGCTCCCCAGTCTGGGATTTTTTTACGGTTCACCCACATCAGGAGAACATTGCTATATGCACCATTTGTCACACCAATGTTAGTCGTGGTAAGATTGGTACAAACTATGGTACTGGAGGCCCAACGACCCATATGAAAAAAACACACACAATTGTATGGGAGAACCACCTTGCAAGCTTACAAAAAGATGTAAGCACTGGTGTTGGTGGGGAGGATACAGTACTACAAGGTCCACTCATGGAAGAAGAGGGAGACGATGACCTTCTATCTGGGAGTGGTACACAAATGAGCCCTGTCGCCAGCACTGGAGTGGTGCAGTCCAAATCCTCAGCATCAGCAACTTCTCAGTGGCACCAGAGTCAGCCGGAGACACCAAGGGCAAGGAGTGAAAAGTCTGCGTTGAAAGGTGGTCCGTCTAGCAGAACAGACAGAATTACCAAGCAGCTTACCATTACTGGCATGTTTAGGCAGGAGGGAAAGTACGAGCGGAACCACCCAACAGCACGTTTGTACAATGCGAAACTTGCAAAAATGTTGGCACTGGACCTTCTCCCATTTTCATTTGTTGAGGCAGTGGGTTTTCGGCAATTAGTGGCAACACTCGCCCCAAAATGGGACGTTCCCAGTCGCTACTATTTTGCAAGAGTTGCTATTCCAGCACTACACCACGACGTGCTGGGATTGATTGGGAAAGCCTTACAACAGAGTGTTGTCCATTGTATCCACCTGACAACCGACATGTGGAGCAGTCGCGAAGCCACAGCAGATTACATGTGCATCACCGCACACTGGATCTCTTTTGCAGGTGTGAAAGACAAGTTAACATCAGGCCTTCTTGACGTTGCTGGGATTTTCAATGACACTCGCAAACATGCAACTGTAGCCATGTTTGGTATGGAGAAAAATCATACTGCTGACAACATTTTGTCTGACTTTAACAGCAAGGTCTTTGAATGGCTGAAACCAAGAGGCCTTAAGATTGGTTTTGTTGCCACCGACAATGGCAGTAATGTAGTGAGGGCAATGAAAGATGGACAGTATTTCAGGGTACCCTGTTTGGCACACTGCATTAACTTAGTCGTGCAAGACTTTCTGAAAAATGAACTCCAAGTCAGCACCATACTGACCATCTGCAGAAGAATATGCACGCATTTTAACCATTCTTTCAAAGCGCGGAAGCTGCTACGCGTCATTCAGCGGGAGCATAATTTGCCAGTCAAAGCACTGATCCAGGAGGTCCCAACACGTTGGAACTCGACTTATTTCATGCTTGAGCGTCTCTTTGAGCAGTACATACCACTGAATGCTTATGTAATGTCAAGAAGATTAGTGGATCCTACTGTTAATCTTAAAAGCCTGACCGTTGAGATGTGGCAGTGGGACATCATTAAATGCTTGACAGAGATGCTACAACCTTTTGAGGTGTTCACACGTGCAGTTAGCAGGGAGGACTGTACTATGGGCCAAGCCATCCCATTGTTGTACATGCTCGAGCAACAGCTGAAGGAGGTCTGTGAAACATACGAAGGTGACGAAGAAAAAGTTGATGCATGTACCTTGGCCAAGGCCTTACGCAACCGCTTATCTGTAAATGCAAGGCTTAAAATGATTGTGTCAGATCCAAATTACATAACTGCAACAATCTTGGATCCACGGTACAAATTGTTTGTCAGCAGTAGCGCAGTCATTCCTTTTTCAGATGGGGATGTTGCCAATTACAAAAGTTCCATAGCTGTGGAAGCTAATGATTTCGAAACTGAACGGCTGTTACTTAAAGGCCTGACAGTGCCAGCCCAGGACAGTCAAAGTACTCCAGGCCATCCTCCTGAGGCAACTCAGGCAAGTTCATCACAGCATGAGAGCGGTGCGTCCGCTTCCCAGCAGGCACCAACAGTACCAAAAGCAGCACCTACACGATCTGATTCAGCAGACACAACCAAAAGCATAACTGCTTTTTTTCTACAGAAGGGGATGGGTAAGTCCGTTGCTGTTGCAAAGGGGAAAGAGGAGCAGCAAAGCCGAGCACCAATGAACACTGAGCGGATGGTTCAGGCCTATCTGGATGACACAACAGAGGTGTTCATGGAGCAAAGCCCATTGGTCTATTGGTATGAAAGAAGGAGACAGTGGTCAGTGCTGAGCAGGCTGGCGATAAAGTATTTGGCTTGTCCTGTAGCCAGTGTCGCCTCTGAGCGGGTTTTCAGTGCTGCTGGTGCCATTGTGACATCGAAAAGGACCAGTCTCTCCCCCAAAAGCGTCGAGAGGCTGACAATGATAAAAATGAATCAACACTTCATACCACCAGACTATACTGTACGTGAATCAGAGCAGGATGAAGAAAGCGAGCCCGAAGAATTCATCACTGCTGGGTTACATGACCTACTGCTGTCCGGACCCGCAGAGTTTGAGGACGAGCACCTCTTCCCTGACCAATAGGCTGTTAAATTGTGACTTTTTCCCTTCTTTTATTTGTGTTATTTATTTTCTTATTAAAAATGACTTTCTGGTGCAAAACTGCTAATCTTAAAATAAAAAGCTCAACCAAATCCATCCCCACCACTCATTCTTTTAATGTACCTACTGGAGTTGCACACCTGTGCATTTATTTTCGCTGTATCTTTTTTAGTTACCTCCTGGAGTTGCACGCCTGTGCATTTATGTTCCATGTTGACTGCACTCCTCAGAGTCTTGCTGCATCTTCTTGACTCCCACTCAAGTCAATACAATTCCATCTTGGCAGCCATACATTTGATGTTGTAGATGGAGTATAGTACAATAACAATAATGTAGCCTCTAACAGTCCCTCCATAATAAGTGAACCGTACATGACTACAGCCATCCTCTATTTCATTTGAAATCTGCAACTCATAATAACTGCCTTGCTGAGTCTTACTGTTAAGGCTACCACCTCTGTCTGCAGGCATTCAGAGACGACTCTTCTGTGTCAAAAGAAACTTGAGCAGGCATCCACAACTGAAGTCAACTTGTTGTGATGACTCGCATTACAAAGGCTCGGCAGCATCTGTGATCAATCTTCTGACAGTGAAAGAGAAGAAGAGCAAAACAGGTATAAAAATGAATGATGCCATGCATTGCATTGGATGTATTTTTTGGCTGACTCTGAGCTAATGTGCATGGAGTTGAAGTATACTAGTAACTTCAGTTCAGACTCACGTGATAGCCAATTCTTCCATGTTATTTACTAATAATAGAAATTATTTACGCACTTGTGTTCCTACTACTACAGATGCAGTCAGCACTTAATTTATCGTAGTCACTCACTACAGACTGAGTTGCTGATGATAATGATGGTGACCACCATATCTTTGCTGTCAGGCAGTTGGATCTGAGCTGATTGATGCACAATGTTTCTTGGAGTGGAATACAAGGTAATAAATAAATACAAATAAGAGTCACAGCACAGTAGACCCAGGCTACTACATGTTTGTGCACAGTGCTGTGGTAGAGTACAATAGTGGTATGATTGATGACTGAGAATGACGCATTGATTTTGTTGATTAATTTTGTAAATGCTAGGTTGCTTTTTCAATTTCATTCACCTTTCTGTGGCTCTGAAATTTTTAGGGAAATGCAGTTTGTATAACGGCCAAACCTGTGTCGTCGTGGGCCTGTTGTTGTGTGCTGGCTCCTGTCTTTTTTTGTACTTCTACATTAAAAATGATATGCAACTAGTAGACTTATACAAATTGTATCCAAGCCGCCTCAGTCTGAAAGTCCTCTCATACGACTACTCCTCTTGTATTGTTTTTTTTATCTTCACTGTATTACAATTTGTTTAGGTCATTCACATTCTTTTGTATTTGCCTTTTCTTTTTCAGGCTGGACATCTTTCACGGTTCACCCACTGCTTTATAGTATGAGCATCAACTCTCATCCTTACCACAGATCCTCATCATCAAGCAATTGGATTGCGGGAAATCAAGAATCATATTCAGCGTGTCCTTTTCTTACGTCCATTGCTTACAATCATTAGCTAGCTGATCAACATCATAAATCATCGTCTTCATTGTTTTGCTTTTGTTGTCTCCAATCTCCATGCGTACTGTTTTTCTTTCTCAAACCTTTCCCAAAACCCCCGTACCCATCCATTAAACAATCCCTAACCCTCTTCCCCCGGGCTGCGTGGTTACATTGAGGTGTGATGTTTCTTACATTAAATATACACCAACAATTTGATCACGCGCTTGCTGGGGCAGATGTGGTCAAAGCAACAATAGTGAAATGTCAACAAGGCATGGCCAGGATCTTCTGCGGCTTCCCAACTCAAGCTCTGTGTATAACGCCAAATAATTTACCATTAACATCAAACAACGAATGCATCTAATGAATTGGCGTAATTTTTTGGGTAACAAAGCATTATGATTTAGAAAAGTTTGACGTTGCCGTGAGTACTACAAGTAAAGTTGAACTTCTTATCTTCTCTTGCACTTTGTTTCCAGTCCCCAAAACCATTGTTTTGTTTCAGTTTAGCAGTTGCAATATTGGGTCACCCATGCAATGTACTGTACTTACTTATACTACCCCCACATTGTCTGTCACGCAAATGACTGTCTCTTTCTTTTTGTCGCTACTGGCAGGGTCTGTCTACTACTATCACAGAAGTTCTGATTCTGAACCACAGATTCTTCGCCATTGTCTTGGAAATCAAATGCAGCCCTTGCAGTGCCACACTTCATGATAAATCATCATCATCTCATCAGCAATCACAGGTAAGATAAGTTTGCAGTGAGGTATAACGCAAGACAGACTGGTCGTTCTTCTAATACTACAAATATAACTCGGTGAGGGTTTACTGCATCTATCTGTTTGCATGTTAAAGATGTGGGCAATATATTTTATTATTAAAAAGCACTGTCCGCCGACCTGCATGGCCAAATTAAACCTTGCGAGGTTGCACAACGTACATTATTTGGTGAAACACTCCCCCCTCCAACCCCACAAGAAACGCAAATGAACTTCAAATGTTTTCTTTTTAACATAACTTTGTGTCTCGTTTATTTTAACATAATGTAATATATAACTAAAGATGATACAAAAATAAAATATATATAAATCCTACACCAAGCTGTCCCCCTGCCCGCCTCCCCTAACCCCAACCAAATTCCCACGCTCAATGTCATGTAAAAAAAAAGTAAAAACCCAACACCCAATTCCCACCCACCAACAAAAGGATTGAAAAAGGGGCAAACAGGGTCCATCTCATAGCCGGCGGGCTTTTAAGTGTTGATCCACCAGGATCTTTACACGCTCCTCTATCCGTTTTTTAGTCTGACTGCTTTGAGCCTCCAGCCTGGCTACCCGGAGGAGAATTTTTCGCTGGAACTGGCGGCACCTACATTGGCAGCCATGTTGTTGTGGGGGGGTGGACGATGCGGGGAAAATCTGGTGGCGGGCGGCTGCCTGAGCACGCCGACGTACTCCTGCAGGCTTGGGGGCCGGGGCATTGGAAGAGGCAGCAGCTGCTGCCGCAGCCTCCTCCTCCTCCTCCTCGGCCTGAGCCACCAGCCGGCGGTAGGCCTCAACGATGGCCTGCAGTTTCCGCTGACGGGCCCGGACTGCCAGCTCCTTCCTCGTTGGTTTAGAAGGAGTAACTATAAAGAAAGAGACAGAATTGTTGTAATCAAAAATCCCAGCAAATAAAGAACGCAAAATGGATCCAACACATAGTGGGCGGCACAGTACAGTAGCAATAGCAAGCAAGTTGAGTACCTAAAATGTTGTTTTATCTATCTTGAACATTCTACGCCTTATATACTTCATTTGTCTGCCTTTTTGGCACGGCATTATGCCTGCCCTAGTAACATAGCATGGGTGTACTTCAACGGTCACATACGAACACCTGTCTTTTTCATATCTCGTTTTTTTATATCATATACTCTGTGCTTCCGGGAAAAGTGACAGTCTCAAACTAACATTAAATTAACAGTGGCCAGCTAGTACTAGTAAATGTCTACTCTAGAGACTATCATTCTTTATATCGCCAACAAACGTTAGGTGGTTTGTGTTTCGCCAGCAACGACCCGGAATGCATCCAGTCATCCCCTCCTTCCCTTGCCTTTGTGTTTAACCAAAACACCGCTGCCAACACTAGTATCCACTATCCACTAACCACCAATATTGGATGTGTCTCCCACCCACGCAGGCAGCTGTGTTTTCCACTTTCTATGCTTCCACAACAACCCACGCATCCAACTGCTCTCAAACACCTGCATTGCTGATTCCAAAGTATCCTTCTATATTATATGATTAGAGCTTTTTCCTTGCACCTTTCATCATACTTAAAATCAATCTCATGTTAATCCATCGCGGTCATGTAATGTTGTGGATAAGACTTTTTTAGTCTGCCACCAACCTTTCACAGCTGAGTTGTAGTCACATAGAAGAGGCATGTATAACTAATTTTATCAATTCTGGCCGGTGGTAATGCTTTTGCTAAGCTTGGTAATGAGAACAGTGGCGTCATATATTGTCCAGTAGAACTTCAAGTTCATTATAAATATCAGAGTACAGTGAGGAAGTTTTCCCCACCCACCAAGTAATGCGGATCACTATTGAATGTAACTTACCATCGCCCACCGTTGTTGTCTCCTCCCCCGCTGCTGCCGGTGCTGCTGTAGGTGCCTCTGGTGGTCCTCCATTCCCCTCCGGGATCGCCTCTGCTGACGGCGTTGCAGCGCCGCTGCCCCCGTCGGCACTGGTGGATGGTACCGGTTCTGCAAAAATAAAAATAAGTCATTAAGTACACCTTTTTAGATGGATGCACAGCCCCCATTGTACTTGTTCACCAAGAACGGAGTTCTGCAAAACAGTTAAGTACAACGTAATCACTAGTAGTCCATATTGCCTAGTACAGCAGAGTAAGTAACACACTACACATATCAGCATTTATTTGGTATGGTATGGTACCCAAGCTCATCTCATCTATACTGCTACTCTAGTCCTTGGAAAGTTAGACTGAACCATGTAACCTAACCAGTTTACTTTGTACATCAATGACATGTCTACAGTTTTGCGCATGCTACCTCACAGCTTGTTGCGCAGTACGAGAAGACGCCTTTGAGGCCACATGATAGTTCAAAGCATACACCTGAAGAGTTTGGAAAATAGAGGCCCGTATTTACTTTTTGAATGTGGATTGTGGAATCCAGTTTCCTTACAGCCTCAGGTTACACCTTTTTTTTAGCATGACAGCTAAAAAGTTGAATAAATGTATGTAATGTTTTCATACTGTCTAACGTGCACCACTTTTGTCATTATCTTTCGGCAGATGAGAAGATTTACTTCTACGAAGCAAAGATTTGCAGAGCTTACCAACAAGAGGCATATGCAACCAGTATACGTTCAATGGTGAGGGGTCTCCGACATTTCCCACATTTCCCTATCGTGCACTGGTAGCTGTACAAATGTAGAATACTTTTTATTGAGCCTTTTTTAACTCTGGATTTCTTCTGGTGGCCCTGCCCTTGACGTATTTGACAGAACAACTTAAAAACATTGATGTTACTTACTTAGTTACTTCCAACAAAATAAAGGTTTTGAAGTACCACATTGACTCGGAAGTATATTTTCAGTGTCTGTTGTCTTGTAGACTTACACGAGAGAGTGAGAAAAAGGGGGTTACTTAGGTTATGGATTGTGTAATAAAAGCATTTGGCATCTTCATATTGGGGTTCAGGAAAGGGGTAATTGAATAATTGACCAATGACTGAGCCCATATAGGTTGTCGTTCATTGAATTGTGGGTTCCTCTGAGTTCTGTGACTGAGGTGTAAGACTGTAAGTAAGTAAGGTCCAACCTGCCTATCAACAACAACATCCAATTTTGGGGTGCATACATAGTTATGTATGTCACTGCATAGAAGAATACCCGCAAGAGTAGTAGTGGTATTCATTACTAACGCTTACAAAATAGTAGACCAACATCTGCATGCATACTTGGTTGGTGTCAATTGCCAAAGAAGAGACATTACAGAGGAAAAAGCATAAGACAGGAGTGGACCCTGTGCCTTCCGCTATTCGATCACAGATTTTTTGAAAAGATTGATACCTTAACTAAACAGTTAGGTGAAATGTCATTAATCGGTTGGAAAAAAAGCTCCGTTTGAAAGTTAGGGAAATATCATTGTTCCAAAAGAAAACACTGTTGGACTTACTAGGGACAGCAGCAGGATCCTCAGTAGAGGAGCTCTGTGCCTGTGGTTCACAATCACGTTCACCCGCCGACTCGGTCCCAGCCTTCTGCTTGCCCCTGGGTTCTGTGGTTCATGTAAGAAATAATAAAGAAAGAGAAAACATTGAGTGCTGTGAAACATAGACAGCAAGCATTTCAAAAACCACTGCTACAACATTAAAAGAAACAAACATTGGTCTACCAAATGACTACTGCCTTGCATGATTCACTGACTAGTGTACTTGGTGAAAACAAATCAAATGTTCCATAAACATTCTGATTGCAGATTACTAAGTAACACAGAGGCAGTAAGACCTGAACAACACCACAGATTCAAGAATGGGGTAATCAATCAATTATCTGTAAGTAGCCATTTCTTTTTCATTTTTTGCCAGCAAAATGCATAGATCGCAAGGAGGAGACATGCTTAACTTTGTGCATACTAACTAACACGGAATTGTACGTTCATGGCATCATATTTTGTTTTGCTACTGACTGAATGCTACTGCTGCCCTACCCACTCAATAAACAAACTACATCAGTTCTATGGAGGGCTGAGGCAGGGGCGGCTATAGGCTCATGGTGGTCCTGGACTCCTGTCCAGGGAGCGTAGGTGGGGGGCCCGGAAGAGGAGGTCGGGGCGGAGCACGGAGGCCAGTGAAGAGGGGGGAGTCAGGGTGTTTGGAAGTGGAACAGAGCCGGAGGCACCAAATCCCTGCCAGGGGCCGCCACGCAAATATGTATCCATCCTCTGAGGATTATTAAATTAAGGATATATATTGGTGGGGTGGCCCCTGGCGTTTGGTGGCCCTGTGCAGTTGCACAGCTTGAACATGCCTAAATCCGGCCCTGGCTGAGGTAAGAAGAACAAAGTAACTTTTGCATTCATTGCCAGAGGAGTATTATTCATGCAGAAGAGAAGGCCGTGAAAAAAAGATACAATATGCATTGCAAACACGTACAATTATCCATCAACGGCTATTTCACTGACGGACAAAGGAAGGACAAGACTCTATTAATAGCATTAACTAACTTCAGTTCTCTACAATAAAGAAAATCTCACACCAATAAACAGCAAAAGCTAGCGCCAAATTGAACACGCAAGAGTCAGTGAGGATGAAGAAGCGCAGCATAGACCAGTGTCATACAATTACAGTAGATATAATAACGGAATACATCGGAAATGTAACTAGGAGCACCAGTCATCGCGTTACTTATTCAGCCAAGATTTACAAAGATACAACAACAATACTTATACTACTATAGAGATATATTATACACACACTTTTTTTTTGGGTAGCCACTCACCAAGACCCACGACCTCGACGCCAAGCAGGTCCAACAGGTCCTGCTCCCGGTCCAAAATGTCTGCCCAACGGTGGGTCAGCTGGTGGTGGGTACGCCGGATACCGGAGCAGCGGAAGACTGCCCGACGCACCTTCACCCACCGCCGGAGACGCTCCTCAATATGCTGGTAGCCGGAGCCGGGCCTGCCACCTGCTGCCAACATCAAGGGGAGGTAGCGCTGGATAAAGAAAACCAGGGCAGCCACCTCCTCCTCCCCAAAAAGTTGGCGGGGCCTCACCCCTTGGGGGCGCATTCTGCCGCAAGGCAGCCTAGTTTTTTGGGGCACTGGCGCCTTGCCCTTTGAGCCACCGCTGCTGCTGGCGCCCTTGACCATGGTTCTGGGTGGAGGGTAGAAGAAAACTAAAAGTTCAAGACAAAAAGGTAGGGGAAAGAAGAAGCAAGGTAAAAGAACAAGAAGGAAGTATAAAAAGCAATAGAAAAGTTGTAAAAGTAGAAATAAAATGAAAAATATAAACCTAGGCACAGAGAGAAATAGGTAATAACTAAAGAAAGTTAGAAAAAGTGGGTAAAAAGACAAGGATTAAAGAGATTTTAACAGGATGCAAAAGTAGGCCCAAAACCATAGCCAGAGTGTGTGATCCAAGATGGCTGCGCCCATCGCGACCGCATGGGTAGGTTCGCGCGATATTTAGCGCGATCACGCACTTTTGTAGTGCGAACGAGAAGATGAGTTCCCGAACATGTCTTGCACAACGCGACCACGTTAATTGTGACCCGGAACAGGAAATAAGGGAACGCAAGCAGGCGGGACAAACCTCTGGGGTAATTTAGCGCGCTAGCCATCCCGAGCATGCAGGCAACGCCCCGAACACGCGCACCGCGCTCCCGAAGACGAAAAACGGCGCGCGAACGGGCCCAGCAAGCAACTCCGCATGCTTGCGGAGCTACGCGTAGTTCGCGGAGTGCAACTACGTCTTCGCGTAGCTCCGCGGAGTCCGACTCCGCGAACTACGCCCAGGGTTACTATTCACATACAGGAGGCCATAGCACAAATGTACACACAAAACAAGCTAATAAACAGGACTCAACATTGCCACATGTGACATGCACATAATAAATGCACAGTACAAATTCAACACACATCTGAATGTATTCAAATACACAAACTCCTCACACACAATGTCATGCTAAAAGAAACATTACACACACATGGACCTGTCAGTAGAAGCAGCCAACACAAGACAAAGATTGCATCCCTCAACAACAAATTCATAACATATGCAGATCCAAATACATCACATAGCGATCCCAGCAGGACAACAGGGGGACCCACACTTGGCAAGGACATAGCAACATCCACTGACAGCAGTGTAGGCACAGTAAGCAGTGTGTGAACACCACTAAAACCATTAGCACACATATATGATTTCACCACCATGTACTTTAATATCACAGTCATCACATCACACAGATCACTTCACACTCAGGATGGGTGGCATTGTGAGAAGTTGGCCTGATATGTAGTGCTCACTATTCTAGTGATCACTGTGTATCATTCCAAACGACCCTTATGATGATTGGTTGTAAGTCAACCGTTAGACCAGCTATCCTAGTAGCATGGACAAGAGCAGTCTTTAGGCTAAACTCTAGAGGGCGTTTTAAGCCAGCTGTTATACCATCACATATACCCCTTGAACACCAAGTGAAAGGACACCACACAAGTTGTTATGAAAATAAAGTATATTTATTTAGAACACCACAGCCCTGGACTCTTTATGAGGACAGAGCGCTAAGCACAATACAAAGCTCTTAGGAAAATACTGAAAGTTGCACAATTTACACAAATGCCCGAGGGGCACGAAAAACCATATACTCTAAAAGTGGAATGCGAAATTACTAGCAGGTAAGTACTACTCTAATAGGCTTTAGGATCGCTAGGACTGGACTACTGAACCTTCAGATTACTAGCAGGAGGCCTAGGGAGATCGGGTGCAGAGTGTGCACTTTCACGCGGGATGCGGGACAAAGTCTATGGATGCTAGATTTCGTAAAGTTAGTGTTATCGGACGAATCCGACTAGGTAGAGCTGAAACGAAAAAGGATCTGGACACTTAGATAGTTAAGCTATGCTGGAGCACCGAAATTCTCAGGTTACCTAGCCCAGGGGCTGCGGCTGCATAGGTCTGGAAAGACGTCGGGAATCCTCATTGCAGTCTATGGAGCCTGAAAAAAGAAGTTGCTGGCAGGCGACCAGTGATGAAGTTCGAAGTGATCCAAGCCTGGATCGAAGATGGAAGACACCTGTAAGCAGAGGGGACCAAGTTCTGAATCACTCGCCAGTGATTAGATGGGCTCCAGGATGGCACCGGACGAAGTCACCTCGACCAGGTGAGTGGGCGACACTGGGCTCTGCAGTCTCTCGGACCAGGAGGTGTTGTCGGTGACCAGGATGGAGGTGCGAGCTGTCCCACGATGGTATCTGCTGTCGACGTCGCTGGACCCAGGATTGGGGCAACAAGTCTTGGCAAATGCAAGCCCACGCGGTGGACTCAAAATGGCGTCTGGAGTGGACCAGGAGGGTCCGGGGTGCTCCTCTGTTGGAGGGGAGCACGGGCCAGTTTGGAGCAACCAGACCAGCAGTGTTGTCGTCATGGTGCGTCGTCAAGAGGGCTACAAGCCAGCAGGCAAGTGGCCGGACAACGTGGTGAGCAGCAAAGAGCAGAAGGGCCCCACGCAGATCTGATGGATGCTGGGGGGCTGGACTTCGGTGCTGGCGCTGCTCAGGGTTAGGGCTTCTCAAACCCCAAAGCACTCACTTGAGGATCCCTCGGCGGTCGTGCTGGATAAGAGTTGTGCAGTTCTGAAGATGGCCGGTCCCTTGAGGTCTCGTCACACCCACGGATCTCAGCTGAGCTGACGATGTAGGTAGAGGTCAGAGGTGCCAGGGAAGCCGGGTCTCGTTGTGCTGGTCAGTCGGATTCCGGAGGAAGGACGTGCAGCAAACCGCAGTGTTCTTAGTTGGTGCCAGCAGATGAAGGGTGACTACTCCTTAGCCACAAGGGAGAAATCTTGAGAAGAAGTCTTGAGTTCCTTTCGTAGAAAGTAGTTTCAGGATTCAAAGATGATCTAATTTGGAAGGGTCCCCGCTCCCACCTTTATACTAAAGAAAGGGGCTGGTACGGGACTAGGTCCTGCCCATGGGTGGGACCAGGAAGGGGGGTGGTTACACCCCTCTCATATGCCGGACTTTCCCCAGCTCAGGGGCTGGTGTGCCCCTGGAACTGGTTCTAGCCAGCAGATGCATAGTGAGCACCGGGGAGCCACTTGCAGTCACCTTCCTATTCAGCCCGCCTACCCAGGATACACAAAACCCTGTCTGGGATGGTGCTAGCACAGCCCCTGACATGAAACCCTTTGTCCAAGCTCTCCTCGCTGGAAGGACTCCCAGCAGAAGGAGGTCAGACTTGTGTCTGTGGTGGCAGCATCCATTTTGTGATGCTGAGGCTCGAGTTAACTTTAACCGGGGTTCACAGTTACATACATGACGTGTCCCTCTAGAAGGGTGGAATGCTAACCCCGTCGCCAGAATTGGCGAGGGGTTAGTATTCCAATTCGTATGACACCTTACTCGACATGTTTTGATAAAGCGATACCAGAGTTGGCATATAACCGCGAGGATTATAATGCACTTAAGAGTATATGGTACGCGTTATTATAGAACAGCTATTAGGACTTGGTTCCGCAAGCTGCAGACGGGCTCAGCTCATGCCAGAGCACCATCTCACATGATTCCACGCACTCTGCCTTCAGGATTGTTAAGGCCTGCCATAGGAGTGACTGATAGGAATCTATGTGTCCATTTTAGGGTTAGATATAGGTATACTATATCTACAGCAAAGGGTGATTACACCACTTTTCCCCAGCTGTCGTGCAGCCAGTTGTGTCAGATTTAGATGGCCAGCCAGGGGTGGCATAATACATGCTGCAGCCCCTGGTAGGCCCTGGGTACACCTATGCCCTGAGTTACAGGGTCTGATAAGGTGGCCCAGTACCAATTGGTTAATGCACCTAAGGTACACATGTCAATTTAGTGAGAGAACAGCAAGGCTGTGGGTCTGATTGGCAGGCCCACAGCCAGAGAAGTCGTAAACCAGTGAAGCAAAAAGCAAAAATCTGGGGTGATCATAGGTTTGCAGACCCTACTCTCCTACATGACCCCCCCCCCAAACTTTGGGACAATAAACTAACCTTGACCAGGTGAGTCTTCTTGCTCTAAGTGGAAGTACCTGGAGAGCCCATCTTCATTGTCATGATCAGTGCCAGGTCTATGCTCCACTGTAAAATCCATCCCCTGTAGGGAAATGGACCACCTAAGCAGTTTGGGGTTTTCACCCTTCATCTGATTTAGCCACAAGAGGGGCTTTTGGTTGGTCTGAATCTTGAAATGAGTGCCAAACAAGTATGGCCTCAGTTTTTTCAGGGCCCAAACCACAGCAAAGGCCTCCCTCTCAATAGCTGACCAATTTTTCTGTCTGGGGGTCAGCCTTCTGCTAATAAAAGCAATTGGCTGGTCATGACCATCAAAATTCAGTTGAGATAGAACAGCTCCCACACCCAACTCAAAAGCATCTGTTTGGACAATGAATGGTTTGGAGTAGTCTGGACTCTTAAGGATAGGGGCTGTGCACATGGCCTGCTTTAGGTCATCGAATGCCTTTTGACAGCCTGCTGTCCACTGACCTTTCTTTGGCATCTTTTTGCTTGTCAGGTCATTAAGTGGAGTCACAATTGATCCATAACTTCTGACAAATTTCCTGTAGTAACCAGTCAGGCCCAAGAAAGCTTGAACATGAGTCTGGGTGGTCGGAGGAGCCCAATCCTTGATGGATTGTATCTTGCTCTCCAGTGGCTGAACCTGGCCTGCACCTACAAGGTGGCCCAGGTATACAACCTGTGTCTGCCCTATCTGGCACTTTGTGGCCTTGATAGTGAGACCTGCTGCTTGCAGTGCCTCTAACACTTTCCTCAGGTGGACCAGGTGATCCTCCCAGGTGGAGCTAAATACAGCTATATCATCAAGATATGCTGCACAGAAGTCATCCAGCCCAGTGAGAACTTGATTCACCAGCCTTTGGAAGGTGGCAGGTGCATTTTTCAAACCAAAGGGCATTACCACAAACTGATAATGCCCACCAGGGGTAGAAAATGCTGTCTTGGGCTTGGCATCCTCAGCTAACCTGATTTGCCAATACCCAGCTGTCAGGTCAAATGTACTTAAGTAGTTGGCAGAAGCCAATCTATCTATCAGTTTATCTGCCCTTGGTATTGGGTGGGCATCAGTCTTAGTGACTGCATTGAGGCCTCTGTAGTCTACGCAAAACCTCATCTCTTTCTTACCACCCTGGGTGTGAGGCTTTGGCACTAGAACTACTGGACTAGCCCAAGGGCTATCTGAGGGCTCAATGACTTCCAGCTCCAACATTTTCTGCACTTCAGATTTGATGCAGTCTCTGACATGATCAGACTGCCTGTAGATTTTACTCTTAACTGGCAAGCTGTCACCAGTGTCAACCTCATGGGTACACCAATTGGTTTGACTGGGTGTCAGAGAGAACATATGTCTAAAGGATTGAATAACTTGTTTGCAATCCTTTTGCTGATGTTCAGAGAGGCTGCCACAAAAGACAACAGCTGAAGTGGGATAAAAACACTTTTTTGTTGAACAGAGGGATGGACAGAGAAGGCATGGAGTTGTTAAAGCCCTCTGTTAGGACTCATCAATTGATTGTTTCCCCTGGTCATGATTTGGAACTCTACCTAAAGGTTGTTAACAACTCAAATCATAGGTATCTTTTAACTAAGTTCCAACTGAATAAAATCCATCTATTAATTTCAGGCCGCCCTGGCTGGACCAAGCGATTGGATCTAGATCTGTGCAAATGTGACGGTTGTTCGATCATGGATACTGTTCACTTTTTGTTTTTTTGTGATTACTTTAAGGACATCAGGAAAAAGTTTATTATACCCTTGTTAAAGGGGAAAGGGTTTAGGCAAGTTAAGCCAGCTTTATTGCACCTTCAACTATTAGCAGATATATGGGAAATGTACAATGTAGCTACATTTTTAACCATAGCGGTGAGACTCAGTAAAAAGATCAACTGGTCCTAGATGATTTACTGTAAATAATGACCATTGTAACTTGATTCAAGTTTTAATCTAAAACTTTTTATGTCGACTTTTTTAATCATAGACTGATGTACATATTGTCATTTTTTAAATCTTGCCATCATGTGCTGCATATTTTAATGGGTACTCCCTCCCTTTTTATATTGTATTTTTATGTCGTTATGCTGCCTGGTGACCTATGGACCATTTTTATGTGTTCTGTACTTTTATGGTTTTTGCAATTGAACCGAATAAAGTATTTCTTGACTTGACAACACCATCTACTGACCCATCATCAGGGTTCTGAGAGAGCAGGTCTGGGAGAGGGTCACTCTCCTCCTCCTGTCCCTCATCTGTGGCCATGAGCAAGCTCATGTCCTTCCTGTCCTCATATGCTTTGAGCCTATTCACACGGAGCATCCTGAGGGGGCTCCTGGGAGTTCCAAGGTCCACCAGGTAGGTGACCTCTCCCTTTTGCTTAATGATTTTGTGGGGCCCAGACCATTTGTCTTTGAGTGCTGCTGGGGCCACTGGCTCCAACACCCACACCTTCTGCCCAGGCTTGTACACAGTCAGGACAGCCTTTTGGTCATGCCAAGCTTTTTGGAGTTTTTGGCTAGCCTCAAGGTTTTTGGAAGCCTTTTCCATGTATTCAGCCATCCTGGAGCGGAGACCAAGTACATAGTCCACTATGTTGGTTGCAGGCTTTTTGAGAGGTCTCTCCCATCCTTCCATCACCAAACACAGGGGTCCTCTTACAGGATGTCCATACAAAAGTTCAAAAGGGCTGTAGCCAACCCCCTTCTGTGGGACTTCTCTATAAGCAAATAAAAGGCAGGGTATCAGGACATCCCATCTACGCCTAAGCTTTTCAGGTAGTCCATGAATCATCCCTTTTAGGGTCCTGTTGAACCTTTCAACAAGCCCATTGCATTGTGGATGATAGGGTGTAGTGAACTTGTAGTTGACACCACATTCCTTCCACATAGCAGTCAGATATCCTGACATGAAGTTTGCACCTCTGTCAGAGACAACCTCCTTAGGGAAGCCCACTCTGGAGAACACTCCAACTAGGGCTCTTGCCACCACAGGTGCTGTAGTGGTCCTAAGGGGAATAGCTTCAGGATACCTGGTGGCATGGTCCACAACCACCAGTATAAACTTGTGCCCTGATGCTGTCTGGTGTTCCATTGGACCAACAATGTCAATCCCCACTCTTTCAAAGGGCACCCCCACCACAGGCATTGGTATAAGGGGGGCCTGTGTTGTGCCACCTGACTTACCACTGGCTTGGCAAGTGACACAGGAGCGACAAAACTCCTTGGTATCTTCATTCATATGAGGCCAGTGAAAGTGTGAGACAAGTCTGTCCCAAGTCTTGTTCTGGCCTAAGTGTCCTGCAAGGGGAATTTCATGGGCCAAGGTAAGAAGGAAACCTCTCTGTGACAAGGGGTCGACCAGCCTCCTAGTTGCACCAGGCTTGGGGTCTCTTGCTTCAGAGTATAGGAGTCCATCATCCCAGTATACCTTGTGGGTACCTGTGGCGTTCCCTGCAGCCTCAGCAGCAGCTTGCTGTCTGAGGGGTTCAAGAGAAGGGCAGTCTAATTGTGCCTTCCCCAGGTCTTCTCTGGAGGGTCCCCCTGAACCCAGAAACTCAACCTGATCAGGTTCAAGTTCTTTAGGCTCAGTTTGCCTCAGCTCTTTGAGGTCAGCCTCCTCTGAGACTTGATCCACAACCTGGGGCAAGGGGGAAGGCAATGCCTTAACCCTACTGCTCTTCTTCTTGGAAGGTGTCTGGTCCATTGTTCGAGGATCCAGCACCTGCTCAGTGGGGCATCTTCTGGCCTGTGACCTAGTCACAGCAAGGACATGTGCTGGCACACCTAACATTTCCATGTGAGTCCTCTGCTCCACTTCTGACCATAGTGATGACTCCAAATCATTGCCCAACAAACATTCAACTGGGAGGTCTGAACTAACAACAACCTGCTTTTGGCCACTTACCCCTCCCCAGGAGAAAGCTACAATTGCCATACTATGGTGGGTAGTGACATTGCTAGCATTGGTCACTAGGTAGTCTGTACCTAGTATGATCTGTCCAGGGTCCACAAAGTTAGGTGTCACCATTGTGACACTGGCACAAGTGTCCCTATAGGCCTGAGCCATCTTTCCATTTATAAAAGGTGTCTGCCTGTATTTGCCCAAAGTATTGGGACTTGCATCAGGGGACATATCTATATCCCCTGTACAGACAAGGACAGCCTGAGTGAGTGTGCCAACTAAGTTGTCATACCCCTCAGATCCCAAGGTTAACCCAACTAATCCCTTGGGAGGTGCACTACCACTGCTGACTGTACTAGGGGGTGCAGGTGCCTTAGGTGCTGCAGTGGCAGGAATTTGCCCTCCTTTCTTGGTGCACTCACTAAACCAGTGAGTTTTACTTTTACAGTATTGGCACCACCTTTTAGACTGGCCTTCTTGAGTCTTCTTCTTCTGGGAAGCCTGACACCCACCCTCTTTGGTTTGTTGGGGGCCTGTCGAAGACTTCTGGTCATTTTGTTCACCTTTGGTATTAATACCCTTCTGGTCTGCTTTCTTCTGACCACCCTTGTTTTGGCCCTGGTTCTGCTTGACCCTTGTTCTGACCCATCTGTCTGCCTTCTTTCCCAATTCTTGGGGAGAGGTCAGATCTGAGTCAACGAGGTGCTGATGCAACAACTGGTTCTGGCAATTGTTTAAAATCTGTTCCCTCATGATCAGATTATACAATCCTGTGTAATCAGTAACCTTACTGCCCAGCAACCAGCCCTCCAAAGCCTTAGTGGCACAATCCACAAAGTCAGACCAATCCTGAGACTGAGTTTTCTGGGTATCCCTGAACAGCAACCTGTACTGCTCAGTGGTTAGGCCAAACCCATCTATCAGTGTAGTTTTCAGGACTTGGTAATTGTTAGCATCCTCAGCTCTAGTAGTGAGGAGCTTATCTCTACCTTTGCCTTCAAAGGAGAGCCACAAGACAGCTGCCCACTGACTCTGGGGGACGCACTGGACAGTGCAGGCCCTCTCCAAAGCAATTATCCATTTGTGGATATCATCCCCTTGTTTAAAGGGCGGCACTATCTTACTCAGGTGTCTAGTGTCTAAACTCCTGTCCTTTTCACTAGGTAAAATGCTGCCACCAGTGGGATCTACCCCACTCAATTTCTGCTCTCTAGCAAAGGCAAGCCTCTCTTTGGCCAGGGCAAGTTCTTCCCTTTCAATCCTCAGATTGGTCTCCCTCATCTCTGCTTCATGCTCTCTCCTCTTAGGGGATGACATCCCTCTACGAGAAGAGGTCTGAGAGCCATTGGTTTGAATGGATCTCTTAGAACCTCTGGATAGAGACCTAACTCGTCCATTCCCAATGTTAAGTCTGCCTGAGAGTGGCCCTGGGGGTCCCCCAAATCCATTCTCATGCCTACTTAAGTTGGTCCTGGTGAGTCTACTGACTTCTACCTGACCCTTGTCTGCCTCCTCCTCTGACAACTCCTGATCCTCCTCCTCACCTTCACTAACTGTTCCATTGTTTTGGAGGTCAGGGTCCCCAAGGGTTCCCTCTAAGGGGGGCATGTTCCCATCTGGATGAGAAGGATCTGTGTTGACTGTCCTCCTGGCATCATAAGTCTCTAAGAGACCAATCAGAAAGGGAATGGTAGGGTTAGAACCCTGTTTTAGCTTCCTGGATGTACAGATTTGCCTCATCTCCTGGAAGCTAAGAGCAGCATATCGTGAAGTGACCTGTGGAGGGTCCACTGACATAAGGGGGGCTTCTGAGTTCCCTCCTTTGTCCGACATGCTTCTAGTGTGGTGTAAGTGATGCACCTACCTACACTATTTGTTTGCCTACTGATCCCTTGCTAAGAGTTGTAGTCAGGGTGTGCTAGGCCCTCTTGAACTACAACAGCTGGTTCAGTAGAACTCAGAGTATTCTAAGCTAAGTTATATGTACCTGGGTACTTATGTGATCTTTCACAATGATATTCTTAGGATACGTGTGGTAAAACAACAGCAAGCTCAAATCCCAACCGCTGCTCACCAATGTGAGAAGTTAGCCTGATATGTTGTGCTCACTATTCTAGTGATCACTGTGTATCATTCCAAACGACCCTTATGATGATTGGTTGTAAGTCAACCGTTAGACCAGCTATCCTAGTAGCATGGACAAGAGCAGTCTTTAGGCTAGACTCTAGAGGGCATGTTAAGCCAGCTGTTATACCATCACATATACCCCTTGAACACCAAGTGAAAGGACACCACACAAGTTGTTATGAAAATAAAGTATATTTATTTAGAACACCACAGCCCTGGACTCTTTATGAGGACAGGGCGCTAAGCACAATACAAAGCTCTTAGGAAAATACTGAAAGTTGCACAATTTACACAAATGCCAGAGGGGCACGAAAAACCATATACTCTAAAAGTGGAATGCGAAATTACTAGCAGGTAAGTACTACTCTAATAGGCTTTTGGATCGCTAGGACTGGACTACTGAACCTTCAGATTACTAGCAGGAGGCCTAGGGAGATCGGGTGCAGAGTGTGCACTCTCACGCGGGATGCGGGACAAAGTCTGTGGATGCTAGATTTCGTAAAGTTAGTGTTATCGGACGAATCCGACTAGGTAGAGCTGAAACGAAAAAGGATCTGGACAATTAGATAGTTAAGCTATGCTGGAGCACCGAAATGCTCAGGTTACCTAGCCCAGGGGCTGCGGCTGCATAGGTCTGGAAAGACGTCGGGAATCCTCGTTGCAGTCTATGGAGCCTGAAAGAAGAAGTTGCTGGCAGGCGACCAGTGATGAAGTTCGAAGTGATCCAAGCCTGGATCGGAGATGGAAGACACCTGTAAGCAGAGGGGACCAAGTTCTGAATCACTCGCCAGTGATTAGATGGGCACCAGGATGGCACCGGACGAAGTCACCTAGACCAGGTGAGTGGGCAACGCTGGGCTCTGCAGTCTCTCGGACCAGGAGGCGTTGTCGGCGACCAGGATGGAGGTGCGAGCTGTCCCACGATGGTATCTGCTGTCGACGTCGCTGGACCCAGGATTGGGGGAGCAAGTCTTGGCAAATGAAAGCCCACGCGGTGGACTCAAAATGGCGTCTGGAGTGGACCAGGAGGGTCCGGGGTGCTCCTCTGTTGGAGGGGAGCACGGGCCAGTCTGGAGCAACTAGACCAGCGGTGTTGTCGTCGTGGTGCGTCGTCAAGAGGGCTACAAGCCAGCAGGCAAGTGGCCGGACAACGCGGTGAGCAGCAAAGAGCAGAAGGGCCCCACGCAGATCTGGTGGATGCTGGGGGCTGGACTTCGGTGCTGGAGCTGCTCAGGGTTAGGGCTTCTCAAACCCCAAAGCACTCACTCGAGGATCCCTTGGCGGTCGTGCTGGATAAGAGTCGTGCAGTTCTGAAGATGGCCGGTCCCTCGAGGTCTCGTCACACCCACGGATCTCAGCTGAGCTGACGATGTAGGTAGAGGTCAGAGGTGCCAGGGAAGCCGGGTCTCGTTGTGCTGGTCAGTCGGATTCCGGAGGAAGGACGTGCAGCAAACCGCAGTGTTCTTAGTTGGTGCCCGCAGATGCAGGGTGACTACTCCTTAGCCACAAGGGAGAAATCTTGAGAAGAAGTCTTGAGTTCCTTTCGTAGAAAGTAGTTTCAGGATTCAAAGATGATCTAATTTGGAAGGGTCCCCGCTCCCACCTTTATACTAAAGAAAGGGGCTGGTACGGGACTAGGTCCTGCCCATGGGTG
Source organism: Lissotriton vulgaris (assembly GCF_964263255.1). Taxonomy (NCBI): domain Eukaryota; kingdom Metazoa; phylum Chordata; class Amphibia; order Caudata; family Salamandridae; genus Lissotriton; species Lissotriton vulgaris. The sequence goes on along the minus strand of NC_141689.1, from coordinate 228,264,643 downwards.
GGACCAGGAAGGGGGGTGGTTACACCCCACTCCCATGCCGGACTTTCCCCAGCTCAGGGGCTGGTGTGCCCCTGGAACTGGTTCGAGCCAGCAGATGCATAGTGAGCACCGGGGTGCCACTTGCAGTCACTTTGCTATTCAGCCCTGCCTACCCAGGATACACAAAACCCTGTCTGGGATGGTGCTAGCACCGCCCCTAACAGGAAACCCTTTGTCCAAGCTCTCCTCGCTGGAAGGACTCCCAGCAGCAGGAGGTCAGAGTTGTGTCTGTGGTGGCAGCATCCATTTTGTGATGCTGAGGCTCGAGTTAACTTTAAGCGGGGTTCACAGTTACATACATGTCGTGTCCCTCTAGAAGGGTGGAATGCTAACCCCGTCGCCAGAATTAGCGAGGGGTTAGTATTCCAATTCGTATGACACCTTACTCGACATGTTTTGATAAAGCGATACCAGAGTTGGCATATAACCACGAGGATTATAATGCACTTAAGAGTATATGGTACGCGTTATTATAGAACAGCTATTAGGACTTGGTTCCGCAAGCTGCAGACGGGCTCAGCTCATACCAGAGCACCATCTCACATGATTCCACGCACTCTGCCTTCAGGATTGTTAAGGCCTGCCATAGGAGTGACTGATAGGAATCTATATGTCCATTTTAGGGTTAGATATAGGTATACTATATCTACAGCAAAGGGTGATTACACCACTTTGCCCCAGCTGTCGTGCAGCCAGTTGTGTCAGATTTAGATGGCCAGCCAGGGGTGGCATAATACATGCTGCAGCCCCTGGTAGGCCCTGGGTACACCTATGCCCTGAGTTACAGGGTCTGATAAGGTGGCCCAGTACCAATTAGTTAATGCACCTAAGGTACACGTGTCAATTTAGTGAGAGAACAGCAAGGCTGTGGGTCTGATTGGCAGGCCCACAGCCAGAGAAGTCGTAAACCAGTGAAGCAAAAAGCAAAAATCTGGGGTGATCATAGGTTTGCAGACCCTACTCTCCTACAGGCATTACCTGTTATGTTATGTTATATTATTTTTAACTTATTAGGCGCAACAGCTGCCAAAGAGGGTTTCCCGGCGCCAGCCTGTAAGGAACAGAAGGGAGTGAAAGGAGAATATTGGTTAAATAACTAGGGGCCCGATGTAGGTAAATCTCATTCACCGACTCTAGAATACCGAATTTTACCGATTCGGTATTCTAGATCCGGTAAATGAGATGTAGGAAAAAAATCGGTAATTTTTACCGAATCGGTATGATTCTGTAATTGCCCATAGGAATCAATGGCAATTAATGAATCGGTAAATACTGATTCAGTAAAATTACTGAATTGTCAAGGGTGACAGGGTGTCCATTTGACACCCTGTAGCACCCCTGATTCTGGCTTGTGTGCCATGTGACACACATACATGCCCTTAGGGGCATTTATGTGACACACATACATGCCCTGAAGGCATGTTTGTGTGTCACATGGCACAGGTGTACATGCACAGATGTGCATGTACACTGGAATTCGTTATTTACCACAAAATATAATTTTGTGGTAAATAACGAAATCTTAAGGGCCTGTGGCACTGTTTTTTTTTTTTTTTTTTTAATTTTTAAAACCTTTATTGTAATAAAGCACACAGCTATTCAGCCTAACATCCCGGAGGCAAGGCAGCAAGGTCTCAGAATGGTCATAGTGCCAAGCGATTCATATCAGGACAATGCAGGTTGTTTTTTATTTTATATACAAACAGAAACGTGAACAGAGGCGCCCAATGGCGCAGAAAAGGCAATGGAAGGAAAAAGATGACTATGAGTCAGTAGGAGGCGTCAGAGGCTAGAGAGATTTAGGAAAGAACTTAAGTAGGATGTAGAAAAAAGGGGGGGGGGGAAGGAAGAACAGGAGAATCAGAACATGAATAGCATAGCTGTTGTCAACGTCTACGGTGATAGGCGTTCATCGCGGGGCATCGGTTCAGGTGGCAGACACAATTCACCTCTGTAAGCGTTCCAAGCCCCCCATACCTTATTCCATGTCTGGGGCCGCCCCCTGGCGGTATACACAGTCTTTTCACGCAACATACACCAATCCATGTTGGCCTTCCATTGCACCACCAGGGGGGCCACGTTGGATCCCCATTTCTGCGCTATGTCCCGCTTAGCGACCATGTTGCCCAGTGTAGCCCATCGGGTCTGCGCCGCGTTATAATCATTCGGCTCCCAGACATTGAGGAGGCACCTACGCGCCTCCGCAGCCAACTCCACTCCAGTCACCTCCCTCATCACTCGATGTACCCTCTCCCAGTAAGGGGCAATAACGGGGCACTCCCATAATATATGCAGATAAGTAGCAAGGGCTCCGCAGCCACGACGACAAAGGCCATCTGGCGAGAAGCCCATACGCACAAGCCGGGGGCCGGTGACGTACACCCGGTGAAGGATTTTGAACTGGACCAGCCGCAGACGCGAGGAGATGGCAACCTCCTTAGGGGAGGACACAGCACTCTGCCAGTCCTCGTCGTCCAGTTCCAGACCATCGGCCACCCACTGCTCTCGCAAACGCTGGAGGAGGTCGACCTGAACATTAATCAGCTTCTTGTAGGACAGAGAGATGGCGCTATCCGGCATATGCCTGTCCAGTACCCTGTCCTCCAAGGGAGAGCTCTCGGGGATGTCACCCTCCTCCGGTCCGGCGGCGGCTATTGCGTGCCTAAGTTGGGCATAACGGAAGAATTCTGTTCCACTCAGTTGGTATTCCGCCTGTAGCTGCTGGAAAGTCTTAACTTCCCCCCTGGCCAGCATATCTTCAACCCTCGAAATACCGATGAGGTCCCACTTGTCGAAACCCTTGGTATGCCAGAGCTTGCCTAAAATGTCAGAATCGAATAGAGGGGTGAACTTCGTCAGTCTGCCCTGCCAACCCTGTAACTTATTAACCGTACGCCACGTGTGGACCGCCGCTTTAGTCGGACCCGTGAGGCTCCGATCAAAGGATCTAGAATAGAGGGCGCGGTAGTAATTGCCCCCCTGCAAGAGCCATCTATCCATTGCATAACCCGGGCTGTCCACAGGACCGTAAAAACCATGGTTGATAGCGGTAAGTTGAGAGGCCCAGTAGTATCTCCGCACGTCTGGTAACGCAATGCCTCCGTCGTACCATGGCATGGTAAGCTTCTGGACAGCGATACGAGGCCGACCATCCCAAAGCAGGGCACGCTGTAGGCTCTCAACCTCCCTGAAGTAGCGAGCCGGAACAAGGTCCTGAGTATTCTGCAAGGCATAAAGGAACCTGGGCAGGCACATCATTTTAAATAATGCCGCCCGGCCCAGGAGAGAGAGAGGGAGCTTACGCCAGCTCTCCACATCCCCTCGCAACCGGTGGAGCGGGGGGAGTAAGTTGTGTTCATACCTCGCCTTAGGGTTATTCGAGATGTAGATCCCCAAGTACTTGAAGCCTTGCCCGGCCAGTTGTATGTTGCAACCTCTAGGGAGGCGCGGCGTGTCACCCTTGAGGATGTAAAGGGAGGATTTGGCCCAGTTAATAATCAGGCCGGAGTAGCGCCCAAACAACCCGAGTACGTCACACGCCACAATAAGTGACTTGCAAGGGAAGGTGAGGTAAAGCAGGATGTCGTCCGCGTACAGGGAGACCCTGTCCTCAAAGCCCGGGGACCAGGAGATCCCATGCAAGTCAGGGTGCGAGCGTAGCATAGCCGCGAGTGGCTCCAAAGCCAGCGCAAACAGGAGCGGAGACAAGGGGCAGCCCTGTCTGGTGCCGCGTTGAAGCGCAAAGGGAGCAGACATGCGGCCGTTCACCGTGACAGCAGCCCGGGGGCTAGCATAAAGAAGTTGCACCCAGCCCAGGAAACCCGGTCCAAACCCAAGTCGTGTCAGTACCGCCCATAGATAGCTCCATTCCAGGGAATCAAAGGCCTGTGGCACTGTTTTTAGTGCCACCTACATCTAGATTTACAGAATAGGTAAATTTACTGATTCGGTATTTTACCGAATCGGTAAATTTACTGAATTGGTAAATTTACCGATTCTGTAAAATTTAAGCCCCCTACATCTAAAACTCCAAATACCGGTCGATAACGGCCGAAATCGGCCGGTACGGACCGGTATTTGGCCACCTACATCTGGCCCTAGGTTTTTAGGCATTTACGGAAGTTGCCGTAGAGTGTTTCAGTGCGAAGTGACACGGGGAGAGAATTCCATAAGGAGGTCCCCAAGCGGGAAAAGAGTGGCCGCCTATACGTGATCGTCTAACTCTTGGGACCGAATGTTATGCCTGAGTGGCAGAGCGGAGCACGCCAGAGGGCAATCAGGAATGAGCCAGAGTTTGCAAATATTGCGGGCAACACCAGATTTGATCTGGAACATATAGCTCAGGGTCTTGAACTTAATCCGGTTCCCTACCCTGAGCCAATGAAGATCTTGCAAAGAACCAGAGGGGACGGTACATTAATATACCAGAAAAGGTACATTTGGGAGACAGGGGAAGTTTAAATAAAGCTGCCTCACAATTCGTAAAAGGCAGATCTTCAAATTTGCACACATTAGATTTTTCAAAGATTTTTTAAAGATTATGGCAATTCCGCCACCTGTCTTAGAGTTCCTATTCTTCCTGAATATGCCATAATTTGATGGTAAAGCTGCAGCTATGTCAGGGCCAGAGCTCATGTGCAGCCATGTCTCAGTAAGAAACATGGCGTCTGGTTGTTTACTGACGAAAAAGTAAAAAATATCAGCTTTATGTTTTGGAAGCGATCGGTAGTTAATATTAAAAAAGCTAAATTCCTTATTAAGTTGATTATCGCAGCTAGGGAATGCGTCCTCCTGAAAAGTGACAGTTGTTATTGTGTTAGAATTATTGTGGGACTATGTTTTAAAAGAATAAACGCAGCCACTACAATTTATATTCCAATTGTCAGGATGGAGTTAGATACAAGCAGGGGACTGCATATGGCGATGTTACATTAGCTGCTTAAAGGAGTAGCATAATATGTGCCTTTTGTTTGGACCAGGACTTCTGGCCCCGGGACCCGGTTGGGCGTGGACGGGTGCAGACAGACTTGCCTTTGGCTCACCTCCGGCACGAAGGTGCCCGCAGCGCGGGTCTGATCAGGGGCCATTAAATAGGTAATAGGCAGGACAGCGTGCATCGACTAGAGTGCTGCCCGGAAGGGGAGTGTGTCCCAACAAAAAGGCCACCCGGGGAGAAACAACCCCGCAAAAGTGCAAATGCCGAGAATAGGAACTAATATGAGGTAGAAAGTATTGCGATCACGAGCACATAAATCATTAATTCAGTTCTGCCAAATCAATTAAAAAAAATCTATTTTCAAGAAAAAGCAGTGTACTACGATAAGTTGTGAGGTCAAGTAGCAATTAATTCATCAAAGCAGCACAGCGCGATTCAATTTTTTAAAAACAATTTCGATTTCCATTTTTAAAAGTACATAAAAATGAGCCAAAAGAGCAGCAAAAGAGTAAAATGGAACCTTAGAGGTTAAGGAAATAGACAAACACTTTAGCTGTCATCTAATGCTGCACAACTCAGGCTAACACATATGCATGGAACCTGACTAGAGGACTGTGCTGGAAACTCTGCACTGTACATGAGCAACTATGACTGTAATGAAGTACAATAAAATAGCGCATACATTGTGAAACAGTGCTGAGGGGCACAATGGTTCTGTACACAGATCATTCTCCCACAGTATGGTTTGAGACTATGGAGTGGTGGGGAGGGTCAAACACTGGCAAGGCATGGAGTGGAACATATTAGACTGAAGTGGTGAATACATTAGTATTGTACAGGTGAGGAGTGTACAGAACAAGAACACAGAGAGAAGTAATTCACAATGTGCAGGCATCAAATATTCTTCTTGGGGTAGGTATGATTCTAAATATCACACAGCGGAGTAACTAAAGTGTGAACTGACATCAATGTATGTGAAAAGTCAATTATAATGTTTGTTTGTTGAGCCAGTCAGCACAGTGAAAAGAAGGTAAGCAAGACCCATGGCTGATCACAAAACTCACAACACAGACATTGCAGTGACACACTCTGCATACTCACAAATTATGTGGACAATTAGGTGTACCCTAGGACTGCAAGATCACACTGACACACTGCCCATTGCTCTGGAACCAACTCATACATGTGTCCACAATCTAGCGCAGGTGTCTTATCATGTAAACAAACAGGCACTCATCAACTGCATCATACATGTGTGTAAGGGACATGCGCAAGGGCACATACACATCAATACTTCAGCTACTGACGGGATAATCACACTGTTTGAGTTCTCAAGTGCACACATCCAAATGTACCCATGTGCCTATGAAGCCAGACCTACACAAGATGACTACACTTCAAGATAGATTCCACAGATATGATGGATCCTGTCCACCCATCAAGCCATCATGTGAATAGAATTTTCCGCTGTTGTGGTACAGCATCCAAATATGACATGTGTACAAAACTAGAGACCTGACAATAGAATGATTAGGACAAGAGTAGACCATCTCAAACAAGCCTCATTGCACACTCAAGCCTCTGAGTCAATAAGCACAAAAGTTGCTGTAACCTCTGGACACGTCTGCAAAAGAAAATCATCAATGAGAATGTGGCATACAGGGCATGTAACAGATAAACATATACACATACATTGCACTGCAACATTTTCAGAGCACCGACAAAGCTCAGAACATAAATAACATTTTTATTACATAAACTCTGTATCACCATCAAAAGTGCAAAACATTAGAGCCAACGGCCAGTCCAAATTTTAAGCCTGCATATGTGTGCATGAAAACTTGCGCAACAAACATGTAACCCAGTCCACTGCCATGGGAATCACACCAGGATAGGGGCCTCAAATGGGCAGTCCAGGCACCGCTCAGGCAGAAATGGGGTGGGAAGGGGGACTTGACTTCAAAATTGTGTGGAAGATGAACTGGGAAGGGGCTGGCTGTCTGTGCTAGTCAGAGGACTAGACTTGAGAGGGTGAGAACTGGCTGAGGTAGAGGGAACCATGTATGAGGGAGCTTGAGGGCTGGTTGGAGTCATGGCACGGGGAGGCGGAGACCTGCTGTGAGGAGGCTCAATGGCTGATGGCGAATGACGAGGGCTGGGTCTCAATTGATTGGGGATCCGATATCCCCCAAGTGTCTTGCCACAAGTGAGAAGTGAGGTGGCCCCAACAGCCTCCCTCTTCCCCGAAAGTGTAGCAGGTGGTGGTGTATCTTCCCATTGGAATTTGCTGTATCTGGTGGTTCTCTAGGGTGGGGGTTGCCTTTTCCCCTGCCTGCCCTGTTGTGGAGGTACACTCCCTACTTTGCTCTCTTGTCCACACTTCACGGGGTGTAGTGGGAGTGGAGGTTTTGGGCAAAACAGCCTTCTGAATGTGTTTGGGGCAGTTGTGACAGGCTCACCAGGTTTACAGCAGACAGGGCAAGTGTTTGTGTGGGTTTGGGATCAGGTGTGGGATAGGAGTGGTCTTGGAGGGTGAGGAATTTTAGGAATGCAATGTGGATGCATGTTTTTGTCCTTATGTCTCTGAGTGTCCTGCGATGGGATTTTTGTGGTGCGGTCATGTGTATTCTTTGTCTGCTGTGTTGATTGTGTATGGTGTCTGGTTCGCTTGGGGTGCTGTTGTTGTGTGCTGCGTGTGGATGACTGGGTGCTTCAGTGCTCTAGTGTGTGTGGGCTCTGGTCAGGCGGGGAACTGGGAGTGTGGTTGTGGAAGGGACAGGAGCTGGACTGGGAGCCTAGGACTGCAGAATGGCTGCTTCCACTGTGGAGGACAAAGACTGGACAGTTCAGTGTAGGCCACCCACATCCGACTGAATGCCCTCCATGAACGCAGCAACCTGTGACAACTTGTTGCCATGATCATGGAGGTCATTCAGGAGCGCAGTCGGGCCCATGCACAGCTGCCGCAAAATGTCTCTGGCCTCCACACTGAGGGCAGTAGGGTATACAGGGGCAGGGGCAGTGGTGCCTAGGAGAAGGAGACTACCCTTCTTAGGGCTGCGGGCTCGGATAGCACTTTGGGGAGCATCATGGAGAGTGGACACAAGACGGGTGTGACAGACGAAGATGCAGATCTTGAACCGCCAACACCGAGGAGTCACCACTTGAGTTGGAAGATGTGGAGTTTGGTGTCTCCAGAAGGGAATCCTCCAGGACACTCCTGTCCCCCTCTCAGACGCTGGTCCCCTCAGTGTCACTGTACTCCCATGGAGCCGTTGTGAAAGTAGCTACCCAATGGTGTTGGGACCCCCTCCTTCCCTGCCGTCGGTAGATGCTGCAAGAGAGAGAGACATAGGTTCAGTATAGTGGAGGACTCAGAAACATTATATGCAAAACAAACAGAAATATTTGGACTGAAACTCCAACATTTAACTACTCCATGTACTGTCAGCATATTCCAAATATATGCAATCATCAGCTGATGCATGGAAACATGCTTAGTCGATAATCATGCTCCATGTTGCATTGACACAGCCAGATTGAGGTGCACGTATTTATATTTCAACATCACATACAATCGTCTGTAGGCACACCTACATGGCTGCAGGTATGAGAGCTACACATCAAAATATGTTGTGTCACGTACACTTGAAGTATGAGTTCACTGAACCCCACAGATACAAAGTGAAACCTATCCATTGTCAAGTGATATTGATGGAGCAAGGACTCATAGAAAAGAGACTAGTTTGGAAGCAATCCGCTCCTTTAACTAACTAACACGTTTTTTAAACTGTTTTGTGTAAAACTAATGTGCACCACATGTATACGCAGGTTAGTAAAGCTTGCTTATGTGTTTACTAACAAGAATAACATGAACGAAGGACTAATAATGCACTAAACTGGGAAATCTTTACTACACATGCGGGAAGACCCCTATGATGAAGACACATATCATAAAACCAAAATAAAAACTATTTTTCTGTGCACATTGATAGAATCCTTTTGTTTATTTATACAGTTAAGGAGGGTGATTCTATCACCATTACCTCTACACTTTCTCAGTTGTTTATTTTGCATGCGTCAACTGCATCAACGCAGTATGAAGAGCTATCCCTTGGAGGGAAATTCTTGTGCATGAGCAGAAGACACTAAAATGGAGCCTTGAAGACTCGCCTGCATAGCATCTGCTGGCATGAACTAAAATCGAGTGTTTTTTACTAAAGATCGCAGGGATAAGTCTAATGAATAAACTGGGATAGAGTAGAGGTGGGTAGTATACAGTGTGACCATTTTATTTGTGAAAGTAACATCTGTATTTTGGCTTTATCACTAGTGTGTATTTAAGACTCTCATGATAAGAGAAGTAAGCTGAGTCACATGACTACTATGCCTGTTTACTGATAGTTAACCCGGAATGATGACTTAAGAGGTTGAATGGATGCCAAGGTCGCCAGTGTCCTACCCTGGGAACGGACGTTGAAAAGTTCAACGATGTGGACTTGTATTCAGGCTGTATACAATTTTGTTGCAAATAAAATGTGAAAGCGGGTGTCAAATAACATTTTGAATAAAAATTGGGGGAATGTGTTTACGAACAATAGTTTAACTGAATTAAATGACATGTAAGCATGGCGTGATGATCTTCCCCTTTGCCTGTCCAATTAGATTTAGTATTTTTATGACATTGAAACTTTAGTGTGTGGCAGATGAAGAACTAAAGGTATAATTGAGATAGCTTTAGTTAGTTAGTCAGATGAAGATTTGCAGAATGCAAAGTCGACAGGCTGTGAGTCGTTGATGGGGAGATGCTGATGCTGGCAGAGACGCTGTGAGATGCTGATGAAGAGCCAAATTCAGAACCTTCTATCCTAATTTAATTGGGTTAGATAAGAAGATCACAGAAGAATCTTGAGGAGGAAGAGAGTGTCAAAGAGGGGTGCTATTGATGGAGCAAGGACTCGTGTAAAAGGAGACTTGCTCAGAAGTAATCCTCTCATAGAATCCTGTAACAAAGTATTAATAATGTTTGTAATACTAATTACGCACAACATTCCGTATATTTCAAGATAAAGGAAGCTTGCATATGTGTTTTACTAACAAGTAACCCGAGTGGGATTAAAGATGGCTGCTAATGCTGGAAAATGTACTGCACATGCATCAGCTGCATGACGTTTTAATGCTTGGAGGGGGAAATCTGCTTCTGCGCAATAGCATCTAATATTGGCCGCTTGAAAACCCACGTGCTATGCGTTGCCTTGCTGAAACCAAAAACAAGTTATATACCAAGTGTTAATGCATAAAAAGTGTTTATAAGTAAATGGGATTAGAGTAGAGATAGGTGGTATACAGTGAATTCATTTTATTTTGATATTAATACTTTGTCTTTTGACCTCTCTATTAGTTCGTATTTGGGCCTCCAAAAGTTGCTAAAGTCTAACACCCACGTGGGTTTGCCGCATGGGCAAGAGAGACAACTCCGAAGCCTTGAGCTCATGTCTTGGGACTCGTTCAAGGACATTCTCCACATATGTCCTGGGAACCAGCTGAACATCCTGAAGTTCAATGTAAGACTGTGAAATTGTATACAATGTTGTTGATAAAATTACAAATATATGTAGGAAATAAAGCTTTGAGAGAACGAATTAATGGGTGGGAACTTAAACAATGGAACTTAAGAAAAGTATTAAAACTTTACTTGGTGTGATGATCATCCCCTCAGCTCGTCCAATCAGAAATAGGAGTTTCATAAAGTTGAAAAATTTGTAGTTGTACATACCATTAGGAAAGCATAATTGAGGTAGTTAGTTAGATTAGTTACGAGTCACAGTCACAGCCAGAACGCTGAGAGACCGAGATTCTGTCCGAATGCTGATTGAATACCTGAAGAAGCAGACTTAGACTTACAGAGCAAAATAGAATTAGGAGTAGATCGCGGAAGAACCGAGGAGGTAATAGATTTAGAAGAAGAACGCTGAAGAATCGAGGAGAAAGTTAGTGTCAGAGAGGGGTGAGAAGCAGGCGTCAAAATCTGAAAGAGGTCATTTATCCTGTCCTATCCTGTCCTGAAGTACCTGTCACCTGAACTTTCTAAGCGGCCCATTAACTCCTGGCCAGAAGGGGCTGATTTTCGCACCATCCTAGGTAAATATATATCTGTGTATTGTGTCAATGTGCTTTTCTCTCTCTATCCTCTTTTCCTGTGGTATTCGTTGTAAATCTTACTCTAATTTAGGCAAATAGATCTTAATTCCTCAGAATGATGGATTTAACACTGTGGTTTGTTTTGCTCATATGATTAATCAGATAAACATTTTAAAACATATCTGAATCTGTAGTTATTCTATAAGAAAACATGTAAATGAGACCTTTGCAATAATCATTAAATCCTAATCACCTAAAATAGATCCATTAGCTATAGAAAGGGCTTCGGATCAGTAACAGATTAGAGAATTGATAAACAATTGAATTTACAAATATAGCCCTATAAACTTGATCCCCACCGGTGTTCACTGGCCCATATGAGTGAGTGTGTTTATGGGCCCAGATAAGTATATAATGATAGATGGCCGCAGGTTGGTAGCCGGCTGGATCATTTTGCTGGTAGCAGAGGTATGGTTTTTATTGATTAGTTTGGTGATTATTGGTTATCGATTTATATTCTAACAAACCCATTCGTATATTGTTTTATGTGTATAGCGGGTAGTGAATGGAAGCCACACTGCAGTGAGGTTACTCGTTTGTGTTAGTACTGTGAATAAGTGAGAGTGATTGTTGGCAAAGAGTTTGTTTGTGAAATTTTAGTATTATATCACCTAGAAAGGGCAACACTAGAGGATCTTCTGAGCTTGGGTGAGGAGTAAGTGGAAAGGGTTTACTTGTAGTGTGTGATGGGTAAGCAATAGTTTTAAGCGCAGTGTATGAGGAGTAAACGGAAGGCTTTACTCATAGTGAAGGAAATCCTTAGTTTGAGTAGCAAACTTTTTATGTTGTTATTAATGAAAATTTTGAGAAAAGGTTAAAAGAAAATAAGTTTTCATATTACCTTGTGACGGGAGGGTCAGTTGCCAGAGTCATACTGACGTCACAGAGTTCCGCAATGGGATTGGTTGAGACAGGGGTCATGTGTGACAAGACAGGGAATTGTAAAGGAGGGGTCAGTGGTTGCACTGACATCACAGAGTGCTGCGCTGGCATTTGTCAAAACAGCTGGTGTGTGTGATTTTCGTAACATTGTGAAGGAGGGGTCAGTACAGAGGAGTGATACTGATGTCACAATAGAGCCACACTAGTGTTGGCTAAGCGAATTTTGTAAATCTGAGCTTGATTGCATAAATGAATAAAAGCCGCAACAGGATTGGAGAAACGTGAGTATAAACAAAAGAACTAATTGGTTAACAAAATAGAAGCAGCAATAATAACAGAGAGTGGAGTTTATATGTGGAAATACGATCCGAAATTAATAGGGAATCGTCCAGATAGAAGATATTTAGGTTTTGCAAGATAACAATATATAAGAGGATTTACACCTAAAATGTACGGAGAGAAAAGAAAAGTTTCACTTAAGCAGAGAATCAAAAGTTACTTCAAGAAAGGTAAACCCATTAAAACTAGAGAAGGAATTCTTATCCCAACGCCAAAAACTCCTGCCTCATTTATGATGATGGAGAGAGGTTGTCAGACCTGTGTATGGTTAGAAAATTCGATTGAATATACAAAGGGTGACAGAATATGAACTTTCCCAGAAATTGGTACATTTAATGGGAGAATTCTTCAGAATTTAAGGATGAGAATGAATGAGTTAGAGCCTAGACCCAGAATAACACAGTATGAAGCCTTAGAAGAATGGGATTCAGAAGTACTAGGGGTTATCGAGGATTCTATCCTAAAGGAATGTGTGATTCATGTGAAGATCAGATGAAACAGGAGACAAGCAATGGTCACAGAAGGACTGTATCCTGTATTAATGTTAGAGGAACAGTCGGGAGGCAAATGTACAAGAAAAGCTAAGCATTTAACAATGATAGGTTGAGGAGAATCAGAAGATGAGTTTATGGAAGATATCCTAACAAAGAATCCTCTACCATATCTGAAGGGACCCAGTAGAACTACTCCAAGTGAGCTTACTTCAGAAACACAATTAGTTCCTCAAAATATGCTTACCTCCTTAAATGAAAGGATACTTCAGGAAAAATAAAGAGAAGCCATAAACAAAAATAGAGAAGAAGTATTACAGAAAATAACACATTTTAGTACACATCCTGAAGCATTAACTATATCAGTGACCATAGGTCCTGTTGTCCCATTTTATGGGGATAAAGAAAATTGTCTGAAACCACCAGACCTGGTGGAGAGGTGTGGTGCAGCAGCCAGGGCAGCTGACCTCGGAGCACGGTTTGATCTATGGCTCCTGCGGCAGCTCAGCACCATGTGACTCTGGGCAATAGCTTACTTAATTTCCATGATGGCCCCCAGCGCCTTGAGACCCGTAAGGTGACTAGTTCCACTTTACAAATACAGATTTATTTTATTTAGTCCTGGCTAATCCTATCGTAGAACCTAGAAAAGAGAATGTAATTATTGAAGATAAAACCAAAAAATGTGAATCAGTAATATCACTAATGGATTTGCCAATAAGAGAACAGATAAATGAAACCCCAAGAAGAGTTACACCTAGTTGTTCAAAAGAAATACGATTAGAAACCTCCACAGGAACTAAAAGTGCCAAAATAGTGTCTCCAGATGAATTCGAAGGGTGGGCTCAGGGAATAGACAAACTGAATCCACAGCCAAAGATATTAGATATTTATAAATTAAAAGTAGAATTGGAAGAGATAATAGGTGGAAATGTGGGAGTAGAAAGGCTAAATATGTACAGTGAGGATGAATTGTTATTCATATGTAAGAGCATAACTAGAAATGCAAAAAATATTTCATGAAAAATTGTCTGAACTTGCGTCTGAGATGGGAATTGAAATAGTGAGATCGAAGGTATTGCAGAAACCTTAGAGAGCAGACTTTACTGATAAAGATTTGGAAAATATGAATGTGTCAGGAAGAAAATTACGGGTCAATGAATTAATGACAATATTACAGAAATGAGGAGAATTAGGCAGGTGGAAAACAAAAAGCGACCAATAAAAAGGAGGAAGCACAGCCAAATAGAACTGCATCAGAATATTTATTAACCCCTTGCGTGTGGGGCGTATTTTCCACCTGTGCTGACTCCGCCTTGCGCGGTCGGAGTCATGACGGAACGGTTCCGTCATCAGCACAGCTCACCCGTAGCTGATGACGGAACCGTTCTGTCATCAGCACGCAAGGGGTTAAGAGAACCTAAGAAAACAGAAAGATTATGCCCAATGAGAGAGGTACCCGGAGGAGAATATGTACATGTTCCATGGACCCGACAAGATATTTTATAATTTACCAATGATTTTCCAAAATTACGAGAGAAGCCAGTTGAATGGTTTAAGACAGGTTGAAAGGTTTGTGAGAGTTTTTAAAGTCTTGTTGAAGGATTTTGATGGTCTGTTTGACATAGTAGTACCCGCAGATCTATGGACAGAAAAAATCAGTCAATTGGCCTAGTGATGAGTATCCAAGAGATGAGGAAACAGGAGCATCCTCAGAGGAGGTAATGAAGAAATATCACCAGGTGATCACTTTCTTGAAAGGTAAAATTCCCCCAAAGGAAACAGATTGGATAAAAATAGATAGAACAACCCATGAAATAAATGGAACTGTACATGCTTATTACAAACGTCTGTTACAGGGGTTTAAGCAGTATGGAGGGCTTGAAAATATTGGAGATAAAGGTATGGGACATTTTGTGTATCGGTTTTTATCTGGACTTAGGCCTGAGATAGGTCAGATGATTCAAAATCATATGTTGTGCTGGCAAGGAAAGCCTATAGATTAAGTTTTAAAGTATGCAAACTACTGTGGAGACAAGATCGAAAATAGCCGCAAAAAGCTAGAAGAAAAAGAAATGTGGTGTTTAGTTAAAATTAGCAGAACAACAAGAGCTTAAATTAAATAATCAGAATAATGATCAGACTAAAGGACAGAATGAAAATATTGGGGGAAAACCAACTGGGAAAATGAGCAGAGAGGAAGCAAAGAAGACATTTTCATTTCATGGGTGCAGATAATTGGGGCATTGGAAAAACGAGTGTAAAAATATTCAAATTAATAATGGCCCAAATCAATATTTAAATCCACAGACGCAGAATGAGGTGATATTGAGTCAACCGCAACCGGTTGGTAATAAACAGATTAAGTTACCACCTGCCCCTATGACAAATGTTGTGAAAAGAGCAAAGTACAGTGTGGGTGCCAGATTTCCAGGAGAAAATGGTAAGATAAATTCTGTAAATTCACAATTTATTTTCCAGAGCAGTTGTTCTTCGGAAGATGAACAATGACGGTGTCTGAGGGGGGGGGGGATGCGTACTTGGTGCATCCTTCCTGATAGATCAGTCATGTCCATATATTGATGGAAAGGTAGAAGGAAAAGACATTCCCTTTTTGTTGGATACTGGTGCTACCCGTTCTACTGTGTGAACAGCAGACATCCCAAACCTACCCATCTCGGGTGAAGCAATCCAAGTAGTAGACGTTTCAAATAAACAGATTAGGCCTCCAATCACAGAACCCATGGAGGTAGGCATTGGTAATTTTAGGGAAATGCACAAATTTGTAGTGTGCGATTCAAACCCTGTAAATTTGTTAAGAAGGGACGTACTATGCTAAATGAACTGTACAATTTATTATACACTGGATGGTGTTGCAATTCAGACCCCTGATGAAGATGGTATTTTAAAAATAATGCTAGCAACACAAGGTACAGAAGTTACTGAATTGTATTTAATGATGATGACAAAAGATGATTTACCTGATGAATTAAAATTGACAGTAAATCCAGAAGTGTGGGATTTCACAAGAAAAGAAGTAGGATTAATGGCAGATGTAGATCCAGTGAATGTGACTGTAAAGGAAGGTGCCATCTAACCAAATACGAGACAATATAAAATGAGTCCAGAAATCAAAGCAGGAGTCATAGCAGAAATAAAACGAATGATTCAACAAGGTATTTTAAAAGAAATAATGAGCAATCCTTGTAATTCACCAATAATTGGCATTAAGAAACCTAACGTGAAATATCGGCTAGTAGAGGATCTGCGAAAAATGAATAAAATTGTAATGCCTTGTTGTCCTGTAGTGCCGAACCCAGCAGTAATTCTGTATCAAATCCAATGGAATGCAGGATGGTTTACAGTAATTGATTTGTGTCATGCATTTTTCTCCATCCCATTACACCCAGATAGCCAGTATCATTTTTCATTCACATTTGAAAATCGTATTGATGTATGGAAACGGGCTACTCAAGGGTACACAGAAAGCCCTTCAATTTTTATTCAAATTCTGAAGAAGTTTTTAGAAACACTAGTAATGGCCAGAAATTCAGTTCTAGTCCAGTACATAGATGATGTGCTTACTGCATCAAAATCATGAGAGAATTGTGTCCTTGATTCTATTGCTTTGTTAAACCATTTGGCGGATGGAGGACACAAGGTGTCACCAGAAAAATTACATTTCTGTCAAATCAGAGTTAAATATTTGGGATATCAGTTAGAAAGAGGAGTGAGGAGAGTGACACCTGAAAGAAAAAAAATAATAAAACAAATGCAGTTACCGCAAACCCAGACAGAGATCAGAATGTTTCTAGGTGTAGTCAGGTATAATTGTAACTATTGATCTAAGGGAATATTTTCGTCATAAATTATTGTGAAAATTGACGGTGAAGTTTCCTCTTAATTTTGTGATAGGTAGCGACTGGACTAAGCCATAAGAGAACATAGGGTGCAAGTGTTATTTACATACACATGAATAGAGAATGGCATGTATATTATTGAGTGGCCAGTAAGAGTTGTGATTGGGTTCAAAGTAAGGACTGACTGTCTAGAGAACTAATGTAACTTCTGTAATGTCTGTGAGCTATAGGTTGCATGACTGCCCCCAGAGATATAGTTTGTTGGTGACATAGGTAGGTTTATTAGACATAGGTAAGGGCACCCATCATCATTGTTAAGTCCTCTGATCATCTAGCCTTGCAATAGTTAACCAGTTAAGTGATGTTCTATTGGTCCTGGGCTCGACGGCAACACAAATTTCCAACCAACCAGCTTTCCCCCAGGTCTCCTGCTAAAAATTGTACCTTACTTGTGTGGATGGGCCAGGTACCCACGGCAAAGAAGGGCCCAAAATTTATTGTGGACACATCAAAATTATGCGTCACAAAACGACCTGGCTTTGCAAGGGGGCGCCTGCATTTTTGGCCCCTCGCTCGGTGGCCATCTAGGGACACCTAAGATACCTACACATTTCTGAAATCTAGACACCAGGGGGTAGTCTAAAGAGGTGTGACTTTCATGGACCCCTAACATGTTCCTACCCATAATCCCCTGCAATTCTCATACCCAGAATCCCCTGCAGTCCTCAAATTTAGCTGAAAAAATCTAACTTTTCTCTCATTTCGGTGTGGAAAAGTTGTGGGATCACCCGTCTGACACAAATTTACAACCACCCAGCATTTCTCCATGTCTCCCTATAACAATGGTACCTGTTCTGTTACCTGCCAATTGCCACATCCTCGCTGTTAGCCCACAATAGCTGCCACAACACTGAGGGGGCCTTCTTGCCGCTGCAGCTCCACGCTGACAACCGGAGCAGACTGGGCAAATCAAACCCCACTGTCCTTGGCGGCGGGCACACCACGTACCGCGTTCCTGAGCGCCAGGAGGCGCTGAACGGGGGCCCCGGGCTCCCGCAGCGTGGGAAGCACGTGGACGTGCCCGGGAAGTGGCTGGGTGAATCCTGGGCCAAGGGCGGGCCTGTCTGCACCCGTCAGAGGCCGAAGGTGGCTGGGCTGGGCCTCCCCACTTGGTTTCCAAATATGGGAGGAACATCTAGGCGCAAGGTTACTTGAGCACCCTGTTATAATTGATAACATTGCGCTGTTTGGAGAACCTATATATTTTTATACTAGGGTCATCTGGCCATCCCTGTTATAGAATGAGTAAGCGGAAAGGGGTAGCTGGAACCCTGGATGATTTCATCGTAAGGGCTGAGTCACTGCTCACACATGAGATTCAGTTGACAGAAAGAAGACTGTCACTGGATCCTGCTGCATTACAGTCATGTCTGTCGCTGGGGGGCCAAGTCGATTTCAATATACCTGACATAGCTAAAATACCATTGGCAATAGCTGGCCCAAGCACTATCAGCCCACCCTTGCCATCTTCACCATCCCTGGCCTCTTTTAAAACACTTGACCTAGGCGCGCCTTCTACCAACTCCCGGGGAAATGCTGGGAAATCTTCTACACACCACAAATCAGCTGCTCAACCAGTCAAAAGAAAGAAAAATGTTGCGAACACGGCAAATACCAAGCCTAAACCGAAACCTAAAAACATTAACAATGGGGCATCCACTAGCTGTTCAGAAGTCAATGAGACTGTGAACACAGCCTCTGTTGCAACACAGACAGATGATACCCCAGGGAATAGTTGCAATGTGGCAGACACGGGTTCCGCAACCTTGGATCTCATAACAGAAGGGTTTGAATCAAGACTGGAATGCATAAAGGAGGAGATTGTTAAGAACTTTGACTTGCTTTCAATCAGACAATCAATCAATCAGACAGATTTGTATAGCGCGCTACTCATCTGTTAGGGTCTCAAGGCGCTGGGACAGGGGGGGGGGACGCAACTGCTCGAAGAGCCAGGACTTGAGCTGTTTCCTGAAGGAGAGGTGGTCCTGGGTCAGACGTAGGTGGGCGGGAAGGGAGTTCCATGTCTTGGCCGCCAGGTAGGAGAAGGATCTTCCTCCGGCGGTGGTTCTGCGAATGCGTGGGATGGTGGCGAGGGCGAGGCTGGTGGACCGAAGTTGGCGGGTGGGTGTGTAGAATGTGAGGCAGTTGTTGAGGCTTTGGGGGGGGAATTGAGGCATCTGAACTTAACCAAGGAAAAGCTTAATGGGGAAAAGCTGAATAATGTTCTTATTGATGCAGGGGAGGGGAACCCAATTACATCTACAACATTTGCAGCGGACAGTCGCGACAGTGAGGAGCAACCTTTCAGTATCACCCCCCATAGATACTCCCATATATACCCCCTAGCAACCTTATGTGCATCTTGCAGAAACCGAGGAGATCGTTTTGTGTCCAACCCTGCCCCCACAGGGAGAGATAACCAGGTTACATCAAGATTAGATAACATAAGTAACTTGAATTTGGCCATAGGGAGTGCTAATCACAATCAGCCCTAGCCAGATATTACTG
Source organism: Lissotriton vulgaris (assembly GCF_964263255.1). Classification (NCBI taxonomy): domain Eukaryota; kingdom Metazoa; phylum Chordata; class Amphibia; order Caudata; family Salamandridae; genus Lissotriton; species Lissotriton vulgaris. The sequence continues at coordinate 228,245,327 of NC_141689.1, read as the reverse complement.
TGCCCGACCCCACTAAAGATACCAGAGAGCGCTTCAGAAATTTAAATACAAATCCTAATACCGATGTCTTGACTCTGCTACCAGCCTCTAGTCCCTATGTGCTAGTCTTGACTGGTGTCCCAAATCTTGTTGGGGGCCAGAGAGAGTCTTGGTCAGATCTTTGAAATAAATCAGAAGACTGGCTTCACAAACATAAAAACTTTGACCCTTCCTTCATGGATGAAATCATTATGGTCAGGAGAGTAGGGTGGGTTGGCCAATCAAATAAGAGTATTGACGCCGACTATTTTGTAGACCACAAATGGTCCGCCATTTATTAGCCATCTGAGAACAATCCTTCACCGTCAACACAGACATTAATGCGCTTCCCTTAGGCCATTTTTACAAACCGTTAGTAACATCAGTAAAGGGCCCTGAAGCTCATGTGCTAACAGCCAATAGGTTCCACGCACTTTCAAGCTTGGACACCTAGGACTCACTATCCCCATTGACACCCAATATACAAGTCCCTGAAGGGCCCAGATCGGGTACAACCCTTATATCTCATAAAAACATAGATGGGGCAGTTATACAGAGAGTTAACAGCGGGGCCAATTTGAGTGTCCTAAGCTGGAACGTGGCGGGGCTACGAACTAGGCTTGATCATCAGGAATGGCTGCGCATGATAAATGAACATGACATAGTCATGTTCCAGGAGACCTGGGCTACGGGCAGATTTATATATTGAAGGGTTTCATTGTTTTAGTGTGGCAGCCCTAAGCCCTAAAATGGGCAGACCATTGGGTGGTCTGTTTATAGGGTTTAATGTGGCTGCTGGTGGTAGCTTTAATGTCCTTCCAACCAACAGCCTAAATTATAAAGCTGTGCTTTTTAAAAGGCGAGTCTGTTTTCACTTGGTGAATTTTTATAATAATGACTAACAAGAATTTCATTGGGCTTTTTGATTTTATTTCAAATTTGAACACCCAGCTTAATATGGGGGGCGCAGCTGGGGTTTGTTGGGGGGTGATTTAATGCCAAATTTATCAGTAAGGGGTATGACCGGGGACGGGCAACTCTGGTCCTTCTGTTCGCAGGGGTGCAGAACTTGCTTTGCACTTAAGATCACCCAATTTGGCTAATGTCATGGATTTGGTGGGCGGGTTAATGCAACGGAAACATTTTGGGGAAGGGGTTGCTGTTCAACGATTGATTTTGTTTTCATCTCCCCAAACACTCGAAGACCAATTAAAGGTTGCAGAAGTCATTGCTACAGATCATGGGGATCATAACCCAATCAAAATATTGTTGAGCTCCGCCCAAAGACCCGTGTTCCAGATTGAATGCGGGGCCTCGAATTTGATCCCCTCAACTGATAACCAAGGATTACACTGGAAGGGGGTCGATAGCGGTAAAGTGTTTAAGGAATTAGTTAAGGGCAATATGCATCTCATTAACTCCTCCCTGTCATTGAAACCCTCACACATAGAGGTAATCCAGAACTTTACAAAACGTTGCCAGGCCACAAAAATCCTTCTATAGAAACCTGCACCCGAAACAGAAAACAGCCCTAGATCGTTGACCGATAATGCGCACTGGCCAACAGGAACCTACGTAGGACCTTATAAGCCAACCCGAGGAGCACCACTGACGTCTAGTTGGCTAGGAAGGAATATAACGCAGTGATTGCAAATTTGAAGATGGTCCTCCTGACGGAACGTTGGAAAACTCTTCCCAGAAAAAAGAAAAGGTGATATCTTTTGGTCTGCAGTAAGGGACCTTCGATCAGTGGGCCTGCTAACAAACCCGATTAGTTGTAACATCTCCAGTGAGACCTGGGTAAAACATTTCTCTGAAATCTATGCTGCCCCACAATCTGAGATCGAATTTTATGTGTCCGGTATATTGGCCCCCATAGAGTTAACCATTTCAGGAGTAGAAGAGGCCATCCAGCAGAGCTTAGGGAACAAAGCACTGGGGCCAGATGGGTTGCCAATCGACCTAATCAAATGGAACCTAGATTTCTGGGCCCCATTGCTTCTGAATGTTTTTAACAGCTTGACTCTGGCCACCTTACCTGCAACATGAGCTAAGAGTATTATAGTACTGATTTTCAAAAAAGGAGACAGGCCCCAGCCGAGCAATTATAGGCCAATATCTTTATTAGATAATACCCTAAAAATATTGGGGATAGTTCTGTATAACAAAATTCTAACCTGGACAGAAGAAAACAACATTTTAGAACCATGCCAGTTAGGCTTCCGAAGCAAGGTGGGAACAGTTGAACAATGCCTTAACCTTAATTTGGTTATCGGGAAATACACCATTGCACGGAGGGCACCGGTTTATATGGCATTTATGGATTTGTCCACAGCCTTTGACCTTGTCAACAGGGCGAAGCTGTGGACAATCTTTCTGGCAGGTGGGCTGGATGAGCCACTGGTACACTTTTTAGCGTATCTCCACAAAGATCTCCAGGCACAGGTGAGGATTGGCATGGGAGGAGAGGATTCAGGAGTAATTGAAGTACTAAGGGAGGTTAGACAGGGTTGCGTCTTGGCCCCCTTTTCTTTATTATTTATATAAATGGGTTGAACAGCTTTCTGAAAATCCAGGATGTTCCCATAATAATGGGAAATCTCTCCCTGTGCTTTTTATACGCAGATAATGCGGTGCATTTTAGTACAAAACTTTGCTAGGTATATGGATGGGCTAGATCTGCGTGTCAATTTAAAAAAATCTTTTTTAATGTGTGGTGGCCCTGGGAAGCGAGAGATAAGCTCCATTATAGTGGACAGCCAAAAATTGACATGTACGCGTTCATTCATTTATCTTGGGTTGGTCTTTGCTGCAAACGGCTCCTGGCATGAGCATTTAGCCAATTCCAGGAGCAAGTTCTCAAAGACCACCAATTCAAATCTGAGTCTCCCCCGCCCTAAGGCCTCTGTGGGTACAAAAGGGGGTGGTGATGGACAGAACATCTGAACCAATCAAACACTCACACCCAGTCAAAAGATCTGGGTTTGATCCATCACCGTTCTTTAGCCCAATCTGCCACCCCAGTTCAGACATGGCTATCTGCAAATCAGTGTGACCCTGTGCCTCATGGGAACAGTCCAGCCCGAACTGCCAAGCCATGCCTTCCCTGGACCGGAAACAAGCTTCCGAGGACCGGTTTCTGGCATTCCAGCAGTCTTCAGCCCGGTTTGCTTGAATCCAGTGGCAAAGTGAGCAAGGGACTCACGTCTGAGCATACCCTGCCACACTTATGGCGGCCAAAGCGGTACAAAAGGGGGCGGTGATGGACGGAGCATCTGAGCCAATCAAACACTCACACCCAGTCAAATGATCTGGGTTTGATCCATCACCGTTCTTTAGCCCACTCTGCCACCCCAGTTCAGACATGGCTATATGTAAATCCGTCTGACCCTGTGCCTCATGGGAACAGTCCAGCCCGAACTGCCAAGCCATGCCTTCCGTGGACCGAAAACAAGCTTCGAAGGACCGGTTTCTGGCATTCCAGCAGTCTTCAGCCTGGCTTGCTTGAATCCAGTGGCAAAGTGAGCAAGGGACTCACGTCTGAGCATACCCTGCCACACTTATGGCGGCCAAAGCGGTACAAAAGGGGGTGGTGATGGACAGAGCATCTGAACCAATCAAACACTCACACCCAGTCAAATGATCTGGGTTTGATCCGTCACCGTTCTTTAGCCCACTCTGCCACCCCAGTTCAGACATGCCTATATTCAAATCAGTCTGACCCTGTGCCTCATGGGAACAGTTCAGCCCGAACTACCAAGCCATGCCTTCCCTGGACCGGAAACAAGCTTCCGAGTACCGGTTTCTGGCATTCCAGCCGTCTTCAGCCCGGCTTGCTTGAATCCAGTGGCAAAGTGAGCAAGGGACTCACGTCTGAGCATACCCTGCCACACTTATGGCGGCCAAAGCGGTACAAAAGGGGGTGGTGATGGACGGAGCATCTGAACCAATCAAACACTCACGCCCAGTCAAAAGATCTGGGTTTGATCCATCACCGTTCTTTAGCTCACTCTGCCACCGCAGTTCAGACATGGCTATATGCAAATCAGTCTGACCCTGTGCCTCATGGGAACAGTCCAGCCCGAACTGCCAAGCTATGCCTTCCCTGGACCGGAAACAAGCTTCCGAGGACCGGTTTCTGGCATTCTAGCAGTCTTCAGCCACGCTTGCTTGAATCCAGTGGCAAAGTGAGCAAGGGACTCACGTCTGAGCATACCCTGCCACACTTATGGCGGCCAAAGCGGTACAAAAGGGGGCAGTGATGGATGGAGCATCTGAACCAATCAAACACTCACACCCCAGTCAAAAGATCTGGGTTTGATCCATCACCGTTCAGTAGCCCACTCTGCCACCCCAGTTTAGACATGGCTATATGTAAATCAGTCTGACCCTGTGCCTCATGGGAACAGTCCAGCCCGAACTGCCAAGCCATGCCTTCCCTGGACAGGAAACACGCTTCCGAGGACCGGTTTCTGGCATTCCAGCAGTCTTCATCCTGGCTTGCTTGAATCCAGTGGCAAAGTGAGCAAGGGACTCACGTTTGAGCATACCCTGCCACACTTATGGCGGCCAAAGCGGTACAAAAGGGGGTGGTGATGGACGGAGCATCTGAACCAATCAAACACTCACACCCAGTCAAATGATCTGGGTTTAATCGATCACCGTTCTTTAGCCCACTCTGCCACCCCAGTTCAGACATGGCTTTATGCAAATCAGTCTGACCCTGTGCCTCATGGGAACAGTCCAGCCCGAAGTGCCGAGCCATGCCTTCCCTGGACCGGAAACAAGCTTCCGAGGACCGGTTTCTGGCATTCCAGCCGTCTTCAGCCCGGCTTGCTTGAATCCAGTGGCAAAGTGAGCAACGGACTCACGTCTGAGCATTCCCTGCCACACTTTTGGCGGCCAAAGCGGTACAAAAGGGGGCAGTGATGGACGGAGCATCTGAACCGATAAAACACTCACACCCAGTCAAATGATCTGGGTTTGATCCATCACCGTTCTTTAGCCCACTCTGCCACCCCAGTTCAGGCATGGCTATATGTAAATCAGTCAGACCCTCTGCCTCATGAGAACAGTCCAGCCCGAACTGCCAAGCCATGCCTTCCCTGGACCGGAAACAAGCTTCCGAGGACCGGTTTCTGGCATTCCAGCAGTCTTCAGCCTGGCTTGCTTGATCCAGTGGCAAAGTGAGCAAGGGACTCACGTCTGAGCATACCCTGCCACACTTATGGCGGCCAAAGCGGTACAAAAGGGGGTGGTGATGGACGGAGCATCTGAACCAATCAAACACTCACACCCAGTCAAATGATCTGGGTTTGATCCATCACCGTTCTTTAGCCCACTCTGCCACCCCAGTTCAGACATGGCTATATTCAAATCAGTCTGACCCTGTGCCTCATGGGAACAGTTCAGCCCGAACTACAAAGCCATGCCTTCCCTGGACCGGAAACAAGCTTCCGAGTACCGGTTTCTGGCATTCCAGCCGTCTTCAGCTCGGCTTGCTTGAATCCAGTGGCAAAGTGAGCAAGGGACTCACGTCTGAGCATACCCTGCCACACTTATGGCGGCCAAAGCGGTACAAAAGGGGGTGGTGATGGACGGAGCATCTGAACCAATCAAACACTCACGCCCAGTCAAAAGATCTGGGCTTGATCCATCACCGTTCTTTAGCCCACTCTGCCACCCCAGTTCAGACATGGCTATATGCAAATCAGTCTGACCCTGTGCCTCATGGGAACAGTCCAGCCCGAACTGCCAAGCCATGCCGTCCCTGGACCGGAAACAAGCTTCCGAGGACCGGTTTCTGGTATTCCAGCAGTCTTCAGCCCGGCTTGCTTGAATCCAGTGGCAAAGTGAGCAAGGGACTCACGTCTGAGCATACCCTGCCACACTTATGGCGGCCAAAGCGGTACAAAAGGGGGTGGTGATGGACGGAGCATCTGAACCAATCAAACACTCACACCCAGTCAAATGATCTGGGTTTAATCCATCACCGTTCTTTAGCCCACTCTGCCACCCCAGTTCAGACATGGCTATATGCAAATCAGTCTGACCCTGTGCCTCATGGGAACAGTCCAGCCCGAACTGCCAAGCCATGCCGTCCCTGGACCGGAAACAAGCTTCCGAGGACCGGTTTCTGGCATTCCAGCAGTCTTCAGCCCGGCTTGCTTGAATCCAGTGGCAAAGTGAGCAAGGGACTCACGTCTGAGCATACCCTGCCACACTTATGGCGGCCAAAGCGGTACAAAAGGGGGCAGTGATGGACGGAGCATCTGAACTGATAAAACACTCACACCCAGTCAAATGATCTGGGTTTGATCCATCACCGTTCTTTAGCCCACTCTGCCACCCCAGTTCAGGCATGGCTATATGTAAATCAGTCTGACCCTGTGCCTCATGAGAACAGTCAAGCCCGAACTGCCAAGCCATGCCTTCCCTGGACCGGAAACAAGCTTCCGAGGACCGGTTTCTGGCATTCCAGCAGTCTTCAGCCTGGCTTGCTTGAATCCAGTGGCAAAGTGAGCAAGGGACTCACGTCTGAGCATACCCTGCCACACTTATGGCGGCCAAAGCGGTACAAAAGGGGGTGGTGATGGACGGAGCATCTGAACCAATCAAACACTCACACCCAGTCAAATGATCTGGGTTTGATCCATCACCGTTCTTTAGCCCACTCTGCCACCCAAGTTCAGACATGGCTATATTCAAATCAGTCTGACCCTGTGCCTCATGGGAACAGTTCAGCCCGAACTACCAAGCCATGCCTTCCCTGGACCGGAAACAAGCTTCCGAGTACCGGTTTCTGGCATTCCAGCCGTCTTCAGCCCGGCTTGCTTGAATCCAGTGGCAAAGTGAGCAAGGGACTCACGTCTGAGCATACCCAGCCACACTTATGGCGGCCAAAGCGGTACAAAAGGGGGTGGTGATGGACGGAGCATCTGAACCAATCAAACACTCACGCCCAGTCAAAAGATCTGGGTTTGATCCATCACCGTTCTTTAGCCCACTCTGCCACCCCAGTTCAGACATGGCTATATGCAAATCAGTCTGACCCTGTGCCTCATGGGAACAGTCCAGCCCGAACTGCCAAGCCATGCCGTCCCTGGACCGGAAACAAGCTTCCGAGGACCAGTTTCTGGCATTCCAGCAGTCTTCAGCCCGGCTTGCTTGAATCCAGTGGCAAAGTGAGCAAGGGACTCACGTCTGAGCATACCCTGCCACACTTATGGCGACCAAAGCGGTACAAAAGGGGGTGGTGATGGACGGAGCATCTGAACCAATCAAACACTCACACCCAGTCAAATGATCTGGGTTTGATCCATCACCGTTCTTTAGCCCACTCTGCCACCCCAGTTCAGGCATGGCTATATGTAAATCAGTCAGACCCTCTGCCTCATGAGAACAGTCCAGCCCGAACTGCCAAGCCATGCCTTCCCTGGACCGGAAACAAGCTTCCGAGGACCGGTTTCTGGCATTCCAGCAGTCTTCAGCCTGGCTTGCTTGATCCAGTGGCAAAGTGAGCAAGGGACTCACGTCTGAGCATACCCTGCCACACTTATGGCGGCCAAAGCGGTACAAAAGGGGGTGGTGATGGACGGAGCATCTGAACCAATCAAACACTCACACCCAGTCAAATGATCTGGGTTTGATCCATCACCGTTCTTTAGCCCACTCTGCCACCCCAGTTCAGACATGGCTATATTCAAATCAGTCTGACCCTGTGCCTCATGGGAACAGTTCAGCCCGAACTACAAAGCCATGCCTTCCCTGGACCGGAAACAAGCTTCCGAGTACCGGTTTCTGGCATTCCAGCCGTCTTCAGCCCGGCTTGCTTGAATCCAGTGGCAAAGTGAGCAAGGGACTCACGTCTGAGCATACCCTGCCACACTTATGGCGGCCAAAGCGGTACAAAAGGGGGTGGTGATGGACGGAGCATCTGAACCAATCAAACACTCACGCCCAGTCAAAAGATCTGGGCTTGATCCATCACCGTTCTTTAGCCCACTCTGCCACCCCAGTTCAGACATGGCTATATGCAAATCAGTCTGACCCTGTGCCTCATGGGAACAGTCCAGCCCGAACTGCCAAGCCATGCCGTCCCTGGACCGGAAACAAGCTTCCGAGGACCGGTTTCTGGCATTCCAGCAGTCTTCAGCCCGGCTTGCTTGAATCCAGTGGCAAAGTGAGCAAGGGACTCACGTCTGAGCATACCCTGCCACACTTATGGCGGCCAAAGCGGTACAAAAGGGGGTGGTGATGGACGGAGCATCTGAACCAATCAAACACTCACACCCAGTCAAATGATCTGGGTTTAATCCATCACCGTTCTTTAGCCCACTCTGCCACCCCAGTTCAGACATGGCTATATGCAAATCAGTCTGACCCTGTGCCTCATGGGAACAGTCCAGCCCGAACTGCCAAGCCATGCCGTCCCTGGACCGGAAACAAGCTTCCGAGGACCGGTTTCTGGCATTCCAGCAGTCTTCAGCCCGGCTTGCTTGAATCCAGTGGCAAAGTGAGCAAGGGACTCACGTCTGAGCATACCCTGCCACACTTATGGCGGCCAAAGCGGTACAAAAGGGGGCAGTGATGGACGGAGCATCTGAACTGATAAAACACTCACACCCAGTCAAATGATCTGGGTTTGATCCATCACCGTTCTTTAGCCCACTCTGCCACCCCAGTTCAGGCATGGCTATATGTAAATCAGTCTGACACTGTGCCTCATGAGAACAGTCAAGCCCGAACTGCCAAGCCATGCCTTCCCTGGACCGGAAACAAGCTTCCGAGGACCGGTTTCTGGCATTCCAGCAGTCTTCAGCCTGGCTTGCTTGAATCCAGTGGCAAAGTGAGCAAGGGACTCACGTCTGAGCATACCCTGCCACACTTATGGCGGCCAAAGCGGTACAAAAGGGGGTGGTGATGGACGGAGCATCTGAACCAATCAAACACTCACACCCAGTCAAATGATCTGGGTTTGATCCATCACCGTTCTTTAGCCCACTCTGCCACCCCAGTTCAGACATGGCTATATTCAAATCAGTCTGACCCTGTGCCTCATGGGAACAGTTCAGCCCGAACTACCAAGCCATGCCTTCCCTGGACCGGAAACAAGCTTCCGAGTACCGGTTTCTGGCATTCCAGCCGTCTTCAGCCCGGCTTGCTTGAATCCAGTGGCAAAGTGAGCAAGGGACTCACGTCTGAGCATACCCAGCCACACTTATGGCGGCCAAAGCGGTACAAAAGGGGGTGGTGATGGACGGAGCATCTGAACCAATCAAACACTCACGCCCAGTCAAAAGATCTGGGTTTGATCCATCACCGTTCTTTAGCCCACTCTGCCACCCCAGTTCAGACATGGCTATATGCAAATCAGTCTGACCCTGTGCCTCATGGGAACAGTCCAGCCCGAACTGCCAAGCCATGCCGTCCCTGGACCGGAAACAAGCTTCCGAGGACCAGTTTCTGGCATTCCAGCAGTCTTCAGCCCGGCTTGCTTGAATCCAGTGGCAAAGTGAGCAAGGGACTCACGTCTGAGCATACCCTGCCACACTTATGGCGACCAAAGCGGTACAAAAGGGGGTGGTGATGGACGGAGCATCTGAACCAATCAAACACTCACACCCAGTCAAATGATCTGGGTTTGATCCATCACCGTTCTTTAGCCCACTCTGCCACCCCAGTTCAGAAATGGCTATATACAAATCAGTCTGACCCTGTGCCTCATGGGAACAGTCCAGCCCGAACTGCCAAGCCATGCCTTCCCTGGACAGGAAACGCGCTTCCGAGGACCGGTTTCTGGCATTCCAGCCGTCTTCAGCCCGGCTTGCTTGAATCCAGTGGCAAAGTGAGCAAGGGACTCACGTCTGAGCATACCCTGCCACACTTATGGCGGCCAAAGCGGTACAAAAGGGGGCGGTGATGGACGGAGCATCTGAACCAATCAAACACTCACACCCCAGTCAAAAGATCTGGGTTTGATCCATCACCGTTCAGTAGCCCACTCTACCACCCCAGTTCAGACATGGCTATATGCAAATCAGTCTGACCCTGTGCCTCATGGGAACAGTCCAGCCCGAACTGCCAAGCCATGCCTTCCCTGGACCGGAAACAAGCTTCCGAGGACCGGTTTCTGGCATTCCAGCAGTCTTCAGCCTGGCTTGCTTGAATCCAGTGGCAAAGTGTGCAAGGGACTCACGTCTGAGCATACCCTGCCACACTTATGGCGGCCAAAGCGGTACAAAAGGGAGTGGTGATGGACGGAGCATCTGAACCAATCAAACACTCACACCCAGTCAAATGATCTGGGTTTGATCCATCACCGTTCTTTAGCCCACTCTGCCACCCCAGTTCAGACATGGCTGTATGCAAATCAGTCTGACCCTGTGCCTCATGGGAACAGTCCAGCCCGAACTGCCAAGCCATGCCTTCCCTGGACCGGAAACAAGCTTCCGAGGACCGGTTTCTGGCATTCCAGCCGTCTTCAGCCCAGCTTGCTTGAATCCAGTGGCAAAGTGAGCAAGGCACTCACGTCTGAGCATACCCTGCCACACTTATGGCGGCCAAAGCGGTACAAAAGGGGGCAGTGATGGACGGAGCATCTGAACCGATAAAACACTCACACCCAGTCAAATGATCTGGGTTTGATCCATCACCGTTCTTTAGCCCACTCTGCCACCCCAGTTCCGGCATGGCTATATGTAAATCAGTCTGACCCTGTGCCTCATGAGAACAGTCCAGCCCGAACTGCCAAGCCATGCCTTCCCTGGACCGGAAAAAAGCTTCCGAGGACCGGTTTCTGGCATTCCAGCCGTCTTCAGCCCGGCTTGCTTGAATCCAGTGGCAAAGTGAGCAAGGGACTCATGTCTGAGCATACCCTGCCACACACCTATGGCGGCCAAAGCGGTACAAAAGGGGGTGGTAATGTACAGAAACCGGTCCTCAGAAGCCTGTTACAAGCAAGATACTAGCTCATTCTTGGGAACCTGGGGAAATAGGGAAAATGAAAAAAGAAATGAGTGATTCCACATGATGGAAGTTTCAAGTAGGGGGCCGGGATTCCTCGATCCTGAATAAATTATGTCGTTTTTTCGGGGTATTGAGATGTGAGCACCCAAGCAATGGATTAGATATAGGGTCAAGAGATTGGTCAAGTGAAGAACCTAAATTATGGGGAGCACAGAAATGGCAAGCCATGGCAGCAGTGTGTTTAACTGTATTGAAAGCATCCATAAATGCAAGAAGAGGATCTAGTCAAGAGTTACCATTGTTGAATTCTGTAATGTGTTTTTGGTTTTATGTACCACAGGGTTACCAATTAGTGATCACTTACTTCACATGTTTCTGTTTTGGCTTTGTGCTTGCAAATTGCATCCCTCCTTCTGGACTCCCTTGGAATTATTCTACATCTTCAACTACAGTCTTGTGCAATATGATGTTGCAGGCCCCCTGGATAACCTAAACGATTGCATCTACTCTAGTGCACATCTAGTGCCTATCTGAAAATCTCAGCAGGCAATGTATATAGGTTTTATGTAAATTATTGACATTCCGATGAATGCTTATTCAAGTACTCACATCTCCTATGGTATCGCGGCCTTCCAGAGGCACTGAGGGTCCCTGCTAATCTCTGCTGCTATATAATTCCAGAGTGCAGATAGCAGGAGATAGAAAGGCCGTGCGACCACTGAGTCACAAAGAACTCCAAACCTTGAAACCCTGCCAACTTCCTAAACCTCTTAAAGTTGCAAGATCTTGCAACGTTATTTAGAACTGTGGGTAGGAAGCAACAGACATCTTGGCTTGGGAAATATACAAAAGAGGGACAAAGAAGGGTCAGATCAGAGCAATTTCTAGTGAAGGCTGCCCAGCTTGGACTGAGAAGGGCCATTTCATGAATGATTGCAAGAGGGGATGCATTATAACGAATCACAACAACAGCTTGAGGATTCCTTACCACCTGGAAACTAAGGGCCATATGTATCAATAATGAAATAGCGATCACCGAAATGCGATTTCTTTGACTCCCAATTAGGTAATCGCTATTCCTAATGTATAAAACTCCCCGTGTTTCATTTAGCAATGCCAAGTGGGGAGCAAATCGACCTACCTCATGAATAATAATGCTAAATTCATGGGGATGGTGGCCTGCTGGGGTCAGCAGACCGCAATGTCCGTGATTGCTTTTAAATAAAGTAATCATTTTTTTTAAGTGCAGCCCTTTTTCCTTAAAGGAAAATGGATTGTGTTTAAAAAAAAATGAAAAGTCTTCTTTTGATATTTTTTTTTTATTTCTGTAATTTTTTTTATTGAGCAGGCAGTGGTCCATAGAACCACTCACTGCTCTAAAAAAAATTTTTTGATGCCATTCCTAACGGGGGAGGGGTCCCTTGGCAACCCCTTCCTATTTGTGAATGGGTTACCACCTACTTGAAGTAGGTGATAAAATGCAAATGTTTTGTGATCACATATTGCTGTGACTCGGAATTCGGGAAGGATGCCCTAAACATGCCCCTTCCTAATACCATATCGGTATATATTCACAATTCCAAATTATGATTTGGTAACATGTTACTGAATTGCAAATTGGAATTCATACCTACCAAAATGCATTTTACTGGTCGTAAGTGTCCCTATTCTGCGAATCAGGCCGTTTGCGACAGGTAAAATGCATGATACATGTCGCCCCTAAGTCTTCCAGGAGGAATCATCGGAGGCATTGTTTAATTGTGCACCCATGCACACAATTGTACCTTATATCAGCTTTAATCCAATGGGCACTCAACGCTACTCGAATATAGTTGTGCAAGTGCATTGCTGTCACAAATCAACTGATAGTCACATACACTTTTTATTTTCAGCTTCAAATGTATAAGATGTTATTCAATTATTCTGTGCATTAGTGCATGCTACGTTTACACATGAGTGTGACCTTTTATTTAGGCAGTGAGCAGTCCAACAACGCAGAGGAATGCGTTTTAACAGAGACGTGAGAAATGCGTGCCCTAAATACATGACACATTCTTAATGCCTGCTGGAAAACTTGCAGCCTGCTAGCAGCGTATTTTTCCAGGGCATTAGTAGACACAAGGGTCACGCAAGTCCAGCAGCAGAGATGCGTGCAGCCCCAGGCTCATTAGCTCTCAGCGGGCAGTCAGATGAGGAGCAGTGATTTTTCCCTTTCGTCATTCAAGCTTGAAAGAAAGCTGTCAGCAGCCACTTGCTCCCACAACAATGACAGTGTGGATGACAGCTCCTCTCCTTCACGGATGCGCCTTACTGCGGCTTAAGCAAATCATTTCTATTTTTATTGAAACCAGGAAGCAGCATAACTCTTGAAATGTGAATATCCCTCATATGTTAGAGACACAAACATTTATCTTGTAAAGGCGAATAATTCAATACTGGGGAATGCTAAATCACTGGTTTCACCTGTGTGTATTCGGAAACATTGCTGAATAAAAAATATATATATAATACTGGAGTACACGTAGGAAAAGAAGGAAAAATGCAGTGCAGCTGCAGTTTGTCGTCATGCAAAGCTGCCCTAAGCACAATGCCTCGCTCTAGTGTGGAATATGGGGAGGCGGCGCGGTGGGAGGGTGACCACTTCTTTCGTAGCACAATAAAACAAAATGTACTCAAAGATGGTTGCAGCAGGTGCGTTTACATCAAGAGTGACCATCTTCGAATACCGTTTGTTAAAACAAAATGCATTCAAGGTAAATCTACAGTGGCTAACACAACAATGAGAACATTGGGTTTCATTTCAAGAACTACTGGCTTGCCCGGTGCTTGTTTTTTACATGCATAAAATTATTGAGTACAGAAAAAATACGAGATCATAGAAATATATGTATTTGAGGGCTCAACTATGGGCAAAGTGATCAAATGTTCAGGATTCATGTTTCAAGAGCCCCCATGTTACAGGATTGGAACAGTTCTGCTGTGTAAATAAAACAAAAAAATATATTTTTTATTTCATTTGTGGACAACTGCTTACCTGACTGAGAGAGTCATGAGGCTTCTATTAAGGGGGCAATTCTGATCTCGGTCGGTAGTGCACCGAATCGGGTTCGGCATTAGCGGATCCGATTCGGAGGCTGCATTTCCGTTCGAGTCGTACACGGGTCCGTCCGTCGAAGTACGATGTGAAAAAGCTTAAAAATCTCAGTCCGAATCTTTTCCGGGTCCGTACCGCTCTGTACGACTCAGTCACAAGCAAACCGTGGCACGCAATGGAGACGTTTCACGACCAAGCTAGTACGATGCTCAATTCGGACAGCCAGATCGAGTTGGAGCGTCCGGTTTGCAATAGTTCCCGGAGTTGGACTTCAGGGTGCCGCGTTGGACCCCCTGTTACCCGCAGCCCTACGACTCGGACACAGAGGGAGACCCATGGGTCTCCCCAACACAGGCATGTAAGGTGCGGATGGCACCGACGCGTACCCACTGTAGGGGGCGCACTTGTCCGTGACGTATCCATTCAGTCAATGGGAGCCCATGTACGTGTCGTACGACCGGCTCCCATTGACTTCAATGGCGGTCCGACCGAACCTAGTCCGACAGCATACGGCCGCATCGGACTAGCTCGGTCGGACTGCGGGAGTCCGGGTCGGTCAGAAAACACCCCGGATCTGGCTCAGTCGGAGTGCTTTCCGGCCCAGATCGGAATCGGCCCCAATGTGTTGAAGTCTCACAGCCAAGCCCAATGACACTGCATGCAGCTAGAACTGCCATCTTGTGTCTTTCTATCCAGTCTGAGTGCAGTAGAGTTGGAACCATCTTTAGAGCAAGGATGCTGGTCAGTAGTGTGACCTCGTTAATGTCATGAGTGTTTTGCACAGTTGTGGTTTGACTAAATATAGAAGCCGTTTCTGTGGTTAAGTGAATACTACATTGTCGCCTCCCTCTCCCTTAAGGTTTTTAGAACATTGGAATATAATTGTTCAGTTTAACCTCATTTTCCAGAACACATGTCTACACCATGGTGTTGCATGCTAAATCACAGGAAAGTACTTATCATCTACATAGCATTGTTGCTAATGAAAATTCCAGTAGAAGTCTGGATCTATAGTGCATTGTACAGAAATAGGCCTGTCTATAACATTGGTGTACTAAACAATTCATATCATAACCATCTGTGATTGGGGGTGGGTGCTTCAACCAGCAGCGGTCCATAGCTGATAATGTCTGTTAGGCTGAGCAAAGGTCAGCCTGACAGAAACTCTTTAAGTTTGGGTCAGGCATCTAGGCACCTGGCGGCCCAAGTTGAAATGTGCCAGGTTGAAAATATCACAGCCCGGTAGGCGTGACCTCAATCCGGCAAAGTCTTCTGTGAGCCTCTACCTCATGACGCAGGGGGCCGTCACTGATAGACTCAGATCTGAGCACTACGTGTACCTTAGTGACACTCATCACTGGGTGGTGTAGAGTCAGCAAGTCTCACTGACCCATCCCACTTTGTGACAAGTAAGGGACTGTCGCCTACTCTGAGCAGGCAAAAGTCCCAATTCTCCAGGAACCCAAGACTTCCCTCCTGCCACCTGAGATGCAGCCCTCTAAGGTTTGTTGTAATGTTGGGTGCGTGCGTGCTTGTGGATGCATGAATGTATGTGTGTTTTTGTGTTTATGCTTGAATGTGTGTGTATGTGTGTACTTGTGCGTTTATGTGCTTGGTGTGAGTTTGTGTGAAAGAGAGTAGGTGTATGTGTGGGTGTGTGACCCCGCCTCACTCACCCCTGCTTCACATTACAGTTGCCACTGACTTCACCCCAAGAAACCTTCAGCTGCAGGTGGGATGTAAGTAACTTGCCCATATTTGAATGTATGAGCACCACCTTCCCATGGGAATACAGGATGTTCTCTCCCCAAAAACATTTTGAACAATGAGGCCAAACTGCAAATTTTCCAATATATTTCAAATAACATTTGTTTTACATGCAGAGCGCGTGTGATATTGTAATGCTGTATTTGTTTGCAAAGCAAATCCGATCCTTCCTAGTGATTTTTATTGGAGGGGTCCATCTCTAGAAAAACTTGATAAGAATAGAGACCAATTTCTTTATGAAACTGACTATGAGTCCACAGCTTTATGGGCTATTTAAATAATCAATCAATCAATCAATCAATCAATCAATCAGGACATTTGTTAAGCGTGCTACATATCCTTGAGGGTCTCAAGGTGCTGGGGAGGGGGTGCTACTACTGATCGAAGAGCGAGGTCTTGAGAAGTCGTCTGAAGGCCAGGAGGTCTTGGGTCTGCCGTAGGTTGGTGGGGAGGGTGTTCCAGGTCTTGGCGGTGAGGTGGGAGAAGGATCTGCCGCCGGCGGTTGTTCTTCAGATGCGCAGCACTGTGGCGAGGGTGAGGCCGGCGGAGTGGAGCTTGCGGGTAGGGAAGTAGAAGCTCAGTCGTTTGTTGAGGTATGCTGGGCCGACATTGTGGAGGGCCTTGTGTGCGTGGATGCGGAGCTTGAAGGCTATCCTCTTGTTGACGGGGAGCCAGTGTAGGTCTCTCAGGTGGGGTGTGATGTGGCTGCGGTGGGGGATGTCAAGGATCAATTGTGCCGAGGCATTCTGGATGCGTTGCAGCCGTCTCAGGAGCTTGTTTGATGTTACTGCATAGAGGGCATTTCCGTAGTCCAGCCTACTGGAGACGAGGGCCTGGGTTACTGTTCTTCTCATTATGTTGGGGATCCACTTGAAGATTCTGCGGAGCATTTGTAGGGTGTTGAAGCAGGATGAGGAGACAGCGTTGACCTGTTTGGTCATGGAGAGGGTGGAGTCGAGGCTGACCCCCAGGTTGCGTGCGTGGTCAGTGGGTGTCGGGGCTGTTCCCAGCGATGTCGGCAACCAGGAGTTGTCCCCTGCGGAAGGGGTGGTGCCGAGGATGAGGACCTCCGTCGTTCCGACTGGACAAGTAATTTGATATCATCTTTTCAAATTCAAACGTCGGCTACTTTTTACTTTCCTGCCTCTTTTCAGTCTCATATTTGCCAAAGAGGAGACTCATGACCTATGGCAAACATAATACCTAGAATGCCCACAATATGTCATGAAAGGCCTCGTAATGCCAGGGCCCCAGTATTTAAATAATATGCCAATGGCATCCTCATTGTGCCAGGACAGCCATGCTGCCTGCAACATCCACATCATGCCAAAGAGTGTCATCTTACAAGGTAGGTACACCAAATGCAGCAGGTGAAGGTATCATATGCCATGGGTGGTGGCCACAAGGTTCAGCAGGGTAGTGATCAGACATATACACAAGCATACATATGTACATATGTACATACACACACACTGATGTACACATAACAATCACTGGAAAATGTACACATTCATGCACATGCACTCAATCCTTAATCCCCCCACTCCAATACACACGGAAAGCATACCTTAAGAACATGTCAATGTAAACCTGTATTTGAAAAGCTCAAACTACTCACCGTTACAGGTCTCAAGGCACTGGGGGCCTTGTGGAAATTAAGTAAGCTATTGCCCAGAGTCACATGGTGCTGAGCTGAGGTGCTGCTGGGGATCAAACTGTGAACACTGTGCTCCGCGGTCAGCTGCCCTGGCCACTGTACCACACCTCTCCACTTATGAGCCAGTGGTGCCTCCTCTTCTGATCACTTGTTTCTAGTGGAGCGGTGCAAGTCTGTCTCTCTTCCTCATCTTGAGCTCCACTTCACAGTACCCCCACCACAAAACTGCTAGAAAGGACCATAGAAGAAGTAATAGGAAATCAGGATCTTCCCTTGCCAGCCCTGGGTCTTTTATGGCTTTGCTGTGTTATTGACAGCACAGGCAATATGATACAGTGTTGGGTGGAAAGCCTCCGCCCAACACTTTCCCAGAGTCGGGACCAGCCTACTCGCAGTTGGCGTTTTCGACCACTGCATTACGATGCGACCGAACACTGTTAGGTCGGATTCTAATTGTTTCCGATGGGAGCTCGTGTTACGCCCGGAAACCAACCATTACACAGGCTCCCATGGGGAAATGGGGTGTGTGCGTAAAACCCTGCACACTGTCGCTGCACCCCTGGTGCCTGCCACAAAGTGCAAGATTTTACAGGGGAGTCTCGTGACGGATCGTAGCAGACCGGCGAAGGGACGCTGTGAAAGACTACCAGGACCCAGGAGCAGGGAGGCCGATTGCAGATTAAAAGCACGAACTCTGGTATCCACAACGAGGTGCCTGGAAATCAGAACACCCAAGGAACTGCAACAAGCAGCAAAAAATTTTTTTAATGGGTCATTGAAGAAACCCATAACGGAAAATACGGTGGCTCCTCCTGGTAGTCAAAGACCAAGCGTACAAACTGTGAATATAAGAGGTAATATACCAAACTGAAACCGAAAATAAGCCCAAAAACCAGATGGCAACAAGGTTCTGAACATAAAGTACTGTCTTGTGGGGGAATTCACTCCACTTGTTTTAAGAATCTGTCCTGAAGAAGGTAGAAATACAAGAAACCGAAACGCCGCGTCGACCTGTGATTCTTTGTTTTTAAATGTTTTTTATGCAAATGTACTAACGTTGTTTTCTTAAATAATTGTATACTTTGTAATGATGACATTTTAAAATTTGTATGTATAATAAATGTGCAACAGAGTAACTCATGGTGTGGTAAACTTTCTTTTTTAAACATTGATTTTTGTATATCCTTTTTTTAAAAACTAAGTCTTGTGTCCATTGGGGGAATCACTAAAAAACTGTCGTTCTTAATGTGGGTATATGAATTGATTATACGGTGAGGCAACAGTCTTTCTCCTATAAAACTTGGCATCTTCAGGGATATAAGTAAATAGAACAGTGAATAGACATATTTCTTCTGAACATACACGGATAGGAATCGAATATAAATTACTGTAACTTTACCTTTCCCGCCGTATTATTGGCATGCTTTATAAATTTGTTTCTTTATAAATTTGTTTCTTTGAAAATGGAACATTCACCCTAGAGTCCAGGTACTAGGTGTGAAACACAGTCCTAGACTGTCTTCTTGTGGGGACGCCCCTGTCTCTCATTTTGAAGATTTGCTGTGTTATTGACAGCACAGGCAATATGATACAGTGTTGGGTGGAAAGCCTCCGCCCAACACTTTCCCAGAGTCGGGACCAGCCTACTCGCAGTTGGCTTTTTCGACCACTGCATTACGATGCGACCGAACACTGTTAGGTCAGATTCTAATTGTTTCCGATGGGAGCTCGTGTTACGCCCGGAAACCAACCATTACACAGGCTCCCATGGGGAAATGGGGTGTGTGCGTAAAACCCTGCACACTGTCGCTGCACCCCTGGTGCCTGCCACAAAGTGCAAGATTTTACAGGGGAGTCCCTTAGGTACCCCCTTTACCCCCAACCAGAGACCACAGGATGAAGAGGGCCCCATGTGGGCCCTTAAAGTCACTTTCTGACAGCCTTTTCATGTCGGACATGCCGACATAGAAAGGCTGTTGGAAATCAACATCGTAATCCCGAGGATAGAAACGCTGTCCACAGGGGTGTACGATGCAGTTCTTTTGCGACACGAATACTCCGCGAGCCGCTCGAAACCGATTAGGAAATGACCACTCACTTTAGTTTCTGACCGTGAACATCATAATCGTGCAGTCACAATGTGAAACAGCCGAGTCGGTCAGAGGGTCTCCGATGCTGTTGAGGAGATTCTTACTGTCTGCCCAACATCTATTTAGCCCCCAAGTGTTTGCAGGGTTTCTGAGGCAATTCAGCCATGGACTGAGTTATCCAGATAGCCAACCCCACACAACATATGTCTCAGTAAACATTGGGAATCAGACAGGTCCTAATCATAAAAAGAAACCTTTGCCAACTAGTGAGGTGAATCTAGCTATCTATATGGATCCTGCTATTCTCTTTTGGAACATTGTGGGCCACAGAGATTTTTAGTATGGATGGCTATCCCTCCGACATGGTTTCTGCTTTCCCATCTCCATGGGAACCGGCTAGAGCTGGTTTAATGGCTTGGTTTAAAGTTACCCTGGAGTGTAATATTGCCCTGATCCCTTCTGACAATAACTTATTACAAGTGTTTCAATCCACGTATCCTAAAAAGACTACATGCTGGGCGTAGATAGTGACCTGGTGTAGTTTTGGAGGGCCTTACATTGTGATTTGCCTGCCTCAGTCAGGTATGGTCCCTTAGGTAAGCAGATAGATAGTTTTAAATTTTAAATGTTGGGTACACCAGGGCTGTGTCCTTGCTCCACTGTTGTTTCTTTTATATATTAATGGCTTAGGCACTGCCTTTTTCCAACAAAGTTTCAGACACTCCATCTATTGGCAAGAAAAAGGACCCAGTTTTACTGTATGTAGATGACGCAATTGTATCCCCACAATCTCAACACCTTATTTCAAGAATGTGTTACTCGTATGGGGACCCTTTGAATTGCTACCAACGAATCAAAAACTTTAATTATGTCCTGTACCCTCAGGCAACATAGGATGTAAGTATATGTTTAGAAAGTCACTCTATTGCCATGACCCAGGATTTTTCAAATTTGTGTGTTGTTTTTAATGCATGGAGTAATTTGGGAGCATGTACCACTAAAATTCGACAGAAATGTGTACGATCGGTTGGGTAAATTTTTAACATTGGGAAAATAACAATGGCGCCCTTGCTGGAGGTCATCAGACAAACAAACTTTTCTATGGATCAGGAATTTGGGGATACTCTACCATAAATCTCCTCCAGGATGAACAAAACAGGGTTTTGAGGCAGCTCCTGGGCATTCCACCAGCTTGTTCGATTTTTATCATGCACCAGGAGCCTGAGGTGGAAGATATCATCAAATTGGCACCCCTGCTTTTGTTGTGTTTGATCTGGGAGAAACCTCATGCCTTATTTAGCATTGAGGTTATCAAGGATTGTCTCTCGTGTGAGAAAGGCCCGAAAATCTCTTGGTTTAATTACATCAAAACTGAACAGACAAATTTGGGGGGTCCAAACCTCTTTGCAAAATTACCCATCATGGCTAAATCTGACATGGCCTCGGTAAAAACTACCTTGAAGGTGAAGAGGTGTCACATTGCTGCCTCAGGGAAAAACATGAATTTACAAAACCAACTGGTCAATTTCATCAAACTAAAATTATGATTTGTCCATGTGGTCATTCTTCCTCTCAGAGTTTGTAGCACTTTGCCTTTTTCTGCCAATCTTATATTGATTTTACAAAAAGTTTTTAATTCCAATAATCATGGACCGAGGAATCAGAAGTCATGGCGCAGCCCCTTTTTACCTGCAACAACTTGATTCCTCATCCAATTGTGTAAATAGTTTCTCTTTTTTAAAATGTGCTATCAACAGAAGCAGAGGATATTTCTTCTTGGTGGGACCTAGGGGCATATTACCAACAACTAGCGATAATTCTCGCTATGTTGGCTTAGCGGCAATATTTTTATCGCCGAGCTGCGGCGATTTTTATCGCTTAGGAACCTTGCTATTATCAAGGTTTATCTCCTAAGCGATAAAAATCGGTCGAAATGCATGAATATCGCTGAAAAGTCAGCGATATTACTGCATTACCGAGCTAATGCTCTTAGCCATGTTATCCACCTACCATTGGATAACATGGCTAAGAACTGCTCAGGGCAGGTGTTAGCTTTTGGAGATATTCGCGCTTAGCGCCAATATCTCCAAAAGTTGTTAATAGGAGATAGCGATGTTAGCGACTGTTTCCAGTCGCTAACATCTTGGCACGCCCACTTTGCATGTCATTAGTGATAAATATTACTGACATGCAAAGCGGGGCCCAAGATGGTCGCTATCTCCTACTAGCTGTCGCAAACTGGTGTTAGCGACAGCTAGGTAATAGGGAGATAATTTTATCTCCGCTTTCTTGGCTTTTAAAGCCAAAAAAGCGGAGATAAACCCACTTGATAATATGTCCCCTAGCTTTTTATAATATAGGAGCAATGTAGTGGCCATTGTTTTTGTTTAAATTATGTTGTGTTGATACTTTTACTTAAATGATTACAGGCATCTCTCATCTGGGACTTCTGTAACTCTTTGCTAATTATCACTTGCACTTTATTTGCTCTTTCTGTAGCTAAAAGAAGGAAGCACCTTAGGCAAAAGTGTTATGTTGTATAATGTGCTGTGATGTGTTTATCTTTGTGCAATGGTTTTCTGTGAGCATTTTAATGATGTGATTTTGATGCACTTTTATGGTTACCTAGGTAACTGAAATAAAGATTTTTTAACTGACTAACATACTTACATTATCATCATCCTATAGATGACAACATACAAAAATGGAATAAAAAAATATCATCAAAATATTAAAAATATATACACTACTGAAATATAGAAAATAACAATATTTATTAAAAACATGTTGTCATTAATACTTAGAATATGTAACTATATTTAATACATTACATAACTAATTTCAGACACTTTAAACCACAAAGGGCTAGATGTAGGTAAATAGTATTTACCGATTCGTAAATACAAAATAAAATTCGGTAAAAATTACTGAATTGTTAAGATTCGGTATTTACCGAATCGGTATTTACCAATTCAGTAATTGCCATTCATTCCTAGGAGGCCCATAGGAATGAATGTCAATTACTGAATTGATGGGTGGCAGGGTGTCACTTTGACACCCTGTTGCACCCGTGAATTGTTTATGGGTGCACAAGGGCATGTATGTCTGCAACATGGCACTGAAGCAATTTTTTTCGTTATTTACCACCAACTTGCAGTTGGTGGTAAATAACGAATCCTAACATGGGACAAGCACTCATTTAAGCGCTCCCTACATTAGGAGCTCTGTAATTTACTGAATCGGTATTTAAGAAATCGGTAATTTACCGATTCCTTAAATGACCGATTCGGTAAATTACCGAATCCTTTTCAGCCCCCTACATAAGAAAAGCCTATTACCGGTCGGTAACGGACGAAATTCGTTAATTTCTGCTGTTACCGACCGGCAATAGGCCCACGAAATCTGGCCCTAAGTTACAACTTAAAAATGCAATAAAATGTAGTATATACTCACAATATTAATTTATAAATATTTGTACAACATCTAATTAAAATTACAATAAAAATATATATCATTACAACCACATGTTTTATAAAAAAAATACACCAATGAATACAAATATTTAAAAGTAATTTGTAATTAAAACATAACATTTAACTAAATTAGCAGAAGCACTAAAGAGCATTTACCAAATAAGGAGTAAACTAACAAACAAAATCACCAACCACAACACTGAATAAAATTCAACTTTGAGCAAACTGATGGAAAAACACTACTACTTACGTTATAGCTTTTTTTACAGTAGAATGCCAAAACTTGACAAATCAATTAGATTCAAGGCATAAGACACAAAGGGGCCAATTACAATGCCTCTCGCAAGGCTGAGACAGACAGTCGGAGCCCTCCGATCCGCATTGCAATGTGCCGGTCGGATTCCCTTCCGACCGCCTCATTTTGAGTGAGGCAGTCGGAAAAGGAATTCCACCGGTCATTCCGGCTTGCTTCTTACTGGCTCGGAGAGGCCGTCCCCCAGTCAGAATGCGGCAAGTAATACCAAGGGCAGGCCTTCCGACCTTGAAACTACAATGGTGGTCTGTCTGACATGGAAACCATGCCAGAAAGCGTCTTTGGGGGCCCCCAGCAGGTCTCCCTTTGGTGCACGGCCTCCGGTTGGAAGCTGAGTAGTGGCCCCCTGTTCATCCCTCCACCTCGTGGCAGGCACATTGAGGTGCCTGTCACGGGGTTCAGGGATGAACAGCACCTTCCATTTTAATATGGGAACATGCATTACGGCTGTTTTACGGCAGTAATGCAAGCTATCATAGTAAAATATAGGAATTGCATCCTAATGGGGTTGTCGGGACCACCGACTGGGTGTCGGTCAGTCCCATGACCGTGATGACCAATGTGGATGTGGTGTCGGGCTGAAGTGATTTCACCCAACATCATAATGAGCCCCATAGAATCAAACTGCAATAAAAATACAATTATATTTAAAATGCAAGTAATATAACCACACTTATAAGCAAATAAAATAAAATAAATTGTGTTACACTAAACAAAAATGTAGCCATTACTGTCATACTCTCCATTTATTTTTCTGTAACGCAGGAAACAGCAAAACAGGAAACATGAAAAACCGAACATCAAATTAAAAATTTCACCGTCCCAGAGAGCTAATTCAAAAAACCAACTTTAAAAAGTAAGCAACTCTAGTTATTAAGAAAACAAAAAACTCTTAAACATTAAATATAAGACTAACAAAACTAAAGCTATATTTAGACCTGTAGTAGGAATCAATCAACTATTCCCCCACCTCAACAAAAATAAAGAAATCCTGAATAAACAATTCTACAACAAAAAGAACAGCAAATATGTAATCACTGCATGTAAAAAATTAATTCACATTTAAACATCAATATTACATATAAATATAATTTTTAAAACTGTTTAATTAAGGTATAGCTCTAAAATCTAAAATATAAAATGTCACAAAGAGAGACTTATATCACATTACAGATAGGAAACTTTTACAGTCAGAAATGGAATATAAGTAGAGTCAAGAGAGCACATGCACAGAAAATAAACATTGAAAATGGATAAAGCACTATTCTAATGTCTGTTATTGGAGGGCTACTACTAAATACGATGTAGTAATTAACGTTGGAGATTATAATCACCCAGCAAACATGACAGAAAAAGAAGTGAGAAATGTTTTACAAGAACTTACCGAAGCAAGCACTAATTCCCAAGAACCTACAGGAACAATTTACCAAAATATCTTAAGAAATGGTCCAGATGTGGATGATGAATGTCACATTTAAAGTGTGCACTCTACCATTGACGCAGATTTATACCGTACATGGTGAATACCACAATATAAATATACCCGTAGTATACATACTTCTTACACATAGGGAAGTGCTACATACTATGAACTACTAGGTCAAATCCCCCAAAAATGAGCATTGACTTCAAACAATATTAAAATATTAAAAATCTACCATAGAACTGTGATACTAGTATTTCAAACAGAGTATTTGGAGACACCTCCAAAAATCAACACCAGGGCCCAAATTATACTTGATCTGAGTGGGAATGCAATTATTATCGTCCTTTTTGAAATACAACACCATGGGCATCGGAATTCCAACGGTGCAATAACTATACACTATTATAAGTTATGCCCATTAAAATGGAACATAACATGCAGATGTTGGTGCTCGGCGAAACAAAATCCACAATAACTGATATTTACTGGGTACTTACTCCCAGTCAAATTTTCCAGGTTTCACCTGCTGAAATGTACCAGGGGAAAATGGTGACATGTGTGATAACTACCACATAACTTGTAATTCTAATTCTGATTCTTGTACAAACAGTAGTTTGCACAGGGAATGGAAAACCAGGCCACTTATAATGAAAGCCTGCAGAATATGCAAAATTTGCCAATTCACCAAAGAAATGCAAAAGTTAGCAGCCCTAGCATGTGTGCAAGTTACAGAAGTAGCTACAACCTCCTAATAGAGTCCATAAGGCAAAAGACCTCCCAAGCCACAATAGGCAAAAGCCTCTTTTCCCTTTTTCAATTCTTAGAAATCCTTCCAAAAAGATTTAAACTACCATAAACTTAGAAAAGAACTAAATATAACCCACAGAAAACATAAATTATGAAATAAACCAAACCATAATTCTTCAAAGCAAAGTACAGACCTACCCTAATTAGAACCCATACAAGAAATACTACTGTAATAAACCTCATATTCCAACTGCAAGTAAAAACAATGCAAAATAGTAAATAATCAATTTGTGAGAAAATCGGTTGCTGGTTTAGGGGGGTGTAAGCCCTACTTAAGCAACAGCTACAGTCCTTGTCAGGATGAACTCTAAAAAGTCTCTAAATTTACCTGTGCTAAACCCTCTGGTAACTTAGCACAAAAATAAAAAAGTCAAGCTTAATTTAGAGGCAACGCGTAAAGCATTTATGCAGCACACAAACAGTTATAAAGTGCTAACACAACGCAAGAAAAATCCCAAACGAATGTAGGACAATTGAGTAGTTTTATAAAATATTGGATACCAAAATGACTAAAATACAAATGGTTGACCCAGAGATATGCAATTTCAGAGAATTAAGGTAAGTATAGCACCCAAAACGACAAAGCACCACTCATGGTCGTGTTAGACTGGGTGAAAGTCACAAGTTAAGGCCAACCGCGATGGAATCCAGGTTGAATACAGGGACCGGGTTAGTCCCGCAAAACATTTGACCTTCTAAAGTCGAGCACAAAGAGTCCAGTTCACAGTGGATGAGACAGCGAGGACCAGGGAGAATGTCTTTGATGGTCCGGAAAGGCAAGTAGCATGAAGATCCTGTCCAGTGTTTTTGGTGATCATTGCTGGAGTTTCATGTTAGCAGTCACCACCGGCTGTCTATGGTGGAGTGAGAAGTGCAGATCTCAAGTTACTGGTCACAGGTGGTGGTTGCTGTAGCGTGAAGTGTCAGGTTCACCAAAGCTTCATGTTGGTGGTCAGAGTGAGCAGCAAGACCTTGGTTTGAACTGGCCTGTTTGTGGTCATGAAGAGGCTTCTCCTTTTCATTAAGGAGGAGCTGAACTCATGCCGGCCAAGGATCCAGGACATGGGAAGCACCTCTTGGGGATCAGGGACTTTCTTCAGCAGAGACCAGCAGGGCTCAGGCAGTCCAATTACAGGTTGAGACAGGTCCTGTTGTAGCATGTCAGCCGGGAAGATGCAAAGAGGACTCTGCAGCTTTTTTTGTCCCTGAAGTTCAGAACAAGGAGGTCAATTAACTGACCCTTGGAGTCACTTGAGCCAGGCATGAAGGGTGCAGGTCCAATATTCAAGCAGCAGGGCAGTCCTTTATCAGCTATGCAGTACATCCTATGTAGTATTTACAGGTCCATGAGTGTACTGAAGAGGGAGTCTGAGGGTCCCTTTTGATACCTGGTGCCCGCTTTTAAGTGTGAGTACCTCTTGAGTCTTCTCCCTCCAAAATTGTCTGGAATTTCCTGCTATTTTGTCCTAGTCTATCTGCTGGCACAATAGTCTTTTGTGAAATCCTTTGTGTGTGACCTGAGGCTGTGTCTTTGAAGTGCAAGTATGACAGATGACAGCTACGCCCTTCTCAACGACCCAGGATGGCTCATCCTGACAACACCAATACCCTGTATTGTGTGGCTGTCTGGAAGGAATGCACAAAGACCATCCGCCAACTACACCCTCATGAAACAGGCTACAGGCACTTAATGGTTATGACAAGAAAATGCCAACTTTATAACGTTTCAGAATTGTGACTAAAAATCTGTCTATACTACTAAAGAGGGTTTTAAATTGCAATTCCTCAGACACCAAACACGACATTGCATCTTGCCGCCAAACAAACGTTATCAATCTTTAAATATAAAAAAGGTAATTCAATGTTATCCCATGGGAGAAGAAGACCTTGCAATAGTGAAACATTAATTTGAATGTTTACCACTACCAGGACATGTCCAACTTCTTAAACACAAGGCACTCTGGACTGCTGAGGGCTTACCCTAGGGGTGTTTCAAAAAGAAGTTTTATTCCTGTCAAAAGGTTTATTTTATCAACAACAAATCGTTACAATAGGGTCCAAGGGATATAGAGTTTAAAGACCCACACCTGGTTATTATCCCCAGCTCCTTCTACATATATAACACACGAAACACAGGGGGTCTATCGGCTTATTTACTTCGCTGCGCTGTCAATCTGAATCACCAGAATCTCGGAGTGTTTGAATCACATGAGAACAGCCTAATGTAAACAAAGGTGGACACTATGTTAATAGAAAACACAGACACAGTGAAAATAATTAAAAAATGTTTTTCAAAATCCAAAACGTTAAGCAATGGGTTTCCATCAAATTGACTTGATTATCAGTCTTATCATCTGGCCAAACCCAGGTGTGAGAAAGGCTAGTCCTCTGATCATTGGGACCTTGTAAGCCACACCATTTGTTGCTGGTTGAGGATTTTGTCCGCCAACACAAATGAACCGTCAATGATGGCTGATCTTTGATGGTAAAGTGAATAATTGTGTAACAAAAAACAAAATAGTGAATTTGAAATAGGATGATGTGTCCTCCTATTACAAATTTTACTCTACGGCCCAACAACACCTCCTAATTGAAAACTTAGAACAGTGCAAAAAGACAGTCAACACATATCTGTCTAGTAGTGGGCCTACATGTTTCTGCCTACGGGGCTTAACGTCCCATGGCTTTCATCAGGGCCTCTGTTCTTACAATAGTTGCACTTGGTGATTATAAAATGAAAACCACCACTGACACCATTGTGAGAAAATGTAATAAGGTAAACGGTTGGATACAATACAACCTGTTTCAACCGGAGACATTACCCCTCCATTTCAATTGAGAAGTAAGATTTCTATAGAAGGAAATGTGTAATGATTAGTTTACAACTAGCTGTGTCCTTATCCTAAAAACATGTGTTCCACCAACTTTTATAAAACAATAGTAATATGCTCATGCTCACCCTTCATGGTAGGGGACTAGACCTCACCTCACCTGGACCTTGCTCAGGTTTCTACGAGGCCTCGCACTACATATACATAGGAGGTAAAACAGACAAGGGAAACATTATGAAGCAAAATTGACTGCCTTCTAGAATGCCCCATAGATGTACCTGTTCATCAATACTCCTATGTCTATAAATTAACATATGTAGAGACTCTAGCACCCCGACTATATGGGCCCAGTCTCAAAGTCTCCCAGATATACCATGTTTCTCCGACCATTATCTCGGAATAATTACCTAATCTCTCTGGGTGTATAAAAACGTTACTCCACCTCAAGTTGTTAAACTAACCTATATAGGGGTAGTAACAAACAGCATACTCTCTCATGTATATTGCTACAAACCACCTCTGTTGTCAAATAGCCCATATCTATACAGCATTAATCAGGCAGATGTAAGAAAAGTTCCCTCTGGCTTACCTCTCCGTCGTTACCTCAATCTCCCATCTGAGCCTTGGGGGAGGTACCAACTCGGAGAGAAGCCAGCAATTTATCCCTACCTCTAAGGGGCACTGATATTGTACCCCTCCACCTCTTTCACCAACCTCAGGAAAACGAGTGAATTAATACTTCTATTGTGTGTCTCCATACCTCTTTCTGATGGTATATGCATCGTAATGTATGCCAGAACTCTGTTTGTTGCTAGATTCGAAATGCACTGCTTTGCGTTCGAAATCACGCGAGAACTCTCGCGAGAAAGACTACATGATGACGACATCCCGCCCATCATTGTAGTTCGTAAGCTGACCGGTACCTCGTTCCTCTACTGTGTGTTTGCTGGTCTAGAAAACGCCCGGCTCAGCTTTCAAAAACCCGCTAGACCTCTCTTAAATGGACTACGTGATGACATCATCCCGGGCAATGTTGTAGTTCATAATCTCAAGGGAATATCAAGGGAATATCATATATCCACTATGTGTAACAACAAGATGAGTCTGCAAATTCTGTTAACTTCTATTATCATATTGAATATTATTAAGTGGTATTTATTGTTCTGCTCGTTATTTAGCTCTTCCTCCTCCAACGAACATTGAAGCAATGAACTACATGATGATGTCATCACATCCATGGTTGTAGTTCTATCGATCAAGTCAGTATAATAGACCCTGCCTGGTTTGATCACAAAGTATGAGTGCTGACAAGGGCCCAGATTTATATTCAAGGGATTCCACACTCCAATAAATCCCCTCTACATGACCCAATTTAGTCGTTCTATCGACCAAGGCAGTGTAATAATAACACCTTCCTAGCCAGGTCCAGACTGTATTAGAGGTGTTACAAACTTCAGTAAGTCACCTCTGATTGTCCATGTTCGTAATTTTTGTGCTGTGACTGATACAAATCATTATCATACACCCCAATTCTAAGGTAACCCCGAGCGGCTCCACAGATTGAGATTTGTCATATCATAACACAGCTCTTGGTGGAGTAACGTTTTTATGCACCCTGAGAGAGTAGGTAATTATTCCGAGATAATGGTTGGAGAAACATGGTATAATATGGGAGACTTTGAGACTGGGCCCATATAGTCGGGGTGCTAGAGTCTCTACGCATGTTGATTTATAGACATAGGAGTATTGATGAACAGGTACATCTATGGGGCATTCTAGAAGGCTGTCAATTTTGCTGCATTATGTTTCCCTAGTCTGTTTTACCTCCTATGTATATGTAGTGCGGGACCTCGTAGAAACCTGAGCAAGGTCCAGGTGAGGTGAGGTCTAGTCCCCTACCATGAAGGGTGAGCATGAGCATATTACTATTGTTTTATAAAAGTTGGTGGAACACATGTGTAGTATCCCTTTCTCTGTGTGGTGGTTGACCATTCCTCCTGAGCCCTGCTTACAAGTGGTTGTACAAGCTGTTTCCTTGGTACTGAATAAAGTACTCTTCTTCCAATACCTGTTTCAGTTTACCTCATAAACTGGCGAAGAACCCACCTCCTATTTCAAAAGAAGAAGAATTTTTTTTTTACCATTCCTATCTAAGAAACCAAGGATCAGCGTTCACGCGTTTACAAAGGTATTTAATTTCTTGTTTTCTCTATGTGTAAAATGATAGCACCAGCGGCTGTAGTGCTGACATAGTGCTTTGATTGCACCGGCGGCTGTTCATCACAACGGGTGTCTCTAAACCGTTTTTTTTTTACTTAACGCGCATATCTTAATACTGCAGCGCGCAACGACCTTACGTTCACTAACTTTGCCAAAGTTCAGTTTTCGATGGTGTTAGCTTACTGAGACTTGCATGTTACGAAATTTCACCGCGCTAACCTGTTTATATTTGAAGCTGTCTTGACATTCTTCCACGCACTGCTTCGCGAGCGCTCCACGAGCTCCATGTTCGCTGTAAAGCTTCCACTTCTCCTTCGCGCCTGCCTGCTCTACGTCAATCAGTTCATGACGCATTGAACGCCCTGCGTTCCTCGCACGCAAAGGTCAAAGGCTAAGCGCTGCGTAGCGGCCATCTTCACAACAAATTTTTTTTTTACTTTATTTAGATTTACCTCGTACTTTGAAGTACTATTTGAAACACGAAACTGTGGCGTTTTATTTTGCTTCTCCGCATTGAATTAACGCTACGCTCAATGGAACTGACTCATCACTAGAGAACACAATTTCTACTCCATCGTATTTAACAAGAAACGAAAGTGACTACGGTGACTACGTTTATTTTATTAATTTATTATTTTCAATCAACCAGCCGTCTTACTTTGTATTTTTTTTTGCTCTACTTTTCCACTGTGTTATTTGTGCAATCTTATTTTCTTTACTGAAATGTCTAATAATATTGCTGCCCCATCTCATTTCCTACCTACTGCTGGGGACCCTAAGGTCGAATGGGACTTGTGGTATCCCACATTTCTGGCCTATGTGGATGTTGTGGAAGAGGACGGATGTTCTCCCAAAAGAAAACTGGCTTTATTAAAGAATTGTTTGGGTGGTGCAGGCCTTAAGGAATTGGAAAACCTACCTCCCATTGATGGGGCAGGCGATTTTAATATTTTTGAGATTGTGGTAAAACAGTTAGCGACCAGATTTGGCAGGAGAATAAACACAGTTATGGAAAGGTTTAAATTTTATTCCCGTGCGCAGAAAGACGATGAGTCAATTGAGAATTACGTAGCTGTGCTAAGGACTCTAGCTGCTTCATGTGCATTTGAGACAATCAACTTTGAGCAAGTACTAAGAGACCAGTTGATGATGAAAACCAAAAGTAAAAAAATACAAGAACGGTTGTGGATGGGCACTGAGTCCTCCCTTAATGCTGTCATTAATATAGCTAAAGGGATTGAACAGTCGGAACTGTTTGTATCTGAGATCAGAAGTCATGATGTTAAAAGCAAAGTAGTAATTCCAGAAGTTGCCTTAGTAAAAGAGTTCCATAACCAAAGGAAGTTTCCCACTCCTCAGACTAGGTATTTTCCTAGAGATAATAGAGCTCCTGGTAAGAAAAATCCTATCATTTGTTATAGGTGTGGGGCGAATGACCACGTTGGCAATTATAAGGGTTGTCCAGCGTGGAATAAAATTTGTGTGAAATGTAAAAAAACGGGGCATTTCAGTAAAATGTGTAGATCTCCACAGAAAGTGAATTTGTTAACTGACCTCGACTATGAGGTCCCTGAAGAAATCCAAGAAATCAACACTTTGCTATGTGTTGGTGATTCGTCTTGCCCAGGGTTCCCCAAAGATAAGGTTCTTATCAATGGCATAGAAATCACTATGCTTATAGATTCATGTGCTTGGTACAGCATAATTGGTAGTGACATTTTTAACAAGTATTGGAATTCCTCTTGTTTATTACCATCTGATATTTCTCCTGGTGGGTACACTGGTCGCAGGATTGATTTGTTAGGATACATGTGGGCGGACATAGGTTTTAAAGGCAATAACATTAAGGGAAAAGTCTATATTTCATCCAAAGGTGCCTCTCTGTTAAGTTGGCCACACCAACATGAGTTGAAAATCAAACTAGATCCTAATGCTTCTCCACCTGTATATATTGTATCTCCCGCTGAAGATGAATTTACTGTGTCAGTCAAGAACAAATTCCCTGAGATTTTTTCTGATGTTCTGGGTGAATTTGTGAACTTTAAACACAAAATCATCTTGAAAGAAAATGCAACACCAGTTCGACATAGAGTCAGGAACGTCCCATTGGCATATCGAGACAAACTAAAAGTGATCCTTTCAGATTTGGTGACTCGTGGCATCATCGAACCTACCGAGTCCTCACCCTGGGTTTCTCCAGTAGTTTTGTCAATTAAAAGTAATGGGGAACTTCGTCTCTGTGTAGACCTCCGCAGTCTGAACGCTGAAATTTGGGTGGACAGACACCCCTTACCCAACATCCACGAGCTAATTTCCACTCTTTCTGGTGCTTGCGTTTTCTCTACCCTAGATTTGGCCAGTGCCTATCATCAGGTTCTTCTCCATGAAGACTCCAAATTCCTTACCACGTTCATAACCCCGGAAGGCATGTTCCAGTTCCGTCGCATGCCATTTGGCTTAGCCAGCGCAGCGTCGGTTTTCCAACGCCTCATGAAAGAAGTCTTGGAAGGTTGTAACAATGCTATTGCCTTTCAAGACGACATCTTGATATATGGTAAAGATCATGAGGACCATGACAGGAATTTGGACAAAGTAATGATGTCTGTCAAAGCTAAGGGTTTGACATTGAAGCTTTCTAAGTGCAAATTTAGACAGAGCACTGTGGAGTATTTGGGCCACGAAATCTCCTCTCAAGGTATCAAACCTAAACTCAATCACATTTTAAGCATAACCAAGGCACCTTCCCCAAACAATAAAGAACAATTGGTGTCCTTTCTGGGTCTTACCGAGTTTTACAGCAAATTTGTTTCAGATTATTCCTCCAAAGTTCATGTTTTAAGACTGTTGTTAAAAAAAGATGCAAAATTTGTATGGAAGGATGAACACCAAATTGCTTTTGAGTTACTCAAGAAAGAAATTATCAATGCCCCCTTCTTGAGACCTTTTGACCTGGGTAGAGAATGCATTGTGTGTGTGGACGCAAGCAACGTGGGACTTGGTTCAGTTTTGATGCAAAAGTATCTAGGTGAGGAATATGTGGTCTCCTATGCCTCCCGCACTCTTCGTGGGGCAGAATTCAACTATTCCACTATAGAGAAGGAATTGTTGGCGTGCACCTGGGCTGTTGAACATTTCAGGCAATTTATTTGGGGAACAAGGTTCCGCTTGCGTACAGACCACAAACCCTTAATAAGTATGTTGACCGCTGGCGGTGGTCGCACTCTGACTGCCCGCTTGGCACGCCTGGCTGCTAAGTTACAGGAGTTTCAATGTGTAGTGGAATACGTCCCTGGTCGTTTAAATGTCCATGCCGACTGTATGTCCAGACTACCTTGTGTGTCCTTAGTTACCACGGATTCTCTTCATGATGCGGATGTAGTTTTAACTGTTGATGATGTAAACGATGCCAGATGTAATACCACGTCCAGTGTTATCTCTGAGTCGAACTGGCGTGATGCCATGTCTAAGGATGTTTCCTTATCCAATGTAGTAGATTTTCTGAAGCATGGGTGGCCTGAAGAGAGGAAACTTTCTGGCGATATCCTCTCCTTTAGCAAGATAAAGGAAGAACTCATGTTTGACCAGGGTTTTGTAACTAGGTGTGACAAAATTGTACCAGTTTATGAGGTAAACTGAAACAGGTATTGGAAGAAGAGTACTTTATTCAGTACCAAGGAAACAGCTTGTACAACCACTTGTAAGCAGGGCTCAGGAGGAATGGTCAACCACCACACAGAGAATGTAGAATGTACATATCAAACAGGAACAATTCTAGAGCGATGGTGGAAACAACATAGTAAGGCAGTAGCACACAGTTAAAGGGATACTACAACATGTATTTAGGATAAGGACACAGCTAGTTGTAAACTAATCATTACACATTTCCTTCTATAGAAATCTTACTTCTCAATTGAAATGGAGGGGTAATGTCTCCGGTTGATACAGGTTGTATCGTATCCAACCGTTTACCTTATTACATTTTCTCACATTGGTGTCAGTGGTGTTTTTAATTTTATAATCACCAAGTGCAACTATTGTAAGAACAGAGGCCCTGATGAAAGCCATG
This sequence comes from Lissotriton vulgaris, assembly GCF_964263255.1. Taxonomy (NCBI): domain Eukaryota; kingdom Metazoa; phylum Chordata; class Amphibia; order Caudata; family Salamandridae; genus Lissotriton; species Lissotriton vulgaris. The sequence continues at coordinate 228,210,597 of NC_141689.1, read as the reverse complement.
GGACGTTAACTCCGGTAGGCAGAAACATGTTGGCCCGCTACTAGACAGATATTTGTTGACTGTCTTTTTGCACTGTTCTAGGTTTTTAATTAGGAGGTGTTGTTCGGCCGTAAAATTTGTAATAGGAAGACACATCATCCTATTTTAAATTCACTATATTGTTTTTGTTGCACAATTATTCACTTTACCATCAAAGATCAGCCATCATTGATGGTTCATTTGTGTTGGCGGACAAAATCCTCACCCAGCAACAAATGGTGTGGCTTACAAGGTCCCAATGATCAGGGGACTAGCCTTACTCACACCTGGGTTTGGCCAGATGATAGGACTGATCATCAAGTCAATTTGATGGAAACCCATTGCTTAACGTTTTGGATTTTGAAAACCATTTTTGATTTTTTTTCACTGTGTCTGTGTTTTCTATTAACATAGTGTCCACCTTTGTTTACATTAGGCTGTTCTCATGTCATTCAAACACTCCGAGATTCTGGGGATTCGGATTGACAGCACAGCGAAGTAACTAAGCTGATAGACCCCCTGTGTTTCGTGTGTTATATAAAAGGTTTATTTTGCCAGGTTCAAACGGCAGTTTTCAACTACACACACAGACTGTGATAGCAGGCCTGAGAGATGTTTTGAAGAGCTACCTACGTGGGTGGCAAAATAAGTGCTAATAGCGTTTAATTTACTAGTCCTGGGTATATGGTATACCACTTTCCTAGGGACTTATAAGTAAATCAAATATGCCAACTAGGTGTAATCCAATGTTACCATGGTGACAGAAGTGATCACAAGCACTTCATCACTGGTTAGGAGTGGTAAAGTGTTGTGTGACGTTTTAAGCTTCAAGTGAATTTTCCAGAATCATGCCCTTATATAGGTACAATTCACATTGCCCTTATATAGGCATAGAAATCAAGCCCTTATTTAGGCATAGACCATGCTACCCAAATACAGACATTGCTACTTCCACCCGTACCAAACGTCACAACGACTTCTTGGAAAACCAGCTTAAGCAGTTAGGGACTTCCCCTTGCCTGAATATTGATTTGTCCAAGAACTCAGTTACTTTACAAAGAACAACTATTCCCTAGGGGTTCTTTCATGACGTTCATATGCCTGACTTTACGTCAAACTATGGCAATCATAAACACCTTCAAGGTATAAATATACTTTCAATTGCTCTAGCAAGAGACAGTGGTTCGGAGCAGTTCAAAGACCTACTTGCCCGACGCAACTCGCGACAGCAAGTGCAGAAGGAAGCCGACTCTCCAGCTGATGCACTGATCGGGAAGCTCACCCTTCTCCTGCCGAGAATCTAGCTCCAGTTTTTCTGGCTCCCCTTGCGGGGTGTTGGGAAATCGAGTCCCCAGACAGAGATACCTGACCACCTTCATTCTAAGAAGGTATGGAGCTGATTAGGACCTAGAGAAACCGTTGGTAGATTCTTGGCAAAAACTAAACCTATGCTACACAATATTTACTTCTTCCCTCATACTAGACTAAGGTTAGGTACATTGGTGCAGGCGTATTTTAGAAGCATAAGTTGACTATTTTAGTCAATGTTATTTATGTATGTATTTTTATATGGCTTAGAAACCATACAATGTTCTTACAGTATTATTTCATATTACTGTTTAATCTGTACGCATAATACCTTGCAGTCTGCATAACAATTGTAGCAGTTCACCTCTCTTGCATGAGAAAGAAGACTGTTCAATAAACCCTATTTATTGAAAACGCCCGTCTAACTATTTCTCTGCAACTCTGTAGAAACAAAGCATGCACAATTGACTAAGTGAAATACTAATATTGTTTCCGCAACTCTGAGAGACATATTCTTATTCTTGGGAATAAAGTTGTCATGTTTATGCGGTTGTCAGAAACTAATCCCTTTTTGTGTATTCGAGAAAGTTTCTAGTGACCTCTGAGTTAGCTGGCACACACTCAATTCAGTTTAGTATATTCTATAAAGACCTAGTTGACCTCAGTCCTACGTCAAATCTATAGGATATATTATTCCAATGCGCAGAGCCTATTTGGAATATAGGAACTACACTACAAAAGTGTGCAGAGCCCTAAACCCAACAAAAATGGGTTAAAAAAAGAGGAGGCGTAAAGGCAAAAACTTTGGGGCTGACAGTGCAGAGGGCCAGATCAAACAACATTTATTTAAAAAAAATATTTCAATTATTTTTACTATTTAGTTTATAAGTAAAGATAAATTACAAATATAATACTACATACATTAAAACAAATTAAAAACCAACATATACCAAATGCCATCACAAACCAATATGTACCATTTACCATCATACACCTTCACATAAAAAGAAAAAACCTAGTACCAGTTACCAATAAATACACCAAATAAATATCACTTTATAAAACATTAGAATAAATAATAATATGAAACATATAAACAATTGCCATCCATTAAAAATAAAGGGTATATAGTACAGTTTTTTAGTCAGCTCTTCCACACAATCTAAATCCACAATAATAGATCAAAATATACCTATGAAATGTGACAACTAAACACACACACACAGATAAATCATGGACCTTTAAGGCCATTAAAAACCTTAAAAATCAAATTTAAAAAATGCCCCGTGACAACTGTAAATTTAAAGAAGTTAAAAATTAATGTTGGCAAAAATATAACCAACCTTACTTCATTTTTTTCAAAAATGCATCCAAAAATAGGAAAAATCTTCCACTCCATCAAAAAACCTAATACACTGACCCCCATAACACAAATACCGCATAATCATTATTGACACAACAACATTCAATATAAAGCAATGGCATAATTAAATGAATTATCATATAATGCCAAACATCAGACTCAGTAAAGCCCACAGCACTATATTTTGAGAACTCAATCCACAAACTAACAGAAAACTACTAACAATAGCAAACACTACACTAAGCTGAATTTACTAACCCTCACATTTTCCACCTACTCTAAAATACTGAAGAGGAACTGAAAATAAGTATTAGAGCAGCAGCAGTGAACTGCCAACCAACAGGAACCAGTATGGATGCTAAATGAAAATAAAAAAGACTACTCATCCATATAAATGAAAGGTTATTTAAAAATAAATGGTAGTATTATTTTATTTATGTTATAAGAAAATTGTATTTAAATGTTTAACAATACTACACATTATCGAACATCAAAATGTATTAATTCAAAGTACATATTAATATACAATAAGAATATGTGTTTATAAAAATGTTTAAATAATGTTATTTAATAAAGTAAGTGAAATATATTTGTTAGCAAAATACTGTTTTAAGATATGTGAAAAAATGCAAAATATTTAAGTGTAACTATATATATAGATAATATGTTTTGTGAAAAAATAGGAAAAAAGCAAAAATGTGAAAACATGTAGTCACTGAAAATGATGTGAACATTTTTTATCAAAATTGTACTTAAAATATAAAGCATTTGTAAAAAATAAACAATGTATCACTATGTGTATAAATGTAAACATATGTAAAAAATAAAAAGTATGTTTAAAAAACAATGTGTATAGGTAATTGGTAAAAACATACAAACAGTACCCTCCACCCAAAAACATACAAACACTACGCTCCACCCATTTGAATCTACGCTACATTGTGAAAGATGTTTAACATTCAAGGATTTACACTTCAGTTATTCACACTCCTAACATAAACAACATTGGCAAAGCACTGGACATTAACATAGTTATATTTGCTATTGTCATACCTATATGTCCTACTTTGGGAAAGGCGTTGGACATTAAAGGGGTAGATTTTCTATTCTCTGTTGTATGTATCCCGCAGTAGAGAAGATGTTGAACATTGAAAGTGTTAGATTAACTATTCCCACTCCAATTTGACCTATATTGGGAAGGTGTTGAATATAAAAGAGGTTAGATTTACTGGATTATTTGAGAAAATCATCTATTTCTGTAATGTAGAGTCTATTGTGAGTATTGTAAGCTCAGGCACAGGTTGCCTGCCTACATAGTAAAAACTGGGCCAAATATAAGCCCTTCAGTTCTTGACTCTCAGTGGTAGTGATGGCGAGCAGTTACAGGGCCTTGTTATGGATTTGACAGGCCAATGGACTGCCGAACCCGTAGTGGTGGTCTAAAGACTACCAGTCTAGCAGTCCGCCCGCCACATTAGGACTGTAGAGGTTGGACCTCCATGGGACCACTGCTGCTGCGAGGGATCCACAATCCCTGACAGTGGTCTGAGGACCCTAATATGCTGGCGGTGCAGATGCAGCATCGACAAGCATATTAGAAGTTTCTGTACTGCCGCACTTTTCATGGCATTGTGACCACCATGAAAAGTGTGGCTTTGAGGAAATAAAGGGGGCCTTACAGGGACCCTTGTTCCTCTGTTTCATGGGGAGCCTGCTTTGGGGCATGTGGTGTGCCCCCTGTCTGCATGCATCCCCATGTTTCTGCATGGAATGAAATGCACAACATTGCGCATTGTGGTGCCTATTTTAAAATCACCACTGTGGTAACGCCAAATAACTGCCTGCCAGTGACTTAAAAAGTGATAATCTGGCAGGTGGTCTGTTTGTCTTTGGCTGTGTGGGAGTGGGGCAGCAGTATTGCAACCTCACTGCCAAACTACGGAAGTCATAATAAGGCCCACAGACTTTTCAGGGAGGTTAGTGTGGAAGTGTAACAAGCTCAGAGCTCAACAGATACCCAGCTATGAAAACTGTCAGATCAAGTATTCTCTTATCAAAAAGAAAAGTACTTAATTACACAATAATACACAATACTAAATATTAACAAAACAAAGTTGTTGGCCCTCCCTGGGACATGGTGATGATACAGTTCTCTTTCTAGGCACAGGTCCTGGGGTAGCGACTTGACAGTTTTGAGCATTTTTTGGTAGTAATATGTGGGCAGGCTAAGGGTAAAACCTAATCAGTGCTTCAGCACATAGTGGAGAAGTGTGGCTCAATGGTTAGAGCGGCAGACCCTGATGCAAAGGTCTGGCCTGGGACCAAGGTTCAATTCCCGCCTCAGCGGGTTTTGGGCTCAATTTCCTAAGACCTGATAATTCTCGCCTATTCTAATCATGGGTCCCACTCTGCAACTCTGGGCAATAGCCTGCTTAATCTCCACAACAGCCCAAACAACGCTGGGATGCCTGGCTTCACCTTGGGGGTGCCCAGGAGTGGGCATTTCACAAGGAACAGCCAGGAAGGGTTCCACAGCGGTATGCGTACAGCGCCAAGACGCCTCAGGGTATACGTGCGCTATACCAGTACGAATTCATTTCATAGGAAGGTTGATTATGATAGGACTCACTTCAGCATTGCAATGGATCCTCTGCTTTGGCTTGGTGACCAGCTCCAAGTTGACAACATGCAATGTCAAGCTCTTCTTGACTCTGCAAAACGGACAACAGTACAACATCTTGACCACATGAACAGTCAGCTCCTCTCGTAGGGTAGACTTGCTACTTCCTTCTTTGGTCAGACAGGACTTGCCAGGAACTCTTTCACTTCACTTCTGGGAAGCTGGCGGTCAGGCAGACACCGGGTCTGGTTGTGCAGCGGTCCTCTATGTACTCTGTGATGCACTCCTTCTTTGGTCAAAGAAAACATGGAATTGATCAAACAAGTGGGTCAACAGCTCCCACTCATATAAAGGAGGGCAGCTGCATGGTACAGAGCCTGTACCTGCTGGGATCCCTGTTTACTCCCTATTGTCTAGTGAGACCGCACCAAATGCAGCAATTATGAGTGCTTCTTTAAAGCACTTACCGTGAACTTTACCGTAATCTTCCTAACTGAAACACTTTGATTTGCCCTGCCTATCTTTTGAAACGTTATAACTTGAGAACCACTGATTAAATCATTTTGATCTTGTTTCACTCAGTAAAAAGAGTAGTATCATTGAAACGTGTATACCTTGAAAAGTATCCGACAAACTTTGATCATTCTGATCCTGTTTTGAAAATAATACAAATATCTATTTTTCTAAAGCAGTTTGGAGTCTTTTTGTGGTGTATTCATCGTTTTACTTTGGGTGTGTGTTGCACAAATTGATTTTTATATTTTGCCTCTTTAGATAAGCCTGACTTCTGTACCAAGCTACGGGAGGGTGAACACATGATTTATTTTAGTGTGTGCTTAGCTTACCCTGACCTGAATGCTGGTTCCTGCCTCACTTGGGTTCCAACCCAGTCAACAAGGAATCCCATTTCTAACACTGGTGATCAGTGGTGAAGATAGGACTTCTGTTTGAGCAAAATCATACAGTAACACATTGTTCAGTACAACTCTGTACTGAGATCATTTTGAATTTGTGTTCCAACTTTGCTTGTTTAGCCTTTGTGATTATTTTTCTGCCAAGACCACGTCCCAAACTTGAGAGGTAGTACTTGCATCTGCAGCAACTGATTTTGAACTGCAAACGTTAGAGATCTATAATGGGACTGAGCTAAAAGGGTTCTGTAAGGGATTTTAGATTTCTATTATAAGATTCACAAGAAAGATAGAATTCCAGAAAGCATTTAGAGACTGAGCGGAGACCCAGGCTGCAGGTTCTGACAATCCAAGGGAGGAGGAGCAGGAAATCATAGATGAGGAGAATAACCGGAGTGTAGATTCCAATGTGGGTTTACTACTTTAGGGGAGGGGGCAAACAAATTGCACTCTTTACACTAGAGGTGCGGGACCAGACTACACTGCCATGAAGATCTTTTTAGGCAATAAGTTTGGACTTATCCCTGATAATTACAGACATCGATTCAGGGCCAAGCATAAACTTTCCACAAAGACATGGCTTTATTTCGTGGATTATGCTAGAAAGGCACCTGGGGGCTGGGAGAAGGCCAGCATAGTAAATGATCATGAGGGATTGGATAATTTATTCTTGAAGGAGTATATTCTTAACAATTTCAGCCTCACTAGAAGATACCTCCTCTCTATATAACTTCCTCCTATAAGTGACCCTACTAGTTATTTGGCCCCTTAAAAAGGCCTTAAAAGAATCCCAAACACATCCTAGTGAGGCAGAGCCAATGTTCGCGTTCAGAATGCACTCAGTTTCATTTACCAGAAAGGAAGTCTCCTCTTGTACTGAAAGAAGTGAGTGGTCAAAGATTCTAGGGGGAACTTTGGGAAAACCTTCCATTACCATCCATACAGCTGAATGGTCTGATGAATGTGAGGGAAGGTATGAAATGTTTTTTACTACACTTTTCAGTGTGAGGCTAATCAGAATAAAATCAAACCTTGATTGATGGTGATATTTATAGTTTCAAAATGAAACGCCCAGTTGTTGTCCAGACCTTATTCTCCAAATATCTAAATAGCCATACTGTTTCATATTATCCAATGAAATTGTTAAGATACAAGGGGAAATCGATTTGCACTCAGTCGCCTCGATCAACACCTTACAGGAACTACAAAACAAGTTATTGCGTGTAAAGGGGCACTTGGATTCAGTGTTGAATGTACGTGTTCTACAAAGGTGGGAAGCCAGTAAAATTGCCCATTTTCAATATGTAGAGGGAGCAGGGAGACTCTTATCCTGGAAATCCAAGCCTGACCAGGTTCGAAATAATATTGGTTCAATTACTCATGATAACTTGGTTTATTCTTCAGATGAAGACATTAGGAGAATGTTTGGGCTATTTTTCCAAGATATCCATAATGACGATAAATATATCGAAGCGGATTGTATTGAAGACTGGTTGAATGAGATACCATTGCCATCGCTGACCTTGGAACAACGTGCCTCTTTAGATCGGGTGATCACACTGGACGAGGTCAAAGCTGCTATTCTGAGTAGAAAGAAGGGAAAGGCATCGGGCCCGGATGGCCTACCCGCCAGAGATTTTTAGGGCCTTGGAGCAGGCAATTGTTCCGTTCTTAACTACCTTATTCAACCAGATCCTCCAGGAAGGGATTTCACCCCCAGCTTCCTAGGATAATGCGTCCATAACTTTGATTTTAAAACCTGGTAAACCAGAATCAAGTTGTGGATCTTATAGACCGATTTCCATTTTAAATGTTGACTATAAAATCTTTGCCTCTATTATGGCCAATAGATTGGGGTCGGTTGCAGGTGACATCTTGAACAAAGACCAGAGGGGTTTTGTCAAGGACCGACAACTTTGTGAACTGCCCTATGATCTTATAGGGGCTATTGATATTGCATCTACTGACTCTCTCCCTTTGGCTGTTCTTACGCTCAATGCTACTAAGGCCTTCGATAGGGTGAATTGGTCATACCTGTATGGGGTCTTAGGTAAATTCAACATCGGAGATAGATTTCGTCGAGCGGTGAGATTGCTATACCAGAATCCCTCAGCCTGCCTTTTGGTTTGACCTATATATTGAACCCTTTGCCCAACAGCTGAGGGATGACCTTAATGTCAAGCCTTTTAAGTACAGGGGATGGGAGAAGAGGGTGGCCTTGTACGCTGATGACATCTTGATTTTTTCTTCAGAACTATGTACAGCCCTTCCATCGGTCATCAAATTGGCCCAGGATTTTGGTGAAATCTCTGGCTATGAGGTTAATGCCTTTAAAACAGAGATCATGGTCAGGAACAATAAGGAATTAGTGGCAGGGGTGCAGTTCAGTTTAAAAATGCGGTATCTTGGAATAAATATTGTCCAAGATGTCAATAAAATTGCTGAAACTAATTTTTCTGCAGTAGCGAAAGATTGTTGGAAACTTATGAGATCATGGTCTTCGCTACCTCTATCCATCTTGGGAAGGATACATCTTATAAAGATGTCCATTTTACCAAAAATACTTTTTTTGTTTAATACTATTCCTCTTTACTTTGAACCTTCACTTTTATCTAAGTTACAGAGCAATATTAATTCATTTATCTGGGCTCAGCATATACCCAGGATTGCCTGGAAAAAACTAATGCACTGAAGAGAGAAGGGAGGACTAGCAGCCCCGGATCTTCAATTGTATGCATGGGCATTCCAACTTACCCATTCCCGCATGCTATTGAAGATGCCCACCAACATCGGGATCGGCTGTATGTTTAGGGCCATGCTTAGTGGGGCAAGCTTAGCACAGGTGGGGTTTTTGTTTAAATTTGGGGATCCCACATTAAAAAAATAAATAAAACTAAAGGTCTTGCAGGGCATGGCTAGGACATGGGCCAAGGTCAGTAGTTCTGTAAGACTAGGGTATTTTTCAAGTAAGGCACCTCCGTGGGATTCACCTGGGGGCCCGGGTTGGCTTAAGGACAGCCTTGCTTTGCCCTTGAGAGAGGCAGGGTTGGAAGTTTGGGGCAATTTGTTTGTAGAAGGGGTTCTGGTACCATGGGAATCCCTTAGTGATAGAATTGGTCCTAACCTTTCTAGGTTTAAATACCTACAGATAGCTAGCTGGGCTTACTCACAGACTAGCATTAAGAGTAGATTCCCAGTAGGAGGAGGTAACCATCTTGAGTCCCAACTTCTTAATAAAATCCCGGCCAGAAAGGAGATTTCGTTTTGGTACTATTCAATTCTAGAGGAGATTGATGGTGAATTTCAACTGGCCGAGAAACTCTGGGGGAGCTCCTTTCTGGACCACGACGTAGGAAGCCTTTGGCTTAATTCTTTCAAGCTACTGTAGGATATCGTTAAACCAGCATGGCTCTGAAGGAATCATCTTTTCACTTTGCATAGGGCCTATTACTCACCACAGAGGCTTTCAAAATTCTCCAAAGACTCACCGGTAGTTTGTGCGAGGTGTGGGGCAATAGCTGCCTTGGACTTACATATGTTTTTTGACTGCCCATTTTTGTCTCCCTTTTGGGACTCTATAAGTACGTTACTCTCGACTTCTCTGGGTCGCCAAATCACGATAAATCCTGTACTTGCAATATTTGGTGTTATGGAGGGGGTTGTGGGTCCTGCCAAACATCTTCTTTTTTATTCCATCTTCTTGGCCAGGAGAGAAATCTGTAAAAAATGGAAGGACTCAATATCACCCTCTTTTCTTGAATGGGGGGCATCAGTATTGCAGGTGTCAAAGTTAGATTTAATGAGATCAGGTAACCAAAACAAAAGAGCCTTTTGGTACCTTTTGAAGTGGGACCAATAGTGAACCACAGATGTTTTTTTATTTTTTACCCCAACGGTCCAGTGATTACGCTGCCTTCGGTTTCTCTTCCTCTTCTGGCATATCCAGACATATCAGGCTTTGTCCTGACTGTTGGTATATCTGTGCAGCAAAGCGGTTCTCCTATGGTCTCTGTACGAAGGTCTTGGAGGTTGTGACATCACTGATTGGCGAGGCTGGCTGGATAATAGGCCCTGCTATCCAGATTACTGAGGCAGTATCTCGCTCTCTTTAGACTTTAATGGAACGGCCAGGGTAGAAAATGAGGACCAAAAAAAAAAAAGGAGTATATTCTTGATACTTGTTTTTCAGAGCTGTGTCAACTCCTGGCTGATAGCAAGATGACTGACTCTGGGAAGCTTTCTGATAAGGTGGACATCTGGGTCAGCACCTAAGTGTCCAAAAAGGTATGGGGGGAATGGACTTCCAAAAGGGTGGTTAGATTTTCCACCAGAAAAAGGAGGGGAGAGATAAAAAGACTGAGTTCTCTAAAGACCACAAAAACAACTTACAAGGGAAAGGGTCTGGTTCCCAGTCCCAATCTGGCCCCCAGAAGGAAATTTACAAAGTCAGCAGCCCAAGACTGTTAAGTGCTTTGAGTATTGACACCAGAAGGGGGCGTCGAAGTGGCAAAAAAGAGCATATCCTCCCACTGGAGGAAAGGTTACACTACACTGTGTCTGCACCCAGCTCTTTCTCAAGCTCGAGGGCCTGCAAACTTCAGCGCCACGCACTGACTATAATCACCACTATCAAGCCTGAACATACACCGTAGAACTGAGGGAAGCCCTGCTAATGTGCTGCCATAGCAACCAAGCTTCTCCTTGACAATTTGACCACACTGCACAACTTTCTCGACACAGGGGAGTCCTCAATTACACAAGTACTGCTCCGACTACGAAAGGTACCGTCTCTGCGAGGTCCTCTGATATTATATGGCCCCTGCGGTGGCCCATTTGTATTAATCAATGCCTGATTTGCACATATCCACTTTACTGCATACCGGTCCCGAGGGACCCATGGCCGAATTCGCATTGGGGGAGTCAGTGGCCACACGGTACGGAGCCTGTACCTGCCCCGATCCCTGTTTACTCCCTTAGGTCTGGTGAGATCGCAACAAAGACAGCAATCAAGAGTGCTTCTTTGCAGCACTCCCCATGAGCATTACCATAATCTTCCTAAAGGTATTTCTAACACTGTGATTTTACCTGACTATCTTTTGGATTGTTATAACTTGATAATCACTGATTGAATCATTTGGATTTTGTTTCTCTCAGTATAAAGTGTATTACCTTTGAAACGTGTATAAATTGAAAAGTATTGAATGTACTTTCATCATTCTGGCCCGGTTTTGAAGCTAACACAAATATCTTTTATCTAAGCCAGAGTGGAGTTTTTTTGTGGTGCAATCATTGTTTTACTGTTGGTGTGTGTTGCACAAATACTTTACATATTGCCTCTTTGGATAAGCCTGACTGATCTGTGCCAGGCTACTAGAGGGTGAGTGCAGGCTATCCTTCAGTGTGTACTTAGCTTTCCCTGACTAGAGTGTTGGTTCCTGCCTTGCTTGGGTGCCTACCCAGCCAACCTGGAATTCAATTTCTAACACTGGTGATCAGCGGAGAGGATAGGATTTGTGTTTGTGCAATATCATATAGTAACGCATTGTTCACCACAACTCTGTACTGAGACAATTTTCTATTTTGTTTCAACTTGTTTAGCCTTTGTGATTTTTTTCTACTAAGACCATATCCCAAACTGGAGAGGTAGCACCTGCACCTGTAACATTTGATTTTGAGCTGGATAAGTTAGAGCCCTATAATGGGATTAAGCTAAAGGGGTTCTGCAAAGGGCTTCAGATTTCTATTAAGGGACTCATCCAGGAAGACAGAGTTCCAGAAAGCATTGAGATTCTGGGCAGAAATCCAGGTTGCAGGTTCTGACACCCCAAGAGAGGATTAGCCGGAAATCATAGAGGAGGAAGGTAAAATGGGTTTAGATTCTGAGGTGGGTTTACCACTTCCAGGGAGGGGGCCAATGACCTGCAGGAAGCAATACTAGTTTCCCCAGTCAGGAGCAGTGTCTCCTTCAGAAACCTGTCCCCGGAGGTGCTGGCAAACCAGAGGGAAGATAGGAAACTGAGATTAGATCTTGCTAAGTTGGAGCAACAACAGAACTTCCACTTTCCTGAGAAAAAGCAGGCCCTATAAGAGAAGAGTCTAGCCATGGGGGAATGGAAGATGTCCCATGAGCTAAGTCTCAGAGAGCTGGGCATAAGAGCCCTTCAAATTGTGTCCAGCAACAGTCTATTCTGGAGAACAAAGGCCAGCCATTCAGAGGTGTTCAACAGATCCTTTAGAGAAATGATTATGGTTAAGAGACAAGATCATAATTGATTTAGATGCTTTCATGGGTAATTACGGAACTGTGAGCAAATGGTGTCTGAAGATGTTCCCTACATGTATTCTCATGATGATGTGAATTACTAAAGTGTGTGAGCCTTGTAGCAGGTGCAGTATGGAAACTAGGAAAAAAGTTTTGCTTAAAGTTGTTGATTAGTTCTATTCACACAGCTACAATGCAACTGTTGTATATGTTTTTCCAGCATCATCCAGAGCAGATGAAGGGGATGTTGGCCACAAATGTTGAGTAGCAGCTGGAAACTGTGTCTTACCTGGTGAGAACACTGGCACCGATTAATACAGTGGCACATAAGGTGAGGGGACTGGTATGAAGGGCTCCTGCTCAACATTTTCTTTGGGTGCCTCCATAGGAGACTAGTCCATAGTGGTAGCAGACCACACTGCTCCTTTTACGCCCTCCTTCATGCTCTCCCCCCAGTTGGCCAATCCCACCCCCTCCTAAAAGGAGTGGCATTTCTTTCGCTCCAGGTTCCTCACCCCCTTCCCCTTTCCCTCTGGCCGTACTGAGTGAGGAAGCTATTGACCTCGTCCGCAGCATCGCTGTAGGCCAGACTGCGCTTCTCAATACTATCCAGGGACTTAGCTTCCATACTCAACAAATACTAGCTTATCTGGACCGTAACTTTGCCGATCACCCTCTGACGGCCACCTGTGGATAGGGGCTCCGACTGAGGCACAGCACTAGGATTCCAACCCGACCATGGCCTCTGGCTGCCTCTCCCACATCATGGGCTCAAGCACGAATTAGAAATTGTTACCAGCTCCCCTGGACAGACCTTCAAGGATTATGGCTCCGTACCGGGTCTCCAAAGATACTGGGCCCCTTGGACAATTCTGCTGCGGTTTTGCCTCCGGATTCCTACCCGAACCAGACCCTCTGTCAACCTTTTATCCTCCATTGACACACGGTCTTAATTACTCGACCGTTGTGCAACATAGACACTTGCTTCCTCAGCATACCCAGGGACCCTCCAGGCTCCACCTTATGCTACGGGGCATCCAATTTAATTTAATTCTTGCTTCATTTCAGTCGTGGGGTCAAGCTCGGCTGTCATGTGGGTTCACTTCTTCCTCTACCCAGCCAAACATTCAGCACCTACATTCAACAGCCAAGTCCTGATACATGCTTGTTAAATGATTTTGTCAATAATACCAGTTGAGACATTGTTGTGCTTTTACGCTTCCTAACCCAGGTCTCAACCTGGTCTATGGGTTTACTCCTGTTGTGTATACATAGCTTACTTGGGAGGCATTCATAGTGGTATGTCCGGCCTTCAGCTGTCTTTTCAAGGTCTGGTCTCCTGACTGACTTCAGCCTTCCAACAATCTCAACTTTGTGCCCCACTTCCTGCCCCTTCCCCATCCCAAATCCCTATTCCTAAACCTGTCACAAGAGGCCTCACACCTTTGCACGCACTCACTTCAACACACAAAAGCAGCACAGCAACACATAAACACAGAGACCAAAACAGACACAAGCACACAACCAAACCTACAGACACCACAGCCATCACCACATCCAGATGCACCACTTACAACACCGGAACATTTTTACCCTTGCCTCGCCCCACCAACCTCCAAACAAACCCTAGCATACACAAATCTACCTCTTCTATACCCCAACCCACCCTTTCCATACCCCAACTGACCCCTTCCACATCCCAACCCTACCAAACGCAAATATACTACTTCCTCACCGCAACCCACCCATTTCACATCTCAACCCACTCCTACCAAATGCAAGAGCACCCCTTCCAAAACAACATCCCCCTCCCAAACCCAAGGGCACACCTCCCAAATCCAAGCCCCACCCCACTCCCACAACCCACTAGCATGCTTCAACATCTGAATACAGCAGAGCTTGGTTCTTTTATTGGGCGTGATTCTTATTCTCCAGAAGAGATACAGAGGTGAATTAAAATTGACTTCTGGGTTACCCACCTCGCAGGGTGTATATTTTAACAATGGCACCCTTATACAAGGTTAAAATCAGTGGTGGATGTGTGGTGAGGAATTAATGACCTCTCACATTCCATAAAAAGGTCAACATGTTTCAGCCGTAATGTCCAAGCCACTCAAAGGTGTTGGTATGGTTTTCTTCAGGACCACATATGCATACGTGCTAAGGCATGCAAATACATTACTGTCTGCAGCTTACATATTTTTGAGGGTTACTCAATTTGAGATTTTGTGTGAAAATTGAATAAATGAGAGAGACACACATTATATAGTGCCATTTGTAGACAAAAGAAATACTTAAGGGATCGAGGCTAAGCACATTCTATATGCTTACGCCATCATGCATTTGGTCCCATCATTCACTGAACCACTGTGCCCTTAAGGAAAATTACAGCAAGTGCTGTATGTGGCACTGCATTACTCTTCATGCAGACTATATGTGAAACTAGGGAATGTCCTGTACATGAAACATTCTATGCATGGTGATTTTTACATGCACTATTTTATATTGGCAAGCAGGATCTCTGTGGGATGCATTGCTATTCTTAAAAATTGTAGGGCTTGAAAATCAGGTGGTAGAGCCATGTTCACAATGCTACAGCTACTCGGTCATGCATTGTGCTGTGTATGCACATTTCCCCATGCAATCACATACACTGGTTTGCATCGTTTTTCACAGATGAGATTGTGCTTGATTAAAAAGTGACACTCGCATAACACAGTCCAAAATATTATTGCAATGGTAAGCATAACGTACTTTTCAGGATGTAGTTATTTACTACCTGGAGACTCTCGGGGGTGAGCCCTATAGTCACACACTGTCTGAATTGCATGTCCATTAGTGATGTTTTTGTCACTTGCATTTAGCCAGCGTAAGAAGAGGAAATCCAGCAAGGCAACCGTCTACGCCCAACAACATCAATTCTTTGGATGGGAGAACCCCTTTTCACAAGGGCCACCATACTTTCCCCCAAATCAAAGGTTGCCTTTTTTATTGAGGGGAGGCAGAATAAGAACAAAGAGAAGAAGAAGACAAGAAGTATCATGGAAATACCAGATAGTGGGGGGTAACACCAGGAGCATGTCAAGGGAAGACCTCCCAGGGACAAGCAAGGCTAAGACATTGTAACAAATATATCTGCTAACATTAACAGACATACAATGCAGGAAAATGCATAAATGACTAGGGTTTGTACCCACAGCACACTTGGATAAGATGTTTTCAAACAGGAAGTGTGAAAGTGAGAAAAAGTGAGTTTCTGCCTAATATCCCTTCCAATACACCAACTCAAGTGTGGAGGTTTTAACTACCACAGTCTTGTCAGCGGGAAGGCACATTGTGATTGGCCTGGCTGGGAAACTGGCGGTCCTTCCTCTGACACCTGCTTTTGCCTATCCCACCGTCGACGCAGTAGAGATTTCCTGTTGGTGACAGCGGGACCATGTAGGCCTTTCTTCAATGGACCTGCTAACATCTAAATACGGCGGGCAGGGTGAAACGCAGAAAAAGCGACAGCGGGACTCGATCCACCAAGATCTAAATCAAGCCCTTAGTCAAAGTGTTAATGCGAATTAGAAATCCAGTTGGACTGCAACCCATGCACAAACCACTGAACAATGCTGCGCAGGAAGTGCTCACTGTTTCCGATCATTCGCATAAGATGAATTAAGGGATACAGTGAACTCCAAATCCCCTTTTGTAATTAAATACAACACTCAAAATATCACTAAGAAACAGGACATACATTTTAAAAGGATTATTTTAAAATCCTAATCTAGTACCTAAAAATATGAACGATAACCACATAAAATGCAAAAAGGAATGCAACTAAGCTTGTTGTGCTCAGCGAGAACAGCAGGAACTTTTGTAACAAGCGTATTTAATTTTTATCTCTTTACCATCCTCAGTCTATTTCTAACCCCTATGCTAATGTCAGCCTCAGTATTAAATTTGCAAGACTTTGTTTGAGTTTTTGACAGATCGCACATCACACATGTGTTTTCATTATGAAATAGTAAGTCAGCTATTCTCTATCACAGCTTGTTCAGGCTAAAACATAAAAAAGGCAATAGTCTGAAGGTCACTTCTTCTTGCCATCCCCGATGTTGCCCGAACTGAGGGCCATATTATACATTATACATTATCGCCGCTTTTATTGGCAGGAAACTGCTGCTAAAGCGGCGATAATGGGCTTGATAATATGCCCTTGTGAATTCCCATAGAAGCCCAAGTTAACACCAGAACCTGGGCTTCTATGGGAATTCACAAGGGCATATTATCAAGACCATTATCGCCACTTTAGCGGCAGTTTCCTTCCGATAAAAGCGGTGATAATGTATCGCCCTTTCTTGATAATATGTGCCCTCAGGTTGTTAATGCTGCAAACTGGCTTAACCACTGGTGTGATAGTACTAAACTGAACTCCCTCTCTAAATATGCTTAGATACTTGAGCTGTTCACAGTATCTGATTATGTTATATTAAGAAATCAAATGTGTCACTTGCAGACACTGAAGCATAAAAAACACTACGATCATGGTGACAAATACATCATCTCGATTATCATACTAATTATTGGTAACAAGCATTATAAACAAAAATAAACATGACAGCTTAGACATTAGGCTTACACAATGCAAATATGTAAACAACAAAAGAACATGTCATTTTAGATAGAATGTAGAAATAATGCAAGCATTTCTATGCATGTCTTCTATGAAAGAGGTAGAAGAGTCTGAAAACACCTAATGATTGTAAACAGAAAAGCTGGAATGGAAACTTTCACAGTGCTCACAACACATATGGCAATGCAAGAGAATGTTACATTTACTATTAAGAATGGAAAACTGTGTATTGCATTTGGCCCTTTCTGCAGGTTCATCCCTTAAATGTTTTGCTGTCCTCCTATTTTTTAACTGAGTGTATTTTTTATGGCCTTAGGACTCTGTGCACTTCACCACCGATAACCAGAGCTAAAGTGCTTGTGCTATCTCCTTAAGAGATGGTAACATTGGCTTATAATAATTGGAATATTTAATTTACTATAAGTCCCTAATAAAGTGGCACTACATGTGCACAGGGCCTACAACTTAAATGCTGCTAGTGGGTCTGCAGCACTAAGTGTGTCGCACACATAAGTAGCCCTTTACACATGCCTTTGGCCTACCATTGCAGCTCATGTGTGCAGTTGTAAACTGCTATTTCAACCTGGCAAAGTAAACCTTTTAACAGGTCCAAACTTTCTTTTTAATTCATATACGTAACCCCTAGTGTAGCCCCTGGACAGCACAGTTTGCAGGGTGCAATGTTTTTACTTGTACTTATAAGTATTACATAGTGAAAACTTCTTACATTGTTTTCACTACTGCATGGCCTACCTCTCTCTTTGGATAACAATAGAATTACCGTCTTATATTTTGTGAGTGTAATTTCCAAATGGGAACAGGTAACCAGTTCATGTTAGATGTCTCTGGAATCACAATTTAAAATTCTAGCGTATGGTGAAGTAGGATTTTAAATTGCAATTCTGAAAAGGCCACATTTAGGAAGTTGCCATTTACTTGCCAGAGCCAGTTTTTTGCCTGCAGCCTGTCTCTTGGACACATGACTGGGTGTAGCTTAAAGTTTGGGCTTTGCGTATTCCTCCTATACAGCCACACACAGGTGGTGCCTCTCAGGTCCCAGACCATCGGTGTTGCTCACAGGTGCTGAAATCAAGCTTTTGGGAACTTTGTGACTGTGAACGGGTACATTTGCACAGAGACCTCATCACTTGCACTGCAAAAAGAGCAAAGCTCTGTCTGCCCGACTGTGCACTGGAGCATTGACCGCTCATGGGGACCACCACTGTTATGCTCCAGCAGTGCCTGCCCACGACACTGGCTCCTCGCACTTTGCCATCAGCATTCTGCAATGATCTTCCTGCTCCTTGAAGCACTCTGCAATGCAAACAGGACTCTTGCCATGAATATGAGAAGGTAAAACTTCTGTGGAACTAACCTAGGCCTGTATCCGACCTGCACTCCATTGCGGACAGCCTGAACTTGTGACTTTGGCCTTGTCCAGCGTGACTAGAAAGCCGCAGTTGGCACTTTCTGCTTTCAGGTGCTATTTATTATATATTAACTCCAGTTCTATTTATTGGATTTTTATTATTTTGGTCTTGTTTTATTTATTAAATGTTACTCTATGTTTCTAACTGGGTTTGGGATATTTTTTGGGTGGTGTTCTCACTGTTTTACTGTTTTAAAAGTTGCACAAATATCTTACATGTTGCCTCTAAGTGAAGACTGACTGCTCTGTGCCAAGCTATCATGGGGCTGAGCCCATCCCATCTTAATTTGGGGCTTACTCTGACAATGATTGTGGTTGCTGCTTGACCAGGGCTCACATCCCAGTCAGCCAACAACGTAATTTCTTACATTTCTTACACCGCATCAGTCAAAGCAATGTGATAGAGCTACCCTGTAGTTGGTAGGACACATTTTAAAGATCAGCACAAATATTACCTCAGTGGAATGTCCAGCATGTCAACATTGTTGGCAGAGGTACATGTTTGAAGGACTCCCCAGAAACTTTGGAAAAGTAACCCATGTTCTCTAAAAAGTAAAATGTCCTACACAACATTCTTGTACCCTCTCACTTCACAGTACTCAACCTCTAAATAAAATACCTACAGCAGGAATCCATGTACTCTTCAGCAGGTGCGTATTCTAACCTATTTATTCTATTCATGAGGAATCAACTAAAATAAATGTATCTAGCTTAGTCTTTAGTGCCTTTGAGAAGTGCGAGATACGGGTCCTTGCTAAATCGTCAACCCCATTTTTTCTAGGAAATATATAGAATTGGAAACAACAGCGTTATTGCACAGCAAGTAGGCTCAAATTAGTTGAAAGTGCAGCAGGGTTACAAAGCACTGTACAATTTGGTCAGGTAGTGGCATAAACATTTTCTTTAGTAGGTGGCAGTGTAAATTATGATAATAAAACCAGGGGTAAGATTAAGTTGGATCTGAAGTGCTATCTGCTTTGCAGGGAGCGCACACATAATCAAAGAATTACAACAGGTCCTTGAGTGTTGCCAGTTTCTCTTTCTGCTGCACTGGGACATTCACTCATCCATAATCCCCCACTAATCACATTAGCCTCAAGGTCCCATAGTAAAGAGTGCCCTCAAATGTTTCATCGGCTAGAGCAGCCGACCCAAGCATATCTTCAACAATCTCCAACCAGGTTAGCCACTAAAGCAGGAGACGACATCTGTGAGGACTCTGCTGGCATCCATCTTTGATATGTCATATGACAGATTATGTGCCTGCCTGTAATCACACTATCCTTTTCTCTAATCAGACTGCCCATTCTGGTGAAAATGTCATCATTGCGGAAAGGAAGCCCAGCAAGACCCCAAAAGTTGACGCTGCAAGTAGAAAACACAGATATCAAATCCCAATTGAGATCAGGGTTTTTAGTTGAGGGAAATGCTGGGTGCACTGCTCACGGGAGTGACACAGATATGGATAGGTGAGGGTGCATACAGATGAGGGGATGAAAGCCCTAAACCCCTCCAAACATGTGTGCAAAGACACACACTAAGTACATGAAAAAAATCTGTTGCACACCCAAAGAAAGTACAGAAATGATGTCTCAATGGACATTTAAAAGTTCAAGAATCCACATTCGCAGAAGAAAGAGGACAATTGGTAAACTGGTTCCTCTTTAATGTTATGGATAGCCAGCCACATCACATCATGTATGCCCCATTAAGGGTGTTTGATAGTAAAAAATGAGTACTGGGGTTACAGTTGTACATAACAGTTGATTTTTTTCACAAGTTGAAAGAGAGAAAAAATATATATATGTATAAGAGTGTTAACAGTTACGGAGGATGACAAGGATTTACCAAGTTTCAGAGACTGTAATCAGTGTATGTTCAGAACTTGTATCAGTGGGAAATGACGGAATGAAGATCAGAGACTAGTCACCTAAGAAATATTGCATTTCTTGATCAAAATTTAAACCGTGGTTCACTGTTCGGAGACGAAGTATCCACATAGCCTCCAGCTGTCTTAGCTTAAGTTCTCTATTTCCACCTCGTATTCCTTGTGGTACAGTGTCTATCTCTCTGTAGGACCCCCTATGCCCAAGATAATGGGTCTCCAGGAGGAAAGGGAAGGTTATTGTGTACCTTTGGCAAGGTGTACAGCCAGGGGTATGTTGGTTTGAATATTTTCAATTAGAAGTATTCATCTTCATTAATTAATCCACTTTCTTTGCATGTCAAAAGAAATCTGTTAACATCAGTTGTAAGGGATGCTATGGGATTGTAGTTGAGACTTTCATAGCAAGTTGTGTCCTGTAGTTGACTCAGTATTTCATCTTGGTAGTCTGTCTTGTTCATAATAACAACGTTGCCCCCTTTGTCAGCTTCCCTGATGATTATTTCATTATCTTTGGTAAGGGTATTTAGGGCGGCTCTTTCTCCTATTGTTAGATTGTCCTTGTATCTAAATGTGCATAGATCCCTCTTATGATCTAATTTGTCAATGTCTTCCAAAACACGTTTGTGGAAGTTGTCTATGGAGTTGCCTCCTGGTAAGGTTGGAATCCATTTGGATTTGGACTTCAGTCCACTCACGATGCTGAAATCTGACTCAATGTTAAGTTCTTCAAGTAGTTTCTCCATGTCATGGGGAATCGGTTCTAGATCAGTTAGAGACAGTAAGAGATGTGTGGCTTGGATATCGTTGATAGTTAAAATACCAGGCTCAAACTGGGTAGGGATGTTCGGAGAGGGTTTATTAGACACAATTTTGCTCGAAAAATGCTTTTTCAGTTTAAGATTGCGTACAAATTTGAACAGATCAACCTTAAGTCTGCAAATGTCAGTGTTGGTGAAAGGGTTAAAGTTAAGTCCTTTGCTAAGAAGGGATATTTAGGGCGGCTCTTTCTCCTATTGTTAGATTGTCCTTGTATCCTTGTACACCTTGCCAAAGGTACACAAGAACCTTCCCTTTCCTCCTGGGAGACCCATTATCTCGGGCATAGGGGGTCCTACAGAGAGACTAGCCGAATATGTAGACCTATTCTTAGGGCTCTTGGTTCGTAATCTACCTTCTTTTATACAAGACACTAAACATATATTGAGTATACTCTCTGATCTACAGTGGCAACCAGGCAATTTTCTAGCAACCATGGATGTGGTAGCGCTATATACTAGCATTAAACCTGATCTGGGACTAGAAGTGGTAACAAAGTACTTACACAACCGACCTGCCACAATGTGGCAACACACTAACATGCTGACAGCCATGATTGAACTCATCCTAAAAAATAATGGGTTCATGTTCAACAACTCATGGTACAGACAAATAAAAGGTGTAGCCATGGGCTCCAAATTTTCCCCTTCATTTGCCAATTTGTTCATGGGTGCACTAGAAAAGAACCTTATCTGGGGAAACCAAGGTTCAAAATTTATAGACTCTATTGTATTTTGGGGAAGATACATAGACGACTGTCTATTGATCTGGTCCGGCTCACATGAACTCTTGACGGAATTCCACGAACACTTAAACCACAACACTTGGGACATGAGTTTCACCATGGTAGCAAGCTTAGACAGAGTTGAATTTCTTGACCTAGAAATCTATATATCAGTTAATAAACTGAATAGCAAACTTTTCAGAAAAAACACTGCTTGCAATGCTATCTTGCACGCAAATAGCGCCCATCCATCCCACCAAATAAGCGCCATCCCTTTTGGAGAATTCTTAAGAGCACGCAGAAACTGCAGTGATGACAAAGACTTCAACGACACTCTAAGGGAAATGCAGGTACGATTCAAGAAAAGAGGTTACTCAGATGACCTTCTAAGAGAGCAACTGAGCGTGTCAAAAAGATTAAAAGAACAGACACTTTCAAGAACAAACACACTGACACTAGAACTGAATCCCATACGACACGTATGGTTACTGACTTTAACAGTCAACATCAAGCCCTACGCAAAACTTTCACCAAACATTGGCACATTCTCAGGGCCGACAAAAGTATTCAAGCCTATATAGGCGAATATCCACAGCTCACTTTCAGGAGGGGCAGAACCCTGAAAAATAGATTGAGCCCCACAATTCCTCGCAATATCTCTACCAACACATGGCTGACCAAACGCAACACTGGTTTTTTCAAATGTGGATTTTGTTCCATGTGTCGGTGGGCCAAACATAAAACTCACGATTTTCAAGCTGCAAATGGGGAAAAATACTCCATCAAGACTAACATTAACTGCACTACACAGTTCGTAGTATACATTATTGAATGTGTTTGCAAGAAATTTTATGTGGGCAGCACCATCCGCCCTCTCAAGGAAAGAATAGCTGAACACATCAGGGCCATTCATAAGCAAGATCCCAGATACCCAGTTGCTCTACATGCGGCCGCATGCTTCGACCAAACTGTGGACAAACGTATTGTTTTCTTTGGGATCGACACTGTACCGCAAGGAATACGAGGTGGAAACAGAGAACTTAAGCTAAGACGGTTGGAGGCTATGTGGATACTTCGTCTCCGAACAGTGAACCACGGTTTAAATTTTGATCAAGAAATGCAATATTTCTTAGGTGACTAGTCTCTGATCTTCATTCCGTCATTTCCCACTGATACAAGTTCTGAACATACACTGATTATAGTCTCTGAAACTTGGCAAATCCTTGTCATCCTCCGTAACTGTTAACACTCTTATACATATATATATTTTTTCTCTCTTTCAACTTGTGAAAAAAATCAACTGTTATGTACAATTGTAACCCCAGTACTCATTTTTTACTATAAAACACCCTTAATGGGGCATACATGATGTGATGTGGCTGGCTATCCATAACATTAAAGAGGAACCAGTTTACCAATTGTCCTCTTTCTTCTGCGAATGTGGATTCTTGAACTTTTAAATGTCCATTGAGACATAATTTCTGTACTTTCTTTGGGTGTGCAACAGATTTTTTTCATGTACTTAGTGTGTGTCTTGGCACACATGTTCGAAGGGGTTTAGGGCTTTCATCCCCTCACCTGTATGCACCCTCACCTATCCATATCTGTGTCACTCCCGTGAGCAGTGCGCCCAGTATTTCCCTCAACTAAAAACCTTGATCTCAATTGTGTCATTGTTAGAGAAGAGGGGGGTTGCCGCTGTGTCTTTTACTACACGATTAGGGATTAGCACTCCTATCCCACATAATGAACAGAGACAAAGCTGCTGAGGAACTCTTTGACAACCTTGCTAAGGGTATGTCATCTTATAAAGCAACTACTAGTAGAACCCCTAGTGTTACCAAGCCCTAGGGTCTTAGAGATAAGTTTATAAGGCTTGAGAAACTTAAAAAATTAGAGAATTCAAAGTGGTGGGATGGCACCACTCTGAAACATTTTGCTAGACTAAAATGCATACCGAGAGGCCTGAGGGCACAGATCTTCCCTACATATGATGATCTGGACACTGATCTCTTGGGTAAATGGGAAGAAGCCCTCACCACCAATTCAAACATCCTCATGGACATCCTCATTGAGAGTTCTGATCGTAAAGTCTCCAAATTCCAAGCCGAAATTGCCACTCTGGAGCAAGAGATAAAAGATCTGAACCATCCCGAATCTACCATCAAGAATTACACCATACTAGATGAGATTCTTCTTAAACACCAGAATGAGATAAAAAGTCGTAAAGCTAGACAGTTAAAAAGAGACGAGGCCGACTACACCGAGGGTAGAATCTTCACATATGCCAAAAAATATGATTATATGATCGCCAAACCCACACAAAAAAGAAGAGATAAATCCAATCTAACTGATGCTAGCTCAATTTCTTCAAGCAGCACTTCACTCAGCACAGTTAGTGTTAGTGAGGATGATACCAATAGAACAGACAACGAAACCACACCTTTTTTATGCGAGATACAGCGGATCAGGAGAGGCAATCGCATCCCAGATCCAAAACCCGCAGGGGCAGGAGGGGGAAACGTAGAAGATTACAAAAGGAAACTGAGATCTGGCAACAATCAGAAATAACTGACACACAGGAAGGGGAGGTTCAGGTGATCACTCTATCGTCAAAAACCCTAACCCCTAACATGATCTCCCTTCTTAGCAAAGGACTTAACTTTAACCCTTTCACCAACACTGACATTTGCAGACTTAAGGTTGATCTGTTCAAATTTTTACGCAATCTTAAACTGAAAAAGCATTTTTCGAGCAAAATTGTGCCTAATAAACCCTCTACGAACCTCCCTACCCAGTTTGAGCCTGGTATTTTAACTATCAACGATATCTAAGCCACACATCTCTTACTGTCTCTAACTGATCTAGAACAGACTCCCCATGACATGGAGAAACTATTTGAAGAACTTAACATTGAGTCAGATTTCAGCATCGTGAGTGGACTGAAGTCCAAATCCAAATGGATTCCAACCTTACCAGGAGGCAACTCCATAGACAACTTCCACAAACGTGTTTTGGAAGACATTGACAAATTAGATCATAAGAGGGATCTATGCACATTTAGATACAAGGACAATCTAACAATAGGAGAAAGAGCCGCCCTAAATACCCTTACCAAAGATAATGATATAATCATCAGGGAAGCTGACAAAGGGGGCAACGTTGCTATTATGAACAAGACAGACTACCAAGATGAAATACTGAGTCAACTACAGGACACAACTTGCTATGAAAGTCTCAACTACAATCCCATAGCATCCCTTACAACTGACGTTAACAGATTTCTTTTGACATGCAAAGAAAGTGGATTAATTAATGAAGATGAATACTTCTATTTGAAAATATTCAAACCAACATACCCCTGGCTGTACACCTTGCCAAAGGTACACAAGAATCTTCTCTTTCTTCCTGGGAGACCCATTATCTCGGGCATAGGGGGTCCTACAGAGAGATAGACACTGTACCACAAGGAATACGAGGTGGAAACAGAGAACTTAAGCTAAGACGGTTGGAGGCTATGTGGATACTTCGTCTCCGAACAGTGAACCACGGTTTAAATTTTGATCAAGAAATGCAATATTTCTTAGGTGACTAGTCTCTGATCTTCATTCCGTCATTTCCCACTGATACAAGTTCTGGACATACACTGATTATAGTCTCTGAAACTTGGTAAATCCTTGTCATCCTCCGTAACTGTTAACACTCTTATACATATATATATATTTTTCTCTCTTTCAACTTGTGAAAAAAATCAACTGTTATGTACAACTGTAACCCCAGTACTCATTTTTTACTATCAAACACCCTTAATGGGGCATACATGATGTGATGTGGCTGGCTATCCATAACATTAAAGAGGAACCAGTTTACCAATTGTCCTCTTTCTTCTGCGAATGTGGATTCTTGAACTTTTAAATGTCCATTGAGACATCATTTCTGTACTTTCTTTGGGTGTGCAACAGATTTTTTTCACAGATATCAAATCCCACCTTATGTTGTTAATCCATCATCAATCCTTCAGGACCTCCTACGTTGCATGTATGACTACCGTCCACTTAGCAATCACCCTCAACAATAGTTCTTTAAAGTCCCAAATCTGAAAATTAATGTACCACCCACCCCCCCCTCCAAAGCCGGTCTGGCTAGCTAAGTCTAATTATGCTCTTCTGTCTCCCTAGCAAAGTAGGAACTCTAAAACGTATTCTCTTCACACTGACACATCATTCCAGAGGCCGCCATGATGGCCTAAAAAGATGAAGTCTCCTAAGGGTAATAAAAAGCTCTTCCTGGACTTGACAACATGCTCTCCTTCAAACTGCTTAGAAACTGCTCTATTTCCTCTTTGCAACTCTAATGAAAACAGGGACATAACAGTAACTTGGTGGTTAAATAAGACTTTTGCTAAAGCAATCTTGACACAAGGAGCCTCGCTGGCAGATTGGGGAATACTTCCATCAGAAGGAAAGCGTCAATCATATCCAAGCATCCTTGAAGTGCTTGTCGACCCATATTGGAAAATGGCCCTATCTAAAGTGTCATCCCACACTTTTTTGTCTTCCTCCTCCTCTTTTTCTGACCTTGTTTTGTTGGCTTTAGGACTCTGAGCACTTTGCCACTGCTACCCAATGCCAATGTGCGTGTGATATCTCCTCTAAATCATGGTTTGATTGACCTAACCAAAATTAGCATATTTATTGTATCTATAAGTCCATAGTAGAGTGCACTACATGTCATGAGCATTGTACATTAACTGCTCCTTGTGGCCCTGCAGCACTGATCTAGCACTTTAAAAATGTCTCAGGCCTGCCACTGCAGAGCCTGTCTGCAGTTTACATTGCCAAGTTGACTTGCTATTTAAAATCCCTTGCCAAGCTTTAAACTCCCCTTTTATTATATATAGGTCACCCCTAAGGTAGGCCTTAAGTAACCCATAGGGCAAGGTGCTGTGTTATCGAAAGATATAACATGTACTTCTTAACTTTTGCATGACCTGGTAGTGAAAAACAGCCAAATTCTTTTTTCACTCTTATGAGGCTTACCCCTCTCATAGAATAACATTGGAGTTTACTTATTATATTAATAAGCTGTAATGTTTGATTTAGGAGTGGATCTATCATGTTTCATATCACCGGAATGATAACGAGAAGTGCTCTTTACTGGTAAAGATTCATTTATCACTAACCTTTTAAAAATGTCACTTTCAGAAAGATGTCATTTTTCTGCTCTTAGCCCTGTGTGCCTGCAGCTTGTCTCCAATACACGTCTAGGGTGGGTGAAGCTGGACTTTGTGCATTCCCACTAGATAGCCACACACAAAGGGACTATAGGTGTGTCGGAGTGGCTCTCTGTAGGAAAGTGCCCTCTTTTTGCATGGTTGCCCCCACTTTTTGCCCAAAAGTTGATATACTTTGACAGACTGTGCCCTGGGCTCCTGCGAAACAGGTACCCAGGGTCTATGTCCTTTTCCTAAACTGCAGTGTTGCAACACCCAATTTGCAATTCTCTGGACACATGTAAGTCCTTGTAAAAGGTACCATAGGTATCAAAGGGCCCAGTGCCCACAATTATCCGGCAAATTGTCATCCAATATTAGACAGAGCTGGCAATATCTGAGGTAAGCTACTACTCACCGGCTGGAAGTTTGGGCTAAAGAGAAGAGGATCCGATTGATTTTATAAGCTGGCTTTAGAAAAGTAAAGTCACAGTCGACCAAGCATTGAGGTTGCACAATATATGCATGAAATATGCATACAAACAGAACTCAACCTTGTTCATGACTTTTATGAATCTGAAAACTGCCTTTGACTGGGCCAACTCATCCATATTATGGCAAATTTTGCCCAGCCTTGGCCTACCAGATACATTTGTGACTGCTTTCAAACAACTGCATCACAGTAGCACAGCTGCAGTGAGAAATAACCCCAAGAGGGTAACTACATACAGTTTTTAAATAAATGTCAGTGTAAGACAAGGATGTGTTCTTGAATCATTTTTATTTAATCTTCTTATCAATGATGTCAACTAGACCCTTTTAACTTTGAACCTAGATTCTCCATCAATCGGGGGAGATAAGATATTGATTTTGTTACTTGATGCTGCCCGTCTGTCCTGCACTAAGTTATCTGTGCACAAGAAACTACAAGAACTATTGGTATAATAAATAACCATACAAGTAATACTTTACAAGCAAAACTTAAAGAACACATTCAAAATGTATGGCAAGCCCCTAAACATTGTTGAGAATTGTGACTATTTGGGTGCCAGGTTCGACGAGAAGCTCTTGTGATCTCATCAGTTAATCAAAAGTGATGCCACTTTGAGTCAGTATGTCCATGTTGTCCTAAGGTTCTCCAATAAATGTGGCCGCAGGCTAATTGCACCTGCCTTTCAAGTCTATCAAATGAAAGATGTGGCCTCACATTTATATGAAGGTCAGTTACATATAGCACAGTTAATTGCTAAGAGTTGAATCAAAAAAAAGGGGGGGAAAACCAGGGAGATACATTTCTTTTGTAATATGAATTTATTTTTTGAGAATATACATATTTGACAGATTGGGTTTCTCGCAACAGTGGAACTCTCGGTGCTCCCCTAAAGGATACCCCTCTTGATTACTTTTGTATTCATTCTCATTTACTGTTTGGGTATCCTAACTATGTATATTTTTATCTTCACTTGTTCCTTGTTGCGCCCCTCACCTTTTGCTGTACATACTTTCTCACGTGTCACTTGCGCCATCACAATCCTCAGGGAGCACTTGTGCACAGTATCCTACTGGTTACATGCCATTCAATGTAATGCAGGGCCATCCCTATGTTTGATCATATGTAGCTTAATATGTCAAATATGTATATATACAAAAAATACAATTCATGCTACAAAAGAAATGTGTCTCCTTGTTTTTTCCCCCTTCTTTGATTCAACTCTCAGGAATTAACTGTGCTAAATGTAACTGACCTCCAATTGACACCCTTTTGAGACATTGCTGTATGTTATAGATGATTGCCCTAGTCTCCTTAAGAAATATGGGCTACCTCCTGTAGTCTGGTACTGCTCAAATTTATATGGGTCAGAATTAAGGGAGTTCAAAAATACAATTGGTCTAAAGACGGAATAAAACAGATGCTTACATAGCTTACTTTGTCGTTGACTCAGGACCCCATGGCTGTACTCAGGATCTCCCTGAGCTTCGAGACTATGTTAATACATAATCCAATCTTGTTTTGCAGACAAATTTGGACAAACCCAGAGCTGACAATTGTTAGAAATGGGATTTCTGGTTGGCTAGCTCATTCGCTTAAGCCAGGCAGAAACCGCAAATCTAGTCAGGGCAAGGGAGTTACACGCTGAAGATAACCCCTGCTCACCCCTTGGTAGCTTGGCAGAGCAGTCAGGCTTCTCCCAGAGCCCATGTGTAAAGGGTCTGCCCAACATACTCACACAGCAGTGACACATTAGGCACACCACAAAATAAACTCCAGACCAGGTTGCGTAAAAATAGCTTTTGTATTAGCATAAAACACATTAGAACTTAATCACATATATACACTGTACCACCAGTCACTTGGTATGACTTTACAGCGATTATATACAAACAGGGCCAATCGGGCCACTGTCATAATATCGCAACTCACAGTTAGTGAAAATAACCAGTAACTACTGGTAACATTGCACTTAGCACAAATGCATTAGGCATGAACATCGTAGCATGACAAAGTCTAGCATATTATGCGAAACATAATCATTACATCAGGCCCACCTTAAGCCTAAACCTCATCAGCAGCAGAAACCTATGATAGTGCTCCTGTGCTCGTTTTCCATATGTTGTGGGGCTCCTCACACGGAGATTGGGTACTGCAGCATCTGTGTGCCCACAACTGGGAATCCCATACACCCAGTGACGTTGTCCCCAAATCAGTACATTCCTAAGCGGGGGCCGGTCCTGGGCTTGCCGCATAGTGCCACCTTAGAACAACCTGCCCCCAATATCAGGAAATGTGCAGCTGCCCGCAACTATGCAGTGCATCTGCAGCAAATGTGGGAATTATGTTGCTGCTACGAAGGCACTTCAGCAAGGTTACCCAATGCTATTGAGACCCACAACAAGGCCTCTTCCCCAAAAGTAGGGCTGTGGGGCCAGGGGTCACTCCGGCATCTCCCTACTACCGCCCAGGGTGGCTGCTACACTGGCCAGGTATGGTTATACTGACTCAGCACCTCACCTGGCTTCTCCTTTCCTTACAGGCTGGGAAAGGGGGAGCACTGCTTGCCCCAAGCACGGAGCATTCAAGAAGCCTTGAGTTCATCCTGGACTCATCACTCTCAATGACCCAGCAAGTCAACGCCGTCTCCTCCTCCTGCTTCAACACCCTCCACACGCTTCACAAGATCTACAGATGGATCTCCACCAGAACAGAAGGATGGTCACCCAGGCCCTCATCAGCAGCAGACTGGACTACCGCAACGCCCTTTACACGGGAACCATGGCCAAACTCCAGAAAAGACTTCAACGCATACAGAATGCCTCGGCAATCCTCATCGTCGACACCCCCGCCACAGCCACATCACTGTCCACCTGAGAGACCTGCACTGGCTCCCCGTCAACAAGAGGATCATCTTCAAGCTCCTCACCCATGCTCACAAAGCACTCCACAACACCGGACCAGCATACCTCAACAAACGACTCACCTTCTACGCCCGAACCGCCAGCTTCGCTCTGCTGACCTTTCACTCACCACCGTCCCACCCATCCATCAAACAACCACCTGCGGCAGATCATTCTCCCACCTCGCCACCAAGACATGGATCACCCTCCACACCCGCCTGCGACACACCCAGGTTCTGCTGACCTTCAGAAGGCTTCTCAAGACCTGACTGTTCGAGCAGTAGCAGCACTCAACCCCCTCAGCGCCTTGAGACCCTCACGGGTGAGTAGTGCACTCTACAAATGCACTGATTGATTGATTGTGTGTCATTTCAAAATGCGAGTGTGTTAATGGCTGATGGGTGCTGCATGCCCAACTTTTTTTTTTAAGTTAACTCCCATGGAGTATTGCCTCGGGAGCAAGCAGCGGCGTACACCTGCATGCGTGCCTTTATCTTTGTATTTCCACATTGCCGCCGGACCCGCCGTCCAAACCTTCCTGGGCTCGGCCACTTCCTCACTGTCTGCATTTTTTTCCTCAGTGTGGAAGTCGCTTGTTTTTATTAGTTGTTACCTCTCATTTTCCGATGCAAGTCATTGAAGTAAGTCTAAGTGATTTAATTTACCTTCCAGTCTGAGGTCAGAGAATCTTGGAACGCACGCTTCACTAGTAGTTCCTCCTTGTGACAGCGTGCTCCGGAAGCCCAACTTTGGCTGTTGAAGAATGTGCTGCTTGCATCTTACACCCTTGGAAGAATGCCTGCAGCTGTGATGGCTGAGAGTTAGATGAGCTTCTGGAAGATGCTAGAGCAAAGCGAGGAGCAAGAGCTGAAGCTAATGCAGGATTGTGACATGAGCTATTGGGTTTGTTGTTGTGGGGGAAACTCTCGATACGGTCTAAGATGTAATGGTTGTTTGACTCGAAAAGACAATTGTCCCAAACTCAATCCAAGTTCTTTACTCGCATGACTAATATCAACCACACAAATTACTTTCATATTTTACAAAACTAATTCACCACTAATCTTTATGGGTTCTGGAGTAACGTACTACTAGCCAAGAAAGTGCTTCAACACCCCATTAGGGGTAACACTCGCTATATAAATACAAACCTTTTTTCCCTCTTCTATGCATCAGCTATCCTTCTCAATTCAAATAACTGACTAATATCCACCACTCAAATTACTTTCATATCTCACTATACTAATTCACCACTAATCCTTTATAGGTTCTGAAGTAGCGTGCAACTCGCAAAAAAGCACTTCAACACCCCATCAGGGGTAACAAGCGCTATATAAATGCAAACCTTTTCCCTCTTCTATCCCTCCGCTATCCTTCTAAATCCAAATAACTGACTAATCTACCTACCACTCAAATTACTTTCATATTTCACTATACTAATTCAACACTAATCCTTATGGGTTCTGGAGTAGTGTGCTAGTCGCCGAAAAAGCGCTTCAACGCCTCGTCAGGAGTAGTAAGCGCTATATAAATGCAATTACAATACAACAATACAATACAATGTGCTCATAATGTATGCCTTTTTACAATCAATGTCCTACTACATGGCAGAATGTTATAGTGACTAAATAAATAGTCATACTTGCTTTCCAACACCTAGGACTTATTGTACATCTAGCTGACATGCCAAGGCTGTTTACCCAAGATGCAGTGTTTTTAGTGAGATGGAAAAGGTAGGGGTATCAAAAGGGACAAGGCCATGAAACAGGACTTCTGTAAAGGGGCATGGCATCTGTAACGTAGGACATGGCCTTATAGAGGGGACAAGAATACTCACAAATTCATAAACTGTTTTTTCACCAATTTATAAGCAACAATATAATTCAATGTATGCAGAAACATTTTTCTGTGCCATTAGGAATTGTAAGTCTGAAAGTTTATTTTTTTAGGAAAAATACAGGTATTTTAAAACAACCTACACGTTTTATTATCTATTCTACCAACTGCCTATTTTCATACTCTGAATATAAAAGCTTATGGTTTGGAGAAGAGATTTGAACTTTTGACTTTCGGGTTGAAAACATTATGCAGATATATGAGGCCTAATAGCTATCCTAAAGGTTTTGTTTCATTCTGAAAGTCATGGCAGCTATGAGAAGTGAGAAACCAGTAGTACTGTTTGGAGGGCTAAAAAACTCCACAAAGAACAAGCAGCAATGACAGTAAGCCCTTTGGGTGCAAGGCAGCCAGCGAGACAAATGCAGCTTTGTCATAGCAGAGAGTGAGATAGGCATGTTTATGCATTTGCAGTGACCAAGTTAGACCCAAGCGTTTACCACAGTGACAGAGTGCCATGAAATAGAATTTTGTTTTTAAAAAACAACACTCAACAAAGCTTTGCATCAGTTGCTGTGGACACTCTGTCCCAGTAATTGCAGAGAAAGAAGGGTTTTCACAGAGTGCTTTATTCTCTGTTTTACATCTCTTCTTTAGTCTGATCAGCTAAAAAAATGCCCTAAGACCTCACCAGCTGATCCCTGCCACTGTGTTACATTTAAAGCCTGCCCTCTGCCCACCTCCTTTCTTGCCTCTAGCAAATTCTGCTCCATAATCATAGCTCGCGATCACATACATAACAAGGCTGACTCCTCGAAGTTCCATCCAAGGCAGGAAAAGGGTGGTACCTTGTCCAGGACATATGTTTCATGCTGAGGGCAAGAGCAAGAATGGAGACCCAGATATGGACCCATCTCATTCCCTGGTTTTGAGAACTGCCGGTGCTGAGCACCGGCAGGACCCGGCCCACTTAAAGGCCGGCCAAGATGAGATAAAGTGGTGTGTGAAGATTGAAAGAAGTTTAGGTAATTGGCCAGCAAAAATTCAATAGTTTGAAGAAGTGGATCAGGATGGTTTGTTGCAGAGAGCAGGAAGAGGACAGTATAGAAATCATATGATCTAAGTCAGTAGCAACCCCCATGTGTTCAAAGAACCTAGTAGAAGCACTCTAGGAAGACATTAGTGGAGGAATGATCAGGAGTATAGGGTGTATTTAAAACAATCTTTGGCAGATAGGTGTTTTGTGGCATTGATTATAAGCAATGAAATGGTGATCGGTGGTCCTGAAAACACAGACTCTGGTAGCACTACCTAAAAAGGATTGTGCCATTGTGCATTATTTCATAAAATTGGGGAGTGTTTGAAAATCAGTTTGTGAGGACCTGAGCCCTCAAGGTGTCTTTAGCTGCAATCCCTGGTATTATGGAGCAGATATTTGCAGATCCTTTTCAAGGATGATTTTATATAAAGCTCTTGTTCAAATAAGAAGTAATATCTAAGTTGGAAGTAGTGGTGAGGTGCAGTCATGCCTTTTGATTCAAGAAATGAAGTGGCCTGCAGCATGACACGCTGCTTTCAAGGGAGCCAGAGCTCACAGATTTGGCTCCTTCTGAGTCTGGTTCCCTGGCCCAGGGTTTATTGTTCGGGCATCCATTTCTGAAAGAACTCACAAAATTCGTGGCTACATTCAGAGGGCGTGACAAAGCTCAATCTAACCTTCGACGGGCCTTCCGCCCGGTTTTTGGATGGGCCAGACGACGGGGATGCTCGTTTGGCCGAAGCTCCAGCCAGCAGAATCAGCGGGGTTTCCAGTCCCAGAAGAGTGGTCAAGATTCCAACAAGTCAACCTTCTACCCTTCCCACAAAGGGAGAGGACAGTTCAAAAAAGGAGGATAAGGCGGAAACCAGGAAGGGCGTCATGACTCCTCCATGTAAATTGCATGGATAGATGCAGAATGCCAAGTGGGGAGGACAATTCTGCGGTGACAGATGATGAGGAAGTTGAAGTAATGGTGGTTGAGGATGCATATTCTGTCAACATGTGCACGTACCGTCCCCCAAAGTGTGTGGTTAAGTTGAATTGAAAGGAAGTATATGTATGGGCTGATTCGTGTTCGCCATTTACCTTAATTGATGTACACAATTGGAAAGGGATACAAACTGAAGAATTAATTCCAGCTGACATCGAACCAGAAGGATGTGGTAGCCAGAAGCTACAGATGTTTGGATACTTCAAGTCCAAGTGGAGTCTCAGGATCTCAGGACAGGGAAGCAAAGGCAAAGTATATGTTTTAGAAAAAGGGCGATCTTTATTGGGATGGAACAAGCAGCGTGAATAGGTATAGTGATGGACCCTAATCATCCTAATCAGGAAGCACCTTCAGAAACTAACTGCTTACTTTGTTTCCCAAACTATTCAGGAAGGAGTTAGGGTGTTTGACCAAATTTGAACATCGTATTGTGTTAAAAGAAGGAGCTGTGCACAAAGTGCGATATGTGCCCTTGGCGTTGAGAGCGTCAAAAAAGGAAGAATTAGTGAGACTGTGCGAGAAGGATGTGATTGAACCCATCAAGGCTTCTAAATAGTTGTGTACAATTGTAATTGCCAGGAAACCTACTTGGAAAATCTGAATGTGTGTTGATCTTAGAGACTTGAATAGTTACATTTTGGATGGATCGCCATCCCCTTCCGAAAATCAACAAGATGCTGGCTAGCGTTAACGGGGGAAAATGCTTCATCACCTCAGATTTGTCGAGTGCCTACCACCAGGTGCGATTAGAGAAAGATTCCAGACATTTGACTTCTTTTATAAAGCCTGAGGGAGGATATAGGTTTATTCACATGCCATTCGGCTTAACCTCAGCCTCCGCTGTCTTTCAGAGAGTCATGCAAGGTGTGCTAAAGAATTTGTCCAATGTCTTGGCATTTCAAGAGGACATATTGGTGTGGGGTGGGACAAGGAACAACACAACGTGCTGTTAAAGGAGGTTTTGTACAGAATGGAAGTGGCTGGTCTCACCATAGATAGCAAACGTGCAAGTTTTGCCATAGGAAGTGGAGTACTGGGCCACATCTTATCAAAGGATGGAATAAAAACCAAAACTCAATCTAGTTGAGGCCATCGAGAAGGCTCTTGCTCCTAGGGATAAGGACCAGTTGAGGTCTTTTTGGGGCTGGCTGAGTATTATGCCAAGTTTGTGCACCATTTCGCTGATAGGGTGTATGCACTAAGGGCCATCATGAAGAAGGGGGTCAGCTTTCAGTGGTCAGAGGAGTGTCAGCTCTCATTTGATAATCTCAAAAAAGCCATAGGGGGAGCGGTGGCACTGAAGTCATTTGACCCGAAGGGTAAGACCATTGTAGTGAAGGATGCTAGCAACCAGGGTCTAGGTGCAGCTTTGAATCAAATATAGGACAAGAAGAAGAGAGTACTAGCTTTTTTATCACGCACATTGAGGGGTGCAGAAGCTTCTTACTCTATGGTGGAGAAGGAAGCCCTTGCCTGTTGGTGGGGTGTGCAAAATTTTCAAACATTTGTGTGGGGGTTGGATGTCGATGCCATAAACCCCTTGTAGATCTATTTACGACTACAGGTGCGGGGAAGGCTATGCCTCGCATTGCCAAATGGTTATATAGTTTACAGGAATATTTGTTTACAATGAAGTATGTCCCTGGTGCGAATACCGTTAACGCTGATTGTCTATCCAGATTGCCATTATCCTGTAATGAGGAAGTTGAGAATGAATGAATGGTGGCTGTGGTGTTGGATTTTGAGGTTGCCATTAAGGAAGAGGAGTGGAAAAAAAGTGTTGCAGAGAATGTTGTCCTAACAAAGCAGGTCAAGGCCTTACTTGTTGAACTAGGTTGGAAGAAACACGTGGAATTGGAGTCCTCTAAGAATGTGTGGGAGAATTGTCTGTGGATAGTGGCATTATCAGAAGAGATGTATGTTTAGTTGTGCCTGAGGAACTCAGTGTGAGTGTGATGAATTTGTTACATGAGGTCCATAACGGAAGGTCTGCCTTGAAAAGGAAATCTAGGATAGATTTTTGGTGGCCTGGGATGGACAAACATCTGGAAGGATATGTGCGGAACTGCATTCCATGTGCTAGCAGTGACAAATCTCACATGGTGCAGGAGACTATGATTAGTCCTGTAACCCTGCGTACGCAACCTTGGTATAAGGTCACCATGGACATTTGTGGTCCGTTTGAAGGTTTAGATGTAGTGTAGTTCCTATTTTCCCAATAGGCCCTGCGCATTGGAATAACATAAACAGTAGTATCGACGTAGAAGTGCGGATCTTCCAGGCCTCTACTGACTATGCTAAACTTAATTGGGTTTGTTACCAACTAGCTCAGAGGTCACTGGAAACTTTCTTGACTGAATAGGAAGTGATCAGCTTCCCTGGTACAGACAAGAAGGGATTCAGTTTTCCAACAACCGTGCAACATGACAACTTTGCTCCTCAGATAAGAGTCAATCTCTAGAGTCGTGTGAAACAATAGACAGTTATTTTACTCAGTCAGTTGTTGTGCAGATTACTTTCACAATATGTAGAGAATAGAGAGACCCGCGTTGTCAATAAAAGGTATTATTTATTAAACAGTCTTTCTTCTCATACAAGAGAAATGAATTGCCACAATTGCAAGACTTGTTATTATAAAAAGTACGTACAGTAAGATGAGTATTGCGAAATAATACTGTAAAAGCATTGATATGGTTTCTTAGCCATACAATGGTTTAAAATGAATAAAACATATATACATTCATATATACATTAGGCTAAAATACTCAACTGGTGCTTCTAACTACGCCTACCCCAGTGTACCTGACCTAAGCCTAATACTTGGGAGGGGAGTAAGTAAGTAGCTTTAGTTAAGTTGGTTTTGCCAAGGTTTGCTTCAAGAATTCTCTCTAAGGGTTTAGTCAACACCATACCTCTGGAATAGAATGCTGGAGGTCTGGTATCTCCTTCAGGGAACTCGATATCCCAGTCACTCGCAAGAGTAGGCTGGAAACGCCGGAGCTGGATTTCTCAGCAGGAGAAAAGACAGCGTCTCTCTCAGCGCGTCGAGGAGGAGGGGCAGCGTCTGCGGGCAGCTTGCATCTGCTGGGCTCTTGCAGGGGACGGCTGTTCAGCTCCTGTGTTCACCACACCATCGTTCGCTCGTTAGCAGCGATAGCAGTAGCGATAGTATCAGCATTAGCTTGACAGCGATAGCTTCAGCATGACAGCAGCTTTTGCTTAAGGCAACGTTGGTAATATTTATACCTGAAAGGTGCCTTGTTTGACGTATGTTTTTGGACATTAGACGTCAATAAAGATGTCACTAGGAAGTGATCTTCTATCAGTGCTCATTAGAGTTCTATTACTAATCAAAACATAGCAAGCGGGGCTTTCCCAGTTTGCTGAGTTTTTATCTTGTTGAAGAACTCGGAGTGTTAATCTAGGAATCTTAGATAGTAACTACTGCTATGTCATTTGCACTAATGAGCTGCAAAGGAAGTTGCAGAGGAAGCGATTCTGAAATGTGGCTCTGTTCGTGTGAGGCCAGAGACGAGTTTCTGAATATTGCATTTGATCGGTTATGCCAATATAGGGAATAAATGTATTTAGCCGTATAGGGGCATAAGGTCACAGTATCGATCAGGGTCCTAGATTAGAACGCTACATAGATTTCAGTGAGAAGTATGCCATTGTTATGATGGATTTTTTTTCAAAATGGCCTGAAGTAGGATTTGTAAAGGAAGTGAAAGCTAATAATATCATTGCATTTTGTGAAGAAATTTTTCCTCTAGAGGGTTGTCCATCTGAGATCATGACGGACTACAGCCCACCAGTCACATCAGGAGAATTCAGCAAGTTCCTTGAGGAGTGGGTAATTGATAATAGTAAAACCCCTGTGTACTATCCTAGAGGTAATGGTTTAATTGAGTGCTTCAACAGCGTTTTGGGGGAAAGCATTCAGATGGCCACAGCTAGTAACCTTTGTTGGAGAAGACAGGTGAAGGAGATGCTATGGAATTATCATGCCACCCCTCACACTGTAACGGGGGAAACTCCATTTTGCCTTCTTAAAGGAAGGGTGACTTGTACTGTGGCGGTCCCAGCCTGGATGGCTAGGTCGGGCCGCGTGGTGTGGATTTTACCAATTTGCTTGAGAAGGTGGACAATTACCAAACCAGGCATAAAAATTGTCACAGCGAGAAAGTAAAATGGGAGAAAGATATTTGTAAGTGGGACCTGAGTCAGGGCAAAGGTTGACATCCTAAAAAGGAAGGGTAGTTCTAAGTTTTCTGCACCAAGAGGAGTGGTGGAGGTTCTGGGGAGCAATGTCAAGTTGTCTGATGGCAAATGGTGGAATTCTCGGAAATTGGCTGTGTGCAGTGGAGTGGAGAAAATTGAATGATGAGAAGAGAGGGGATCAGAGATCAGAGATCAGAATTGTTAATTGTGCAGGGGAGAACTCAGCACACGTATCAGAATTACACCACTGGGCATGTCTGACTATGAGTGTTACTAATATCCTTATTAATTCTCAGGATATGTTATTCCTGTTCCTCATTTTCTTATTTTGTTTTTCTTGTTTTTTTTCTAATGTAAACAATGAAGATGTGTTATGTTTGTAATGTTTTTTTAGAGAACACAGTGGTTCAGTCCCACTTCGAGAATGGCGTGTTTCAAGGAGGCTGTGGACTTCGACATACAGGGGCCATCCTAATCTAATAAAGAAGCTGTTAAAATATCGGGGCGTGGCTTGGATGGCAAGGAGGCAAGATACCTAAGTCCGGAGCTCCCGACCCCCAAGTCGAACGAGCGGCGCGCAAGGAAGGTTGGCGCGGAAGAAACGCAACCAAAACCGACGAGAGCGTCTAGGAACCTAAGCGGCACAACACGCGAGGCTCAAAGAACCAAACGAGAGAAGAGAGAGGCTACGGCGGAGAAGAAGGTGAAACAGACGGGAAAGGAAGCAGCGAGCACAAGATGGCGACGTGACTCTGGAAGGAGGAAGGACAACACGGAAGGCGAAAGACAGAACGAGAGCAACACCGCCGCCAGGAGGCAGATGACCAAGTAAGCACGTGCCCCCGATGAAAAGAGCCCAACACTCGACAAGGACCGCAGAGACCAAAAACCCGCAACCCCACTGAATGCAAAACTTAGACATCTTGGCTAGGGAATAGAAGCGAGGGGCGGCCATCTTACCACAATAGGGAGGCGAGCCGGAAACCATAACAGCCATTTTGGTAAAGGGAGGAACAGAAAGGGGCAGCCGTCTATATGCAGTGGTAGCGAGAACAGCGGCACAAACTAGAGGGGAAGCAGG
The DNA here is from genome assembly GCF_964263255.1 of Lissotriton vulgaris. Classification (NCBI taxonomy): domain Eukaryota; kingdom Metazoa; phylum Chordata; class Amphibia; order Caudata; family Salamandridae; genus Lissotriton; species Lissotriton vulgaris. Next base: position 228,170,864 of record NC_141689.1, on the reverse strand, counting down.
AGCAAACAAAGACCTAATGCTGCAGCTCTCAGGCGCACCGCAGAGCAAGGAGCGAAAACAACCCGCGGTGCTAGCCGAGAAAACGGCGGCCATCTTGGACGAGGGAAAGAAGTCGGTGACGGCCATCTTAGTACAGTACGGCGGCATAGATGAGAGAGGAAGCAGGAGGCAAACAACCAAGTAGGCGCGCGCCCCCGGCAAAAAGAAGCCCAACGCCCAATGCTTAACACGGGCCGCAGAGCAGCGACCGAAACCCGCAGGCCCACGGAATGCAAATATAGACACATGCAGCAGTGAGCGAAAGCAGTGGTGAGCTAAAACGGCGGCAAGAGAGGAGGCAAGAGCAAACGGAGACCTAACGCTGCAGCACTCAGACGCACCGCAGAGCAGGAGGCGAAAACAGCTCGCAGTGTTAGGTGATACAACGCTATCAGGGGGGAGGACGGTGGGAAAAGGGGGGACAGGCAGACCGGAAGGCGAATGGTACAGTACGTAAATGTGTAACTATATTATCTTTTTCTTCTAATATCTTTCTCCCATCTATCCCCCCATATCCCACACGCCAGTCCTCGGGGGAGGCTCTTAGGAACATCCAAAGAAGACAGACAAAACACGCAGCCACGCACCTAATGAGAAAAAAAGAAGACAGCGACAACACCAAACCTCCATGAATGATATACCCAGAACCAAACTAACCACAGACCTCAAGGTGGTGTCCATGAATGTAAAAGGCCTCAACCACCCAGTCAAACGAAGGAAAATACTGGACCACCTTGCCAAACTGAAAGGCGATATCTACGCACTCCAAGAAACCAAGCTCACAGAAGAAGAAGCGAAACTCTTGAAAGGGAGATGGATAGGGGAAGTCCTCTGCTCCCCAGCAAACGGAAAGAAACGAGGTGTAATCACCATACTGAGCAAGAAGGCAAACCTAACCATAAAAAACACATGCACAGACGAGGAAGGGCGAATACTTATAACGAGCCTACTGAGAGGTGAAGAACAAATACACTTAGCCAACATTTACGGACCAAACTCCGAAGACAAGAAATTCTGGCAGAAGGTGAATACGATGCTATCCGACATCCCTCAAGATGACCTCATGTTGGTAGCGGGTGACATGAACAGGGTAATGGACCAGGCCACGGATAGACACCAGCACAGAATAAGCTATGAATCACAAAACACCAACATCCTGAGAGACCTGTGTACCGATCTACATCTTGCCGATCCATGGAGGCTACAAAACCCGAACGCACGTGAATACACCTTTTACTCGCACCCACACAACTCCTACAGCAGTATAGACTACATACTGATGTCTAACACACACACACCTAATCGACCACACAGATATCGCGCCCATAACAATCTCTGACCATGCACACATCAGTCTAGCACTAAAGGGAAGACACAATGAAAAGGCAACGAGAAGATGGCGGCTGAATGACGACATCCTGCAAAACAAAGACAATATCAAGAAAATTGAAGACGCAATAATGGAGTACCTAGAACACAATGACAACGATGAGGTAGGGAAAGGCATCATCTGGGACGCCCTCAAAGCTACGCTAAGAGGGAAGCTGATCAACATCAAAGCAAGAATGAACCGTGGCAGGAACAAAAAGATCAGCGAACTGGAAGAGAAGATAGCGCAGCTGGAAAGAGGACACTGCGCCAACATAACATACAAGAATACCCTCAACACACTAACGAAAAAGAAATATGAGCTGAATAAGATCCTAAGTGAAAGAGCAGGCACGTGGCTGAATAAATTCAAATCCATAAACCTCTGCGCCGCCAACAAGGCAGGGAAACAACTGGCGTCATACATAAAAGCAAAACAGAGGCAACACACAATCGCAGCCATAACAGACAACAAGAATAAGTCCCAAACGACAAACAAAGGCATACTCGAGGTTTTCAGGCAGTTCTACTAGGAACTTTATACCGAAGACACAAATCTAAAAGAAGATGGCGGCGCAGCAATGCTCAACAACAACACCCTGCCTGAACTCAGTGCAGACGAAAGAGCAGCCCTGGAAGAGGACATAACAGACACAGAAATTGAAGCAGCCATCAACCAGCTCAAGCCGAACAAGGCACCAGGCCCAGACGGGGATACAGCAAAGTTCTACAAGACCTTCAGCCAACAACTAATACCACTAATGGCGGGGACTTACTCTCACTGCATACAGAGAGGCAAGATGACCGAATCCATGGGCGAGGCCAACATCACAATAATCCCCAAAGAGGGGAAAGACCCACAATACCCGCAGAACTACAGACCGATCTCACTCATAAATGTGGACTGCAAAATCTACGCAAGATACTGGCCAACAGACTGAACAAAGTCCTGCCAAACCTCATCCATAACTCGCAAGTAGGCTACATCAATAACAGATTATCGCAGGACAACACACGCCTGCTCTGCCATCTCATTAACCACACAACACACAGCAGTGAACAAGCGGTGATGATAGCACTAGACGCAGAGAAGGCGTTCGACAGAGTCTCCTAGCCTTTCCTAAACAACTGTATGAGCAAATTCGGGCTGGGGACCAAATACAGATCTATGGCGATGGCCCTGTACAACGAACCAAAAGAGAAGGTGGTAGTTAATGGCAGCACATCAGAGGCACTCACACTGGGTAGAGGCACCAGGCAAGGCTGCCCCCTCTCACCCAGACTCTTCCTTCTAGCGCTAGAACCTCTACTAGCCAGAATAAGGGACAACAACGAAATAGCAGGCGTTAAAATCAAAGAAAAAAACGTCAAACTGGCGGCCTACGCGGATGACATCCTCATCACAACCACCAACCCGTCTACGTCGATTAAAGCACTCATGGACACGATAGGAGAATATGCGGAAGCCTCTGGATACAAGCTCAATAAGGACAAATCGGAATGTAAACCAATGAACATCCACACTACCAGAGAGGTGCTAGGGAACTCAGGACTGACATGGCAGACGAAACCGCTCAAGTACCTAGGCCTGCTCTTCGGGAGAGACCTGGCATCCACACTGGAACACATCGAGAAGTCAACCCTGAAGAAGATAAAGGAAAGACTTGATCTATGGTCACCCAAATACATAGCTGGTGGGGAAGGATCGAAACAATAAAAATGATGGTAACACCGGCCATAAACTACACACTCAGCATGCTACCGCTCCTGATGTCTGACCCATTCCACAAAAAACTGGACAAGCTCATAAACAACTTCATATGGAGAAACAAAAAACCTAGAATCAGCCTACAGAAGCTGAGACTAACGAAAGACCTTGGAGGACTCAACCTAGCGAACTGCAAAACTTTCAAATAGCCTGCCTAGCAAGGCAAGGCATTTTCTGGCTAGACAACACCCAAATCTACGAACCTGTTTGGCTAGAGGTGGAAAGGAACATCCTAGGGGGGCTAAACCCCATAGCGCTCCTCACCGCGAACAGACACCCCCAAAGAACTAACCCGATACTGCGACACACAAAAGAGGCTCTGATGAAAATAGACAAGCGTGTGTCACAGAAACTGAGGGGCACGACATGGGAGTCGATCTGGTTCAACACAAAGATAACGTACCAAGGAGCATCAATGCACAATGATAAGTGGATAAAGAAAGGAATAAGCGTTCCAAACCAGCTGGAAACCAAACAGTCACCACTAACATTCCTAAACCTGCAACAACTACACGAACTCCCGAACCGGGAACTCTACACCTTTCTGGAAATCAAAACAGCCATAACAAAAGCAAACCTAAGAAAGGAAGAACCGACTATCATCAAATACATGCAAACCTTAAACTCGACAGGCCACCAAACGGCGAAGATATATAAGCTCCTCAACCCATCCACATCGTCACTGAACAAGAAAACAACGAACACATGGGAAGAACTCCTGGGAAGGCAGCTAAGCGACAACGAGCGACGCAAACTCTGGCGCTCGGCATCGACAAACAAGATAACCCCACAACTAGCCCAGACAAAATTCTGGCTCCTCCACAGAGCTTTCTGGACACCATCAAGACTCCACAAAATTGGCATCACGGAATCAAACACCTGCTGGAACTGCGGAAGAGGAGAAGGAAATTTAGAACACCTCATCTTCAACTGCACCAAGGTCAGGAAATTTTGGATGAAAGTGAATGACTTCCTAAACGAAATGTTCAACAAAGACTTAACAATCAGCTTTGTAAGCCTGGCCACAGAACACATGACAGCTGACCTGAACAGCAAAGAGGAAAGAGACCTACTAGACCTAATGCTCACAGCGGCCCTAAAAAGAATCCTAACAAACTGGAAGAACACGGCCAAAGCCAATTTTAAAACGTGGATAAATTGGGTCACTTTTCTCAGAGGAGTGGACAACATAATGGGAAAATTCTCAAAGGAACATAACTCAAAAGAAGAGATGTGGGAGCTCCTAGACACACAGCTGACAAGAGGGCAATCAAGGACACACAACTAACCCCCCCTCCCTTCTTCTTTTTCTTCCTTTCCCCTCTCTCTTTGGGAGGGAGCACATAAAGGCGAAACGTACCACATTTGTACTGTATATAAAAATGCCAAATGTATATTCTTTTTATATTTTAATAAAAAAGTTTTAAATAAAAAAAAAGAAGCTGTTAAAATATCCGTAGACTTTTGCCTTCCTGAAAAACATTTATACATTTTCTTTTTTTAAATATTTTAAAGCAGGAAGTAGCTGCTCATTATACGCGTTACAGGGCAAGTTTTAGATGTACAAGCTTTTTTGGAGAAAAAAATCACGACATTCTAGTATGCCTCTATGTATCTTAACCTGTGCAGAGTATGTGACGATGTTTTATTATTTGCCTTTTAACAGAACGAACATGTCAGACTGGCATTTTTACACCACAATACTGTGGTATATACATCTTTCTTCCATCTTTATTATACTGCGCCGGGCTACAATTTGAGCAATGTATATAGTGATCGACGTCACTGGATGAAAGAGTTCTTGGTTCTTACACCAGTGTCAACTGACAGCGCTACCAAAAGCATTTTTATTTTTCTATGCCGGCCTTCGCACAGCCGGCCGCTTCCAAAGGAGTGCCTGGCGCAGTGCCAGCCAGCTTCTAGGCGGCGTCTTACAATGGGGGATCGCTGAGCGCATAATGTACGCGCCTCTGCGGCTTGAAAGGCCCGTCTCCCTTGGTGGCGCACAAATGAAACTGCACTTTTCATAACGCGGCTGATCGCTGACAGCGGGCGATCTCGTGAAATAACAGAGCCATTTAGAAGGTCACGTGACGCAAGTGCAGCATGGCACGACGCGCGCACACTAAAATGCTCACTGGATGTAGCTGTTAATGTCATAAAAATAAACACGGGTTAAGCTGGCGAGGGGTCCGTATGCGGGGATGTGAGGTTATTAGGCGGCGTTTGGGGGCCGAAGTGATGTGTGAGAAAGTTCGCCAGACGCAAATCTCCCTCCTGTATCACTTGAAAAGCCAGTTGAATGGATTAATCCGAAAAAGATAATGCGTTTCTTTTTCTTTTAGCAAACCTGGCGCTCCCCCTCATTCTTGGGGTCTGCGTTAGAAGCGTTGCCCATCACCGCTGGTATTTGGCATCGGGCGTGCCAGACTATTATCCCAGGCGTTAAGTATCTGCCTGGGAGTGGACGCTCTGTGCGTCAGATAATCCCCGCACGTTCAGAGATAAGACCCGGCCGCTCGGTGTTTACTGATTAAAGCTCTAATTTAGGAGTCCAGTCAGATACACTAACTGATCTTGAAACAAATGAACTGCGCCACAGGGAGGACGGCTTGCTGGGTCGTGAGTGCGCCGGGAGCAGTCAGTATCCGCGCGAGAGACTCGCAGGTGGATTAGTCTGATTGCATATTCTCGACAAATTTGCGATTCTCTGACATCTCCTGCTGTAAAAACAAACGACACAACGTGACCTTGAAGCATGCACATTGTGGCACGCAGAAGCCTCCTTTTTTGTTGCAGATTATACAGCGCGAACTCGACCAGAAGGTATTGGAGAGCTTTAACATGAGCACCAGTTACATTACACATTCATATTTTGGTATGCGCAGGAAGATTACGTGATTTGTCCAGAACCACAGCATGCGGAGCCGACACCAGGGGTTGAACCCTGTTCCCCAGCTCCACATTCAGCAGCTCTAGCCATAAGGCTACATCCTCAATATCCCTCGATGTTTGTTCTTCAGAATATTTTTACAAATACGTTTTTTAACCCCTTAAGTGCTGCCGTCGGCCAACGGTCGTCGCGAGCACTACCTTGCCAGTGCTGCGCATGACCGTTGGCCGACGGGCCAGCATTCGTTTTTCGAACGTTCAGCACTGGGCCCTGATCGTTCGATGCTCCTATGAGGTTAATGGATTCCATCAAATGTTGTCGAAAGACTGTAGCAAACTACAGTAATGTCTTCATGGAATCCTCTAATGGCGAAAACAATGTGAAACCGTTGTTCTCAAGTGAAAATGTCACCAAGCAAACACCACAGTCTTGCTGCATTGCATGGCTTACATTACCTTGCATCACGGAAGGCAACGCAAGGTAATGCAAGCCCTTAACGGAACTTCCTAAACCACGCAAAGCACTGCTCAAATCACCTCCTTGCTGTGCATTGAGAACGCACTCCATGAGTGGAACAAGGGTGTTCTCGTGCATCCACTCATGGATTTTGACACAGTCGTAGATTTACTAAGGTCAGTAAACCTGGGATTGCGTCAAATGGTACACCTTCCCAAGTGAGGTGTAACAAGGAGAAATATCTTTATTACCTTATCGATAAATCCTCTTTCCAGTTTGCAGCACATGTGGAAAGAGCAAAATGCCTCTGCGGATTGTTTGGTGCAGGAACGGTTCCTGCCCAAAATGACCCTGCCTGTAATGCAGGTGCCATTTTAACATGGCACAAGGGTGCCTGTCTTGGCACTAGCTAGCAACAGCGCGTTAGTGCAGGGAGAGAGTAGGAATGCATCATATCTTTGTATATATGGCACATTTCTACGCTCTACCTGTCACGCAACGCAGCAAGTTGTCTTGCTGTGTTGCGTTGCATGACATAAGTAAATCTGCCCCTCAGTCTTCCAAACAGCAACCTGGCTGTGCCCATCCCCTCCGGAGAAGGGGTTGGCACCCTCTTGGGGACCCTCATTCAGCCTATGACATATGAATATATGTAAAATAAAAGGTCTCAGTGGCCCTCCACCACATTCTTCAAGGGGGGATAATTTTGCCTTACGCTGCTCCGTAACAGTCGACTCACAGCAAGGGATGGGCTCCCTTAAGGAAACAAGCAGCAGTTCTGCAATGGACTAGGAACATACATCCAGAAATACATGTTTTATAAGGGTGAACCTCTGTGCTCCCTTACAAAACAATGCAGTTGTAGGCTGATGTTGCAGGCAAGGCACCTGGCAGGCTGCAAATGCAGCTGAATGGATTTTGTCTTTTTCCAGAGTTTTATATAGCCAAACTTGATCCGAAGATATCAGTGATCTTTACATGAGCACCAGTTGTGTTACAGACAGACACATTCATTTTTGTTAGGCTCAGGGAGATTAAGTGATTTGTCCAAAATCACAGAATGTTGAGCATCCCTGCCGAGACTCGATACCGGTTCCCCAGCATTTAGGTCGAAGGCTTTAGCACTAAAGCTACATCATCTCCTGCCTACGACGCAGCTGGTTGAGGTTAAGGGCATGACTTAATAATACTGGGTCTTCCCACAGACTTGTCCCAACTTGAAGAGTACAGAAAAGGAGTTGGAAGGAGTTTCCCGGTGTTGTCACAGAAGCTTTTGCTCCCATTTTCATCTCTAGTTTCCGGGCTTTTCTAACTGTCAAACTGACTGTTCCCTGGGGGTGTTGGAGGGAGCTTGTTTGTGTGCGAAGGAAAGATTTACTTTCACTTTTTTAAGGCAATACTCAAAATATATGTCAACTTGAAAAACACTTTCTTTTTCAATTTAATGTGTACAAGGTAATTATCACAAAGATACATTTGAAATCCTGATACATAACGCAACAATTCTCAAAAAGATATGTCATTAATAATTCTACTGTTGATTGCGTTATATCACATTTCAATATATTTAACAGAAATTCATGATGAAAAACCAGCTGCAGCAACAATATCACAGTCATCCCTCCTGCATCTTCTGTCATCGGTGGTCATTGCTCTTCCTTGCCTCCTGGTCTCCTCCGACTGGCATAGACTCTGTCCTCTTTGTTTGCTGGTTCTTCTCTTGAAGAATCAACTCTTGGATTCCAGGGACTCTTACACAGTCTTCGCCAGAGGCAACTTTTCTCAAGTCCTCCACTGTAGCCTACAGCTGTTTCCGACGTCACTTCGCACCTACTTGTACACATTAAATTGAAAAAGAGAGTGTTTTTTCAAGTTGTTAGAACTGGGGGTCTCTAGTTGGCAGAGTTAGGTACCACTGTCCAAATAGGGACCCTTGCTTCTAGTCAGGGTATGGAGGATACACTCTGTAGATAACCCCTGCTCACCCCCTTGGGAGCTTGGCACGAGCAGTCAGGCTTATCAAAGGCAATGTGTAAAGTATTTGTACCAATACTCACAGTAACACAGGGAAAACACCACAAACTGACTCCACAACAGTTTAGAAAAATAAAGGTATTTTAATCTATACTACACAAGACCAAAACGACAAAAATCCAACATACACATTTCAAGAATATGGTTGCCAATGAGTTCTTAAGGTTGCATTAAAATAATCCACAGTTGCGTCACGTTTTAGCCAACAGTACCTTTAGATGCGACAAAAGTTCCAAGGGAAAGCTGTATAGTTGAAAAGGAAGCGATGTGTCACTCCTGAGACCCTGGGGAGGCAATGCGACAACCTCGCTGGACGTAGCGGGCGTGTTGCAGTGACTCCGGTCTGTATGAGGAGGGATGCGATACCTTGCGAATATTCCGGTGCACAGGTTTCCGGAAAGCGGCTCGCAAAAGGTACGATGCGACAATCTTCGGGGCGGCGACGATCTCCAGTGCGGCGACGATGCGCTGCTGAGTGATGATCTTCTACTCTCGCAGCCCCTCGATGCGATGGCTCTGCGACGACCCTCGCAGCAACGTGATGCGGTCCGCAAGCAAGCAGTGCGACGATCTCACCCAGTGATGACAGGCTCTGCGACGATACTCGCAGCAATGGTAATCTTCCCGCATCAGACTGGTGCGTCCCGCAAACTAAGGATGCACTGACTCTGGCAGCGGCAACAGGCGCTGTGACGATCTCGACCCTCGCGGCGGCGGGAATTTCCTCGCACTGACGGGGATGCGCTCAGCCAGTGAGCGATGCGATAAACTTTGGAGAAAATTCTTTAAATCTTGGTTTCCAGCTTCCCAAAACAGGTACAACTTCCAGAGGGACCACACATGGGCCAAGCACGCCAGGAAGGACAGAACTCTCTCAGCAGAGTTCAGGGATGCTGGGGGTGAAGTCCTTTTGTTCCTGGGTCTTCTTAACAGGGAGTGAGCTCTTCTCAGGCTCTTGGAGATTCCTTCAAGCAAGGGGACACAGCACAAAGCAAAGTCCTGCCCCTCTCCTTAGCAGCAGAGCAACAGCAGGTCAGTCCAGCAGAGCAACAGCAGGAAAGCATTCTTTCTTCATTTTCAGCCTTCTCCTTGGCTGAGGTTCCTTCTTGATTCCAGGATGATCTAATTTTCTGTAGTCAGGGGTCCTGTACTTATACCCATAAAAGTATTTGTTCTCTTTGTGCAGGAGTGCTCTAAGCCCAGTCTGAACCAGTTCTGAGTGTTCCTTGAACACTTTGTTTTCCTGGCCTCTCCTTTCCTTTCAGAGAGAGGGGCAGGGCCATCAGCCACCCAGCAGGAGGTGGAGCCAGTATTGTGGAAGGCAGGCACAGCCCTATGCAGGCCCAGGTGCTACCCCCTCCCACCACGCTAGATGCAGATGGAGCTATTCAGCCCAGGGATGGCCCACTCAGCCTCTAGGAGCCACCCAGCCCATGTCACTCACAAACCAGACAGTCAATGCACAAACAATCTAAGGCACACAGAAATGTCAGTCAAGAGAACAGCAACTTTCTAAAAGTGCTGTTCTCAAACACAGGACTTAAAAACAACCTTTTCTAAAAGGTGTGTTATTAAATTCTGAGTTCAGGGATTCCATACTTTTATGTCCTATCGTGCTCCTATGGGAAGATATACTGGTAGCCAGCATTCCCTATGATAGCCTATGGGGCAAGATAGCCTTACAATAGTGAAAAACTAAAATGGCTGTAATTCACTACCACTGCATGTCAACTGCACTAGTTCATGACCCACCTTTCACATACACTGCACCCTGCCCAAGGGGGTTCCTTGGGCCATCCATAGGGGTGACCAATGTGCACAGAAAGGGAAGGGCTAGGCCTGGTCAGTGGGGACACTGACCAGGAGGACATGGCAGTTCACAGACTGCACACAGGCACTGCGGTGGCAGGCCTGAGACACCATTTTAGGGCTACTCATGTGGGTGGCACAATCAGTGCTGCAGGCCCACTAGTAGCATTTGAATCACCAGCCCTGGCACTCTCAGTGCACTTGACTAGGGACTTCTTGGTAATACAAATATGCCAATCATGGATAACCAATCACAATAACAATTTATACAGGAAGCACTTGCACTTTGACACTGATCAGCAGTGGCAAAAGTGCCCAAAGCATCTAAAAAAGCTAAATTGAAATCCAGCTCAGCATCAAAAATACAGGAGGTAGAGGCAAATAAATAGGAAGAAACTACGCCAAGGATTGCGTGATTAAAACAAGTTGATTTATATTTTGAGTATTGCCTTAAAAAAGTGAAAGTAAATCATTTTTAGTAGTGCACAACTGAGTCCAGCGACCAACGACAACTGGTCGTATTTCATGATTTTGCCTTGTGGTGTGAACAGGTACACACTGTCAGCTGAAGCACACTGATCTGTTTAGTTATTAATTAACTGAGTATAGTTGTAAAGAGGTGTGTTTATTGCCCACACATGTACTTTTAGAAAGTAGGCATTTCTAAATACTACTGACTCTTTGTGCTTTTCAGCCTGACTCCAATCCACAGCTAGGCTTTGTGCATACGTTCTAGACAGCCATCACACAGGAACGGTTGGGTATTACAGGGTTGCATCTGCATACTGAATTGTCTTTCTTGGCTGGGAGAGAGGGAGATGGGGTACACTTACATTTGTATAAGCTGGCTCCTGCCCTCACACAAAGGGCTCATTTGCCACTTTCTGGGGTATGGAGCTAGGGCTGGGATTGAATGGAGGTGTTGTGCACTTCTAAAGTTCTTTTGAAGTTACATCTACCTCAAAGCCATTTTGAGAATAAGTACAGGGGCTCTTACCTCATGTTCTGAGACACTTGGTTCCACTGGGTGATGTTCCCTCACCCACCAGGGAGACTAGCAAGCCCTGGCCTTCAGTCCTGATCACATGCAGAAGTCTTGCAGAGCTTGCCCTTCTCACAGAGGCAGTCTGGCTACTTGGCAGATGACTCATTTTTGGGGACAATACCTTCCCTTCTTATAATGCTTTTCCAGACACCTAATGTGATTCGGGGTCAGGGTCTGTGAAGTTTTATTTTGAGCGTTCTGCTTTTTTGACATGGACACTTCTCCTTTCCATCTTCCATCATGAAAGATGCTGGTCACAGCAGGCATGGCTCCATCGCTGATTTTCTACAACACGATTCTAGGGAATGTGACCAAAGTTCACACCTGGATGCCAGCCACAGAGATATGTGCATCTAAAGGTGAATCCTAAAACGCCAAACCTATTTTTTTTATTATTCCCTTATCACCCTCATCTCCCTTCCTGAGATGTGTCTAGGGACCATCCTACTGATCTGGCACTGAATCAAAGAGCAGACTTATGAAGTGTCTTCCTTTTTCCTCCAGTGTGTTCCCGCATAGGTCACAGAACATCAGCAATGCACCAATCTGTCTGCAGAGATTCCTATCCTCTTCATGTCTTTAACAGGCAAGCCTGTGCTTCCAAAGTTAAACCTAGGGTACCATTGAAGGCACACTCACTCAGTTTACAATTACAGCACAATTTGGGTTCAGCACTGTTAACTCCATACATAGTACACTTGCATGTACGCATGCATTCAGTACACACACTCAATGTCCGTGCACTATTCAGCACTGAAGCTTTTCCATCTTTAACCAGGGTATGTTATTTACGTACACGCACACTGCCAGCACACACACTCACTTTGTATGTGCTGCACAACACTTCACCCTTCATGTATGGTACTTCACTCAAGCACACACCCACCCAGCACATGCTTTCACAATGCTCGCACTGCACAGCACGACATCTCTCATGTAATGTATCCCTCTCAGGCATACATACACCTAGCTCATGTACTAACCCCACATGCACTTCACGGTACTGCTCCATCCTTGCACTGCACACTTCCCAGTCATATATGCGCTATGCGTCCAAAGCAGGGTCACTAACCCTGCGTTGCGCAGCACTCCACATCTTACCTGATGTATGCCAAGGATGAGTTAAGAACACAGCAGCAAAACATTTAAAAAGGTGAGTGAGCCTGTAGGCCTCACTCCATAGACAGAGGGTAAAAAGGTCCAGTTCACTACAACTGATAACTACACAGTATGCTGCTACCACAGCACTTGTGCTGCTTAAATCCCGGTGAAGGCACTAGCCTTCAGCCACTGTGAAGGTACCTCTTTGGGCACCCCTCCTAATCCAACAAGACCATGAACCGTGAACACGCATATGTCATGGCTCACTCTGATGATCTGTGCTCGCCTTTAACAAAAAAACAGCCTTGAAGATTGTAGGAGGCTGGCTTAGTATATGGTGCACACTTATTTAAGTGAAGCACCTTGCACTAATACAGGCAACGCTTATGGTGATTTTAGTGGTCTTAGACAACCATAGGAAGTGGTAGCTGTGGAGAAAAACCTTCAGGCCTAGTCCAGAAGTAGTGTTTAGCAACTCGTTTTACCAGATCTAATCATGTAGTGTAGATTAAATAAAAAGAACCACGCAGTGTATTTATAAAAATATGTCTATTTATTATACAACACTCACTAACACATTGGCATATCTACTACCTGGAGATATCAACACAAATATACACAATATTTCAATTGTAAACAGGTAAGTAAGCACAATACACAGTGGTTTTCAGGGGTTACCTAACCATATACTAAGAAAGTGCAATGTGAACTGCGACTGAAGACGGGACTTGGACCAGGAGACTCAGAAGAGCGGGGGACGCATTGAACCACCTAAGGTAAGTATCAAGGAATCCCACGGAGGTTGTGTGCACAGTAGAAATACAACTGCGTACTCAATAGAAGTCAATAGGAAAGTCATAGTTGCAGTTTTGAAGAAGAAGGACCCTTCCCAAGGAAACCTGGAGAAACCCAGTAGAAGACAGAAGGTTGGTGAGTCAACCCCCTTGGATACCCCAGGAACCAGGTTACCTAAACCAGGGAAGCCTAGGTGCAAAGTGATGTCGGAAACTGCTGTAGGCTACAGTGGAGGACTTGAGAAAAGTTGCCTCTGGTGAAGACTGTGTAAGAGTCCATGGAATCCAAGAGTGGATTCTTCAAGAGAAGAACCTGCAAGCAGAGAGGACAGAGTCTATGCCAGTCGTAGGAGACCAGGAGGCAAGGAAGAGCAATGACCACTGATGACAGAAGATGCAGGAGGGATGATTGTGATATTGTTGCTGCAGCTGGGAGGGCCAAGTGATGCTGAGGAAGACCAGGATCTGTTCACGAGCTGTCTCACATCAGAAGTAAAGAACCAGGGGCTCAGTGTCTGGCTGGAGCACCAACAAGCCTTGGCAGCAGCAACAAATGTAGAAAAAGATGAAGGAGCAATATTGGGACCAGCAAGGTCCAAGGGACTCACCAACAGCAGAAGAGTCACAGCTGGCACCAAGCAAGCAGGGGAGCCCACTGCAGAAAGAGAAGACCCTCAAGAGGACCCACAGGCCACAGGCACAGGAGTCGCAAGAGGACCTTGAGCAGCTCACTAAAACTAAGGCCCACTGTGCAGAGGATGTGGTGAGCACAAAGATCTTGGCAGGAAGAGATCCTGAAGGCTGGGTCTACTTGTTGCCCGAAGATCTCTGGAGTGCAGAGGCAACAGTCCTTGGCAACGGCAAGTTTACGCAGTGCACAGGGATTCAATCCCAACAGTTCCAATGATGGATACTGACCTCATTATTGCAGAGAGGATAGGTCAGGCCTTGATGGATTTGAAGAACAACCACCTGTGTTACTGAGCCTTTCGAAGTCCGTGAGAAATCAGGAGAGGAAGACTGGTCAGCCAAGTTGCGGTGCCTGCAGGTGCAGGGGTGTGATTAATTCAACCTAAGTGAAATTACTTTGAGTGTTCTTGATGCCCACTGGTCCGTTGAAGATCCTGGAAGAAGCACAGACACACACAATGAAGAAAATTGGCAGAATAGCGAAACTAGGAGCAGCAGTAGTCTTCCCTGATGCAGTCTTGGTTCCAGGCTAAGTCCAGCGAAGTCTAAGTGTTCAGATGGTCAAAGAATGAAGTAGCTTCAGGCTTGAGGCTGGTCCCACAATGAATCAGAGGAGCCACCCACAGGTAAGCCATGTTATACCCTAAGAAAGGAGTTAGGACGAGTCAGGGGTCCCTCCCATTTGAGTGGCTAGATGGATGCAAGGATACTCCCATGTCCTTTATCCAGTTACACGCCAGAGCAGGATCCAAGGGCTCCCAAAACTGGTTCTAACAAGAGTAGGTAAGGAGGGCACCAAATGTGCCTTTCAAAGCAGTCTGTTGGCACTGGCAAGTGCACCCACCCCAGCCCAATTCACTAAGTCACATATGGGAGGTGGTTACATCTGTGACAGGAAACCTATTGTTCTACCTTCCCCATCTCAAGCTCAGCTCAGCAGCAGGAAGGCAGAAGCATTTCTGGGTCGGCAGCATTACTAGCTTGCTACTTGGGGATTCTCAGAATGGGTGCATGGAATCATATCTCCAACACCAGTAATGGTGTTGGGGTATGATCCAAACATGTTTGATACCAAACATGCCCATGAGGCATGGCCACTATATATATCAAAATGGCTGACCGCACTTACAAAGCCTGTTGAATCGACTTTGGGGTTTGTAGGGGTGTCCTGCTCATGCAGGGGTACCCGCACACTTATAACCCAGGACCCTGTCTTTAAGATTGAAAGGTCTTCCTTAGGGGTGACTTATAGGTTTTAACTGTAGTGACCTCAGCTATATAGAAACGTATTTCTGTCATAAGTTGTGCTAGCACAAGCTTAGACAGGCTGCAATACCAGGACTGTAGTCACAGTTTCAATGGTCTCTCATAGGTGGCATAATACAAGCTGCAGCCAATGGGAGATCCCTGGTGTACCTATGCCCTGTGTACCTTAGTACCATATAATAGGGACGTACGTTAGCCAATTGTGGAAGTACCAAAGTAATTACCATGTAAAATTTAAGGAGAAAGCACAGTGACTTGGGTGCTGAGTAGCAGGTTCCCAGTCAAACTAGTCAGTCAGTCAGTCAAATTGGCTTTATTTCGATATACAAATATCTTAAAAAGCAGTACATATACATTAGAGTAGGGTTAAAAAGATAAAAGCCTAGCCATAAAATACAATCATACCAAATACAATACAAATGGCGGCAATAAATTACATAAAATGGTCTAACAAGATGACCTAGATTAAACAATATACATTAGCCTTTTTGACCTAATCATCCACGCCGATGCTAAGAACTTTGCTATACCACAGACAAATAGGGGCCATGTATCAGACTTCAAGATTCTCAAAGCCACACTATAATGTCTGGTGCCCAACCTTTTGCTCAAGGGTTTTAGCCACCTAGTGCGGGGAGCTTTATAGACGGGGCATTCAAAGAAAAGGTGGGGCACCGACTCAATCCTAGAAGGGCAAAAAGGGCAGGTAGATACAGTTTGTGCCGGGATCTTCCAGCGTGCAGTCAGTTCTCCCACGGGGAGGATGCCTATTCTGAATTTAAAATATAAAGCCCTATCTCTAGGTATTAAAATAATGTCAAGATAGGGTTCCCGGAGGGCTACATCCTTCACTATTAAAAATTCTCCAGCGGATTTACATAAATTGGGAGCAATGTTTCTCCTACTCGTTACCCAATTCCAGTACACTCTTTTTAGAGCTGACTTGGGAGGGGCAAACCTAGACTGCCAAGCCTCTCCAAGACCCAACTCACCTAGCAAGTGCTTTACATCCATTAACCACCTTCTTTTTGACCAGCCAGACAAAGATAGTATTTCCTTCAGCCCCTCTGCATAGCTGTCAAGTTCAGGGACCCTCCAAATGCGGGCCCAGAGAAGAAGGGGTCTCAGTCTAGCCTGGTCTTTAATTGAACGACAGCCCATGTCCAGGCACAGTGGGAGAGTAGGGGTACTATTGGGGAGACACATTAAGTCCTTCAAGAATTTGTTTTCTGAACAGGATAGCTGATCTACATTCTGTGCTCCCCAGAGCTCTGCCCTGTATAGCGCCGCACTAACGCCTCTTGCCATATAAATATCTAGCAACGGGGCAATAGGTTTAAAAGTGGATAAACTCTGTTCCTTAAGGAGAGCCCCCACCACCCTTTTGTGACTTAATATCATTTTTTGGAGCTGACTGTTCCATCTCATGATGTCAGAGAGGCGGATACCTAAGTAGTCAAACTCCTTAACTCTTTCAAGGGTTACCATATTCAGTACTGGCGGCCGCCCAAGTTTTTTTGGAGGGTTCAGAACCAAATATTTTGTTTTTTCAGTATTGATCTTTAGACCCCTAGTCTCACAAAAATATTGGAAGTTGTCTAGGAGGCTCTGCAGACCAACCTGGGATTTAGAAATCAAAAGGGTGTCATCTGCAAATAATACAGAGGGTATTCTCCTCCCCGCCAGGGAAGGTGCGTCAACAGGATTTTTCAAAAGATGCTCCACCACTCCGTTCACATATAATGAGAACAGAGTGAGGGCAAGGACGCACCCCTGGCGGACACCTCTATTTACTGTTATTCGAGCGGTTTTTGGCCCTGATTGCCCCACCGGACCTGTGCAAAATTTTCAGTGTGGAGCTTAATTATTAGTGACAGTAAATATGAAGGCATTCCCAAATCAAACAATACCCTCCATAGACACCCCCGGGGCACTAGGTCAAAGGCATTCCGCAAATCGATGAACGCGAGATACAGACTGCCTTTGCCCAGTACAACCACCTTCCAATATAACATCAGCAGTCGAAACGACTGCTCAATGGTCCCGGTGCCCGACCTAAAGCCTGCTTGGAAGTCAGACAGGATCCTCTTTTCTTCTGCCCACGGGAGTACCCTCCCAAGGACTACCTTCCCTTCGACTTTTTGCGATGAATCAATTCGGCTTATGGGCCGGTTATTTGCTGGGTCGTCCCGTCCCCCTTTTTTAAAGATTGGGACAACCTCAGCACCCATCCAGGATTCTAGGAGTGTGGCACCATGATAGGTAGCATTAAGCAATGATGCAATAAGAATCCCCCAATCTGACAAGTTAAGGCGAAGCAGATCTCCCGGTATACCATCCGGTCCTGCGGCTTTATTAGGTACAAGGGATTTGATGGCATTCTCCACTTCTTTAACAGTAAATGCTAAGCCCTCCCTCAGCCCTGGGGTGCCTAATGGTGGTAGAGAAAAGGGACCCAACCCATCTTCCACAGTGGTAGTATAAAGTCGGAGAAGTGCTCAAACCATGATGCCTCAGGAATATTACATGTGATAAGTAAGTCTGAGGTCCTGTTCCTTGATCTCACTAAGTCCCAAAAACCCCTAGGATCCCTCCCTAGACTAGCCGCTTTCAGATCACACCAAAACTGATCTTCCCACCCTTTCTTGTCCTCACTAATAGCAGCCCTATACCTCTTCCTAGCAACACTAATCAACTCGATTTTCTTTGTTTTGACTGCATTGATTAATTCCCATTTTGCTCTCCGACAAGTGTAAGAGTACCATCCTGGATTACCCTTGGGACGGCCCCGCTCCCCTACTTTGCCATCTCAACTGACTATAATAAAGAGATCTCCCAAGGTTTTAATAGTGTGGCAAAAGAGAGAAGATACCTCCTGGGTGTTCATACTACTGGACTTCAGCCTAATTAAAGTTTTGGACAAAATTGACCCTATTTCTAATACCTTCCCCTCATCGATGACAACCTTGTCCCATTTCAGGCGTCTCCCGCAATTCGAGGGACAGACTTCGCCTGTCAGCCTCGACACATGAGGCTCCTGAAGAACTTTATCCATTTTCCATATGGGAGACAGGGACAGAATGAGTGGATTGTGGTCACTGTCCGTAGATGGTAAAACTACCATGTCCAACAGGTAGGCCCAAAGCTTAAAGTCAGCAGAATATAATCAATTCTGGACGAATGGCCAACCCTGTTGAACGTGTGAGCACCGCAGGGGTCAGAGACTGTTCTCCCATTTGCTGCCCTTAGCCCATACTCCAATGTGAGGGCATTTAATTGTACCGCTCGTTGGGACCACCGCTTAATGGGTGCTACAGTTAAAGGTGGAATACCTCTCCTGGTATCCTCGTCTATGGTACCCAAAATATCATCTGCTGCCAGGGGCTCATAAGAGCAATTAAAGTCACCGGCAAGCAAAAAATAGACATTGGGACTACATATTCTAAGTTCATCCTTCTAGGGCCCCTAGAGTCGGTGAAGAAAGGCCCCCATTGGGGCCTCTAACATAAATATTAAAGATCTCCAGGGATTGCCCTCTAAGGGGCCCTTTCAATGAAAGCCTCTGTGGGTCAGGAGACTTGGTTACTATGTGTGTGATCTGCCAGCCCAGTGAAATATTAACCCAAGCAAGCAGGCCGCCAGATGGACGACCCCTCCCTGAGGGTGAGACAATAGCAGGAACAAAGTAGGTCGTGTAACCAACCTTATATCGTGGTTCCAAAAACCAGGTCTCCTGGAAAATGCATATCCCAAAAGACTCGAAGGTGTTCCACTCAGGTACTTCTAAGTTTCGGGAAATTCCCGCTATATTCCAGCTGACAATTTTCAGATCGTGATTGATTGTCACTTGCTCGACTGGGGGTCGCTGCGTGCCCAGACTTGACTCGGAACCAGACTCCTTTGCTACGCCCTCCACCCCTACCAGTGCGCTAGAGGCAGTCAGGCTTAGACCTCCAGGTACAATCATGTGCAGTGAACCAGAGGAGGGAGCAGTAGATGATTCATGAGGACAGGGAAAACCCTTATCCTCATGACTATTCGTACTGCAGCTCATAGGTACTACAGAGAGAGCAGGCAGTTTTCTAGTGGGTTTATAACCATCGTGTCAACAGCCCCACCATGGCCGATAAGAACTAAGGCCTATGTTCTGACACATCGAACTAAAGGGTGGTTTTAAAATGGGATGGGTAAAGTAATCATCAGTAAACCTTCCCCAGGAGTGATGACCATGGTTCTGCCATTGGGTCTGGGGCACTTGTTGTGGATAAAAATGCCCCAAACCAAGTGCTCTTATTCCACTATTGTCGGGCTCATGATAATGGTTGCAAATGAAATTTACGGCGCGCGTATCCCGAAAATTAACTAGGATACAGTCGATTGGGACATCTTTAGCTCTTGTCCCCACCTGGCCAACTCTTCTTGTGAACAGAACCTTTCCATCTATTTGTCTCTGCAAAGGCCTGTTGTTATTTAGCCAATATGTAGTCTTGTTTTTGAGTTCAGAATATGATTCTGCTTTACCAGGCAGTAGCCGAGGAACTCCTGCTAAAACAACTACATAGGGCATACTTGCAGGAAGCAAGTCAATATGGGAAATACTAGGCCGTTCGCTGTCTGTTTTACCCGATTTATGGGCCGAGTTTATTCTCTCATTTGCTACTTTACTGGGAGTATTTTTGTCCTTATGAGTCTGCGTGGATACAATGGTGCTACCACCCTCACCTTCTATAGCTGCTACATTACTGGGGACATTTTTGTCTGTTTGGGGTTGGGAGGGTTCCCTATCTCTGGGTCTCTTATCCCTTTTTGTTGTCAGATGTTTACATATTTTGCTCCCCTTTTTTATAGTTGATACTGGGGGATATTTGTTACCTGTTATCCCTAGGGGACCTTTTTGTTTTGGAGAAGCAGCATTACATGCCTGCGACGGGTCTTGCAACTTCTGTTCGGCAAGGCTATTTTTTGAATGCAGCTTAATTAGTGCCTTTACGGAAAAGAAGTTATCAAGGGTCCTTTGTTCAAAGCTATCCAGCCTTTTGGAAAGAACCTTTACCTTCTCAAGGACCGGCAATATAAAGGACTTCATGATCTGCTCGATATGGGCAATGGGAGGAATATCTGTGGGGGGACTTGGTGAGCTTTCTAGGTTAAAACTTTCACCAGGCAGCGGAGCAATGTTAGTATTAGAGGTTTCGCCGTTGGTTTGAACTGAGGGTTTCTCCTGTAGGGCCTCCAGTCTTTGCAGGAAAAGTTTGTCAGGTATTGGGCCTCCGGTTTCGGCTAATGTGGTTACAGGATCGGTGGTAAACATTGATATATTGGAGGGGGGCAAGGAAGGAAGAAAACCCACAGGCAGTGACAAACGACGTTCTGTACTTTCTATTGCATTAGCCACTACACCAATTGTCTTTTGCAGCATGCGATCTATTGCCATTAAGCTAGGAAGCTGAGGATTAGCGGCTGCTTTTTGCTTAGGTGCAGGGACAGATCTCAAGGTGTTACGCCTTCCCATTCTTAAACAATCTTGTTAAAGATTAAGAGCTAAGGGCCAGATGTAGGTAGCCCTTTACCGGTCAGAAAGGGCCGAAAATACCGATTTGCGGCCGTTTCCGACCGGTAAAGGGCTATGGAGATGTAGGGGCAAAAAAACGTACATTTTCTATATTTTTACCGAATCGGTAATTTTACCGAATCGGTAAAATTACAGAATCGGTAAATTTACCGAAATTACAGAATCGGTAAATTTACCGATTCTGTACATTTTACCGATGTGGTAAATTTACCAATCGGTAAAAATACCGAAAATGTATTTTGTGATGTAGGTAGCACTTCTAACAGTGCTACAGGGCCTTTAGAATTCGGTGTTTACCATGCAATACAATTGCATGGTAAATTATGAACTCTCGTGTACATGCACATCTGTGCATGTACACCTGTGCCATGTGGCACACAGACATGCCCTAAGGGCATATTTGTTGGAAGAACAATATTTCTACAGGGTTGTTTACCCTGTTGTAATTAGGGCCTTGGTTAGGGCCAAACCCACATTAGGTACTTAGGGGCCAGATGTAGGTAAATCTCATTTACCGATTCATAAATACCGAATTTTACCGATTCGGTATTTATGAATCGGTAAATGAGATGTAGATAAAAATTCGGTAATATTTACCGAATCGGTAAGATTCGGTATTTACCAATTCGGTAAATACCGAATCGGTATTTGCTATTGAATCCTATGGGCCTTGAAGCCCATAGGATTCAATAGCAAATACCAATGCTACCCTGTTGCACCCCTGTAACTGGCTTTTGCGCCCTTAGGGCATGTCTGTGTGCCACATGGCGCTTCCTGCGGCTAAGGCTGCTGGGACCTGTAGTCCCCCCACACAGTGGCCGCGCCAGGTGTCAGGAGGCTTGCGGCAGCGGAGGGAGACCGGCCCGAGTGCAGGGAGCTGGATGTATGGAGCTCAATAGTCCTCCACTGTCCACAAAAAAAGAACGAACCAGGAGCACCAACTTCACAGGTAATGGAAGCATCAGATAGTACCAGTAATGGTGTTGGGGTATGAGCCAAACATGTTTGATACCAAACATGCCCAGGTTCGGCACAGCCAATATATAGTTAGCCATCGCATAATGACGTATGGCCACTATATATATCAAAATGGCTGACCGCACTTACAAAG
Organism: Lissotriton vulgaris; assembly: GCF_964263255.1. Classification (NCBI taxonomy): domain Eukaryota; kingdom Metazoa; phylum Chordata; class Amphibia; order Caudata; family Salamandridae; genus Lissotriton; species Lissotriton vulgaris. Next base: position 228,148,918 of record NC_141689.1, on the reverse strand, counting down.
CCTGTTGAATCAACTTTGGGGTTTGTAGGGGTGTCCTGCTCATGCACGGGTACCGGCACACCTATAACCCAGCACCCTGTCTTTAAGAATGAAAGGTCTTCCTTAGGGATGACTTATAGGTTTTAACTGTAGTGACCTCAGCTATATGGAAACATATTTCTGTCATAAGTTGTGCTAGCACTAGCTTAGACAGGCTGCAATGACAGGACTGTAGTCACAGTTTCAATGGTCTCTCATAGGTAGCATAATACAAGCTGCAGCCAATGGGAGATCCCTGGTGTACCTATGCCCTGTGTACCTTAGTACCATATAATAGGGACGTACAGTAGCCAATTGTGGAAGTACCAAAGTAATTACCATGTAAAATATAAGGAGAAAGCACAGTGACGTGGGTGCTGAGTAGAAGGTTCCCAGCCAAACTAGTCAAAAAACATACTGACACCAGCAAAAAGTTGGGGTAACCATGAAAGCAGATCCCACTTTCCTGCACAACCCCCCCTCCCTCCCCAACATAAAGGAGATGAGGCTAACCATACCCAGTTGAGTCTTTATTTTCTAAGTGGAAATATCTGGAGAGCCCATCTCTGTTGGCATGGTTCTTCCCAGGTCTGTTCACAGACGCGTCTATCCCCGTAGGGAAATCGATCACCTCAAAAGTTTGGGACACTGTGGATAGTGTCACCATGGCGGCAGAAAGCCATGTGTCTCCCGATCAAATTATACTTGGTCAAATTTACCAAGTGACCAATGCAAGCAATGTCAGGACTGATCAATTCTTGGAAGTTGTAAATCTCATCCAGGGATGGGTAACTGGCCCTAAAAGAGTTGTGGTTGCCCCAGACCTACCTGTGGGCTTTTTGTTGGGCAATGATTTAGAAACTTCAACCTGGTCTGAGGTGGCATTCAGGATACATGCAGAGAATATGCGAATCTCTGCCAGTGCATTTGCTGTTTCTAGGGCTCAGGCCAAATAGTTAGGCACTGAAGGAGATCTAGATCCTAAAAAAATGATCAGCTAGTTCCTAAGTAAAGAAGCAGGAAGGGTAAGGAATTATCCTTTCCCAGACTCCCAGTGAGGATCAGGCTCCTGAGGGCGATGATCCTAGTCCCTGTGAAGGAACTGTCCTAGAGGAACTTGAGCCAGACAATGCAGTGTTCTTGAGGGTAGGGGCCCATCCGAGGTAGACTTGAGTCTGGAGCAGAAATCTTGCCCTTCCTTCTCTTGATAATGAATTCCTGTATACATGCACATCTGTGCATGTACACCTGTGCCATGTGGCACACATACATACCCTAAGGCATGCCCTTCTGGCTTGTGTGCCATGTGGCACACATACATGCACTAAGGGCATGTATATGTGTCACATGGCACACAAGCCAGAAACAGGGGTGCTACAGGGTGTCAACGTGACACCCTGTCCCCCTTGGCAATTCGGTATTTTTACCGATTCGGTGATTACCGAATCAGTATTTGCCATTGATTCCTATGGCCTTCAAGGCCCATAGGAATCAATGGCAAATACTGATTCTGTAATTTCCGAATCGGTAAATACCGAATCCTACCCATTCGGTATTTGATAGCGAATGATTACCTACATTAGATTTACCGATTCATGAATACCGAATCGATAAAATTCGGTATTTATGAATCTGTAAATCTAATTTACCTACATCTAGCCCTAGATGCCTTAGGGGCAGTAGTGGTAGCTTCTTTGGTGTTAGCTTTAGAGCAATTGGCATCCCTTGCTCTGTGGCCTTTTTCCTTACATAGGTAACACCAAGGTTTCTACCCAGAGGAAGAGAAGTTTTAGCACCCACCCCCAGAGGGGACCGTGTGAAAACTCCTTTTTGTCTTTACCCTTTTCTCCACCCTACTCTTGGGCCTTAAAAGAATATTGCCTCTTCTGATCATCTCCATCACCATTGTTTTTCTGCTTCACCCTGGTATGGACCCATTTGTCTTCCTTCTTTCCCAATTCTTGGGTAGAGGTCAGATCAGAGTCCACCAGGTACTGGTGCAGCTGCTGATTTGGACAGTTATTAAAGATGTGCTCCCTCCTCAATACATTGTACAATCACTCATAGTCATGCATATTACTTCCATGAAGCCAGTCTTCCAGAGCCTTAATAGCACTGTTTACAAAGTCAACCCAGTCTTGTGTGTGTGCCTATTGTGTTTCCCTGAATTTGACCCTGTACTGTTCAGTGGTCCAACCAAACCCATCTATGAGGGCACTCCTCAAGACTGCATAGTTGTCAGTATCTTCCTCTTTGACAGTGAGAAGTTTTTCTCTGCCTTTTCTAGCAAAGGAGATCCACAGGATAGCTGCCCACTGCCCTTGAAGGACCATCTGTACTTTACAGGCCCTATCCAAGGCAGTGATCCATTTATGGATATCATCCCCATCCTGGTAAGGAGGGACTATCCTGCTCAGGTTTCTAGCATCACAAGATTTCTCCCTGACCCTAGGGACACTAGTGCTGCCACTATAGGACTTTAGTGCCAAATGCTTCATAGCCTTATGTACCTTCCAGGTTTCCTTATAAAGTGCCAGCTGTTCTTGCTCAATTCTGAGCTTGGCTTTGTCAAGCATAAGCAAGTGATATTCCCTTTCTTTTTTTTTTTTTGCAAAATACATGAGTTAGTCGTCAAAGAGTCATAATTTGCAGAGTACATAGTTACTATTGACATTCATTACATCAATTCATCAATAAATCAGTAAATCATTAATCCTGGAGCCAGATACATGATGTATCAAAAAAAAAAAAGATAAAAGAAAAATACAGTTGACAATGCAATAAGGCAGATACATATCGGGCTAATAAAAAAAAATAAGAAAAAAGGGGGAGTTTCCGAAAATAAACCATCAAACAGTGGACTCTAGATGATTAGTAATCTTGCCCCAAATCTGTTGACCAAGCTTCTTTTTCCTATGCCCTTTAAGGGCGTACAGACTATGCTCCATATTATGAACTGCAAAACAACGCGCTCTCCATAGTTCAAAAGAGGGGGGTTCCTGCTGTAACCACCAAGATGCTAATAAAAGTCGGTATACCGCTGTAACTAAGAATATTAGTTTTACATGTGGATGTAATAAATCTGATATTACCGGCCCCATTTCTGCACCTAGCATTATCTGCGTAGCACTTAGTTTAACGGGAAACCCTAAAATGGCTGTTAAATAATTCTCTATCCGTGAAAGTAAAAAAGATAGTCGTGGGCACCCAAAAAAAATATGGAGATCGTCTGCAGATATGTATCCACACCTATAGCATTTCCCAATAGCATCACCCTGCCATTTCGAAACCTTGTCAGGCGTATAATATAAATTAAAAATGGATTTGTAATGCTGTGCAGATAGTTTTGCCGAAAGAAATAAATTTGTTGCCATCTCCAGTGAGATTTCTATCCGTATATCCTGCCTCCCAAGTTTATTCCCCCATTTAACATTTTGTTGCTGTAAATCATTCGCCTTAGTATTCAGCAAATGGCCATATAACACTCCGATTTTTGCCGATTTAATGTTATCCTCTATCAGAGGGTTAGCTTGTAGATTACTGGCTTTTTGGGATAGAAAATTCCTAATTTGCAAATATTTTGCAAAATTCTCCCTGGGTAGCTGATATTGTATACGAAGTTGCTCAAAAGATTTCAAAGATTCATCCCTAAAAAAATCCCCCACTAACCTTAATCCTTTTTGCCACCATACATAGACCACCCTATCCCATAAGTCAATTGGCAAAAATAATGGAGACGTCAATGGAGTGTACCAATAAATGATCCCTATTGCAAACATTTTCCTTAATGTCCGCCAGATTTTATATGCTGCTAATAGTACCTTAAAATGTGTGCGTTTGTAGTAGCTCCATTCCTGATGTAGTAACAGACAATTTTTAGCCTTCACACCTAGTAGTATCTGGTAAATTGACGGGCACTCTGCGATATTCAGAGGACCAACACCAGTTACCAAGACATTCATCCCTTGAAGCATACAGGCATAGTAATAAAGAGTAAAATCTGGAACTGACCAGCCTCCTAGATTTCTAGGTAAGATCATAAAACGCCTAGCTCGGCGGGCCTTACCACCGGCCCACATAAAACGCATACAAAGAGCCTGGAGTTGTGCTAAGCTAGTAGTAGGGACTTCTAAAGGAACACACCTCAAAAAAATACAATACTTGTGGCAAAATCATCATTTTTAATAGGCTACATCGTCCTACTAAAGAGAGATGGAGACATTCCGCCTGATCCAACTGTATCCTCACCCCTATTGTTAAGTCCTCCCAGTTAGACTTGACCAGGGCCGTTGAAGATACCCTTAATTTAATCCCCAAATAGGTGACTTCTTCACATACCCGTGGATCAGAGTACTTAGGCAGATTGGCACATAGTAGCTGGGTTTTAGTAGCATTTAATTTATAGCCAGCCACTGCCCCAAAGTTAGTGGCAATAGATTCAATCTCCCTCATTGCCGCTGTGGGGCATGTCATGACAACTGCCATGTCGTCGGCATATGCTAGGACCTTGAATTGATAGTTTTGCATCACCACAGGCGGTATCCTAGAGCAAGTCTCCAACATTCTTAGAAAAGGCTCAATGTACAACGAAAATAGAAGCGGAGAACAAGGGCAACCCTGTCTGGTACCCCTCTGTATTTGTACTAAGTCTGACACGAGTCCCATGG